>NW_027363178.1:0-1200000 GCF_046119375.1 Phyllobates terribilis
TCTGCTGCATTATTTAAGGACTTTGTTGCATTATGTAAGGACTCTGCTGCATTATTTAAGGACTTTGCTGCATTATTTAAGGACTCTGTTGCATAATTTAAGGACTTTATTGCATTATTTAAGGATCCTGCTGCATTATTTAAGGATCCTGCTGAAGCATTTGAGGACTCAGCTGCATTATTTAAGGACTTTGCTGCATTATTTAACGACTCTGCTGCATTATCTAAGGACTCTGCTGCTTTATTTAAGGACTTTCCTGCATTATTTAAGGAGTCTTCTGCATTATTTAATGACTCTGCTGAAGCATTTGAGGACTCAGCTGCATTATTTAAGGACTCTGCTGCATTATTTAAGGAGTTTGCTGCATTATTTAAGGACTCTGCTGCGGTATTTATGGACTCTGCTGCATTATTTAAGGACTTTGATGCATTATTTAAGGACGCTGCTGCAGAATTTAAGGAATCTGCTGCATTATTTAAGGACTTTGTTGCATTATTTAAGGTCTCTGCTGAATTATTTAAGGACTCTGCTGTGGTATTTAAGGACTCTGCTGCATTATTTAAGGAATTTGTTGCATTATTTAAGGACGCTGCTGCATTATTTAAGGAATTTGTTGCATTATTTAAGGACTTTGCTGCATTAATTAAGGACTTTGCTGCATTACTTAAGGACTCTGCTGCATTATTTAATTACTTGCTGCATTATTTAAGGACTCTGCTGCTGTGTTTAAGAACTCTGCTGCATTATTTAAGGACTTTGCTGCATTATTTTAGGACTCTGCTGCA
Organism: Phyllobates terribilis; assembly: GCF_046119375.1. Taxonomy (NCBI): domain Eukaryota; kingdom Metazoa; phylum Chordata; class Amphibia; order Anura; family Dendrobatidae; genus Phyllobates; species Phyllobates terribilis. Next base: position 786 of record NW_027363178.1, read on the forward strand.
TTATTTAAGGACTTTGCTGTATTATTTAAGGACTCTACTGCATTATTTAAGGACTTTGTTGCATTATTTAAGGACTCTGCTGCATTATTTAAGGACTTTGCTGCATTATTTAAGGACTTTTTTGCATTATTTAAGGACTCTGCTGCATTATTTAAGGACTTTGATGCATTATTTAAGGATGCTGCTGCAGAATTTAAGGAATCTGCTGCATTATTTAAGGACTTTGTTGCATTATTTAAGGTCTCTGCTGCATTATTTAAGGACTCTGCTGTGGTATTTAAGGACTCTGCTGCATTATTTAAGGAATTTGTTGCATTATTTAAGGACGCTGCTGCATTATTTAAGGACTTTGTTGCATTATTTAAGGACTCTGCTGCAGTATTTAATGACTCTGCTGAAGCATTTGGGGACTCAGATGCATTATTTAAGGACTCTGCTGCATTATGTAAGGGCTTTGCTGCTTTATTTAAGGACTCTTTTGCATTATTTAAGGACTCTGCTGCATTATTTAAGGACTTTGTTGCATTATTTAAGGATTTTGCTGCATTATTTAAGGATTTTGCTGCATTATTTAAGGACTTTGCCGCATTATTTAAGGACTATGCTTTGGTATTTAAGGACTCTGCTGCATTATTTAAGGACTTTGCTGCATTATTTAAGGACTCTGCTGCATTATTTAATTACTTTGCTGCATTATTTAAGGACTCTGCTGCGATATTTAAGGACTCTGCTGCATTATTTAAGGACTTTGATGCATTATTTAACGACACTGCTGCAGAATTTAAGGAATCTGCTTCATTATTTTAGGACTTTGTTGCATTATTTAAGGACTCTGCTGCATTATTTAAGAACTTTGTTGCATTATTTAAGGACTCTGCTGCATTATTTAAGGACTTTGTTGCATTATGTAAGGACTCTGCTGCATTATTTAAGGACTTTGCTGCACTATTTAAGGACTCTGCTGCATAATTTAAGGACTTTATTGCATTATTTTAGGATCCTGCTGCATTATTTAATGACTCTGCTGAAGCATTTGAGGACTCAGCTGCATTATTAAAGGTCTCTGCTGCATTATTTAAGGATCCTGCTGAAGCATTTGAGGACTCAGTTGCATTATTTAAGGACTTTGCTGCATTATTTAACGACTCTGCTGCGTTATTTAAGGACTCTGCTGCATTATTTAAGAACTTTGCTGCATTATTTAAGGACTCTTCTGAATTATTTAATGACTCTGCTGAAGTATTTGAGGACTCAGCTGCATTATTTAAGGACTCTGCTGCATTATTTAAGGAATTTGCTGCATTATTTAAGGACTCTGCTGCGTTATTTAAGGACTCTGCTGCATTATTTAAGGACTTTGATGCATTATTTATGGACGCTGCTGCAGAATTTAAGGAATCTGCTGCATTATTTAAGGACTTTGTTGCATTATTTAAGGTCTCTGCTGCATTATTTAAGGACTCTGCTGTGGTATTTAAGGACTCTGCTGCATTATTTAAGGAATTTGTTGCATTATTTAAGGACGCTGCTGCATTATTTAAGGTCTTTGTTGCATTATTTAAGGACTCTGCTGCAGTATTTAATGACTCTGCTGAAGCATTTGGGGACTCAGATGCATTATTTAAGGACTCTGCTGCATTATGTAAGGGCTTTGCTGCTTTATTTAAGGACTCTTTTGCATTATTTAAGGACTTTGTTGCATTATTTAAGGACTCTGCTGCATTATTTAAGGACTTTGTTGCATTATTTAAGGATTCTGCTGCATTATTTAAGGACTTTGCTGCATTATTTAAGGACTATGCTTTGGTATTTAAGGACTCTGCTGCATTATTTAAGAACTTTGCTGCATTATTTAAGGACTCTGCTGCATTATTTAATTACTTTGCTGCATTATTTAAGGACTCTGCTGCGGTATTTAAGGACTCTGCTGCATTATTTAAGGACTTTGATGCATTATTTAAGGACTCTGCTGCATTATTTAAGGAATTTGTTGCATTATTTAAGGACTCTGCTGCATTATTTAAGGACTTTGCTGCATTATTTAATAATTTTGTTGCATTATATAAGTACTCTGCTGCATTATTTAAGGACTTTGTTGCATTATGTAAGGAGTCTGCTGCATTATTTAAGGACTTTGCTGCATTATTTAACGACTCTGCTGAAACATTTGAGGACTCAGCTGCATTATTTAAGGACTCTGCTGCATTATTTAAGGAATTTGCTGCATTATTTAAGGACTCTGCTGCGGTATTTAAGGACTCTGCTGCATTATTTAAGGACTTTGATGCATTATTTAAGGACTCTGCTGCATTATTTAATGACTTTGTTGCATTATATAAGGTCTCTGCTGCATTATTTAAGGACTATGTTGCATTATGTTAGAAGTCTGCTGCATTATTTAATGACTCTGCTGCGGTATTTAAGGACTCTGCTGCATTATTTAAGGACTTTGCTGCATTATTTAAGGACTGCTGCGTTGTTTAAGGACTCTGCTGCATTATTTAAGACTTTGCTGCATTATTTAAGGACTCTGCTGCAGTGTTTAATGACTCTGCTGAAGCAATTGGGGACTCAGATGCATTATTTAAGGACTCTGCTGCATTATGTAAGGACTTTGCTGCTTTATTTAAGGACTTTGCTGCATTATTTAAGGACTTTGTTGCATTATTTAAGGACTCTGCTGCATTATTTAAGGACTTTGTTGCATTATTTAAGGACTCTTCTGCATTATTTAAGGACTTTGCTGCATTATTTAAGGACTATGCTGTGGTATTTAAGTACTCTGCTGCATTATTTAAGGACTTTGCTGCATTATTTAAGGACTCTGCTGCATTATTTAATTACTTTACTGCATTATTAAAGGACCCTGCTGCGGCATTTAAGGATTCTGCTGCATTATTTAAGGACTTTGATGCATTATTTAAGGACGCTGCTGCAGAATTTAAGGAATCTGCTGCATTATTTAAGGACTTTGTTGCATTATTTAAGGTCTCTGCTGCATTATTTAAGGACTCTGCTATGGTACTTAAGGACTTTGCTGCATTACTTAAGGACTTTGCTGCATTATTTAAGGACTTTGATGCATTATTTAAGAACTTTGTTGCATTATTTAAGGACTCTGCTGCATTATTTAAGGACTTTGTTGCATTATGTGAGGACTTTGCTGCTTTATTTAAGGACTTTGCTGCATTATTTAAGGACTTTGTTGCATTATTTAAGGACTCTTCTGCATTATTTAAGGACTTTGCTGCATTATTTAAGGACTATGCTGTGGTATTTAAGTACTCTGCTGCATTATTTAAGGACTTTGCTGCATTATTTAAGGACTCTGCTGCATTATTTAATTACTTTGCTGCATTATTAAAGGACCCTGCTGCGGCATTTAAGGATTCTGCTGCATAATTTAAGGACTTTATTGCATTATTTAAGGATCCTGCTGCATTATTTAAGGATCCTGCTGAAGCATTTGAGGACTCAGCTGCATTATTTAAGGACTTTGCTGCATTATTTAACGACTCTGCTGCATTATTTAAGGACTCTGCTGCTTTATTTAAGGACTTTCCTGCATTATTTAAGGAGTCTTCTGCATTATTTAATGACTCTGCTGAAGCATTTGAGGACTCAACTGCATTATTTAAGGACTCTGCTGCATTATTTAAGGACTCTGCTGCATTATTTAATGACTCTGCTGCGATATTTAAGGACTCTGCTGCATTATTTAAGGACTTTGCTGCATTATTTAAGGACTGCTGCGTTATTTAAGGACTCTGCTGCATTATTTAAGACTTTGCTGCATTATTTAAGGACTCTGCTGCAGTGCTTAATGACTCTGCTGAAGCAATTGGGGACTCAGATGCATTATTTAAGGACTCTGCTGCATTATGTAAGGACTTTGCTGCTTTATTTAAGGACTTTGCTGCATTATTTAAGGACTTTGTTGCATTATTTAAGGACTCTGCTGCATTATTTAAGGACTTTGTTGCATTATTTAAGGACTCTGCTGCATTATTTAAGGACTTTGCTGCATTATTTAAGGACTATGCTGTGGTATTTAAGGACTATGCTTTGGCATTATTTAAGGACTTTACTGCATTATTTAAGGACTCTGCTGCATTATTTAATTACTTTGCTGCATTATTAAAGGACCCTGCTGCAGAATTTAAGGATTCTGCTGCATTATTTAAGGACTTTGATGCATTATTTAAGGACGCTGCTGCAGAATTTAAGGAATCTGCTGCATTATTTAAGGACTTTGTTGCATTATTTAAGGTCTCTGCTGCATTATTTAAGGACTCTGCTATGGTACTTAACGACTTTGCTGCATTATTTAAGGACTTTGCTGCATTATTTAAGGACTTTGATGCATTATTTAAGAACTTTGTTGCATTATTTAAGGACTCTGCTGCATTATTTAAGGACTTTGTTGCATTATGTAAGGACTCTGCTGCATTATTTAAGGACTTTGCTGCATTATTTAAGGACTCTGTTGCATAATTTAAGGACTTTATTGCATTATTTAAGGATCCTGCTGCATTATTTAAGGATCCTGCTGAAGCATTTGAGGACTCAGCTGCATTATTTAAGGACTTTGCTGCATTATTTAACGACTCTGCTGCATTATCTAAGGACTCTGCTGCTTTATTTAAGGACTTTCCTGCATTATTTAAGGAGTCTTCTGCATTATTTAATGACTCTGCTGAAGCATTTGAGGACTCAGCTGCATTATTTAAGGACTCTGCTGCATTATTTAAGGAGTTTGCTGCATTATTTAAGGACTCTGCTGCGGTATTTATGGACTCTGCTGCATTATTTAAGGACTTTGATGCATTATTTAAGGACGCTGCTGCAGAATTTAAGGAATCTGCTGCATTATTTAAGGACTTTGTTGCATTATTTAAGGTCTCTGCTGAATTATTTAAGGACTCTGCTGTGGTATTTAAGGACTCTGCTGCATTATTTAAGGAATTTGTTGCATTATTTAAGGACGCTGCTGCATTATTTAAGGAATTTGTTGCATTATTTAAGGACTTTGCTGCATTAATTAAGGACTTTGCTGCATTACTTAAGGACTCTGCTGCATTATTTAATTACTTGCTGCATTATTTAAGGACTCTGCTGCTGTGTTTAAGAACTCTGCTGCATTATTTAAGGACTTTGCTGCATTATTTTAGGACTCTGCTGCATTATTTAAGGACTTTGCTGTATTATTTAAGGACTCTACTGCATTATTTAAGGACTTTGTTGCATTATTTAAGGACTCTGCTGCATTATTTAAGGACTTTGCTGCATTATTTAAGGACTTTTTTGCATTATTTAAGGACTCTGCTGCATTATTTAAGGACTTTGATGCATTATTTAAGGATGCTGCTGCAGAATTTAAGGAATCTGCTGCATTATTTAAGGACTTTGTTGCATTATTTAAGGTCTCTGCTGCATTATTTAAGGACTCTGCTGTGGTATTTAAGGACTCTGCTGCATTATTTAAGGAATTTGTTGCATTATTTAAGGACGCTGCTGCATTATTTAAGGACTTTGTTGCATTATTTAAGGACTCTGCTGCAGTATTTAATGACTCTGCTGAAGCATTTGGGGACTCAGATGCATTATTTAAGGACTCTGCTGCATTATGTAAGGGCTTTGCTGCTTTATTTAAGGACTCTTTTGCATTATTTAAGGACTCTGCTGCATTATTTAAGGACTTTGTTGCATTATTTAAGGATTTTGCTGCATTATTTAAGGATTTTGCTGCATTATTTAAGGACTTTGCCGCATTATTTAAGGACTATGCTTTGGTATTTAAGGACTCTGCTGCATTATTTAAGGACTTTGCTGCATTATTTAAGGACTCTGCTGCATTATTTAATTACTTTGCTGCATTATTTAAGGACTCTGCTGCGATATTTAAGGACTCTGCTGCATTATTTAAGGACTTTGATGCATTATTTAAGGACACTGCTGCAGAATTTAAGGAATCTGCTTCATTATTTTAGGACTTTGTTGCATTATTTAAGGACTCTGCTGCATTATTTAAGAACTTTGTTGCATTATTTAAGGACTCTGCTGCATTATTTAAGGACTTTGTTGCATTATGTAAGGACTCTGCTGCATTATTTAAGGACTTTGCTGCACTATTTAAGGACTCTGCTGCATAATTTAAGGACTTTATTGCATTATTTTAGGATCCTGCTGCATTATTTAATGACTCTGCTGAAGCATTTGAGGACTCAGCTGCATTATTAAAGGTCTCTGCTGCATTATTTAAGGATCCTGCTGAAGCATTTGAGGACTCAGTTGCATTATTTAAGGACTTTGCTGCATTATTTAACGACTCTGCTGCGTTATTTAAGGACTCTGCTGCATTATTTAAGAACTTTGCTGCATTATTTAAGGACTCTTCTGAATTATTTAATGACTCTGCTGAAGTATTTGAGGACTCAGCTGCATTATTTAAGGACTCTGCTGCATTATTTAAGGAATTTGCTGCATTATTTAAGGACTCTGCTGCGTTATTTAAGGACTCTGCTGCATTATTTAAGGACTTTGATGCATTATTTATGGACGCTGCTGCAGAATTTAAGGAATCTGCTGCATTATTTAAGGACTTTGTTGCATTATTTAAGGTCTCTGCTGCATTATTTAAGGACTCTGCTGTGGTATTTAAGGACTCTGCTGCATTATTTAAGGAATTTGTTGCATTATTTAAGGACGCTGCTGCATTATTTAAGGTCTTTGTTGCATTATTTAAGGACTCTGCTGCAGTATTTAATGACTCTGCTGAAGCATTTGGGGACTCAGATGCATTATTTAAGGACTCTGCTGCATTATGTAAGGGCTTTGCTGCTTTATTTAAGGACTCTTTTGCATTATTTAAGGACTTTGTTGCATTATTTAAGGACTCTGCTGCATTATTTAAGGACTTTGTTGCATTATTTAAGGATTCTGCTGCATTATTTAAGGACTTTGCTGCATTATTTAAGGACTATGCTTTGGTATTTAAGGACTCTGCTGCATTATTTAAGAACTTTGCTGCATTATTTAAGGACTCTGCTGCATTATTTAATTACTTTGCTGCATTATTTAAGGACTCTGCTGCGGTATTTAAGGACTCTGCTGCATTATTTAAGGACTTTGATGCATTATTTAAGGACTCTGCTGCATTATTTAAGGAATTTGTTGCATTATTTAAGGACTCTGCTGCATTATTTAAGGACTTTGCTGCATTATTTAATAATTTTGTTGCATTATATAAGTACTCTGCTGCATTATTTAAGGACTTTGTTGCATTATGTAAGGAGTCTGCTGCATTATTTAAGGACTTTGCTGCATTATTTAACGACTCTGCTGAAACATTTGAGGACTCAGCTGCATTATTTAAGGACTCTGCTGCATTATTTAAGGAATTTGCTGCATTATTTAAGGACTCTGCTGCGGTATTTAAGGACTCTGCTGCATTATTTAAGGACTTTGATGCATTATTTAAGGACTCTGCTGCATTATTTAATGACTTTGTTGCATTATATAAGGTCTCTGCTGCATTATTTAAGGACTATGTTGCATTATGTTAGAAGTCTGCTGCATTATTTAATGACTCTGCTGCGGTATTTAAGGACTCTGCTGCATTATTTAAGGACTTTGCTGCATTATTTAAGGACTGCTGCGTTGTTTAAGGACTCTGCTGCATTATTTAAGACTTTGCTGCATTATTTAAGGACTCTGCTGCAGTGTTTAATGACTCTGCTGAAGCAATTGGGGACTCAGATGCATTATTTAAGGACTCTGCTGCATTATGTAAGGACTTTGCTGCTTTATTTAAGGACTTTGCTGCATTATTTAAGGACTTTGTTGCATTATTTAAGGACTCTGCTGCATTATTTAAGGACTTTGTTGCATTATTTAAGGACTCTTCTGCATTATTTAAGGACTTTGCTGCATTATTTAAGGACTATGCTGTGGTATTTAAGTACTCTGCTGCATTATTTAAGGACTTTGCTGCATTATTTAAGGACTCTGCTGCATTATTTAATTACTTTACTGCATTATTAAAGGACCCTGCTGCGGCATTTAAGGATTCTGCTGCATTATTTAAGGACTTTGATGCATTATTTAAGGACGCTGCTGCAGAATTTAAGGAATCTGCTGCATTATTTAAGGACTTTGTTGCATTATTTAAGGTCTCTGCTGCATTATTTAAGGACTCTGCTATGGTACTTAAGGACTTTGCTGCATTACTTAAGGACTTTGCTGCATTATTTAAGGACTTTGATGCATTATTTAAGAACTTTGTTGCATTATTTAAGGACTCTGCTGCATTATTTAAGGACTTTGTTGCATTATGTGAGGACTTTGCTGCTTTATTTAAGGACTTTGCTGCATTATTTAAGGACTTTGTTGCATTATTTAAGGACTCTTCTGCATTATTTAAGGACTTTGCTGCATTATTTAAGGACTATGCTGTGGTATTTAAGTACTCTGCTGCATTATTTAAGGACTTTGCTGCATTATTTAAGGACTCTGCTGCATTATTTAATTACTTTGCTGCATTATTAAAGGACCCTGCTGCGGCATTTAAGGATTCTGCTGCATAATTTAAGGACTTTATTGCATTATTTAAGGATCCTGCTGCATTATTTAAGGATCCTGCTGAAGCATTTGAGGACTCAGCTGCATTATTTAAGGACTTTGCTGCATTATTTAACGACTCTGCTGCATTATTTAAGGACTCTGCTGCTTTATTTAAGGACTTTCCTGCATTATTTAAGGAGTCTTCTGCATTATTTAATGACTCTGCTGAAGCATTTGAGGACTCAACTGCATTATTTAAGGACTCTGCTGCATTATTTAAGGACTCTGCTGCATTATTTAATGACTCTGCTGCGATATTTAAGGACTCTGCTGCATTATTTAAGGACTTTGCTGCATTATTTAAGGACTGCTGCGTTATTTAAGGACTCTGCTGCATTATTTAAGACTTTGCTGCATTATTTAAGGACTCTGCTGCAGTGCTTAATGACTCTGCTGAAGCAATTGGGGACTCAGATGCATTATTTAAGGACTCTGCTGCATTATGTAAGGACTTTGCTGCTTTATTTAAGGACTTTGCTGCATTATTTAAGGACTTTGTTGCATTATTTAAGGACTCTGCTGCATTATTTAAGGACTTTGTTGCATTATTTAAGGACTCTGCTGCATTATTTAAGGACTTTGCTGCATTATTTAAGGACTATGCTGTGGTATTTAAGGACTATGCTTTGGCATTATTTAAGGACTTTACTGCATTATTTAAGGACTCTGCTGCATTATTTAATTACTTTGCTGCATTATTAAAGGACCCTGCTGCAGAATTTAAGGATTCTGCTGCATTATTTAAGGACTTTGATGCATTATTTAAGGACGCTGCTGCAGAATTTAAGGAATCTGCTGCATTATTTAAGGACTTTGTTGCATTATTTAAGGTCTCTGCTGCATTATTTAAGGACTCTGCTATGGTACTTAACGACTTTGCTGCATTATTTAAGGACTTTGCTGCATTATTTAAGGACTTTGATGCATTATTTAAGAACTTTGTTGCATTATTTAAGGACTCTGCTGCATTATTTAAGGACTTTGTTGCATTATGTAAGGACTCTGCTGCATTATTTAAGGACTTTGCTGCATTATTTAAGGACTCTGTTGCATAATTTAAGGACTTTATTGCATTATTTAAGGATCCTGCTGCATTATTTAAGGATCCTGCTGAAGCATTTGAGGACTCAGCTGCATTATTTAAGGACTTTGCTGCATTATTTAACGACTCTGCTGCATTATCTAAGGACTCTGCTGCTTTATTTAAGGACTTTCCTGCATTATTTAAGGAGTCTTCTGCATTATTTAATGACTCTGCTGAAGCATTTGAGGACTCAGCTGCATTATTTAAGGACTCTGCTGCATTATTTAAGGAGTTTGCTGCATTATTTAAGGACTCTGCTGCGGTATTTATGGACTCTGCTGCATTATTTAAGGACTTTGATGCATTATTTAAGGACGCTGCTGCAGAATTTAAGGAATCTGCTGCATTATTTAAGGACTTTGTTGCATTATTTAAGGTCTCTGCTGAATTATTTAAGGACTCTGCTGTGGTATTTAAGGACTCTGCTGCATTATTTAAGGAATTTGTTGCATTATTTAAGGACGCTGCTGCATTATTTAAGGAATTTGTTGCATTATTTAAGGACTTTGCTGCATTAATTAAGGACTTTGCTGCATTACTTAAGGACTCTGCTGCATTATTTAATTACTTGCTGCATTATTTAAGGACTCTGCTGCTGTGTTTAAGAACTCTGCTGCATTATTTAAGGACTTTGCTGCATTATTTTAGGACTCTGCTGCATTATTTAAGGACTTTGCTGTATTATTTAAGGACTCTACTGCATTATTTAAGGACTTTGTTGCATTATTTAAGGACTCTGCTGCATTATTTAAGGACTTTGCTGCATTATTTAAGGACTTTTTTGCATTATTTAAGGACTCTGCTGCATTATTTAAGGACTTTGATGCATTATTTAAGGATGCTGCTGCAGAATTTAAGGAATCTGCTGCATTATTTAAGGACTTTGTTGCATTATTTAAGGTCTCTGCTGCATTATTTAAGGACTCTGCTGTGGTATTTAAGGACTCTGCTGCATTATTTAAGGAATTTGTTGCATTATTTAAGGACGCTGCTGCATTATTTAAGGACTTTGTTGCATTATTTAAGGACTCTGCTGCAGTATTTAATGACTCTGCTGAAGCATTTGGGGACTCAGATGCATTATTTAAGGACTCTGCTGCATTATGTAAGGGCTTTGCTGCTTTATTTAAGGACTCTTTTGCATTATTTAAGGACTCTGCTGCATTATTTAAGGACTTTGTTGCATTATTTAAGGATTTTGCTGCATTATTTAAGGATTTTGCTGCATTATTTAAGGACTTTGCCGCATTATTTAAGGACTATGCTTTGGTATTTAAGGACTCTGCTGCATTATTTAAGGACTTTGCTGCATTATTTAAGGACTCTGCTGCATTATTTAATTACTTTGCTGCATTATTTAAGGACTCTGCTGCGATATTTAAGGACTCTGCTGCATTATTTAAGGACTTTGATGCATTATTTAAGGACACTGCTGCAGAATTTAAGGAATCTGCTTCATTATTTTAGGACTTTGTTGCATTATTTAAGGACTCTGCTGCATTATTTAAGAACTTTGTTGCATTATTTAAGGACTCTGCTGCATTATTTAAGGACTTTGTTGCATTATGTAAGGACTCTGCTGCATTATTTAAGGACTTTGCTGCACTATTTAAGGACTCTGCTGCATAATTTAAGGACTTTATTGCATTATTTTAGGATCCTGCTGCATTATTTAATGACTCTGCTGAAGCATTTGAGGACTCAGCTGCATTATTAAAGGTCTCTGCTGCATTATTTAAGGATCCTGCTGAAGCATTTGAGGACTCAGTTGCATTATTTAAGGACTTTGCTGCATTATTTAACGACTCTGCTGCGTTATTTAAGGACTCTGCTGCATTATTTAAGAACTTTGCTGCATTATTTAAGGACTCTTCTGAATTATTTAATGACTCTGCTGAAGTATTTGAGGACTCAGCTGCATTATTTAAGGACTCTGCTGCATTATTTAAGGAATTTGCTGCATTATTTAAGGACTCTGCTGCGTTATTTAAGGACTCTGCTGCATTATTTAAGGACTTTGATGCATTATTTATGGACGCTGCTGCAGAATTTAAGGAATCTGCTGCATTATTTAAGGACTTTGTTGCATTATTTAAGGTCTCTGCTGCATTATTTAAGGACTCTGCTGTGGTATTTAAGGACTCTGCTGCATTATTTAAGGAATTTGTTGCATTATTTAAGGACGCTGCTGCATTATTTAAGGTCTTTGTTGCATTATTTAAGGACTCTGCTGCAGTATTTAATGACTCTGCTGAAGCATTTGGGGACTCAGATGCATTATTTAAGGACTCTGCTGCATTATGTAAGGGCTTTGCTGCTTTATTTAAGGACTCTTTTGCATTATTTAAGGACTTTGTTGCATTATTTAAGGACTCTGCTGCATTATTTAAGGACTTTGTTGCATTATTTAAGGATTCTGCTGCATTATTTAAGGACTTTGCTGCATTATTTAAGGACTATGCTTTGGTATTTAAGGACTCTGCTGCATTATTTAAGAACTTTGCTGCATTATTTAAGGACTCTGCTGCATTATTTAATTACTTTGCTGCATTATTTAAGGACTCTGCTGCGGTATTTAAGGACTCTGCTGCATTATTTAAGGACTTTGATGCATTATTTAAGGACTCTGCTGCATTATTTAAGGAATTTGTTGCATTATTTAAGGACTCTGCTGCATTATTTAAGGACTTTGCTGCATTATTTAATAATTTTGTTGCATTATATAAGTACTCTGCTGCATTATTTAAGGACTTTGTTGCATTATGTAAGGAGTCTGCTGCATTATTTAAGGACTTTGCTGCATTATTTAACGACTCTGCTGAAACATTTGAGGACTCAGCTGCATTATTTAAGGACTCTGCTGCATTATTTAAGGAATTTGCTGCATTATTTAAGGACTCTGCTGCGGTATTTAAGGACTCTGCTGCATTATTTAAGGACTTTGATGCATTATTTAAGGACTCTGCTGCATTATTTAATGACTTTGTTGCATTATATAAGGTCTCTGCTGCATTATTTAAGGACTATGTTGCATTATGTTAGAAGTCTGCTGCATTATTTAATGACTCTGCTGCGGTATTTAAGGACTCTGCTGCATTATTTAAGGACTTTGCTGCATTATTTAAGGACTGCTGCGTTGTTTAAGGACTCTGCTGCATTATTTAAGACTTTGCTGCATTATTTAAGGACTCTGCTGCAGTGTTTAATGACTCTGCTGAAGCAATTGGGGACTCAGATGCATTATTTAAGGACTCTGCTGCATTATGTAAGGACTTTGCTGCTTTATTTAAGGACTTTGCTGCATTATTTAAGGACTTTGTTGCATTATTTAAGGACTCTGCTGCATTATTTAAGGACTTTGTTGCATTATTTAAGGACTCTTCTGCATTATTTAAGGACTTTGCTGCATTATTTAAGGACTATGCTGTGGTATTTAAGTACTCTGCTGCATTATTTAAGGACTTTGCTGCATTATTTAAGGACTCTGCTGCATTATTTAATTACTTTACTGCATTATTAAAGGACCCTGCTGCGGCATTTAAGGATTCTGCTGCATTATTTAAGGACTTTGATGCATTATTTAAGGACGCTGCTGCAGAATTTAAGGAATCTGCTGCATTATTTAAGGACTTTGTTGCATTATTTAAGGTCTCTGCTGCATTATTTAAGGACTCTGCTATGGTACTTAAGGACTTTGCTGCATTACTTAAGGACTTTGCTGCATTATTTAAGGACTTTGATGCATTATTTAAGAACTTTGTTGCATTATTTAAGGACTCTGCTGCATTATTTAAGGACTTTGTTGCATTATGTGAGGACTTTGCTGCTTTATTTAAGGACTTTGCTGCATTATTTAAGGACTTTGTTGCATTATTTAAGGACTCTTCTGCATTATTTAAGGACTTTGCTGCATTATTTAAGGACTATGCTGTGGTATTTAAGTACTCTGCTGCATTATTTAAGGACTTTGCTGCATTATTTAAGGACTCTGCTGCATTATTTAATTACTTTGCTGCATTATTAAAGGACCCTGCTGCGGCATTTAAGGATTCTGCTGCATAATTTAAGGACTTTATTGCATTATTTAAGGATCCTGCTGCATTATTTAAGGATCCTGCTGAAGCATTTGAGGACTCAGCTGCATTATTTAAGGACTTTGCTGCATTATTTAACGACTCTGCTGCATTATTTAAGGACTCTGCTGCTTTATTTAAGGACTTTCCTGCATTATTTAAGGAGTCTTCTGCATTATTTAATGACTCTGCTGAAGCATTTGAGGACTCAACTGCATTATTTAAGGACTCTGCTGCATTATTTAAGGACTCTGCTGCATTATTTAATGACTCTGCTGCGATATTTAAGGACTCCGCTGCATTATTTAAGGACTTTGCTGCATTATTTAAGGACTGCTGCGTTATTTAAGGACTCTGCTGCATTATTTAAGACTTTGCTGCATTATTTAAGGACTCTGCTGCAGTGCTTAATGACTCTGCTGAAGCAATTGGGGACTCAGATGCATTATTTAAGGACTCTGCTGCATTATGTAAGGACTTTGCTGCTTTATTTAAGGACTTTGCTGCATTATTTAAGGACTTTGTTGCATTATTTAAGGACTCTGCTGCATTATTTAAGGACTTTGTTGCATTATTTAAGGACTCTGCTGCATTATTTAAGGACTTTGCTGCATTATTTAAGGACTATGCTGTGGTATTTAAGGACTATGCTTTGGCATTATTTAAGGACTTTACTGCATTATTTAAGGACTCTGCTGCATTATTTAATTACTTTGCTGCATTATTAAAGGACCCTGCTGCAGAATTTAAGGATTCTGCTGCATTATTTAAGGACTTTGATGCATTATTTAAGGACGCTGCTGCAGAATTTAAGGAATCTGCTGCATTATTTAAGGACTTTGTTGCATTATTTAAGGTCTCTGCTGCATTATTTAAGGACTCTGCTATGGTACTTAACGACTTTGCTGCATTATTTAAGGACTTTGCTGCATTATTTAAGGACTTTGATGCATTATTTAAGAACTTTGTTGCATTATTTAAGGACTCTGCTGCATTATTTAAGGACTTTGTTGCATTATGTAAGGACTCTGCTGCATTATTTAAGGACTTTGCTGCATTATTTAAGGACTCTGTTGCATAATTTAAGGACTTTATTGCATTATTTAAGGATCCTGCTGCATTATTTAAGGATCCTGCTGAAGCATTTGAGGACTCAGCTGCATTATTTAAGGACTTTGCTGCATTATTTAACGACTCTGCTGCATTATCTAAGGACTCTGCTGCTTTATTTAAGGACTTTCCTGCATTATTTAAGGAGTCTTCTGCATTATTTAATGACTCTGCTGAAGCATTTGAGGACTCAGCTGCATTATTTAAGGACTCTGCTGCATTATTTAAGGAGTTTGCTGCATTATTTAAGGACTCTGCTGCGGTATTTATGGACTCTGCTGCATTATTTAAGGACTTTGATGCATTATTTAAGGACGCTGCTGCAGAATTTAAGGAATCTGCTGCATTATTTAAGGACTTTGTTGCATTATTTAAGGTCTCTGCTGAATTATTTAAGGACTCTGCTGTGGTATTTAAGGACTCTGCTGCATTATTTAAGGAATTTGTTGCATTATTTAAGGACGCTGCTGCATTATTTAAGGAATTTGTTGCATTATTTAAGGACTTTGCTGCATTAATTAAGGACTTTGCTGCATTACTTAAGGACTCTGCTGCATTATTTAATTACTTGCTGCATTATTTAAGGACTCTGCTGCTGTGTTTAAGAACTCTGCTGCATTATTTAAGGACTTTGCTGCATTATTTTAGGACTCTGCTGCATTATTTAAGGACTTTGCTGTATTATTTAAGGACTCTACTGCATTATTTAAGGACTTTGTTGCATTATTTAAGGACTCTGCTGCATTATTTAAGGACTTTGCTGCATTATTTAAGGACTTTTTTGCATTATTTAAGGACTCTGCTGCATTATTTAAGGACTTTGATGCATTATTTAAGGATGCTGCTGCAGAATTTAAGGAATCTGCTGCATTATTTAAGGACTTTGTTGCATTATTTAAGGTCTCTGCTGCATTATTTAAGGACTCTGCTGTGGTATTTAAGGACTCTGCTGCATTATTTAAGGAATTTGTTGCATTATTTAAGGACGCTGCTGCATTATTTAAGGACTTTGTTGCATTATTTAAGGACTCTGCTGCAGTATTTAATGACTCTGCTGAAGCATTTGGGGACTCAGATGCATTATTTAAGGACTCTGCTGCATTATGTAAGGGCTTTGCTGCTTTATTTAAGGACTCTTTTGCATTATTTAAGGACTCTGCTGCATTATTTAAGGACTTTGTTGCATTATTTAAGGATTTTGCTGCATTATTTAAGGACTTTGCCGCATTATTTAAGGACTATGCTTTGGTATTTAAGGACTCTGCTGCATTATTTAAGGACTTTGCTGCATTATTTAAGGACTCTGCTGCATTATTTAATTACTTTGCTGCATTATTTAAGGACTCTGCTGCGATATTTAAGGACTCTGCTGCATTATTTAAGGACTTTGATGCATTATTTAAGGACACTGCTGCAGAATTTAAGGAATCTGCTTCATTATTTTAGGACTTTGTTGCATTATTTAAGGACTCTGCTGCATTATTTAAGAACTTTGTTGCATTATTTAAGGACTCTGCTGCATTATTTAAGGACTTTGTTGCATTATGTAAGGACTCTGCTGCATTATTTAAGGACTTTGCTGCATTATTTAAGGACTCTGCTGCATAATTTAAGGACTTTATTGCATTATTTTAGGATCCTGCTGCATTATTTAATGACTCTGCTGAAGCATTTGAGGACTCAGCTGCATTATTAAAGGTCTCTGCTGCATTATTTAAGGATCCTGCTGAAGCATTTGAGGACTCAGTTGCATTATTTAAGGACTTTGCTGCATTATTTAACGACTCTGCTGCGTTATTTAAGGACTCTGCTGCATTATTTAAGAACTTTGCTGCATTATTTAAGGACTCTTCTGAATTATTTAATGACTCTGCTGAAGTATTTGAGGACTCAGCTGCATTATTTAAGGACTCTGCTGCATTATTTAAGGAATTTGCTGCATTATTTAAGGACTCTGCTGCGTTATTTAAGGACTCTGCTGCATTATTTAAGGACTTTGATGCATTATTTATGGACGCTGCTGCAGAATTTAAGGAATCTGCTGCATTATTTAAGGACTTTGTTGCATTATTTAAGGTCTCTGCTGCATTATTTAAGGACTCTGCTGTGGTATTTAAGGACTCTGCTGCATTATTTAAGGAATTTGTTGCATTATTTAAGGACGCTGCTGCATTATTTAAGGTCTTTGTTGCATTATTTAAGGACTCTGCTGCAGTATTTAATGACTCTGCTGAAGCATTTGGGGACTCAGATGCATTATTTAAGGACTCTGCTGCATTATGTAAGGGCTTTGCTGCTTTATTTAAGGACTCTTTTGCATTATTTAAGGACTTTGTTGCATTATTTAAGGACTCTGCTGCATTATTTAAGGACTTTGTTGCATTATTTAAGGATTCTGCTGCATTATTTAAGGACTTTGCTGCATTATTTAAGGACTATGCTTTGGTATTTAAGGACTCTGCTGCATTATTTAAGGACTTTGCTGCATTATTTAAGGACTCTGCTGCATTATTTAATTACTTTGCTGCATTATTTAAGGACTCTGCTGCGGTATTTAAGGACTCTGCTGCATTATTTAAGGACTTTGATGCATTATTTAAGGACTCTGCTGCATTATTTAAGGAATTTGTTGCATTATTTAAGGACTCTGCTGCATTATTTAAGGACTTTGCTGCATTATTTAATAATTTTGTTGCATTATATAAGTACTCTGCTGCATTATTTAAGGACTTTGTTGCATTATGTAAGGAGTCTGCTGCATTATTTAAGGACTTTGCTGCATTATTTAACGACTCTGCTGAAACATTTGAGGACTCAGCTGCATTATTTAAGGACTCTGCTGCATTATTTAAGGAATTTGCTGCATTATTTAAGGACTCTGCTGCGGTATTTAAGGACTCTGCTGCATTATTTAAGGACTTTGATGCATTATTTAAGGACTCTGCTGCATTATTTAATGACTTTGTTGCATTATATAAGGTCTCTGCTGCATTATTTAAGGACTATGTTGCATTATGTTAGAAGTCTGCTGCATTATTTAATGACTCTGCTGCGGTATTTAAGGACTCTGCTGCATTATTTAAGGACTTTGCTGCATTATTTAAGGACTGCTGCGTTGTTTAAGGACTCTGCTGCATTATTTAAGACTTTGCTGCATTATTTAAGGACTCTGCTGCAGTGTTTAATGACTCTGCTGAAGCAATTGGGGACTCAGATGCATTATTTAAGGACTCTGCTGCATTATGTAAGGACTTTGCTGCTTTATTTAAGGACTTTGCTGCATTATTTAAGGACTTTGTTGCATTATTTAAGGACTCTGCTGCATTATTTAAGGACTTTGTTGCATTATTTAAGGACTCTTCTGCATTATTTAAGGACTTTGCTGCATTATTTAAGGACTATGCTGTGGTATTTAAGTACTCTGCTGCATTATTTAAGGACTTTGCTGCATTATTTAAGGACTCTGCTGCATTATTTAATTACTTTACTGCATTATTAAAGGACCCTGCTGCGGCATTTAAGGATTCTGCTGCATTATTTAAGGACTTTGATGCATTATTTAAGGACGCTGCTGCAGAATTTAAGGAATCTGCTGCATTATTTAAGGACTTTGTTGCATTATTTAAGGTCTCTGCTGCATTATTTAAGGACTCTGCTATGGTACTTAAGGACTTTGCTGCATTACTTAAGGACTTTGCTGCATTATTTAAGGACTTTGATGCATTATTTAAGAACTTTGTTGCATTATTTAAGGACTCTGCTGCATTATTTAAGGACTTTGTTGCATTATGTGAGGACTTTGCTGCTTTATTTAAGGACTTTGCTGCATTATTTAAGGACTTTGTTGCATTATTTAAGGACTCTTCTGCATTATTTAAGGACTTTGCTGCATTATTTAAGGACTATGCTGTGGTATTTAAGTACTCTGCTGCATTATTTAAGGACTTTGCTGCATTATTTAAGGACTCTGCTGCATTATTTAATTACTTTGCTGCATTATTAAAGGACCCTGCTGCGGCATTTAAGGATTCTGCTGCATAATTTAAGGACTTTATTGCATTATTTAAGGATCCTGCTGCATTATTTAAGGATCCTGCTGAAGCATTTGAGGACTCAGCTGCATTATTTAAGGACTTTGCTGCATTATTTAACGACTCTGCTGCATTATTTAAGGACTCTGCTGCTTTATTTAAGGACTTTCCTGCATTATTTAAGGAGTCTTCTGCATTATTTAATGACTCTGCTGAAGCATTTGAGGACTCAACTGCATTATTTAAGGACTCTGCTGCATTATTTAAGGACTCTGCTGCATTATTTAATGACTCTGCTGCGATATTTAAGGACTCTGCTGCATTATTTAAGGACTTTGCTGCATTATTTAAGGACTGCTGCGTTATTTAAGGACTCTGCTGCATTATTTAAGACTTTGCTGCATTATTTAAGGACTCTGCTGCAGTGCTTAATGACTCTGCTGAAGCAATTGGGGACTCAGATGCATTATTTAAGGACTCTGCTGCATTATGTAAGGACTTTGCTGCTTTATTTAAGGACTTTGCTGCATTATTTAAGGACTTTGTTGCATTATTTAAGGACTCTGCTGCATTATTTAAGGACTTTGTTGCATTATTTAAGGACTCTGCTGCATTATTTAAGGACTTTGCTGCATTATTTAAGGACTATGCTGTGGTATTTAAGGACTATGCTTTGGCATTATTTAAGGACTTTACTGCATTATTTAAGGACTCTGCTGCATTATTTAATTACTTTGCTGCATTATTAAAGGACCCTGCTGCAGAATTTAAGGATTCTGCTGCATTATTTAAGGACTTTGATGCATTATTTAAGGACGCTGCTGCAGAATTTAAGGAATCTGCTGCATTATTTAAGGACTTTGTTGCATTATTTAAGGTCTCTGCTGCATTATTTAAGGACTCTGCTATGGTACTTAACGACTTTGCTGCATTATTTAAGGACTTTGCTGCATTATTTAAGGACTTTGATGCATTATTTAAGAACTTTGTTGCATTATTTAAGGACTCTGCTGCATTATTTAAGGACTTTGTTGCATTATGTAAGGACTCTGCTGCATTATTTAAGGACTTTGCTGCATTATTTAAGGACTCTGTTGCATAATTTAAGGACTTTATTGCATTATTTAAGGATCCTGCTGCATTATTTAAGGATCCTGCTGAAGCATTTGAGGACTCAGCTGCATTATTTAAGGACTTTGCTGCATTATTTAACGACTCTGCTGCATTATCTAAGGACTCTGCTGCTTTATTTAAGGACTTTCCTGCATTATTTAAGGAGTCTTCTGCATTATTTAATGACTCTGCTGAAGCATTTGAGGACTCAGCTGCATTATTTAAGGACTCTGCTGCATTATTTAAGGAGTTTGCTGCATTATTTAAGGACTCTGCTGCGGTATTTATGGACTCTGCTGCATTATTTAAGGACTTTGATGCATTATTTAAGGACGCTGCTGCAGAATTTAAGGAATCTGCTGCATTATTTAAGGACTTTGTTGCATTATTTAAGGACGCTGCTGCAGAATTTAAGGAATCTGCTGCATTATTTAAGGACTTTGTTGCATTATTTAAGGTCTCTGCTGAATTATTTAAGGACTCTGCTGTGGTATTTAAGGACTCTGCTGCATTATTTAAGGAATTTGTTGCATTATTTAAGGACGCTGCTGCATTATTTAAGGAATTTGTTGCATTATTTAAGGACTTTGCTGCATTAATTAAGGACTTTGCTGCATTACTTAAGGACTCTGCTGCATTATTTAATTACTTGCTGCATTATTTAAGGACTCTGCTGCTGTGTTTAAGAACTCTGCTGCATTATTTAAGGACTTTGCTGCATTATTTTAGGACTCTGCTGCATTATTTAAGGACTTTGCTGTATTATTTAAGGACTCTACTGCATTATTTAAGGACTTTGTTGCATTATTTAAGGACTCTGCTGCATTATTTAAGGACTTTGCTGCATTATTTAAGGACTTTTTTGCATTATTTAAGGACTCTGCTGCATTATTTAAGGACTTTGATGCATTATTTAAGGATGCTGCTGCAGAATTTAAGGAATCTGCTGCATTATTTAAGGACTTTGTTGCATTATTTAAGGTCTCTGCTGCATTATTTAAGGACTCTGCTGTGGTATTTAAGGACTCTGCTGCATTATTTAAGGAATTTGTTGCATTATTTAAGGACGCTGCTGCATTATTTAAGGACTTTGTTGCATTATTTAAGGACTCTGCTGCAGTATTTAATGACTCTGCTGAAGCATTTGGGGACTCAGATGCATTATTTAAGGACTCTGCTGCATTATGTAAGGGCTTTGCTGCTTTATTTAAGGACTCTTTTGCATTATTTAAGGACTCTGCTGCATTATTTAAGGACTTTGTTGCATTATTTAAGGATTTTGCTGCATTATTTAAGGACTTTGCCGCATTATTTAAGGACTATGCTTTGGTATTTAAGGACTCTGCTGCATTATTTAAGGACTTTGCTGCATTATTTAAGGACTCTGCTGCATTATTTAATTACTTTGCTGCATTATTTAAGGACTCTGCTGCGGTATTTAAGGACTCTGCTGCATTATTTAAGGACTTTGATGCATTATTTAAGGACACTGCTGCAGAATTTAAGGAATCTGCTTCATTATTTTAGGACTTTGTTGCATTATTTAAGGACTCTGCTGCATTATTTAAGAACTTTGTTGCATTATTTAAGGACTCTGCTGCATTATTTAAGGACTTTGTTGCATTATGTAAGGACTCTGCTGCATTATTTAAGGACTTTGCTGCATTATTTAAGGACTCTGCTGCATAATTTAAGGACTTTATTGCATTATTTTAGGATCCTGCTGCATTATTTAATGACTCTGCTGAAGCATTTGAGGACTCAGCTGCATTATTAAAGGTCTCTGCTGCATTATTTAAGGATCCTGCTGAAGCATTTGAGGACTCAGTTGCATTATTTAAGGACTTTGCTGCATTATTTAACGACTCTGCTGCGTTATTTAAGGACTCTGCTGCATTATTTAAGAACTTTGCTGCATTATTTAAGGACTCTTCTGAATTATTTAATGACTCTGCTGAAGTATTTGAGGACTCAGCTGCATTATTTAAGGACTCTGCTGCATTATTTAAGGAATTTGCTGCATTATTTAAGGACTCTGCTGCGTTATTTAAGGACTCTGCTGCATTATTTAAGGACTTTGATGCATTATTTATGGACGCTGCTGCAGAATTTAAGGAATCTGCTGCATTATTTAAGGACTTTGTTGCATTATTTAAGGTCTCTGCTGCATTATTTAAGGACTCTGCTGTGGTATTTAAGGACTCTGCTGCATTATTTAAGGAATTTGTTGCATTATTTAAGGACGCTGCTGCATTATTTAAGGTCTTTGTTGCATTATTTAAGGACTCTGCTGCAGTATTTAATGACTCTGCTGAAGCATTTGGGGACTCAGATGCATTATTTAAGGACTCTGCTGCATTATGTAAGGGCTTTGCTGCTTTATTTAAGGACTCTTTTGCATTATTTAAGGACTTTGTTGCATTATTTAAGGACTCTGCTGCATTATTTAAGGACTTTGTTGCATTATTTAAGGATTCTGCTGCATTATTTAAGGACTTTGCTGCATTATTTAAGGACTATGCTTTGGTATTTAAGGACTCTGCTGCATTATTTAAGGACTTTGCTGCATTATTTAAGGACTCTGCTGCATTATTTAATTACTTTGCTGCATTATTTAAGGACTCTGCTGCGGTATTTAAGGACTCTGCTGCATTATTTAAGGACTTTGATGCATTATTTAAGGACTCTGCTGCATTATTTAAGGAATTTGTTGCATTATTTAAGGACTCTGCTGTATTATTTAAGGACTTTGCTGCATTATTTAATAATTTTGTTGCATTATATAAGTACTCTGCTGCATTATTTAAGGACTTTGTTGCATTATGTAAGGAGTCTGCTGCATTATTTAAGGACTTTGCTGCATTATTTAACGACTCTGCTGAAACATTTGAGGACTCAGCTGCATTATTTAAGGACTCTGCTGCATTATTTAAGGAATTTGCTGCATTATTTAAGGACTCTGCTGCGGTATTTAAGGACTCTGCTGCATTATTTAAGGACTTTGATGCATTATTTAAGGACTCTGCTGCATTATTTAATGACTTTGTTGCATTATATAAGGTCTCTGCTGCATTATTTAAGGACTATGTTGCATTATGTTAGAAGTCTGCTGCATTATTTAATGACTCTGCTGCGGTATTTAAGGACTCTGCTGCATTATTTAAGGACTTTGCTGCATTATTTAAGGACTGCTGCGTTGTTTAAGGACTCTGCTGCATTATTTAAGACTTTGCTGCATTATTTAAGGACTCTGCTGCAGTGTTTAATGACTCTGCTGAAGCAATTGGGGACTCAGATGCATTATTTAAGGACTCTGCTGCATTATGTAAGGACTTTGCTGCTTTATTTAAGGACTTTGCTGCATTATTTAAGGACTTTGTTGCATTATTTAAGGACTCTGCTGCATTATTTAAGGACTTTGTTGCATTATTTAAGGACTCTTCTGCATTATTTAAGGACTTTGCTGCATTATTTAAGGACTATGCTGTGGTATTTAAGTACTCTGCTGCATTATTTAAGGACTTTGCTGCATTATTTAAGGACTCTGCTGCATTATTTAATTACTTTACTGCATTATTAAAGGACCCTGCTGCGGCATTTAAGGATTCTGCTGCATTATTTAAGGACTTTGATGCATTATTTAAGGACGCTGCTGCAGAATTTAAGGAATCTGCTGCATTATTTAAGGACTTTGTTGCATTATTTAAGGTCTCTGCTGCATTATTTAAGGACTCTGCTATGGTACTTAAGGACTTTGCTGCATTACTTAAGGACTTTGCTGCATTATTTAAGGACTTTGATGCATTATTTAAGAACTTTGTTGCATTATTTAAGGACTCTGCTGCATTATTTAAGGACTTTGTTGCATTATGTGAGGACTTTGCTGCTTTATTTAAGGACTTTGCTGCATTATTTAAGGACTTTGTTGCATTATTTAAGGACTCTTCTGCATTATTTAAGGACTTTGCTGCATTATTTAAGGACTATGCTGTGGTATTTAAGTACTCTGCTGCATTATTTAAGGACTTTGCTGCATTATTTAAGGACTCTGCTGCATTATTTAATTACTTTGCTGCATTATTAAAGGACCCTGCTGCGGCATTTAAGGATTCTGCTGCATAATTTAAGGACTTTATTGCATTATTTAAGGATCCTGCTGCATTATTTAAGGATCCTGCTGAAGCATTTGAGGACTCAGCTGCATTATTTAAGGACTTTGCTGCATTATTTAACGACTCTGCTGCATTATTTAAGGACTCTGCTGCTTTATTTAAGGACTTTCCTGCATTATTTAAGGAGTCTTCTGCATTATTTAATGACTCTGCTGAAGCATTTGAGGACTCAACTGCATTATTTAAGGACTCTGCTGCATTATTTAAGGTCTCTGCTGCATTATTTAAGGACTCTGCTGTGGTATATAAGGACTCTGCTGCATTATTTAAGGAATTTGTTGCATTATTTAAGGACGCTGCTGCATTATTTAAGGACTTTGTTGCATTATTTAAGGACTCTGCTGCATTAATTAAGGACTTTGCTGCATTACTTAAGGACACTGCTGCATTATTTAAGGACTTTGTTGCATTATTTAAGGACTCTGCTGCATTATTTAAGGACTCTGCTGAAACATTTGGGGACTCAGATGCATTATTTAAGGTCTCTGCTGCATTATGTAAGGGCTTTGCTGCTTTATTTAAGGACTCTGTTGCATTATTTAAGGACTTTGTTGCATTATTTAAGAACTCTGCTGCATTATTTAAGGAATTTGTTGCATTATTTAAGGATTCTGCTGCATTATTTAAGGACTTTGCTGCATTATTTAAGGACTATGCTGTGGTATTTAAGGACTCTGCTGCATTATTTAAGGACTTTGCTGCATTATTAAAGGACTCTGCTGCATTATTTAATTACTTTGCTGCATTATTTAAGGACTCTGCTGCGGTATTTAAGGACTCTGCTGCATTATTTAAGGACTTTGATGCATTATTTAAGGACACTGCTGCAGAATTTAAGGAATCTGCTGCGTTATTTAAGGACTTTGTTGCATTATTTAAGGTCTCTTTTTCATTATTTAAGGACTCTGCTATTGTACTTAAGGACTTTGCTGCATTATTTAAGGACTTTGCTGCATTATTTAAGGACTCTGCTGCATTATTTAAGTACTTTGTTGCATTATTTAAGGACTCTGCTGCATAATTTAAGGACTTTATTGCATTATTTAAGGATCCTGCTGCATTATTTAATGACTCTGCTGAAGCATTTGAGGACTCAGCTACATTATTTAAGGTCTCTGCTGCATTATTTAAGGATCCTGCTGAAGCATTTGAGGACTCAGCTGCATTATTTAAGGACTTTGCTGCATTATTTAACGACTCTGCTGCGTTATTTAAGGACTCTGCTGCATTATTTAAGGACACTGCTGCATTATTTAAGGACTCTGCTGCATTATTTAAGGACTTTGCTGCATTATTTAACGACTCTGCTGCATTATTTAAGAACTTTGCTGCATTATTTAAGGACTCTGCTGCATTATTTAAGGAATTTGTTGCATTATTTAAGGACTCTGCTGCTTTATTTAAGGACTCTGCTGCGGTATTTAAGGACTCTGCTGCATTATTTAAGGACTTTGCTGCATTATTTAAGGACTTTGCTGCATTATTTAAGGACTCTGCTGCATTATTTAATTACTTTGCTGCATTATTTAAGGACTCTGCTGCGGTATTTAAGGACTCTGCTGCATTATTTAAGGACTTTGATGCATTATTTAAGGACTCTGCTGCATTATTTAAGGAATTTGTTGCATTATTTAAGGACTCTGCTGCATTATTTAAGGACTTTGCTGCATTATTTAATAATTTTGTTGCATTATATAAGTACTCTGCTGCATTATTTAAGGACTTTGTTGCATTATGTAAGGAGTCTGCTGCATTATTTAAGGACTTTGCTGCATTATTTAACGACTCTGCTGAAACATTTGAGGACTCAGCTGCATTATTTAAGGACTCTGCTGCATTATTTAAGGAATTTGCTGCATTATTTAAGGACTCTGCTGCGGTATTTAAGGACTCTGCTGCATTATTTAAGGACTTTGATGCATTATTTAAGGACTCTGCTGCATTATTTAATGACTTTGTTGCATTATATAAGGTCTCTGCTGCATTATTTAAGGACTATGTTGCATTATGTTAGAAGTCTGCTGCATTATTTAATGACTCTGCTGCGGTATTTAAGGACTCTGCTGCATTATTTAAGGACTTTGCTGCATTATTTAAGGACTGCTGCGTTGTTTAAGGACTCTGCTGCATTATTTAAGACTTTGCTGCATTATTTAAGGACTCTGCTGCAGTGTTTAATGACTCTGCTGAAGCAATTGGGGACTCAGATGCATTATTTAAGGACTCTGCTGCATTATGTAAGGACTTTGCTGCTTTATTTAAGGACTTTGCTGCATTATTTAAGGACTTTGTTGCATTATTTAAGGACTCTGCTGCATTATTTAAGGACTTTGTTGCATTATTTAAGGACTCTTCTGCATTATTTAAGGACTTTGCTGCATTATTTAAGGACTATGCTGTGGTATTTAAGTACTCTGCTGCATTATTTAAGGACTTTGCTGCATTATTTAAGGACTCTGCTGCATTATTTAATTACTTTACTGCATTATTAAAGGACCCTGCTGCGGCATTTAAGGATTCTGCTGCATTATTTAAGGACTTTGATGCATTATTTAAGGACGCTGCTGCAGAATTTAAGGAATCTGCTGCATTATTTAAGGACTTTGTTGCATTATTTAAGGTCTCTGCTGCATTATTTAAGGACTCTGCTATGGTACTTAAGGACTTTGCTGCATTACTTAAGGACTTTGCTGCATTATTTAAGGACTTTGATGCATTATTTAAGAACTTTGTTGCATTATTTAAGGACTCTGCTGCATTATTTAAGGACTTTGTTGCATTATGTGAGGACTTTGCTGCTTTATTTAAGGACTTTGCTGCATTATTTAAGGACTTTGTTGCATTATTTAAGGACTCTTCTGCATTATTTAAGGACTTTGCTGCATTATTTAAGGACTATGCTGTGGTATTTAAGTACTCTGCTGCATTATTTAAGGACTTTGCTGCATTATTTAAGGACTCTGCTGCATTATTTAATTACTTTGCTGCATTATTAAAGGACCCTGCTGCGGCATTTAAGGATTCTGCTGCATAATTTAAGGACTTTATTGCATTATTTAAGGATCCTGCTGCATTATTTAAGGATCCTGCTGAAGCATTTGAGGACTCAGCTGCATTATTTAAGGACTTTGCTGCATTATTTAACGACTCTGCTGCATTATTTAAGGACTCTGCTGCTTTATTTAAGGACTTTCCTGCATTATTTAAGGAGTCTTCTGCATTATTTAATGACTCTGCTGAAGCATTTGAGGACTCAACTGCATTATTTAAGGACTCTGCTGCATTATTTAAGGACTCTGCTGCATTATTTAATGACTCTGCTGCGATATTTAAGGACTCTGCTGCATTATTTAAGGACTTTGCTGCATTATTTAAGGACTGCTGCGTTATTTAAGGACTCTGCTGCATTATTTAAGACTTTGCTGCATTATTTAAGGACTCTGCTGCAGTGCTTAATGACTCTGCTGAAGCAATTGGGGACTCAGATGCATTATTTAAGGACTCTGCTGCATTATGTAAGGACTTTGCTGCTTTATTTAAGGACTTTGCTGCATTATTTAAGGACTTTGTTGCATTATTTAAGGACTCTGCTGCATTATTTAAGGACTTTGTTGCATTATTTAAGGACTCTGCTGCATTATTTAAGGACTTTGCTGCATTATTTAAGGACTATGCTGTGGTATTTAAGGACTATGCTTTGGCATTATTTAAGGACTTTACTGCATTATTTAAGGACTCTGCTGCATTATTTAATTACTTTGCTGCATTATTAAAGGACCCTGCTGCAGAATTTAAGGATTCTGCTGCATTATTTAAGGACTTTGATGCATTATTTAAGGACGCTGCTGCAGAATTTAAGGAATCTGCTGCATTATTTAAGGACTTTGTTGCATTATTTAAGGTCTCTGCTGCATTATTTAAGGACTCTGCTATGGTACTTAACGACTTTGCTGCATTATTTAAGGACTTTGCTGCATTATTTAAGGACTTTGATGCATTATTTAAGAACTTTGTTGCATTATTTAAGGACTCTGCTGCATTATTTAAGGACTTTGTTGCATTATGTAAGGACTCTGCTGCATTATTTAAGGACTTTGCTGCATTATTTAAGGACTCTGTTGCATAATTTAAGGACTTTATTGCATTATTTAAGGATCCTGCTGCATTATTTAAGGATCCTGCTGAAGCATTTGAGGACTCAGCTGCATTATTTAAGGACTTTGCTGCATTATTTAACGACTCTGCTGCATTATCTAAGGACTCTGCTGCTTTATTTAAGGACTTTCCTGCATTATTTAAGGAGTCTTCTGCATTATTTAATGACTCTGCTGAAGCATTTGAGGACTCAGCTGCATTATTTAAGGACTCTGCTGCATTATTTAAGGAGTTTGCTGCATTATTTAAGGACTCTGCTGCGGTATTTATGGACTCTGCTGCATTATTTAAGGACTTTGATGCATTATTTAAGGACGCTGCTGCAGAATTTAAGGAATCTGCTGCATTATTTAAGGACTTTGTTGCATTATTTAAGGTCTCTGCTGAATTATTTAAGGACTCTGCTGTGGTATTTAAGGACTCTGCTGCATTATTTAAGGAATTTGTTGCATTATTTAAGGACGCTGCTGCATTATTTAAGGAATTTGTTGCATTATTTAAGGACTTTGCTGCATTAATTAAGGACTTTGCTGCATTACTTAAGGACTCTGCTGCATTATTTAATTACTTGCTGCATTATTTAAGGACTCTGCTGCTGTGTTTAAGAACTCTGCTGCATTATTTAAGGACTTTGCTGCATTATTTTAGGACTCTGCTGCATTATTTAAGGACTTTGCTGTATTATTTAAGGACTCTACTGCATTATTTAAGGACTTTGTTGCATTATTTAAGGACTCTGCTGCATTATTTAAGGACTTTGCTGCATTATTTAAGGACTTTTTTGCATTATTTAAGGACTCTGCTGCATTATTTAAGGACTTTGATGCATTATTTAAGGATGCTGCTGCAGAATTTAAGGAATCTGCTGCATTATTTAAGGACTTTGTTGCATTATTTAAGGTCTCTGCTGCATTATTTAAGGACTCTGCTGTGGTATTTAAGGACTCTGCTGCATTATTTAAGGAATTTGTTGCATTATTTAAGGACGCTGCTGCATTATTTAAGGACTTTGTTGCATTATTTAAGGACTCTGCTGCAGTATTTAATGACTCTGCTGAAGCATTTGGGGACTCAGATGCATTATTTAAGGACTCTGCTGCATTATGTAAGGGCTTTGCTGCTTTATTTAAGGACTCTTTTGCATTATTTAAGGACTCTGCTGCATTATTTAAGGACTTTGTTGCATTATTTAAGGATTTTGCTGCATTATTTAAGGATTTTGCTGCATTATTTAAGGACTTTGCCGCATTATTTAAGGACTATGCTTTGGTATTTAAGGACTCTGCTGCATTATTTAAGGACTTTGCTGCATTATTTAAGGACTCTGCTGCATTATTTAATTACTTTGCTGCATTATTTAAGGACTCTGCTGCGGTATTTAAGGACTCTGCTGCATTATTTAAGGACTTTGATGCATTATTTAAGGACACTGCTGCAGAATTTAAGGAATCTGCTTCATTATTTTAGGACTTTGTTGCATTATTTAAGGACTCTGCTGCATTATTTAAGAACTTTGTTGCATTATTTAAGGACTCTGCTGCATTATTTAAGGACTTTGTTGCATTATGTAAGGACTCTGCTGCATTATTTAAGGACTTTGCTGCATTATTTAAGGACTCTGCTGCATAATTTAAGGACTTTATTGCATTATTTTAGGATCCTGCTGCATTATTTAATGACTCTGCTGAAGCATTTGAGGACTCAGCTGCATTATTAAAGGTCTCTGCTGCATTATTTAAGGATCCTGCTGAAGCATTTGAGGACTCAGTTGCATTATTTAAGGACTTTGCTGCATTATTTAACGACTCTGCTGCGTTATTTAAGGACTCTGCTGCATTATTTAAGAACTTTGCTGCATTATTTAAGGACTCTTCTGAATTATTTAATGACTCTGCTGAAGTATTTGAGGACTCAGCTGCATTATTTAAGGACTCTGCTGCATTATTTAAGGAATTTGCTGCATTATTTAAGGACTCTGCTGCGTTATTTAAGGACTCTGCTGCATTATTTAAGGACTTTGATGCATTATTTATGGACGCTGCTGCAGAATTTAAGGAATCTGCTGCATTATTTAAGGACTTTGTTGCATTATTTAAGGTCTCTGCTGCATTATTTAAGGACTCTGCTGTGGTATTTAAGGACTCTGCTGCATTATTTAAGGAATTTGTTGCATTATTTAAGGACGCTGCTGCATTATTTAAGGTCTTTGTTGCATTATTTAAGGACTCTGCTGCAGTATTTAATGACTCTGCTGAAGCATTTGGGGACTCAGATGCATTATTTAAGGACTCTGCTGCATTATGTAAGGGCTTTGCTGCTTTATTTAAGGACTCTTTTGCATTATTTAAGGACTTTGTTGCATTATTTAAGGACTCTGCTGCATTATTTAAGGACTTTGTTGCATTATTTAAGGATTCTGCTGCATTATTTAAGGACTTTGCTGCATTATTTAAGGACTATGCTTTGGTATTTAAGGACTCTGCTGCATTATTTAAGGACTTTGCTGCATTATTTAAGGACTCTGCTGCATTATTTAATTACTTTGCTGCATTATTTAAGGACTCTGCTGCGGTATTTAAGGACTCTGCTGCATTATTTAAGGACTTTGATGCATTATTTAAGGACTCTGCTGCATTATTTAAGGAATTTGTTGCATTATTTAAGGACTCTGCTGCATTATTTAAGGACTTTGCTGCATTATTTAATAATTTTGTTGCATTATATAAGTACTCTGCTGCATTATTTAAGGACTTTGTTGCATTATGTAAGGAGTCTGCTGCATTATTTAAGGACTTTGCTGCATTATTTAACGACTCTGCTGAAACATTTGAGGACTCAGCTGCATTATTTAAGGACTCTGCTGCATTATTTAAGGAATTTGCTGCATTATTTAAGGACTCTGCTGCGGTATTTAAGGACTCTGCTGCATTATTTAAGGACTTTGATGCATTATTTAAGGACTCTGCTGCATTATTTAATGACTTTGTTGCATTATATAAGGTCTCTGCTGCATTATTTAAGGACTATGTTGCATTATGTTAGAAGTCTGCTGCATTATTTAATGACTCTGCTGCGGTATTTAAGGACTCTGCTGCATTATTTAAGGACTTTGCTGCATTATTTAAGGACTGCTGCGTTGTTTAAGGACTCTGCTGCATTATTTAAGACTTTGCTGCATTATTTAAGGACTCTGCTGCAGTGTTTAATGACTCTGCTGAAGCAATTGGGGACTCAGATGCATTATTTAAGGACTCTGCTGCATTATGTAAGGACTTTGCTGCTTTATTTAAGGACTTTGCTGCATTATTTAAGGACTTTGTTGCATTATTTAAGGACTCTGCTGCATTATTTAAGGACTTTGTTGCATTATTTAAGGACTCTTCTGCATTATTTAAGGACTTTGCTGCATTATTTAAGGACTATGCTGTGGTATTTAAGTACTCTGCTGCATTATTTAAGGACTTTGCTGCATTATTTAAGGACTCTGCTGCATTATTTAATTACTTTACTGCATTATTAAAGGACCCTGCTGCGGCATTTAAGGATTCTGCTGCATTATTTAAGGACTTTGATGCATTATTTAAGGACTCTGCTGCAGAATTTAAGGAATCTGCTGCATTATTTAAGGACTTTGTTGCATTATTTAAGGTCTCTGCTGCATTATTTAAGGACTCTGCTATGGTACTTAAGGACTTTGCTGCATTACTTAAGGACTTTGCTGCATTATTTAAGGACTTTGATGCATTATTTAAGAACTTTTTTGCATTATTTAAGGACTCTGCTGCATTATTTAAGGACTTTGTTGCATTATGTGAGGACTTTGCTGCTTTATTTAAGGACTTTGCTGCATTATTTAAGGACTTTGTTGCATTATTTAAGGACTCTTCTGCATTATTTAAGGACTTTGCTGCATTATTTAAGGACTATGCTGTGGTATTTAAGTACTCTGCTGCATTATTTAAGGACTTTGCTGCATTATTTAAGGACTCTGCTGCATTATTTAATTACTTTGCTGCATTATTAAAGGACCCTGCTGCGGCATTTAAGGATTCTGCTGCATAATTTAAGGACTTTATTGCATTATTTAAGGATCCTGCTGCATTATTTAAGGATCCTGCTGAAGCATTTGAGGACTCAGCTGCATTATTTAAGGACTTTGCTGCATTATTTAACGACTCTGCTGCATTATTTAAGGACTCTGCTGCTTTATTTAAGGACTTTCCTGCATTATTTAAGGAGTCTTCTGCATTATTTAATGACTCTGCTGAAGCATTTGAGGACTCAACTGCATTATTTAAGGACTCTGCTGCATTATTTAAGGTCTCTGCTGCATTATTTAAGGACTCTGCTGTGGTATATAAGGACTCTGCTGCATTATTTAAGGAATTTGTTGCATTATTTAAGGACGCTGCTGCATTATTTAAGGACTTTGTTGCATTATTTAAGGACTCTGCTGCATT
Organism: Phyllobates terribilis; assembly: GCF_046119375.1. Classification (NCBI taxonomy): domain Eukaryota; kingdom Metazoa; phylum Chordata; class Amphibia; order Anura; family Dendrobatidae; genus Phyllobates; species Phyllobates terribilis. Next base: position 33,606 of record NW_027363178.1, read on the forward strand.
AATTAAGGACTTTGCTGCATTACTTAAGGACACTGCTGCATTATTTAAGGACTTTGTTGCATTATTTAAGGACTCTGCTGCATTATTTAAGGACTCTGCTGAAACATTTGGGGACTCAGATGCATTATTTAAGGTCTCTGCTGCATTATGTAAGGGCTTTGCTGCTTTATTTAAGGACTCTGTTGCATTATTTAAGGACTTTGTTGCATTATTTAAGAACTCTGCTGCATTATTTAAGGAATTTGTTGCATTATTTAAGGATTCTGCTGCATTATTTAAGGACTTTGCTGCATTATTTAAGGACTATGCTGTGGTATTTAAGGACTCTGCTGCATTATTTAAGGACTTTGCTGCATTATTAAAGGACTCTGCTGCATTATTTAATTACTTTGCTGCATTATTTAAGGACTCTGCTGCGGTATTTAAGGACTCTGCTGCATTATTTAAGGACTTTGATGCATTATTTAAGGACACTGCTGCAGAATTTAAGGAATCTGCTGCGTTATTTAAGGACTTTGTTGCATTATTTAAGGTCTCTTTTTCATTATTTAAGGACTCTGCTATTGTACTTAAGGACTTTGCTGCATTATTTAAGGACTTTGCTGCATTATTTAAGGACTCTGCTGCATTATTTAAGTACTTTGTTGCATTATTTAAGGACTCTGCTGCATAATTTAAGGACTTTATTGCATTATTTAAGGATCCTGCTGCATTATTTAATGACTCTGCTGAAGCATTTGAGGACTCAGCTACATTATTTAAGGTCTCTGCTGCATTATTTAAGGATCCTGCTGAAGCATTTGAGGACTCAGCTGCATTATTTAAGGACTTTGCTGCATTATTTAACGACTCTGCTGCGTTATTTAAGGACTCTGCTGCATTATTTAAGGACACTGCTGCATTATTTAAGGACTCTGCTGCATTATTTAAGGACTTTGCTGCATTATTTAACGACTCTGCTGCATTATTTAAGAACTTTGCTGCATTATTTAAGGACTCTGCTGCATTATTTAAGGAATTTGTTGCATTATTTAAGGACTCTGCTGCTTTATTTAAGGACTCTGCTGCGGTATTTAAGGACTCTGCTGCATTATTTAAGGACTTTGCTGCATTATTTAAGGACTGCTGCGTTATTTAAGGACTCTGCTGCATTATTTAAGACTTTGCTGCATTATTTAAGGACTCTGCTGCAGTGTTTAATGACTCTGCTGAAGCAACTGGGGACTCAGATGCATTATTTAAGGACTCTGCTGCATTATGTAAGGACTTTGCTGCTTTATTTAAGGACTTTGCTGCATTATTTAAGGACTTTGTTGCATTATTTAAAGACTCTGCTGCATTATTTAAGGACTTTGTTGCATTATTTAAGGACTCTTCTGCATTATTTAAGGACTTTGCTGCATTATTTAAGGACTCTGCTGCATTATTTAATTACTTTGCTGCATTATTAAAGGACCCTGCTGCGGCATTTAAGGATTCTGCTGCATTATTTAAGGACTTTGCTGCATTACTTAAGGACTCTGCTGCATTATTTAATTACTTGCTGCATTATTTAAGGACTCTGCTGCTGTGTTTAAGAACTCTGCTGCATTATTTAAGGACTTTGCTGCATTATTTTAGGACTCTGCTGCATTATTTAAGGACTTTGCTGTATTATTTAAGGACTCTACTGCATTATTTAAGGACTTTGTTGCATTATTTAAGGACTCTGCTGCATTATTTAAGGACTTTGCTGCATTATTTAAGGACTTTTTTGCATTATTTAAGGACTCTGCTGCATTATTTAAGGACTTTGATGCATTATTTAAGGATGCTGCTGCAGAATTTAAGGAATCTGCTGCATTATTTAAGGACTTTGTTGCATTATTTAAGGTCTCTGCTGCATTATTTAAGGACTCTGCTGTGGTATTTAAGGACTCTGCTGCATTATTTAAGGAATTTGTTGCATTATTTAAGGACGCTGCTGCATTATTTAAGGACTTTGTTGCATTATTTAAGGACTCTGCTGCAGTATTTAATGACTCTGCTGAAGCATTTGGGGACTCAGATGCATTATTTAAGGACTCTGCTGCATTATGTAAGGGCTTTGCTGCTTTATTTAAGGACTCTTTTGCATTATTTAAGGACTCTGCTGCATTATTTAAGGACTTTGTTGCATTATTTAAGGATTTTGCTGCATTATTTAAGGATTTTGCTGCATTATTTAAGGACTTTGCCGCATTATTTAAGGACTATGCTTTGGTATTTAAGGACTCTGCTGCATTATTTAAGGACTTTGCTGCATTATTTAAGGACTCTGCTGCATTATTTAATTACTTTGCTGCATTATTTAAGGACTCTGCTGCGGTATTTAAGGACTCTGCTGCATTATTTAAGGACTTTGATGCATTATTTAAGGACACTGCTGCAGAATTTAAGGAATCTGCTTCATTATTTTAGGACTTTGTTGCATTATTTAAGGACTCTGCTGCATTATTTAAGAACTTTGTTGCATTATTTAAGGACTCTGCTGCATTATTTAAGGACTTTGTTGCATTATGTAAGGACTCTGCTGCATTATTTAAGGACTTTGCTGCATTATTTAAGGACTCTGCTGCATAATTTAAGGACTTTATTGCATTATTTTAGGATCCTGCTGCATTATTTAATGACTCTGCTGAAGCATTTGAGGACTCAGCTGCATTATTAAAGGTCTCTGCTGCATTATTTAAGGATCCTGCTGAAGCATTTGAGGACTCAGTTGCATTATTTAAGGACTTTGCTGCATTATTTAACGACTCTGCTGCGTTATTTAAGGACTCTGCTGCATTATTTAAGAACTTTGCTGCATTATTTAAGGACTCTTCTGAATTATTTAATGACTCTGCTGAAGTATTTGAGGACTCAGCTGCATTATTTAAGGACTCTGCTGCATTATTTAAGGAATTTGCTGCATTATTTAAGGACTCTGCTGCGTTATTTAAGGACTCTGCTGCATTATTTAAGGACTTTGATGCATTATTTATGGACGCTGCTGCAGAATTTAAGGAATCTGCTGCATTATTTAAGGACTTTGTTGCATTATTTAAGGTCTCTGCTGCATTATTTAAGGACTCTGCTGTGGTATTTAAGGACTCTGCTGCATTATTTAAGGAATTTGTTGCATTATTTAAGGATGCTGCTGCATTATTTAAGGTCTTTGTTGCATTATTTAAGGACTCTGCTGCAGTATTTAATGACTCTGCTGAAGCATTTGGGGACTCAGATGCATTATTTAAGGACTCTGCTGCATTATGTAAGGGCTTTGCTGCTTTATTTAAGGACTCTTTTGCATTATTTAAGGACTTTGTTGCATTATTTAAGGACTCTGCTGCATTATTTAAGGACTTTGTTGCATTATTTAAGGATTCTGCTGCATTATTTAATTACTTTGCTGCATTATTTAAGGACTCTGCTGCGGTATTTAAGGACTCTGCTGCATTATTTAAGGACTTTGATGCATTATTTAAGGACACTGCTGCAGAATTTAAGGAATCTGCTGCGTTATTTAAGGACTTTGTTGCATTATTTAAGGTCTCTTTTTCATTATTTAAGGACTCTGCTATTGTACTTAAGGACTTTGCTGCATTATTTAAGGACTTTGCTGCATTATTTAAGGACTCTGCTGCATTATTTAAGTACTTTGTTGCATTATTTAAGGACTCTGCTGCATAATTTAAGGACTTTATTGCATTATTTAAGGATCCTGCTGCATTATTTAATGACTCTGCTGAAGCATTTGAGGACTCAGCTACATTATTTAAGGTCTCTGCTGCATTATTTAAGGATCCTGCTGAAGCATTTGAGGACTCAGCTGCATTATTTAAGGACTTTGCTGCATTATTTAACGACTCTGCTGCGTTATTTAAGGACTCTGCTGCATTATTTAAGGACACTGCTGCATTATTTAAGGACTCTGCTGCATTATTTAAGGACTTTGCTGCATTATTTAACGACTCTGCTGCATTATTTAAGAACTTTGCTGCATTATTTAAGGACTCTGCTGCATTATTTAAGGAATTTGTTGCATTATTTAAGGACTCTGCTGCTTTATTTAAGGACTCTGCTGCGGTATTTAAGGACTCTGCTGCATTATTTAAGGACTTTGCTGCATTATTTAAGGACTTTGCTGCATTATTTAAGGACTCTGCTGCATTATTTAATTACTTTGCTGCATTATTTAAGGACTCTGCTGCGGTATTTAAGGACTCTGCTGCATTATTTAAGGACTTTGATGCATTATTTAAGGACTCTGCTGCATTATTTAAGGAATTTGTTGCATTATTTAAGGACTCTGCTGCATTATTTAAGGACTTTGCTGCATTATTTAATAATTTTGTTGCATTATATAAGTACTCTGCTGCATTATTTAAGGACTTTGTTGCATTATGTAAGGAGTCTGCTGCATTATTTAAGGACTTTGCTGCATTATTTAACGACTCTGCTGAAACATTTGAGGACTCAGCTGCATTATTTAAGGACTCTGCTGCATTATTTAAGGAATTTGCTGCATTATTTAAGGACTCTGCTGCGGTATTTAAGGACTCTGCTGCATTATTTAAGGACTTTGATGCATTATTTAAGGACTCTGCTGCATTATTTAATGACTTTGTTGCATTATATAAGGTCTCTGCTGCATTATTTAAGGACTATGTTGCATTATGTTAGAAGTCTGCTGCATTATTTAATGACTCTGCTGCGGTATTTAAGGACTCTGCTGCATTATTTAAGGACTTTGCTGCATTATTTAAGGACTGCTGCGTTGTTTAAGGACTCTGCTGCATTATTTAAGACTTTGCTGCATTATTTAAGGACTCTGCTGCAGTGTTTAATGACTCTGCTGAAGCAATTGGGGACTCAGATGCATTATTTAAGGACTCTGCTGCATTATGTAAGGACTTTGCTGCTTTATTTAAGGACTTTGCTGCATTATTTAAGGACTTTGTTGCATTATTTAAGGACTCTGCTGCATTATTTAAGGACTTTGTTGCATTATTTAAGGACTCTTCTGCATTATTTAAGGACTTTGCTGCATTATTTAAGGACTATGCTGTGGTATTTAAGTACTCTGCTGCATTATTTAAGGACTTTGCTGCATTATTTAAGGACTCTGCTGCATTATTTAATTACTTTACTGCATTATTAAAGGACCCTGCTGCGGCATTTAAGGATTCTGCTGCATTATTTAAGGACTTTGATGCATTATTTAAGGACGCTGCTGCAGAATTTAAGGAATCTGCTGCATTATTTAAGGACTTTGTTGCATTATTTAAGGTCTCTGCTGCATTATTTAAGGACTCTGCTATGGTACTTAAGGACTTTGCTGCATTACTTAAGGACTTTGCTGCATTATTTAAGGACTTTGATGCATTATTTAAGAACTTTGTTGCATTATTTAAGGACTCTGCTGCATTATTTAAGGACTTTGTTGCATTATGTGAGGACTTTGCTGCTTTATTTAAGGACTTTGCTGCATTATTTAAGGACTTTGTTGCATTATTTAAGGACTCTTCTGCATTATTTAAGGACTTTGCTGCATTATTTAAGGACTATGCTGTGGTATTTAAGTACTCTGCTGCATTATTTAAGGACTTTGCTGCATTATTTAAGGACTCTGCTGCATTATTTAATTACTTTGCTGCATTATTAAAGGACCCTGCTGCGGCATTTAAGGATTCTGCTGCATAATTTAAGGACTTTATTGCATTATTTAAGGATCCTGCTGCATTATTTAAGGATCCTGCTGAAGCATTTGAGGACTCAGCTGCATTATTTAAGGACTTTGCTGCATTATTTAACGACTCTGCTGCATTATTTAAGGACTCTGCTGCTTTATTTAAGGACTTTCCTGCATTATTTAAGGAGTCTTCTGCATTATTTAATGACTCTGCTGAAGCATTTGAGGACTCAACTGCATTATTTAAGGACTCTGCTGCATTATTTAAGGACTCTGCTGCATTATTTAATGACTCTGCTGCGATATTTAAGGACTCTGCTGCATTATTTAAGGACTTTGCTGCATTATTTAAGGACTGCTGCGTTATTTAAGGACTCTGCTGCATTATTTAAGACTTTGCTGCATTATTTAAGGACTCTGCTGCAGTGCTTAATGACTCTGCTGAAGCAATTGGGGACTCAGATGCATTATTTAAGGACTCTGCTGCATTATGTAAGGACTTTGCTGCTTTATTTAAGGACTTTGCTGCATTATTTAAGGACTTTGTTGCATTATTTAAGGACTCTGCTGCATTATTTAAGGACTTTGTTGCATTATTTAAGGACTCTGCTGCATTATTTAAGGACTTTGCTGCATTATTTAAGGACTATGCTGTGGTATTTAAGGACTATGCTTTGGCATTATTTAAGGACTTTACTGCATTATTTAAGGACTCTGCTGCATTATTTAATTACTTTGCTGCATTATTAAAGGACCCTGCTGCAGAATTTAAGGATTCTGCTGCATTATTTAAGGACTTTGATGCATTATTTAAGGACGCTGCTGCAGAATTTAAGGAATCTGCTGCATTATTTAAGGACTTTGTTGCATTATTTAAGGTCTCTGCTGCATTATTTAAGGACTCTGCTATGGTACTTAACGACTTTGCTGCATTATTTAAGGACTTTGCTGCATTATTTAAGGACTTTGATGCATTATTTAAGAACTTTGTTGCATTATTTAAGGACTCTGCTGCATTATTTAAGGACTTTGTTGCATTATGTAAGGACTCTGCTGCATTATTTAAGGACTTTGCTGCATTATTTAAGGACTCTGTTGCATAATTTAAGGACTTTATTGCATTATTTAAGGATCCTGCTGCATTATTTAAGGATCCTGCTGAAGCATTTGAGGACTCAGCTGCATTATTTAAGGACTTTGCTGCATTATTTAACGACTCTGCTGCATTATCTAAGGACTCTGCTGCTTTATTTAAGGACTTTCCTGCATTATTTAAGGAGTCTTCTGCATTATTTAATGACTCTGCTGAAGCATTTGAGGACTCAGCTGCATTATTTAAGGACTCTGCTGCATTATTTAAGGAGTTTGCTGCATTATTTAAGGACTCTGCTGCGGTATTTATGGACTCTGCTGCATTATTTAAGGACTTTGATGCATTATTTAAGGACGCTGCTGCAGAATTTAAGGAATCTGCTGCATTATTTAAGGACTTTGTTGCATTATTTAAGGTCTCTGCTGAATTATTTAAGGACTCTGCTGTGGTATTTAAGGACTCTGCTGCATTATTTAAGGAATTTGTTGCATTATTTAAGGACGCTGCTGCATTATTTAAGGAATTTGTTGCATTATTTAAGGACTTTGCTGCATTAATTAAGGACTTTGCTGCATTACTTAAGGACTCTGCTGCATTATTTAATTACTTGCTGCATTATTTAAGGACTCTGCTGCTGTGTTTAAGAACTCTGCTGCATTATTTAAGGACTTTGCTGCATTATTTTAGGACTCTGCTGCATTATTTAAGGACTTTGCTGTATTATTTAAGGACTCTACTGCATTATTTAAGGACTTTGTTGCATTATTTAAGGACTCTGCTGCATTATTTAAGGACTTTGCTGCATTATTTAAGGACTTTTTTGCATTATTTAAGGACTCTGCTGCATTATTTAAGGACTTTGATGCATTATTTAAGGATGCTGCTGCAGAATTTAAGGAATCTGCTGCATTATTTAAGGACTTTGTTGCATTATTTAAGGTCTCTGCTGCATTATTTAAGGACTCTGCTGTGGTATTTAAGGACTCTGCTGCATTATTTAAGGAATTTGTTGCATTATTTAAGGACGCTGCTGCATTATTTAAGGACTTTGTTGCATTATTTAAGGACTCTGCTGCAGTATTTAATGACTCTGCTGAAGCATTTGGGGACTCAGATGCATTATTTAAGGACTCTGCTGCATTATGTAAGGGCTTTGCTGCTTTATTTAAGGACTCTTTTGCATTATTTAAGGACTCTGCTGCATTATTTAAGGACTTTGTTGCATTATTTAAGGATTTTGCTGCATTATTTAAGGACTTTGCCGCATTATTTAAGGACTATGCTTTGGTATTTAAGGACTCTGCTGCATTATTTAAGGACTTTGCTGCATTATTTAAGGACTCTGCTGCATTATTTAATTACTTTGCTGTATTATTTAATGACTCTGCTGCGGTATTTAAGGACTCTGCTGCATTATTTAAGGACTTTGATGCATTATTTAAGGACACTGCTGCAGAATTAAAGGAATCTGCTTCATTATTTTAGGACTTTGTTGCATTATTTAAGGACTCTGCTGCATTATTTAAGAACTTTGTTGCATTATTTAAGGACTCTGCTGCATTATTTAAGGACTTTGTTGCATTATGTAAGGACTCTGCTGCATTATTTAAGGACTTTGCTGCATTATTTAAGGACTCTGCTGCATAATTTAAGGACTTTATTGCATTATTTTAGGATCCTGCTGCATTATTTAATGACTCTGCTGAAGCATTTGAGGACTCAGCTGCATTATTAAAGGTCTCTGCTGCATTATTTAAGGATCCTGCTGAAGCATTTGAGGACTCAGTTGCATTATTTAAGGACTTTGCTGCATTATTTAACGACTCTGCTGCGTTATTTAAGGACTCTGCTGCATTATTTAAGAACTTTGCTGCATTATTTAAGGACTCTTCTGAATTATTTAATGACTCTGCTGAAGTATTTGAGGACTCAGCTGCATTATTTAAGGACTCTGCTGCATTATTTAAGGAATTTGCTGCATTATTTAAGGACTCTGCTGCGTTATTTAAGGACTCTGCTGCATTATTTAAGGACTTTGATGCATTATTTATGGACGCTGCTGCAGAATTTAAGGAATCTGCTGCATTATTTAAGGACTTTGTTGCATTATTTAAGGTCTCTGCTGCATTATTTAAGGACTCTGCTGTGGTATTTAAGGACTCTGCTGCATTATTTAAGGAATTTGTTGCATTATTTAAGGACGCTGCTGCATTATTTAAGGTCTTTGTTGCATTATTTAAGGACTCTGCTGCAGTATTTAATGACTCTGCTGAAGCATTTGGGGACTCAGATGCATTATTTAAGGACTCTGCTGCATTATGTAAGGGCTTTGCTGCTTTATTTAAGGACTCTTTTGCATTATTTAAGGACTTTGTTGCATTATTTAAGGATTCTGCTGCATTATTTAAGGACTTTGCTGCATTATTTAAGGACTATGCTTTGGTATTTAAGGACTCTGCTGCATTATTTAAGGACTTTGCTGCATTATTTAAGGACTCTGCTGCATTATTTAATTACTTTGCTGCATTATTTAAGGACTCTGCTGCGGTATTTAAGGACTCTGCTGCATTATTTAAGGACTTTGATGCATTATTTAAGGACTCTGCTGCATTATTTAAGGAATTTGTTGCATTATTTAAGGACTCTGCTGCATTATTTAAGGACTTTGCTGCATTATTTAATAATTTTGTTGCATTATATAAGTACTCTGCTGCATTATTTAAGGACTTTGTTGCATTATGTAAGGAGTCTGCTGCATTATTTAAGGACTTTGATGCATTATTTAAGGACACTGCTGCAGAATTAAAGGAATCTGCTTCATTATTTTAGGACTTTGTTGCATTATTTAAGGACTCTGCTGCATTATTTAAGAACTTTGTTGCATTATTTAAGGACTCTGCTGCATTATTTAAGGACTTTGTTGCATTATGTAAGGACTCTGCTGCATTATTTAAGGACTTTGCTGCATTATTTAAGGACTCTGCTGCATAATTTAAGGACTTTATTGCATTATTTTAGGATCCTGCTGCATTATTTAATGACTCTGCTGAAGCATTTGAGGACTCAGCTGCATTATTAAAGGTCTCTGCTGCATTATTTAAGGATCCTGCTGAAGCATTTGAGGACTCAGTTGCATTATTTAAGGACTTTGCTGCATTATTTAACGACTCTGCTGCGTTATTTAAGGACTCTGCTGCATTATTTAAGAACTTTGCTGCATTATTTAAGGACTCTTCTGAATTATTTAATGACTCTGCTGAAGTATTTGAGGACTCAGCTGCATTATTTAAGGACTCTGCTGCATTATTTAAGGAATTTGCTGCATTATTTAAGGACTCTGCTGCGTTATTTAAGGACTCTGCTGCATTATTTAAGGACTTTGATGCATTATTTATGGACGCTGCTGCAGAATTTAAGGAATCTGCTGCATTATTTAAGGACTTTGTTGCATTATTTAAGGTCTCTGCTGCATTATTTAAGGACTCTGCTGTGGTATTTAAGGACTCTGCTGCATTATTTAAGGAATTTGTTGCATTATTTAAGGACGCTGCTGCATTATTTAAGGTCTTTGTTGCATTATTTAAGGACTCTGCTGCAGTATTTAATGACTCTGCTGAAGCATTTGGGGACTCAGATGCATTATTTAAGGACTCTGCTGCATTATGTAAGGGCTTTGCTGCTTTATTTAAGGACTCTTTTGCATTATTTAAGGACTTTGTTGCATTATTTAAGGATTCTGCTGCATTATTTAAGGACTTTGCTGCATTATTTAAGGACTATGCTTTGGTATTTAAGGACTCTGCTGCATTATTTAAGGACTTTGCTGCATTATTTAAGGACTCTGCTGCATTATTTAATTACTTTGCTGCATTATTTAAGGACTCTGCTGCGGTATTTAAGGACTCTGCTGCATTATTTAAGGACTTTGATGCATTATTTAAGGACTCTGCTGCATTATTTAAGGAATTTGTTGCATTATTTAAGGACTCTGCTGCATTATTTAAGGACTTTGCTGCATTATTTAATAATTTTGTTGCATTATATAAGTACTCTGCTGCATTATTTAAGGACTTTGTTGCATTATGTAAGGAGTCTGCTGCATTATTTAAGGACTTTGCTGCATTATTTAACGACTCTGCTGAAACATTTGAGGACTCAGCTGCATTATTTAAGGACTCTGCTGCATTATTTAAGGAATTTGCTGCATTATTTAAGGACTCTGCTGCGGTATTTAAGGACTCTGCTGCATTATTTAAGGACTTTGATGCATTATTTAAGGACTCTGCTGCATTATTTAATGACTTTGTTGCATTATATAAGGTCTCTGCTGCATTATTTAAGGACTATGTTGCATTATGTTAGAAGTCTGCTGCATTATTTAATGACTCTGCTGCGGTATTTAAGGACTCTGCTGCATTATTTAAGGACTTTGCTGCATTATTTAAGGACTGCTGCGTTGTTTAAGGACTCTGCTGCATTATTTAAGACTTTGCTGCATTATTTAAGGACTCTGCTGCAGTGTTTAATGACTCTGCTGAAGCAATTGGGGACTCAGATGCATTATTTAAGGACTCTGCTGCATTATGTAAGGACTTTGCTGCTTTATTTAAGGACTTTGCTGCATTATTTAAGGACTTTGTTGCATTATTTAAGGACTCTGCTGCATTATTTAAGGACTTTGTTGCATTATTTAAGCACTCTTCTGCATTATTTAAGGACTTTGCTGCATTATTTAAGGACTATGCTGTGGTATTTAAGTACTCTGCTGCATTATTTAAGGACTTTGCTGCATTATTTAAGGACTCTGCTGCATTATTTAATTACTTTACTGCATTATTAAAGGACCCTGCTGCGGCATTTAAGGATTCTGCTGCATTATTTAAGGACTTTGATGCATTATTTAAGGACGCTGCTGCAGAATTTAAGGAATCTGCTGCATTATTTAAGGACTTTGTTGCATTATTTAAGGTCTCTGCTGCATTATTTAAGGACTCTGCTATGGTACTTAAGGACTTTGCTGCATTACTTAAGGACTTTGCTGCATTATTTAAGGACTTTGATGCATTATTTAAGAACTTTGTTGCATTATTTAAGGACTCTGCTGCATTATTTAAGGACTTTGTTGCATTATGTGAGGACTTTGCTGCTTTATTTAAGGACTTTGCTGCATTATTTAAGGACTTTGTTGCATTATTTAAGGACTCTTCTGCATTATTTAAGGACTTTGCTGCATTATTTAAGGACTATGCTGTGGTATTTAAGTACTCTGCTGCATTATTTAAGGACTTTGCTGCATTATTTAAGGACTCTGCTGCATTATTTAATTACTTTGCTGCATTATTAAAGGACCCTGCTGCGGCATTTAAGGATTCTGCTGCATAATTTAAGGACTTTATTGCATTATTTAAGGATCCTGCTGCATTATTTAAGGATCCTGCTGAAGCATTTGAGGACTCAGCTGCATTATTTAAGGACTTTGCTGCATTATTTAACGACTCTGCTGCATTATTTAAGGACTCTGCTGCTTTATTTAAGGACTTTCCTGCATTATTTAAGGAGTCTTCTGCATTATTTAATGACTCTGCTGAAGCATTTGAGGACTCAACTGCATTATTTAAGGACTCTGCTGCATTATTTAAGGTCTCTGCTGCATTATTTAAGGACTCTGCTGTGGTATATAAGGACTCTGCTGCATTATTTAAGGAATTTGTTGCATTATTTAAGGACGCTGCTGCATTATTTAAGGACTTTGTTGCATTATTTAAGGACTCTGCTGCATTAATTAAGGACTTTGCTGCATTACTTAAGGACACTGCTGCATTATTTAAGGACTTTGTTGCATTATTTAAGGACTCTGCTGCATTATTTAAGGACTCTGCTGAAACATTTGGGGACTCAGATGCATTATTTAAGGTCTCTGCTGCATTATGTAAGGGCTTTGCTGCTTTATTTAAGGACTCTGTTGCATTATTTAAGGACTTTGTTGCATTATTTAAGAACTCTGCTGCATTATTTAAGGAATTTGTTGCATTATTTAAGGATTCTGCTGCATTATTTAAGGACTTTGCTGCATTATTTAAGGACTATGCTGTGGTATTTAAGGACTCTGCTGCATTATTTAAGGACTTTGCTGCATTATTAAAGGACTCTGCTGCATTATTTAATTACTTTGCTGCATTATTTAACGACTCTGCTGCGGTATTTAAGGACTCTGCTGCATTATTTAAGGACTTTGATGCATTATTTAAGGACACTGCTGCAGAATTTAAGGAATCTGCTGCGTTATTTAAGGACTTTGTTGCATTATTTAAGGTCTCTTTTTCATTATTTAAGGACTCTGCTATTGTACTTAAGGACTTTGCTGCATTATTTAAGGACTTTGCTGCATTATTTAAGGACTCTGCTGCATTATTTAAGTACTTTGTTGCATTATTTAAGGACTCTGCTGCATAATTTAAGGACTTTATTGCATTATTTAAGGATCCTGCTGCATTATTTAATGACTCTGCTGAAGCATTTGAGGACTCAGCTACATTATTTAAGGTCTCTGCTGCATTATTTAAGGATCCTGCTGAAGCATTTGAGGACTCAGCTGCATTATTTAAGGACTTTGCTGCATTATTTAACGACTCTGCTGCGTTATTTAAGGACTCTGCTGCATTATTTAAGGACACTGCTGCATTATTTAAGGACTCTGCTGCATTATTTAAGGACTTTGCTGCATTATTTAACGACTCTGCTGCATTATTTAAGAACTTTGCTGCATTATTTAAGGACTCTGCTGCATTATTTAAGGAATTTGTTGCATTATTTAAGGACTCTGCTGCTTTATTTAAGGACTCTGCTGCGGTATTTAAGGACTCTGCTGCATTATTTAAGGACTTTGCTGCATTATTTAAGGACTGCTGCGTTATTTAAGGACTCTGCTGCATTATTTAAGACTTTGCTGCATTATTTAAGGACTCTGCTGCAGTGTTTAATGACTCTGCTGAAGCAACTGGGGACTCAGATGCATTATTTAAGGACTCTGCTGCATTATGTAAGGACTTTGCTGCTTTATTTAAGGACTTTGCTGCATTATTTAAGGACTTTGTTGCATTATTTAAGGACTCTGCTGCATTATTTAAGGACTTTGTTGCATTATTTAAGGACTCTTCTGCATTATTTAAGGACTTTGCTGCATTATTTAAGGACTCTGCTGCATTATTTAATTACTTTGCTGCATTATTAAAGGACCCTGCTGCGGCATTTAAGGATTCTGCTGCATTATTTAAGGACTTTGCTGCATTACTTAAGGACTCTGCTGCATTATTTAATTACTTGCTGCATTATTTAAGGACTCTGCTGCTGTGTTTAAGAACTCTGCTGCATTATTTAAGGATCCTGCTGAAGCATTTGAGGACTCAGTTGCATTATTTAAGGACTTTGCTGCATTATTTAACGACTCTGCTGCGTTATTTAAGGACTCTGCTGCATTATTTAAGAACTTTGCTGCATTATTTAAGGACTCTTCTGAATTATTTAATGACTCTGCTGAAGTATTTGAGGACTCAGCTGCATTATTTAAGGACTCTGCTGCATTATTTAAGGAATTTGCTGCATTATTTAAGGACTCTGCTGCGTTATTTAAGGACTCTGCTGCATTATTTAAGGACTTTGATGCATTATTTATGGACGCTGCTGCAGAATTTAAGGAATCTGCTGCATTATTTAAGGACTTTGTTGCATTATTTAAGGTCTCTGCTGCATTATTTAAGGACTCTCCTGTGGTATTTAAGGACTCTGCTGCATTATTTAAGGAATTTGTTGCATTATTTAAGGACGCTGCTGCATTATTTAAGGTCTTTGTTGCATTATTTAAGGACTCTGCTGCAGTATTTAATGACTCTGCTGAAGCATTTGGGGACTCAGATGCATTATTTAAGGACTCTGCTGCATTATGTAAGGGCTTTGCTGCTTTATTTAAGGACTCTTTTGCATTATTTAAGGACTTTGTTGCATTATTTAAGGATTCTGCTGCATTATTTAAGGACTTTGCTGCATTATTTAAGGACTATGCTTTGGTATTTAAGGACTCTGCTGCATTATTTAAGGACTTTGCTGCATTATTTAAGGACTCTGCTGCATTATTTAATTACTTTGCTGCATTATTTAAGGACTCTGCTGCGGTATTTAAGGACTCTGCTGCATTATTTAAGGACTTTGATGCATTATTTAAGGACTCTGCTGCATTATTTAAGGAATTTGTTGCATTATTTAAGGACTCTGCTGCATTATTTAAGGACTTTGCTGCATTATTTAATAATTTTGTTGCATTATATAAGTACTCTGCTGCATTATTTAAGGACTTTGTTGCATTATGTAAGGAGTCTGCTGCATTATTTAAGGACTTTGCTGCATTATTTAACGACTCTGCTGAAACATTTGAGGACTCAGCTGCATTATTTAAGGACTCTGCTGCATTATTTAAGGAATTTGCTGCATTATTTAAGGACTCTGCTGCGGTATTTAAGGACTCTGCTGCATTATTTAAGGACTTTGATGCATTATTTAAGGACTCTGCTGCATTATTTAATGACTTTGTTGCATTATATAAGGTCTCTGCTGCATTATTTAAGGACTATGTTGCATTATGTTAGAAGTCTGCTGCATTATTTAATGACTCTGCTGCGGTATTTAAGGACTCTGCTGCATTATTTAAGGACTTTGCTGCATTATTTAAGGACTGCTGCGTTGTTTAAGGACTCTGCTGCATTATTTAAGACTTTGCTGCATTATTTAAGGACTCTGCTGCAGTGTTTAATGACTCTGCTGAAGCAATTGGGGACTCAGATGCATTATTTAAGGACTCTGCTGCATTATGTAAGGACTTTGCTGCTTTATTTAAGGACTTTGCTGCATTATTTAAGGACTTTGTTGCATTATTTAAGGACTCTGCTGCATTATTTAAGGACTTTGTTGCATTATTTAAGGACTCTTCTGCATTATTTAAGGACTTTGCTGCATTATTTAAGGACTATGCTGTGGTATTTAAGTACTCTGCTGCATTATTTAAGGACTTTGCTGCATTATTTAAGGACTCTGCTGCATTATTTAATTACTTTACTGCATTATTAAAGGACCCTGCTGCGGCATTTAAGGATTCTGCTGCATTATTTAAGGACTTTGATGCATTATTTAAGGACGCTGCTGCAGAATTTAAGGAATCTGCTGCATTATTTAAGGACTTTGTTGCATTATTTAAGGTCTCTGCTGCATTATTTAAGGACTCTGCTATGGTACTTAAGGACTTTGCTGCATTACTTAAGGACTTTGCTGCATTATTTAAGGACTTTGATGCATTATTTAAGAACTTTGTTGCATTATTTAAGGACTCTGCTGCATTATTTAAGGACTTTGTTGCATTATGTGAGGACTTTGCTGCTTTATTTAAGGACTTTGCTGCATTATTTAAGGACTTTGTTGCATTATTTAAGGACTCTTCTGCATTATTTAAGGACTTTGCTGCATTATTTAAGGACTATGCTGTGGTATTTAAGTACTCTGCTGCATTATTTAAGGACTTTGCTGCATTATTTAAGGACTCTGCTGCATTATTTAATTACTTTGCTGCATTATTAAAGGACCCTGCTGCGGCATTTAAGGATTCTGCTGCATAATTTAAGGACTTTATTGCATTATTTAAGGATCCTGCTGCATTATTTAAGGATCCTGCTGAAGCATTTGAGGACTCAGCTGCATTATTTAAGGACTTTGCTGCATTATTTAACGACTCTGCTGCATTATTTAAGGACTCTGCTGCTTTATTTAAGGACTTTCCTGCATTATTTAAGGAGTCTTCTGCATTATTTAATGACTCTGCTGAAGCATTTGAGGACTCAACTGCATTATTTAAGGACTCTGCTGCATTATTTAAGGTCTCTGCTGCATTATTTAAGGACTCTGCTGTGGTATATAAGGACTCTGCTGCATTATTTAAGGAATTTGTTGCATTATTTAAGGACGCTGCTGCATTATTTAAGGACTTTGTTGCATTATTTAAGGACTCTGCTGCATTAATTAAGGACTTTGCTGCATTACTTAAGGACACTGCTGCATTATTTAAGGACTTTGTTGCATTATTTAAGGACTCTGCTGCATTATTTAAGGACTCTGCTGAAACATTTGGGGACTCAGATGCATTATTTAAGGTCTCTGCTGCATTATGTAAGGGCTTTGCTGCTTTATTTAAGGACTCTGTTGCATTATTTAAGGACTTTGTTGCATTATTTAAGAACTCTGCTGCATTATTTAAGGAATTTGTTGCATTATTTAAGGATTCTGCTGCATTATTTAAGGACTTTGCTGCATTATTTAAGGACTATGCTGTGGTATTTAAGGACTCTGCTGCATTATTTAAGGACTTTGCTGCATTATTAAAGGACTCTGCTGCATTATTTAATTACTTTGCTGCATTATTTAACGACTCTGCTGCGGTATTTAAGGACTCTGCTGCATTATTTAAGGACTTTGATGCATTATTTAAGGACACTGCTGCAGAATTTAAGGAATCTGCTGCGTTATTTAAGGACTTTGTTGCATTATTTAAGGTCTCTTTTTCATTATTTAAGGACTCTGCTATTGTACTTAAGGACTTTGCTGCATTATTTAAGGACTTTGCTGCATTATTTAAGGACTCTGCTGCATTATTTAAGTACTTTGTTGCATTATTTAAGGACTCTGCTGCATAATTTAAGGACTTTATTGCATTATTTAAGGATCCTGCTGCATTATTTAATGACTCTGCTGAAGCATTTGAGGACTCAGCTACATTATTTAAGGTCTCTGCTGCATTATTTAAGGATCCTGCTGAAGCATTTGAGGACTCAGCTGCATTATTTAAGGACTTTGCTGCATTATTTAACGACTCTGCTGCGTTATTTAAGGACTCTGCTGCATTATTTAAGGACACTGCTGCATTATTTAAGGACTCTGCTGCATTATTTAAGGACTTTGCTGCATTATTTAACGACTCTGCTGCATTATTTAAGAACTTTGCTGCATTATTTAAGGACTCTGCTGCATTATTTAAGGAATTTGTTGCATTATTTAAGGACTCTGCTGCTTTATTTAAGGACTCTGCTGCGGTATTTAAGGACTCTGCTGCATTATTTAAGGACTTTGCTGCATTATTTAAGGACTGCTGCGTTATTTAAGGACTCTGCTGCATTATTTAAGACTTTGCTGCATTATTTAAGGACTCTGCTGCAGTGTTTAATGACTCTGCTGAAGCAACTGGGGACTCAGATGCATTATTTAAGGACTCTGCTGCATTATGTAAGGACTTTGCTGCTTTATTTAAGGACTTTGCTGCATTATTTAAGGACTTTGTTGCATTATTTAAGGACTCTGCTGCATTATTTAAGGACTTTGTTGCATTATTTAAGGACTCTTCTGCATTATTTAAGGACTTTGCTGCATTATTTAAGGACTCTGCTGCATTATTTAATTACTTTGCTGCATTATTAAAGGACCCTGCTGCGGCATTTAAGGATTCTGCTGCATTATTTAAGGACTTTGCTGCATTACTTAAGGACTCTGCTGCATTATTTAATTACTTGCTGCATTATTTAAGGACTCTGCTGCTGTGTTTAAGAACTCTGCTGCATTATTTAAGGACTTTGCTGCATTATTTTAGGACTCTGCTGCATTATTTAAGGACTTTGCTGTATTATTTAAGGACTCTACTGCATTATTTAAGGACTTTGTTGCATTATTTAAGGACTCTGCTGCATTATTTAAGGACTTTGCTGCATTATTTAAGGACTTTTTTGCATTATTTAAGGACTCTGCTGCATTATTTAAGGACTTTGATGCATTATTTAAGGATGCTGCTGCAGAATTTAAGGAATCTGCTGCATTATTTAAGGACTTTGTTGCATTATTTAAGGTCTCTGCTGCATTATTTAAGGACTCTGCTGTGGTATTTAAGGACTCTGCTGCATTATTTAAGGAATTTGTTGCATTATTTAAGGACGCTGCTGCATTATTTAAGGACTTTGTTGCATTATTTAAGGACTCTGCTGCAGTATTTAATGACTCTGCTGAAGCATTTGGGGACTCAGATGCATTATTTAAGGACTCTGCTGCATTATGTAAGGGCTTTGCTGCTTTATTTAAGGACTCTTTTGCATTATTTAAGGACTCTGCTGCATTATTTAAGGACTTTGTTGCATTATTTAAGGATTTTGCTGCATTATTTAAGGATTTTGCTGCATTATTTAAGGACTTTGCCGCATTATTTAAGGACTATGCTTTGGTATTTAAGGACTCTGCTGCATTATTTAAGGACTTTGCTGCATTATTTAAGGACTCTGCTGCATTATTTAATTACTTTGCTGCATTATTTAAGGACTCTGCTGCGGTATTTAAGGACTCTGCTGCATTATTTAAGGACTTTGATGCATTATTTAAGGACACTGCTGCAGAATTTAAGGAATCTGCTTCATTATTTTAGGACTTTGTTGCATTATTTAAGGACTCTGCTGCATTATTTAAGAACTTTGTTGCATTATTTAAGGACTCTGCTGCATTATTTAAGGACTTTGTTGCATTATGTAAGGACTCTGCTGCATTATTTAAGGACTTTGCTGCATTATTTAAGGACTCTGCTGCATAATTTAAGGACTTTATTGCATTATTTTAGGATCCTGCTGCATTATTTAATGACTCTGCTGAAGCATTTGAGGACTCAGCTGGATTATTAAAGGTCTCTGCTGCATTATTTAGGGATCCTGCTGAAGCATTTGAGGACTCAGTTGCATTATTTAAGGACTTTGCTGCATTATTTAACGACTCTGCTGCGTTATTTAAGGACTCTGCTGCATTATTTAAGAACTTTGCTGCATTATTTAAGGACTCTTCTGAATTATTTAATGACTCTGCTGAAGTATTTGAGGACTCAGCTGCATTATTTAAGGACTCTGCTGCATTATTTAAGGAATTTGCTGCATTATTTAAGGACTCTGCTGCGTTATTTAAGGACTCTGCTGCATTATTTAAGGACTTTGATGCATTATTTATGGACGCTGCTGCAGAATTTAAGGAATCTGCTGCATTATTTAAGGACTTTGTTGCATTATTTAAGGTCTCTGCTGCATTATTTAAGGACTCTGCTGTGGTATTTAAGGACTCTGCTGCATTATTTAAGGAATTTGTTGCATTATTTAAGGACGCTGCTGCATTATTTAAGGTCTTTGTTGCATTATTTAAGGACTCTGCTGCAGTATTTAATGACTCTGCTGAAGCATTTGGGGACTCAGATGCATTATTTAAGGACTCTGCTGCATTATGTAAGGGCTTTGCTGCTTTATTTAAGGACTCTTTTGCATTATTTAAGGACTTTGTTGCATTATTTAAGGACTCTGCTGCATTATTTAAGGACTTTGTTGCATTATTTAAGGATTCTGCTGCATTATTTAAGGACTTTGCTGCATTATTTAAGGACTATGCTTTGGTATTTAAGGACTCTGCTGCATTATTTAAGGACTTTGCTGCATTATTTAAGGACTCTGCTGCATTATTTAATTACTTTGCTGCATTATTTAAGGACTCTGCTGCGGTATTTAAGGACTCTGCTGCATTATTTAAGGACTTTGATGCATTATTTAAGGACTCTGCTGCATTATTTAAGGAATTTGTTGCATTATTTAAGGACTCTGCTGCATTATTTAAGGACTTTGCTGCATTATTTAATAATTTTGTTGCATTATATAAGTACTCTGCTGCATTATTTAAGGACTTTGTTGCATTATGTAAGGAGTCTGCTGCATTATTTAAGGACTTTGCTGCATTATTTAACGACTCTGCTGAAACATTTGAGGACTCAGCTGCATTATTTAAGGACTCTGCTGCATTATTTAAGGAATTTGCTGCATTATTTAAGGACTCTGCTGCGGTATTTAAGGACTCTGCTGCATTATTTAAGGACTTTGATGCATTATTTAAGGACTCTGCTGCATTATTTAATGACTTTGTTGCATTATATAAGGTCTCTGCTGCATTATTTAAGGACTATGTTGCATTATGTTAGAAGTCTGCTGCATTATTTAATGACTCTGCTGCGGTATTTAAGGACTCTGCTGCATTATTTAAGGACTTTGCTGCATTATTTAAGGACTGCTGCGTTGTTTAAGGACTCTGCTGCATTATTTAAGACTTTGCTGCATTATTTAAGGACTCTGCTGCAGTGTTTAATGACTCTGCTGAAGCAATTGGGGACTCAGATGCATTATTTAAGGACTCTGCTGCATTATGTAAGGACTTTGCTGCTTTATTTAAGGACTTTGCTGCATTATTTAAGGACTTTGTTGCATTATTTAAGGACTCTGCTGCATTATTTAAGGACTTTGTTGCATTATTTAAGGACTCTTCTGCATTATTTAAGGACTTTGCTGCATTATTTAAGGACTATGCTGTGGTATTTAAGTACTCTGCTGCATTATTTAAGGACTTTGCTGCATTATTTAAGGACTCTGCTGCATTATTTAATTACTTTACTGCATTATTAAAGGACCCTGCTGCGGCATTTAAGGATTCTGCTGCATTATTTAAGGACTTTGATGCATTATTTAAGGACGCTGCTGCAGAATTTAAGGAATCTGCTGCATTATTTAAGGACTTTGTTGCATTATTTAAGGTCTCTGCTGCATTATTTAAGGACTCTGCTATGGTACTTAAGGACTTTGCTGCATTACTTAAGGACTTTGCTGCATTATTTAAGGACTTTGATGCATTATTTAAGAACTTTGTTGCATTATTTAAGGACTCTGCTGCATTATTTAAGGACTTTGTTGCATTATGTGAGGACTTTGCTGCTTTATTTAAGGACTTTGCTGCATTATTTAAGGACTTTGTTGCATTATTTAAGGACTCTTCTGCATTATTTAAGGACTTTGCTGCATTATTTAATGACTATGCTGTGGTATTTAAGTACTCTGCTGCATTATTTAAGGACTTTGCTGCATTATTTAAGGACTCTGCTGCATTATTTAATTACTTTGCTGCATTATTAAAGGACCCTGCTGCGGCATTTAAGGATTCTGCTGCATAATTTAAGGACTTTATTGCATTATTTAAGGATCCTGCTGCATTATTTAAGGATCCTGCTGAAGCATTTGAGGACTCAGCTGCATTATTTAAGGACTTTGCTGCATTATTTAACGACTCTGCTGCATTATTTAAGGACTCTGCTGCTTTATTTAAGGACTTTCCTGCATTATTTAAGGAGTCTTCTGCATTATTTAATGACTCTGCTGAAGCATTTGAGGACTCAACTGCATTATTTAAGGACTCTGCTGCATTATTTAAGGACTCTGCTGCATTATTTAATGACTCTGCTGCGATATTTAAGGACTCTGCTGCATTATTTAAGGACTTTGCTGCATTATTTAAGGACTGCTGCGTTATTTAAGGACTCTGCTGCATTATTTAAGACTTTGCTGCATTATTTAAGGACTCTGCTGCAGTGCTTAATGACTCTGCTGAAGCAATTGGGGACTCAGATGCATTATTTAAGGACTCTGCTGCATTATGTAAGGACTTTGCTGCTTTATTTAAGGACTTTGCTGCATTATTTAAGGACTTTGTTGCATTATTTAAGGACTCTGCTGCATTATTTAAGGACTTTGTTGCATTATTTAAGGACTCTGCTGCATTATTTAAGGACTTTGCTGCATTATTTAAGGACTATGCTGTGGTATTTAAGGACTATGCTTTGGCATTATTTAAGGACTTTACTGCATTATTTAAGGACTCTGCTGCATTATTTAATTACTTTGCTGCATTATTAAAGGACCCTGCTGCAGAATTTAAGGATTCTGCTGCATTATTTAAGGACTTTGATGCATTATTTAAGGACGCTGCTGCAGAATTTAAGGAATCTGCTGCATTATTTAAGGACTTTGTTGCATTATTTAAGGTCTCTGCTGCATTATTTAAGGACTCTGCTATGGTACTTAACGACTTTGCTGCATTATTTAAGGACTTTGCTGCATTATTTAAGGACTTTGATGCATTATTTAAGAACTTTGTTGCATTATTTAAGGACTCTGCTGCATTATTTAAGGACTTTGTTGCATTATGTAAGGACTCTGCTGCATTATTTAAGGACTTTGCTGCATTATTTAAGGACTCTGTTGCATAATTTAAGGACTTTATTGCATTATTTAAGGATCCTGCTGCATTATTTAAGGATCCTGCTGAAGCATTTGAGGACTCAGCTGCATTATTTAAGGACTTTGCTGCATTATTTAACGACTCTGCTGCATTATCTAAGGACTCTGCTGCTTTATTTAAGGACTTTCCTGCATTATTTAAGGAGTCTTCTGCATTATTTAATGACTCTGCTGAAGCATTTGAGGACTCAGCTGCATTATTTAAGGACTCTGCTGCATTATTTAAGGAGTTTGCTGCATTATTTAAGGACTCTGCTGCGGTATTTATGGACTCTGCTGCATTATTTAAGGACTTTGATGCATTATTTAAGGACGCTGCTGCAGAATTTAAGGAATCTGCTGCATTATTTAAGGACTTTGTTGCATTATTTAAGGTCTCTGCTGAATTATTTAAGGACTCTGCTGTGGTATTTAAGGACTCTGCTGCATTATTTAAGGAATTTGTTGCATTATTTAAGGACGCTGCTGCATTATTTAAGGAATTTGTTGCATTATTTAAGGACTTTGCTGCATTAATTAAGGACTTTGCTGCATTACTTAAGGACTCTGCTGCATTATTTAATTACTTGCTGCATTATTTAAGGACTCTGCTGCTGTGTTTAAGAACTCTGCTGCATTATTTAAGGACTTTGCTGCATTATTTTAGGACTCTGCTGCATTATTTAAGGACTTTGCTGTATTATTTAAGGACTCTCCTGCATTATTTAAGGACTTTGTTGCATTATTTAAGGACTCTGCTGCATTATTTAAGGACTTTGCTGCATTATTTAAGGACTTTTTTGCATTATTTAAGGACTCTGCTGCATTATTTAAGGACTTTGATGCATTATTTAAGGATGCTGCTGCAGAATTTAAGGAATCTGCTGCATTATTTAAGGACTTTGTTGCATTATTTAAGGTCTCTGCTGCATTATTTAAGGACTCTGCTGTGGTATTTAAGGACTCTGCTGCATTATTTAAGGAATTTGTTGCATTATTTAAGGACGCTGCTGCATTATTTAAGGACTTTGTTGCATTATTTAAGGACTCTGCTGCAGTATTTAATGACTCTGCTGAAGCATTTGGGGACTCAGATGCATTATTTAAGGACTCTGCTGCATTATGTAAGGGCTTTGCTGCTTTATTTAAGGACTCTTTTGCATTATTTAAGGACTCTGCTGCATTATTTAAGGACTTTGTTGCATTATTTAAGGATTTTGCTGCATTATTTAAGGATTTTGCTGCATTATTTAAGGACTTTGCCGCATTATTTAAGGACTATGCTTTGGTATTTAAGGACTCTGCTGCATTATTTAAGGACTTTGCTGCATTATTTAAGGACTCTGCTGCATTATTTAATTACTTTGCTGCATTATTTAAGGACTCTGCTGCGATATTTAAGGACTCTGCTGCATTATTTAAGGACTTTGATGCATTATTTAAGGACACTGCTGCAGAATTTAAGGAATCTGCTTCATTATTTTAGGACTTTGTTGCATTATTTAAGGACTCTGCTGCATTATTTAAGAACTTTGTTGCATTATTTAAGGACTCTGCTGCATTATTTAAGGACTTTGTTGCATTATGTAAGGACTCTGCTGCATTATTTAAGGACTTTGCTGCATTATTTAAGGACTCTGCTGCATAATTTAAGGACTTTATTGCATTATTTTAGGATCCTGCTGCATTATTTAATGACTCTGCTGAAGCATTTGAGGACTCAGCTGCATTATTAAAGGTCTCTGCTGCATTATTTAAGGATCCTGCTGAAGCATTTGAGGACTCAGTTGCATTATTTAAGGACTTTGCTGCATTATTTAACGACTCTGCTGCGTTATTTAAGGACTCTGCTGCATTATTTAAGAACTTTGCTGCATTATTTAAGGACTCTTCTGAATTATTTAATGACTCTGCTGAAGTATTTGAGGACTCAGCTGCATTATTTAAGGACTCTGCTGCATTATTTAAGGAATTTGCTGCATTATTTAAGGACTCTGCTGCGTTATTTAAGGACTCTGCTGCATTATTTAAGGACTTTGATGCATTATTTATGGACGCTGCTGCAGAATTTAAGGAATCTGCTGCATTATTTAAGGACTTTGTTGCATTATTTAAGGTCTCTGCTGCATTATTTAAGGACTCTGCTGTGGTATTTAAGGACTCTGCTGCATTATTTAAGGAATTTGTTGCATTATTTAAGGACGCTGCTGCATTATTTAAGGTCTTTGTTGCATTATTTAAGGACTCTGCTGCAGTATTTAATGACTCTGCTGAAGCATTTGGGGACTCAGATGCATTATTTAAGGACTCTGCTGCATTATGTAAGGGCTTTGCTGCTTTATTTAAGGACTCTTTTGCATTATTTAAGGACTTTGTTGCATTATTTAAGGACTCTGCTGCATTATTTAAGGACTTTGTTGCATTATTTAAGGATTCTGCTGCATTATTTAAGGACTTTGCTGCATTATTTAAGGACTATGCTTTGGTATTTAAGGACTCTGCTGCATTATTTAAGGACTTTGCTGCATTATTTAAGGACTCTGCTGCATTATTTAATTACTTTGCTGCATTATTTAAGGACTCTGCTGCGGTATTTAAGGACTCTGCTGCATTATTTAAGGACTTTGATGCATTATTTAAGGACTCTGCTGCATTATTTAAGGAATTTGTTGCATTATTTAAGGACTCTGCTGCATTATTTAAGGACTTTGCTGCATTATTTAATAATTTTGTTGCATTATATAAGTACTCTGCTGCATTATTTAAGGACTTTGTTGCATTATGTAAGGAGTCTGCTGCATTATTTAAGGACTTTGCTGCATTATTTAACGACTCTGCTGAAACATTTGAGGACTCAGCTGCATTATTTAAGGACTCTGCTGCATTATTTAAGGAATTTGCTGCATTATTTAAGGACTCTGCTGCGGTATTTAAGGACTCTGCTGCATTATTTAAGGACTTTGATGCATTATTTAAGGACTCTGCTGCATTATTTAATGACTTTGTTGCATTATATAAGGTCTCTGCTGCATTATTTAAGGACTATGTTGCATTATGTTAGAAGTCTGCTGCATTATTTAATGACTCTGCTGCGGTATTTAAGGACTCTGCTGCATTATTTAAGGACTTTGCTGCATTATTTAAGGACTGCTGCGTTGTTTAAGGACTCTGCTGCATTATTTAAGACTTTGCTGCATTATTTAAGGACTCTGCTGCAGTGTTTAATGACTCTGCTGAAGCAATTGGGGACTCAGATGCATTATTTAAGGACTCTGCTGCATTATGTAAGGACTTTGCTGCTTTATTTAACGACTTTGCTGCATTATTTAAGGACTTTGTTGCATTATTTAAGGACTCTGCTGCATTATTTAAGGACTTTGTTGCATTATTTAAGGACTCTTCTGCATTATTTAAGGACTTTGCTGCATTATTTAAGGACTATGCTGTGGTATTTAAGTACTCTGCTGCATTATTTAAGGACTTTGCTGCATTATTTAAGGACTCTGCTGCATTATTTAATTACTTTACTGCATTATTAAAGGACCCTGCTGCGGCATTTAAGGATTCTGCTGCATTATTTAAGGACTTTGATGCATTATTTAAGGACGCTGCTGCAGAATTTAAGGAATCTGCTGCATTATTTAAGGACTTTGTTGCATTATTTAAGGTCTCTGCTGCATTATTTAAGGACTCTGCTATGGTACTTAAGGACTTTGCTGCATTACTTAAGGACTTTGCTGCATTATTTAAGGACTTTGATGCATTATTTAAGAACTTTGTTGCATTATTTAAGGACTCTGCTGCATTATTTAAGGACTTTGTTGCATTATGTGAGGACTTTGCTGCTTTATTTAAGGACTTTGCTGCATTATTTAAGGACTTTGTTGCATTATTTAAGGACTCTTCTGCATTATTTAAGGACTTTGCTGCATTATTTAAGGACTATGCTGTGGTATTTAAGTACTCTGCTGCATTATTTAAGGACTTTGCTGCATTATTTAAGGACTCTGCTGCATTATTTAATTACTTTGCTGCATTATTAAAGGACCCTGCTGCGGCATTTAAGGATTCTGCTGCATAATTTAAGGACTTTATTGCATTATTTAAGGATCCTGCTGCATTATTTAAGGATCCTGCTGAAGCATTTGAGGACTCAGCTGCATTATTTAAGGACTTTGCTGCATTATTTAACGACTCTGCTGCATTATTTAAGGACTCTGCTGCTTTATTTAAGGACTTTCCTGCATTATTTAAGGAGTCTTCTGCATTATTTAATGACTCTGCTGAAGCATTTGAGGACTCAACTGCATTATTTAAGGACTCTGCTGCATTATTTAAGGACTCTGCTGCATTATTTAATGACTCTGCTGCGATATTTAAGGACTCTGCTGCATTATTTAAGGACTTTGCTGCATTATTTAAGGACTGCTGCGTTATTTAAGGACTCTGCTGCATTATTTAAGACTTTGCTGCATTATTTAAGGACTCTGCTGCAGTGCTTAATGACTCTGCTGAAGCAATTGGGGACTCAGATGCATTATTTAAGGACTCTGCTGCATTATGTAAGGACTTTGCTGCTTTATTTAAGGACTTTGCTGCATTATTTAAGGACTTTGTTGCATTATTTAAGGACTCTGCTGCATTATTTAAGGACTTTGTTGCATTATTTAAGGACTCTGCTGCATTATTTAAGGACTTTGCTGCATTATTTAAGGACTATGCTGTGGTATTTAAGGACTATGCTTTGGCATTATTTAAGGACTTTACTGCATTATTTAAGGACTCTGCTGCATTATTTAATTACTTTGCTGCATTATTAAAGGACCCTGCTGCAGAATTTAAGGATTCTGCTGCATTATTTAAGGACTTTGATGCATTATTTAAGGACGCTGCTGCAGAATTTAAGGAATCTGCTGCATTATTTAAGGACTTTGTTGCATTATTTAAGGTCTCTGCTGCATTATTTAAGGACTCTGCTATGGTACTTAACGACTTTGCTGCATTATTTAAGGACTTTGCTGCATTATTTAAGGACTTTGATGCATTATTTAAGAACTTTGTTGCATTATTTAATGACTCTGCTGCATTATTTAAGGACTTTGTTGCATTATGTAAGGACTCTGCTGCATTATTTAAGGACTTTGCTGCATTATTTAAGGACTCTGTTGCATAATTTAAGGACTTTATTGCATTATTTAAGGATCCTGCTGCATTATTTAAGGATCCTGCTGAAGCATTTGAGGACTCAGCTGCATTATTTAAGGACTTTGCTGCATTATTTAACGACTCTGCTGCATTATCTAAGGACTCTGCTGCTTTATTTAAGGACTTTCCTGCATTATTTAAGGAGTCTTCTGCATTATTTAATGACTCTGCTGAAGCATTTGAGGACTCAGCTGCATTATTTAAGGACTCTGCTGCATTATTTAAGGAGTTTGCTGCATTATTTAAGGACTCTGCTGCGGTATTTATGGACTCTGCTGCATTATTTAAGGACTTTGATGCATTATTTAAGGACGCTGCTGCAGAATTTAAGGAATCTGCTGCATTATTTAAGGACTTTGTTGCATTATTTAAGGTCTCTGCTGAATTATTTAAGGACTCTGCTGTGGTATTTAAGGACTCTGCTGCATTATTTAAGGAATTTGTTGCATTATTTAAGGACGCTGCTGCATTATTTAAGGAATTTGTTGCATTATTTAAGGACTTTGCTGCATTAATTAAGGACTTTGCTGCATTACTTAAGGATTCTGCTGCATTATTTAATTACTTGCTGCATTATTTAAGGACTCTGCTGCTGTGTTTAAGAACTCTGCTGCATTATTTAAGGACTTTGCTGCATTATTTTAGGACTCTGCTGCATTATTTAAGGACTTTGCTGTATTATTTAAGGACTCTACTGCATTATTTAAGGACTTTGTTGCATTATTTAAGGACTCTGCTGCATTATTTAAGGACTTTGCTGCATTATTTAAGGACTTTTTTGCATTATTTAAGGACTCTGCTGCATTATTTAAGGACTTTGATGCATTATTTAAGGATGCTGCTGCAGAATTTAAGGAATCTGCTGCATTATTTAAGGACTTTGTTGCATTATTTAAGGTCTCTGCTGCATTATTTAAGGACTCTGCTGTGGTATTTAAGGACTCTGCTGCATTATTTAAGGAATTTGTTGCATTATTTAAGGACGCTGCTGCATTATTTAAGGACTTTGTTGCATTATTTAAGGACTCTGCTGCAGTATTTAATGACTCTGCTGAAGCATTTGGGGACTCAGATGCATTATTTAAGGACTCTGCTGCATTATGTAAGGGCTTTGCTGCTTTATTTAAGGACTCTTTTGCATTATTTAAGGACTCTGCTGCATTATTTAAGGACTTTGTTGCATTATTTAAGGATTTTGCTGCATTATTTAAGGATTTTGCTGCATTATTTAAGGACTTTGCCGCATTATTTAAGGACTATGCTTTGGTATTTAAGGACTCTGCTGCATTATTTAAGGACTTTGCTGCATTATTTAAGGACTCTGCTGCATTATTTAATTACTTTGCTGCATTATTTAAGGACTCTGCTGCGGTATTTAAGGACTCTGCTGCATTATTTAAGGACTTTGATGCATTATTTAAGGACACTGCTGCAGAATTTAAGGAATCTGCTTCATTATTTTAGGACTTTGTTGCATTATTTAAGGACTCTGCTGCATTATTTAAGAACTTTGTTGCATTATTTAAGGACTCTGCTGCATTATTTAAGGACTTTGTTGCATTATTTAAGGACTCTGCTGCATTATTTAAGGACTTTGTTGCATTATTTAAGGATTCTGCTGCATTATTTAA
This sequence comes from Phyllobates terribilis, assembly GCF_046119375.1. NCBI lineage: Eukaryota > Metazoa > Chordata > Amphibia > Anura > Dendrobatidae > Phyllobates > Phyllobates terribilis. The sequence goes on from NW_027363178.1 coordinate 63,423, forward strand.
GGACTTTGCTGCATTATTTAAGGACTATGCTTTGGTATTTAAGGACTCTGCTGCATTATTTAAGGACTTTGCTGCATTATTTAAGGACTCTGCTGCATTATTTAATTACTTTGCTGCATTATTTAAGGACTCTGCTGCGGTATTTAAGGACTCTGCTGCATTATTTAAGGACTTTGATGCATTATTTAAGGACTCTGCTGCATTATTTAAGGAATTTGTTGCATTATTTAAGGACTCTGCTGCATTATTTAAGGACTTTGCTGCATTATTTAATAATTTTGTTGCATTATATAAGTACTCTGCTGCATTATTTAAGGACTTTGTTGCATTATGTAAGGAGTCTGCTGCATTATTTAAGGACTTTGCTGCATTATTTAACGACTCTGCTGAAACATTTGAGGACTCAGCTGCATTATTTAAGGACTCTGCTGCATTATTTAAGGAATTTGCTGCATTATTTAAGGACTCTGCTGCGGTATTTAAGGACTCTGCTGCATTATTTAAGGACTTTGATGCATTATTTAAGGACTCTGCTGCATTATTTAATGACTTTGTTGCATTATATAAGGTCTCTGCTGCATTATTTAAGGACTATGTTGCATTATGTTAGAAGTCTGCTGCATTATTTAATGACTCTGCTGCGGTATTTAAGGACTCTGCTGCATTATTTAAGGACTTTGCTGCATTATTTAAGGACTGCTGCGTTGTTTAAGGACTCTGCTGCATTATTTAAGACTTTGCTGCATTATTTAAGGACTCTGCTGCAGTGTTTAATGACTCTGCTGAAGCAATTGGGGACTCAGATGCATTATTTAAGGACTCTGCTGCATTATGTAAGGACTTTGCTGCTTTATTTAAGGACTTTGCTGCATTATTTAAGGACTTTGTTGCATTATTTAAGGACTCTGCTGCATTATTTAAGGACTTTGTTGCATTATTTAAGGACTCTTCTGCATTATTTAAGGACTTTGCTGCATTATTTAAGGACTATGCTGTGGTATTTAAGTACTCTGCTGCATTATTTAAGGACTTTGCTGCATTATTTAAGGACTCTGCTGCATTATTTAATTACTTTACTGCATTATTAAAGGACCCTGCTGCGGCATTTAAGGATTCTGCTGCATTATTTAAGGACTTTGATGCATTATTTAAGGACGCTGCTGCAGAATTTAAGGAATCTGCTGCATTATTTAAGGACTTTGTTGCATTATTTAAGGTCTCTGCTGCATTATTTAAGGACTCTGCTATGGTACTTAAGGACTTTGCTGCATTACTTAAGGACTTTGCTGCATTATTTAAGGACTTTGATGCATTATTTAAGAACTTTGTTGCATTATTTAAGGACTCTGCTGCATTATTTAAGGACTTTGTTGCATTATGTGAGGACTTTGCTGCTTTATTTAAGGACTTTGCTGCATTATTTAAGGACTTTGTTGCATTATTTAAGGACTCTTCTGCATTATTTAAGGACTTTGCTGCATTATTTAAGGACTATGCTGTGGTATTTAAGTACTCTGCTGCATTATTTAAGGACTTTGCTGCATTATTTAAGGACTCTGCTGCATTATTTAATTACTTTGCTGCATTATTAAAGGACCCTGCTGCGGCATTTAAGGATTCTGCTGCATAATTTAAGGACTTTATTGCATTATTTAAGGATCCTGCTGCATTATTTAAGGATCCTGCTGAAGCATTTGAGGACTCAGCTGCATTATTTAAGGACTTTGCTGCATTATTTAACGACTCTGCTGCATTATCTAAGGACTCTGCTGCTTTATTTAAGGACTTTCCTGCATTATTTAAGGAGTCTTCTGCATTATTTAATGACTCTGCTGAAGCATTTGAGGACTCAGCTGCATTATTTAAGGACTCTGCTGCATTATTTAAGGAGTTTGCTGCATTATTTAAGGACTCTGCTGCGGTATTTATGGACTCTGCTGCATTATTTAAGGACTTTGATGCATTATTTAAGGACGCTGCTGCAGAATTTAAGGAATCTGCTGCATTATTTAAGGACTTTGTTGCATTATTTAAGGTCTCTGCTGAATTATTTAAGGACTCTGCTGTGGTATTTAAGGACTCTGCTGCATTATTTAAGGAATTTGTTGCATTATTTAAGGACGCTGCTGCATTATTTAAGGAATTTGTTGCATTATTTAAGGACTTTGCTGCATTAATTAAGGACTTTGCTGCATTACTTAAGGACTCTGCTGCATTATTTAATTACTTGCTGCATTATTTAAGGACTCTGCTGCTGTGTTTAAGAACTCTGCTGCATTATTTAAGGACTTTGCTGCATTATTTTAGGACTCTGCTGCATTATTTAAGGACTTTGCTGTATTATTTAAGGACTCTACTGCATTATTTAAGGACTTTGTTGCATTATTTAAGGACTCTGCTGCATTATTTAAGGACTTTGCTGCATTATTTAAGGACTTTTTTGCATTATTTAAGGACTCTGCTGCATTATTTAAGGACTTTGATGCATTATTTAAGGATGCTGCTGCAGAATTTAAGGAATCTGCTGCATTATTTAAGGACTTTGTTGCATTATTTAAGGTCTCTGCTGCATTATTTAAGGACTCTGCTGTGGTATTTAAGGACTCTGCTGCATTATTTAAGGAATTTGTTGCATTATTTAAGGACGCTGCTGCATTATTTAAGGACTTTGTTGCATTATTTAAGGACTCTGCTGCAGTATTTAATGACTCTGCTGAAGCATTTGGGGACTCAGATGCATTATTTAAGGACTCTGCTGCATTATGTAAGGGCTTTGCTGCTTTATTTAAGGACTCTTTTGCATTATTTAAGGACTCTGCTGCATTATTTAAGGACTTTGTTGCATTATTTAAGGATTTTGCTGCATTATTTAAGGATTTTGCTGCATTATTTAAGGACTTTGCCGCATTATTTAAGGACTATGCTTTGGTATTTAAGGACTCTGCTGCATTATTTAAGGACTTTGCTGCATTATTTAAGGACTCTGCTGCATTATTTAATTACTTTGCTGCATTATTTAAGGACTCTGCTGCGGTATTTAAGGACTCTGCTGCATTATTTAAGGACTTTGATGCATTATTTAAGGACACTGCTGCAGAATTTAAGGAATCTGCTTCATTATTTTAGGACTTTGTTGCATTATTTAAGGACTCTGCTGCATTATTTAAGAACTTTGTTGCATTATTTAAGGACTCTGCTGCATTATTTAAGGACTTTGTTGCATTATGTAAGGACTCTGCTGCATTATTTAAGGACTTTGCTGCATTATTTAAGGACTCTGCTGCATAATTTAAGGATTTTATTGCATTATTTTAGGATCCTGCTGCATTATTTAATGACTCTGCTGAAGCATTTGAGGACTCAGCTGCATTATTAAAGGTCTCTGCTGCATTATTTAAGGATCCTGCTGAAGCATTTGAGGACTCAGTTGCATTATTTAAGGACTTTGCTGCATTATTTAACGACTCTGCTGCGTTATTTAAGGACTCTGCTGCATTATTTAAGAACTTTGCTGCATTATTTAAGGACTCTTCTGAATTATTTAATGACTCTGCTGAAGTATTTGAGGACTCAGCTGCATTATTTAAGGACTCTGCTGCATTATTTAAGGAATTTGCTGCATTATTTAAGGACTCTGCTGCGTTATTTAAGGACTCTGCTGCATTATTTAAGGACTTTGATGCATTATTTATGGACGCTGCTGCAGAATTTAAGGAATCTGCTGCATTATTTAAGGACTTTGTTGCATTATTTAAGGTCTCTGCTGCATTATTTAAGGACTCTGCTGTGGTATTTAAGGACTCTGCTGCATTATTTAAGGAATTTGTTGCATTATTTAAGGACGCTGCTGCATTATTTAAGGTCTTTGTTGCATTATTTAAGGACTCTGCTGCAGTATTTAATGACTCTGCTGAAGCATTTGGGGACTCAGATGCATTATTTAAGGACTCTGCTGCATTATGTAAGGGCTTTGCTGCTTTATTTAAGGACTCTTTTGCATTATTTAAGGACTTTGTTGCATTATTTAAGGACTCTGCTGCATTATTTAAGGACTTTGTTGCATTATTTAAGGATTCTGCTGCATTATTTAAGGACTTTGCTGCATTATTTAAGGACTATGCTTTGGTATTTAAGGACTCTGCTGCATTATTTAAGGACTTTGCTGCATTATTTAAGGACTCTGCTGCATTATTTAATTACTTTGCTGCATTATTTAAGGACTCTGCTGCGGTATTTAAGGACTCTGCTGCATTATTTAAGGACTTTGATGCATTATTTAAGGACTCTGCTGCATTATTTAAGGAATTTGTTGCATTATTTAAGGACTCTGCTGCATTATTTAAGGACTTTGCTGCATTATTTAATAATTTTGTTGCATTATATAAGTACTCTGCTGCATTATTTAAGGACTTTGTTGCATTATGTAAGGAGTCTGCTGCATTATTTAAGGACTTTGCTGCATTATTTAACGACTCTGCTGAAACATTTGAGGACTCAGCTGCATTATTTAAGGACTCTGCTGCATTATTTAAGGAATTTGCTGCATTATTTAAGGACTCTGCTGCGGTATTTAAGGACTCTGCTGCATTATTTAAGGACTTTGATGCATTATTTAAGGACTCTGCTGCATTATTTAATGACTTTGTTGCATTATATAAGGTCTCTGCTGCATTATTTAAGGACTATGTTGCATTATGTTAGAAGTCTGCTGCATTATGTAATGACTCTGCTGCGGTATTTAAGGACTCTGCTGCATTATTTAAGGACTTTGCTGCATTATTTAAGGACTGCTGCGTTGTTTAAGGACTCTGCTGCATTATTTAAGACTTTGCTGCATTATTTAAGGACTCTGCTGCAGTGTTTAATGACTCTGCTGAAGCAATTGGGGACTCAGATGCATTATTTAAGGACTCTGCTGCATTATGTAAGGACTTTGCTGCTTTATTTAAGGACTTTGCTGCATTATTTAAGGACTTTGTTGCATTATTTAAGGACTCTGCTGCATTATTTAAGGACTTTGTTGCATTATTTAAGGACTCTTCTGCATTATTTAAGGACTTTGCTGCATTATTTAAGGACTATGCTGTGGTATTTAAGTACTCTGCTGCATTATTTAAGGACTTTGCTGCATTATTTAAGGACTCTGCTGCATTATTTAATTACTTTACTGCATTATTAAAGGACCCTGCTGCGGCATTTAAGGATTCTGCTGCATTATTTAAGGACTTTGATGCATTATTTAAGGACGCTGCTGCAGAATTTAAGGAATCTGCTGCATTATTTAAGGACTTTGTTGCATTATTTAAGGTCTCTGCTGCATTATTTAAGGACTCTGCTATGGTACTTAAGGACTTTGCTGCATTACTTAAGGACTTTGCTGCATTATTTAAGGACTTTGATGCATTATTTAAGAACTTTGTTGCATTATTTAAGGACTCTGCTGCATTATTTAAGGACTTTGTTGCATCATGTGAGGACTTTGCTGCTTTATTTAAGGACTTTGCTGCATTATTTAAGGACTTTGTTGCATTATTTAAGGACTCTTCTGCATTATTTAAGGACTTTGCTGCATTATTTAAGGACTATGCTGTGGTATTTAAGTACTCTGCTGCATTATTTAAGGACTTTGCTGCATTATTTAAGGACTCTGCTGCATTATTTAATTACTTTGCTGCATTATTAAAGGACCCTGCTGCGGCATTTAAGGATTCTGCTGCATAATTTAAGGACTTTATTGCATTATTTAAGGATCCTGCTGCATTATTTAAGGATCCTGCTGAAGCATTTGAGGACTCAGCTGCATTATTTAAGGACTTTGCTGCATTATTTAACGACTCTGCTGCATTATTTAAGGACTCTGCTGCTTTATTTAAGGACTTTCCTGCATTATTTAAGGAGTCTTCTGCATTATTTAATGACTCTGCTGAAGCATTTGAGGACTCAACTGCATTATTTAAGGACTCTGCTGCATTATTTAAGGTCTCTGCTGCATTATTTAAGGACTCTGCTGTGGTATATAAGGACTCTGCTGCATTATTTAAGGAATTTGTTGCATTATTTAAGGACGCTGCTGCATTATTTAAGGACTTTGTTGCATTATTTAAGGACTCTGCTGCATTAATTAAGGACTTTGCTGCATTACTTAAGGACACTGCTGCATTATTTAAGGACTTTGTTGCATTATTTAAGGACTCTGCTGCATTATTTAAGGACTCTGCTGAAACATTTGGGGACTCAGATGCATTATTTAAGGTCTCTGCTGCATTATGTAAGGGCTTTGCTGCTTTATTTAAGGACTCTGTTGCATTATTTAAGGACTTTGTTGCATTATTTAAGAACTCTGCTGCATTATTTAAGGAATTTGTTGCATTATTTAAGGATTCTGCTGCATTATTTAAGGACTTTGCTGCATTATTTAAGGACTATGCTGTGGTATTTAAGGACTCTGCTGCATTATTTAAGGACTTTGCTGCATTATTAAAGGACTCTGCTGCATTATTTAATTACTTTGCTGCATTATTTAAGGACTCTGCTGCGGTATTTAAGGACTCTGCTGCATTATTTAAGGACTTTGATGCATTATTTAAGGACACTGCTGCAGAATTTAAGGAATCTGCTGCGTTATTTAAGGACTTTGTTGCATTATTTAAGGTCTCTTTTTCATTATTTAAGGACTCTGCTATTGTACTTAAGGACTTTGCTGCATTATTTAAGGACTTTGCTGCATTATTTAAGGACTCTGCTGCATTATTTAAGTACTTTGTTGCATTATTTAAGGACTCTGCTGCATAATTTAAGGACTTTATTGCATTATTTAAGGATCCTGCTGCATTATTTAATGACTCTGCTGAAGCATTTGAGGACTCAGCTACATTATTTAAGGTCTCTGCTGCATTATTTAAGGATCCTGCTGAAGCATTTGAGGACTCAGCTGCATTATTTAAGGACTTTGCTGCATTATTTAACGACTCTGCTGCGTTATTTAAGGACTCTGCTGCATTATTTAAGGACACTGCTGCATTATTTAAGGACTCTGCTGCATTATTTAAGGACTTTGCTGCATTATTTAACGACTCTGCTGCATTATTTAAGAACTTTGCTGCATTATTTAAGGACTCTGCTGCATTATTTAAGGAATTTGTTGCATTATTTAAGGACTCTGCTGCTTTATTTAAGGACTCTGCTGCGGTATTTAAGGACTCTGCTGCATTATTTAAGGACTTTGCTGCATTATTTAAGGACTGCTGCGTTATTTAAGGACTCTGCTGCATTATTTAAGACTTTGCTGCATTATTTAAGGACTCTGCTGCAGTGTTTAATGACTCTGCTGAAGCAACTGGGGACTCAGATGCATTATTTAAGGACTCTGCTGCATTATGTAAGGACTTTGCTGCTTTATTTAAGGACTTTGCTGCATTATTTAAGGACTTTGTTGCATTATTTAAGGACTCTGCTGCATTATTTAAGGACTTTGTTGCATTATTTAAGGACTCTTCTGCATTATTTAAGGACTTTGCTGCATTATTTAAGGACTCTGCTGCATTATTTAATTACTTTGCTGCATTATTAAAGGACCCTGCTGCGGCATTTAAGGATTCTGCTGCATTATTTAAGGACTTTGATGCATTATTTAAGGACGCTGCTGCAGAATTTAAGGAATCTGCTGCATTATTTAAGGACTTTGTTGCATTATTTAAGGTCTCTGCTGCATGAATTATGGACTCTGCTATGGTACTTAAGGACTTTGCTGCATTATTTAAGGACTTTGCTGCATTATTTAAGGACTTTGATGCATTATTTAAGAACTTTGTTGCATTATTTAAGGACTCTGCTGCATTATTTAAGGACTTTGTTGCATTATGTAAGGACTTTGCTGCTTTATTTAAGGACTTTGCTGCATTATTTAAGGACTTTGTTGCATTATTTAAGGACTCTGCTGCATTATTTAAGGACTTTGTTGCATTATTTAAGGACTCTTCTGCATTATTTAAGGACTTTGCTGCATTATTTAAGGACTATGCTGTGGTATTTAAGTACTCTGCTGCATTATTTAAGGACTTTGCTGCATTATTTAAGGACTCTGCTGCATTATTTAAGGACTTTGATGCATTATTTAAGGACTCTGCTGCATTATTTAAGGAATTTGTTGCATTATTTAAGGACTCTGCTGCATTATTTAAGGACTTTGCTGCATTATTTAATAATTTTGTTGCATTATATAAGTACTCTGCTGCATTATTTAAGGACTTTGTTGCATTATGTAAGGAGTCTGCTGCATTATTTAAGGACTTTGCTGCATTATTTAACGACTCTGCTGAAACATTTGAGGACTCAGCTGCATTATTTAAGGACTCTGCTGCATTATTTAAGGAATTTGCTGCATTATTTAAGGACTCTGCTGCGGTATTTAAGGACTCTGCTGCATTATTTAAGGACTTTGATGCATTATTTAAGGACTCTGCTGCATTATTTAATGACTTTGTTGCATTATATAAGGTCTCTGCTGCATTATTTAAGGACTATGTTGCATTATGTTAGAAGTCTGCTGCATTATTTAATGACTCTGCTGCGGTATTTAAGGACTCTGCTGCATTATTTAAGGACTTTGCTGCATTATTTAAGGACTGCTGCGTTGTTTAAGGACTCTGCTGCATTATTTAAGACTTTGCTGCATTATTTAAGGACTCTGCTGCAGTGTTTAATGACTCTGCTGAAGCAATTGGGGACTCAGATGCATTATTTAAGGACTCTGCTGCATTATGTAAGGACTTTGCTGCTTTATTTAAGGACTTTGCTGCATTATTTAAGGACTTTGTTGCATTATTTAAGGACTCTGCTGCATTATTTAAGGACTTTGTTGCATTATTTAAGGACTCTTCTGCATTATTTAAGGACTTTGCTGCATTATTTAAGGACTATGCTGTGGTATTTAAGTACTCTGCTGCATTATTTAAGGACTTTGCTGCATTATTTAAGGACTCTGCTGCATTATTTAATTACTTTACTGCATTATTAAAGGACCCTGCTGCGGCATTTAAGGATTCTGCTGCATTATTTAAGGACTTTGATGCATTATTTAAGGACGCTGCTGCAGAATTTAAGGAATCTGCTGCATTATTTAAGGACTTTGTTGCATTATTTAAGGTCTCTGCTGCATTATTTAAGGACTCTGCTATGGTACTTAAGGACTTTGCTGCATTACTTAAGGACTTTGCTGCATTATTTAAGGACTTTGATGCATTATTTAAGAACTTTGTTGCATTATTTAAGGACTCTGCTGCATTATTTAAGGACTTTGTTGCATTATGTGAGGACTTTGCTGCTTTATTTAAGGACTTTGCTGCATTATTTAAGGACTTTGTTGCATTATTTAAGGACTCTTCTGCATTATTTAAGGACTTTGCTGCATTATTTAAGGACTATGCTGTGGTATTTAAGTACTCTGCTGCATTATTTAAGGACTTTGCTGCATTATTTAAGGACTCTGCTGCATTATTTAATTACTTTGCTGCATTATTAAAGGACCCTGCTGCGGCATTTAAGGATTCTGCTGCATAATTTAAGGACTTTATTGCATTATTTAAGGATCCTGCTGCATTATTTAAGGATCCTGCTGAAGCATTTGAGGACTCAGCTGCATTATTTAAGGACTTTGCTGCATTATTTAACGACTCTGCTGCATTATCTAAGGACTCTGCTGCTTTATTTAAGGACTTTCCTGCATTATTTAAGGAGTCTTCTGCATTATTTAATGACTCTGCTGAAGCATTTGAGGACTCAGCTGCATTATTTAAGGACTCTGCTGCATTATTTAAGGAGTTTGCTGCATTATTTAAGGACTCTGCTGCGGTATTTATGGACTCTGCTGCATTATTTAAGGACTTTGATGCATTATTTAAGGACGCTGCTGCAGAATTTAAGGAATCTGCTGCATTATTTAAGGACTTTGTTGCATTATTTAAGGTCTCTGCTGAATTATTTAAGGACTCTGCTGTGGTATTTAAGGACTCTGCTGCATTATTTAAGGAATTTGTTGCATTATTTAAGGACGCTGCTGCATTATTTAAGGAATTTGTTGCATTATTTAAGGACTTTGCTGCATTAATTAAGGACTTTGCTGCATTACTTAAGGACTCTGCTGCATTATTTAATTACTTGCTGCATTATTTAAGGACTCTGCTGCTGTGTTTAAGAACTCTGCTGCATTATTTAAGGACTTTGCTGCATTATTTTAGGACTCTGCTGCATTATTTAAGGACTTTGCTGTATTATTTAAGGACTCTACTGCATTATTTAAGGACTTTGTTGCATTATTTAAGGACTCTGCTGCATTATTTAAGGACTTTGCTGCATTATTTAAGGACTTTTTTGCATTATTTAAGGACTCTGCTGCATTATTTAAGGACTTTGATGCATTATTTAAGGATGCTGCTGCAGAATTTAAGGAATCTGCTGCATTATTTAAGGACTTTGTTGCATTATTTAAGGTCTCTGCTGCATTATTTAAGGACTCTGCTGTGGTATTTAAGGACTCTGCTGCATTATTTAAGGAATTTGTTGCATTATTTAAGGACGCTGCTGCATTATTTAAGGACTTTGTTGCATTATTTAAGGACTCTGCTGCAGTATTTAATGACTCTGCTGAAGCATTTGGGGACTCAGATGCATTATTTAAGGACTCTGCTGCATTATGTAAGGGCTTTGCTGCTTTATTTAAGGACTCTTTTGCATTATTTAAGGACTCTGCTGCATTATTTAAGGACTTTGTTGCATTATTTAAGGATTTTGCTGCATTATTTAAGGATTTTGCTGCATTATTTAAGGACTTTGCCGCATTATTTAAGGACTATGCTTTGGTATTTAAGGACTCTGCTGCATTATTTAAGGACTTTGCTGCATTATTTAAGGACTCTGCTGCATTATTTAATTACTTTGCTGCATTATTTAAGGACTCTGCTGCGGTATTTAAGGACTCTGCTGCATTATTTAAGGACTTTGATGCATTATTTAAGGACACTGCTGCAGAATTTAAGGAATCTGCTTCATTATTTTAGGACTTTGTTGCATTATTTAAGGACTCTGCTGCATTATTTAAGAACTTTGTTGCATTATTTAAGGACTCTGCTGCATTATTTAAGGACTTTGTTGCATTATGTAAGGACTCTGCTGCATTATTTAAGGACTTTGCTGCATTATTTAAGGACTCTGCTGCATAATTTAAGGACTTTATTGCATTATTTTAGGATCCTGCTGCATTATTTAATGACTCTGCTGAAGCATTTGAGGACTCAGCTGCATTATTAAAGGTCTCTGCTGCATTATTTAAGGATCCTGCTGAAGCATTTGAGGACTCAGTTGCATTATTTAAGGACTTTGCTGCATTATTTAACGACTCTGCTGCGTTATTTAAGGACTCTGCTGCATTATTTAAGAACTTTGCTGCATTATTTAAGGACTCTTCTGAATTATTTAATGACTCTGCTGAAGTATTTGAGGACTCAGCTGCATTATTTAAGGACTCTGCTGCATTATTTAAGGAATTTGCTGCATTATTTAAGGACTCTGCTGCGTTATTTAAGGACTCTGCTGCATTATTTAAGGACTTTGATGCATTATTTATGGACGCTGCTGCAGAATTTAAGGAATCTGCTGCATTATTTAAGGACTTTGTTGCATTATTTAAGGTCTCTGCTGCATTATTTAAGGACTCTGCTGTGGTATTTAAGGACTCTGCTGCATTATTTAAGGAATTTGTTGCATTATTTAAGGACGCTGCTGCATTATTTAAGGTCTTTGTTGCATTATTTAAGGACTCTGCTGCAGTATTTAATGACTCTGCTGAAGCATTTGGGGACTCAGATGCATTATTTAAGGACTCTGCTGCATTATGTAAGGGCTTTGCTGCTTTATTTAAGGACTCTTTTGCATTATTTAAGGACTTTGTTGCATTATTTAAGGACTCTGCTGCATTATTTAAGGACTTTGTTGCATTATTTAAGGATTCTGCTGCATTATTTAAGGACTTTGCTGCATTATTTAAGGACTATGCTTTGGTATTTAAGGACTCTGCTGCATTATTTAAGGACTTTGCTGCATTATTTAAGGACTCTGCTGCATTATTTAATTACTTTGCTGCATTATTTAAGGACTCTGCTGCGGTATTTAAGGACTCTGCTGCATTATTTAAGGACTTTGATGCATTATTTAAGGACTCTGCTGCATTATTTAAGGAATTTGTTGCATTATTTAAGGACTCTGCTGCATTATTTAAGGACTTTGCTGCATTATTTAATAATTTTGTTGCATTATATAAGTACTCTGCTGCATTATTTAAGGACTTTGTTGCATTATGTAAGGAGTCTGCTGCATTATTTAAGGACTTTGCTGCATTATTTAACGACTCTGCTGAAACATTTGAGGACTCAGCTGCATTATTTAAGGACTCTGCTGCATTATTTAAGGAATTTGCTGCATTATTTAAGGACTCTGCTGCGGTATTTAAGGACTCTGCTGCATTATTTAAGGACTTTGATGCATTATTTAAGGACTCTGCTGCATTATTTAATGACTTTGTTGCATTATATAAGGTCTCTGCTGCATTATTTAAGGACTATGTTGCATTATGTTAGAAGTCTGCTGCATTATTTAATGACTCTGCTGCGGTATTTAAGGACTCTGCTGCATTATTTAAGGACTTTGCTGCATTATTTAAGGACTGCTGCGTTGTTTAAGGACTCTGCTGCATTATTTAAGACTTTGCTGCATTATTTAAGGACTCTGCTGCAGTGTTTAATGACTCTGCTGAAGCAATTGGGGACTCAGATGCATTATTTAAGGACTCTGCTGCATTATGTAAGGACTTTGCTGCTTTATTTAAGGACTTTGCTGCATTATTTAAGGACTTTGTTGCATTATTTAAGGACTCTGCTGCATTATTTAAGGACTTTGTTGCATTATTTAAGGACTCTTCTGCATTATTTAAGGACTTTGCTGCATTATTTAAGGACTATGCTGTGGTATTTAAGTACTCTGCTGCATTATTTAAGGACTTTGCTGCATTATTTAAGGACTCTGCTGCATTATTTAATTACTTTACTGCATTATTAAAGGACCCTGCTGCGGCATTTAAGGATTCTGCTGCATTATTTAAGGACTTTGATGCATTATTTAAGGACGCTGCTGCAGAATTTAAGGAATCTGCTGCATTATTTAAGGACTTTGTTGCATTATTTAAGGTCTCTGCTGCATTATTTAAGGACTCTGCTATGGTACTTAAGGACTTTGCTGCATTACTTAAGGACTTTGCTGCATTATTTAAGGACTTTGATGCATTATTTAAGAACTTTGTTGCATTATTTAAGGACTCTGCTGCATTATTTAAGGACTTTGTTGCATTATGTGAGGACTTTGCTGCTTTATTTAAGGACTTTGCTGCATTATTTAAGGACTTTGTTGCATTATTTAAGGACTCTTCTGCATTATTTAAGGACTTTGCTGCATTATTTAAGGACTATGCTGTGGTATTTAAGTACTCTGCTGCATTATTTAAGGACTTTGCTGCATTATTTAAGGACTCTGCTGCATTATTTAATTACTTTGCTGCATTATTAAAGGACCCTGCTGCGGCATTTAAGGATTCTGCTGCATAATTTAAGGACTTTATTGCATTATTTAAGGATCCTGCTGCATTATTTAAGGATCCTGCTGAAGCATTTGAGGACTCAGCTGCATTATTTAAGGACTTTGCTGCATTATTTAACGACTCTGCTGCATTATTTAAGGACTCTGCTGCTTTATTTAAGGACTTTCCTGCATTATTTAAGGAGTCTTCTGCATTATTTAATGACTCTGCTGAAGCATTTGAGGACTCAACTGCATTATTTAAGGACTCTGCTGCATTATTTAAGGTCTCTGCTGCATTATTTAAGGACTCTGCTGTGGTATATAAGGACTCTGCTGCATTATTTAAGGAATTTGTTGCATTATTTAAGGACGCTGCTGCATTATTTAAGGACTTTGTTGCATTATTTAAGGACTCTGCTGCATTAATTAAGGACTTTGCTGCATTACTTAAGGACACTGCTGCATTATTTAAGGACTTTGTTGCATTATTTAAGGACTCTGCTGCATTATTTAAGGACTCTGCTGAAACATTTGGGGACTCAGATGCATTATTTAAGGTCTCTGCTGCATTATGTAAGGGCTTTGCTGCTTTATTTAAGGACTCTGTTGCATTATTTAAGGACTTTGTTGCATTATTTAAGAACTCTGCTGCATTATTTAAGGAATTTGTTGCATTATTTAAGGATTCTGCTGCATTATTTAAGGACTTTGCTGCATTATTTAAGGACTATGCTGTGGTATTTAAGGACTCTGCTGCATTATTTAAGGACTTTGCTGCATTATTAAAGGACTCTGCTGCATTATTTAATTACTTTGCTGCATTATTTAAGGACTCTGCTGCGGTATTTAAGGACTCTGCTGCATTATTTAAGGACTTTGATGCATTATTTAAGGACACTGCTGCAGAATTTAAGGAATCTGCTGCGTTATTTAAGGACTTTGTTGCATTATTTAAGGTCTCTTTTTCATTATTTAAGGACTCTGCTATTGTACTTAAGGACTTTGCTGCATTATTTAAGGACTTTGCTGCATTATTTAAGGACTCTGCTGCATTATTTAAGTACTTTGTTGCATTATTTAAGGACTCTGCTGCATAATTTAAGGACTTTATTGCATTATTTAAGGATCCTGCTGCATTATTTAATGACTCTGCTGAAGCATTTGAGGACTCAGCTACATTATTTAAGGTCTCTGCTGCATTATTTAAGGATCCTGCTGAAGCATTTGAGGACTCAGCTGCATTATTTAAGGACTTTGCTGCATTATTTAACGACTCTGCTGCGTTATTTAAGGACTCTGCTGCATTATTTAAGGACTCTGCTGCATTATTTAAGGACTTTGCTGCATTATTTAACGACTCTGCTGCATTATTTAAGAACTTTGCTGCATTATTTAAGGACTCTGCTGCATTATTTAAGGAATTTGTTGCATTATTTAAGGACTCTGCTGCTTTATTTAAGGACTCTGCTGCGGTATTTAAGGACTCTGCTGCATTATTTAAGGACTTTGCTGCATTATTTAAGGACTGCTGCGTTATTTAAGGACTCTGCTGCATTATTTAAGACTTTGCTGCATTATTTAAGGACTCTGCTGCAGTGTTTAATGACTCTGCTGAAGCAACTGGGGACTCAGATGCATTATTTAAGGACTCTGCTGCATTATGTAAGGACTTTGCTGCTTTATTTAAGGACTTTGCTGCATTATTTAAGGACTTTGTTGCATTATTTAAGGACTCTGCTGCATTATTTAAGGACTTTGTTGCATTATTTAAGGACTCTTCTGCATTATTTAAGGACTTTGCTGCATTATTTAAGGACTCTGCTGCATTATTTAATTACTTTGCTGCATTATTAAAGGACCCTGCTGCGGCATTTAAGGATTCTGCTGCATTATTTAAGGACTTTGATGCATTATTTAAGGACGCTGCTGCAGAATTTAAGGAATCTGCTGCATTATTTAAGGACTTTGTTGCATTATTTAAGGTCTCTGCTGCATGAATTATGGACTCTGCTATGGTACTTAAGGACTTTGCTGCATTATTTAAGGACTTTGCTGCATTATTTAAGGACTTTGATGCATTATTTAAGAACTTTGTTGCATTATTTAAGGACTCTGCTGCATTATTTAAGGACTTTGTTGCATTATGTAAGGACTTTGCTGCTTTATTTAAGGACTTTGCTGCATTATTTAAGGACTTTGTTGCATTATTTAAGGACTCTGCTGCATTATTTAAGGACTTTGTTGCATTATTTAAGGACTCTTCTGCATTATTTAAGGACTTTGCTGCATTATTTAAGGACTATGCTGTGGTATTTAAGTACTCTGCTGCATTATTTAAGGACTTTGCTGCATTATTTAAGGACTCTGCTGCATTATTTAAGGACTTTGATGCATTATTTAAGGACTCTGCTGCATTATTTAAGGAATTTGTTGCATTATTTAAGGACTCTGCTGCATTATTTAAGGACTTTGCTGCATTATTTAATAATTTTGTTGCATTATATAAGTACTCTGCTGCATTATTTAAGGACTTTGTTGCATTATGTAAGGAGTCTGCTGCATTATTTAAGGACTTTGCTGCATTATTTAACGACTCTGCTGAAACATTTGAGGACTCAGCTGCATTATTTAAGGACTCTGCTGCATTATTTAAGGAATTTGCTGCATTATTTAAGGACTCTGCTGCGGTATTTAAGGACTCTGCTGCATTATTTAAGGACTTTGATGCATTATTTAAGGACTCTGCTGCATTATTTAATGACTTTGTTGCATTATATAAGGTCTCTGCTGCATTATTTAAGGACTATGTTGCATTATGTTAGAAGTCTGCTGCATTATTTAATGACTCTGCTGCGGTATTTAAGGACTCTGCTGCATTATTTAAGGACTTTGCTGCATTATTTAAGGACTGCTGCGTTGTTTAAGGACTCTGCTGCATTATTTAAGACTTTGCTGCATTATTTAAGGACTCTGCTGCAGTGTTTAATGACTCTGCTGAAGCAATTGGGGACTCAGATGCATTATTTAAGGACTCTGCTGCATTATGTAAGGACTTTGCTGCTTTATTTAAGGACTTTGCTGCATTATTTAAGGACTTTGTTGCATTATTTAAGGACTCTGCTGCATTATTTAAGGACTTTGTTGCATTATTTAAGGACTCTTCTGCATTATTTAAGGACTTTGCTGCATTATTTAAGGACTATGCTGTGGTATTTAAGTACTCTGCTGCATTATTTAAGGACTTTGCTGCATTATTTAAGGACTCTGCTGCATTATTTAATTACTTTACTGCATTATTAAAGGACCCTGCTGCGGCATTTAAGGATTCTGCTGCATTATTTAAGGACTTTGATGCATTATTTAAGGACGCTGCTGCAGAATTTAAGGAATCTGCTGCATTATTTAAGGACTTTGTTGCATTATTTAAGGTCTCTGCTGCATTATTTAAGGACTCTGCTATGGTACTTAAGGACTTTGCTGCATTACTTAAGGACTTTGCTGCATTATTTAAGGACTTTGATGCATTATTTAAGAACTTTGTTGCATTATTTAAGGACTCTGCTGCATTATTTAAGGACTTTGTTGCATTATGTGAGGACTTTGCTGCTTTATTTAAGGACTTTGCTGCATTATTTAAGGACTTTGTTGCATTATTTAAGGACTCTTCTGCATTATTTAAGGACTTTGCTGCATTATTTAAGGACTATGCTGTGGTATTTAAGTACTCTGCTGCATTATTTAAGGACTTTGCTGCATTATTTAAGGACTCTGCTGCATTATTTAATTACTTTGCTGCATTATTAAAGGACCCTGCTGCGGCATTTAAGGATTCTGCTGCATAATTTAAGGACTTTATTGCATTATTTAAGGATCCTGCTGCATTATTTAAGGATCCTGCTGAAGCATTTGAGGACTCAGCTGCATTATTTAAGGACTTTGCTGCATTATTTAACGACTCTGCTGCATTATTTAAGGACTCTGCTGCTTTATTTAAGGACTTTCCTGCATTATTTAAGGAGTCTTCTGCATTATTTAATGACTCTGCTGAAGCATTTGAGGACTCAACTGCATTATTTAAGGACTCTGCTGCATTATTTAAGGACTCTGCTGCATTATTTAATGACTCTGCTGCGATATTTAAGGACTCTGCTGCATTATTTAAGGACTTTGCTGCATTATTTAAGGACTGCTGCGTTATTTAAGGACTCTGCTGCATTATTTAAGACTTTGCTGCATTATTTAAGGACTCTGCTGCAGTGCTTAATGACTCTGCTGAAGCAATTGGGGACTCAGATGCATTATTTAAGGACTCTGCTGCATTATGTAAGGACTTTGCTGCTTTATTTAAGGACTTTGCTGCATTATTTAAGGACTTTGTTGCATTATTTAAGGACTCTGCTGCATTATTTAAGGACTTTGTTGCATTATTTAAGGACTCTGCTGCATTATTTAAGGACTTTGCTGCATTATTTAAGGACTATGCTGTGGTATTTAAGGACTATGCTTTGGCATTATTTAAGGACTTTACTGCATTATTTAAGGACTCTGCTGCATTATTTAATTACTTTGCTGCATTATTAAAGGACCCTGCTGCAGAATTTAAGGATTCTGCTGCATTATTTAAGGACTTTGATGCATTATTTAAGGACGCTGCTGCAGAATTTAAGGAATCTGCTGCATTATTTAAGGACTTTGTTGCATTATTTAAGGTCTCTGCTGCATTATTTAAGGACTCTGCTATGGTACTTAACGACTTTGCTGCATTATTTAAGGACTTTGCTGCATTATTTAAGGACTTTGATGCATTATTTAAGAACTTTGTTGCATTATTTAAGGACTCTGCTGCATTATTTAAGGACTTTGTTGCATTATGTAAGGACTCTGCTGCATTATTTAAGGACTTTGCTGCATTATTTAAGGACTCTGTTGCATAATTTAAGGACTTTATTGCATTATTTAAGGATCCTGCTGCATTATTTAAGGATCCTGCTGAAGCATTTGAGGACTCAGCTGCATTATTTAAGGACTTTGCTGCATTATTTAACGACTCTGCTGCATTATCTAAGGACTCTGCTGCTTTATTTAAGGACTTTCCTGCATTATTTAAGGAGTCTTCTGCATTATTTAATGACTCTGCTGAAGCATTTGAGGACTCAGCTGCATTATTTAAGGACTCTGCTGCATTATTTAAGGAGTTTGCTGCATTATTTAAGGACTCTGCTGCGGTATTTATGGACTCTGCTGCATTATTTAAGGACTTTGATGCATTATTTAAGGACGCTGCTGCAGAATTTAAGGAATCTGCTGCATTATTTAAGGACTTTGTTGCATTATTTAAGGTCTCTGCTGAATTATTTAAGGACTCTGCTGTGGTATTTAAGGACTCTGCTGCATTATTTAAGGAATTTGTTGCATTATTTAAGGACGCTGCTGCATTATTTAAGGAATTTGTTGCATTATTTAAGGACTTTGCTGCATTAATTAAGGACTTTGCTGCATTACTTAAGGACTCTGCTGCATTATTTAATTACTTGCTGCATTATTTAAGGACTCTGCTGCTGTGTTTAAGAACTCTGCTGCATTATTTAAGGACTTTGCTGCATTATTTTAGGACTCTGCTGCATTATTTAAGGACTTTGCTGTATTATTTAAGGACTCTACTGCATTATTTAAGGGCTTTGTTGCATTATTTAAGGACTCTGCTGCATTATTTAAGGACTTTGCTGCATTATTTAAGGACTTTTTTGCATTATTTAAGGACTCTGCTGCATTATTTAAGGACTTTGATGCATTATTTAAGGATGCTGCTGCAGAATTTAAGGAATCTGCTGCATTATTTAAGGACTTTGTTGCATTATTTAAGGTCTCTGCTGCATTATTTAAGGACTCTGCTGTGGTATTTAAGGACTCTGCTGCATTATTTAAGGAATTTGTTGCATTATTTAAGGACGCTGCTGCATTATTTAAGGACTTTGTTGCATTATTTAAGGACTCTGCTGCAGTATTTAATGACTCTGCTGAAGCATTTGGGGACTCAGATGCATTATTTAAGGACTCTGCTATGGTACTTAAGGACTTTGCTGCATTACTTAAGGACTTTGCTGCATTATTTAAGGACTTTGATGCATTATTTAAGAACTTTGTTGCATTATTTAAGGACTCTGCTGCATTATTTAAGGACTTTGTTGCATTATGTGAGGACTTTGCTGCTTTATTTAAGGACTTTGCTGCATTATTTAAGGACTTTGTTGCATTATTTAAGGACTCTTCTGCATTATTTAAGGACTTTGCTGCATTATTTAAGGACTATGCTGTGGTATTTAAGTACTCTGCTGCATTATTTAAGGACTTTGCTGCATTATTTAAGGACTCTGCTGCATTATTTAATTACTTTGCTGCATTATTAAAGGACCCTGCTGCGGCATTTAAGGATTCTGCTGCATAATTTAAGGACTTTATTGCATTATTTAAGGATCCTGCTGCATTATTTAAGGATCCTGCTGAAGCATTTGAGGACTCAGCTGCATTATTTAAGGACTTTGCTGCATTATTTAACGACTCTGCTGCATTATTTAAGGACTCTGCTGCTTTATTTAAGGACTTTCCTGCATTATTTAAGGAGTCTTCTGCATTATTTAATGACTCTGCTGAAGCATTTGAGGACTCAACTGCATTATTTAAGGACTCTGCTGCATTATTTAAGGACTCTGCTGCATTATTTAATGACTCTGCTGCGATATTTAAGGACTCTGCTGCATTATTTAAGGACTTTGCTGCATTATTTAAGGACTGCTGCGTTATTTAAGGACTCTGCTGCATTATTTAAGACTTTGCTGCATTATTTAAGGACTCTGCTGCAGTGCTTAATGACTCTGCTGAAGCAATTGGGGACTCAGATGCATTATTTAAGGACTCTGCTGCATTATGTAAGGACTTTGCTGCTTTATTTAAGGACTTTGCTGCATTATTTAAGGACTTTGTTGCATTATTTAAGGACTCTGCTGCATTATTTAAGGACTTTGTTGCATTATTTAAGGACTCTGCTGCATTATTTAAGGACTTTGCTGCATTATTTAAGGACTATGCTGTGGTATTTAAGGACTATGCTTTGGCATTATTTAAGGACTTTACTGCATTATTTAAGGACTCTGCTGCATTATTTAATTACTTTGCTGCATTATTAAAGGACCCTGCTGCAGAATTTAAGGATTCTGCTGCATTATTTAAGGACTTTGATGCATTATTTAAGGACGCTGCTGCAGAATTTAAGGAATCTGCTGCATTATTTAAGGACTTTGTTGCATTATTTAAGGTCTCTGCTGCATTATTTAAGGACTCTGCTATGGTACTTAACGACTTTGCTGCATTATTTAAGGACTTTGCTGCATTATTTAAGGACTTTGATGCATTATTTAAGAACTTTGTTGCATTATTTAAGGACTCTGCTGCATTATTTAAGGACTTTGTTGCATTATGTAAGGACTCTGCTGCATTATTTAAGGACTTTGCTGCATTATTTAAGGACTCTGTTGCATAATTTAAGGACTTTATTGCATTATTTAAGGATCCTGCTGCATTATTTAAGGATCCTGCTGAAGCATTTGAGGACTCAGCTGCATTATTTAAGGACTTTGCTGCATTATTTAACGACTCTGCTGCATTATCTAAGGACTCTGCTGCTTTATTTAAGGACTTTCCTGCATTATTTAAGGAGTCTTCTGCATTATTTAATGACTCTGCTGAAGCATTTGAGGACTCAGCTGCATTATTTAAGGACTCTGCTGCATTATTTAAGGAGTTTGCTGCATTATTTAAGGACTCTGCTGCGGTATTTATGGACTCTGCTGCATTATTTAAGGACTTTGATGCATTATTTAAGGACGCTGCTGCAGAATTTAAGGAATCTGCTGCATTATTTAAGGACTTTGTTGCATTATTTAAGGTCTCTGCTGAATTATTTAAGGACTCTGCTGTGGTATTTAAGGACTCTGCTGCATTATTTAAGGAATTTGTTGCATTATTTAAGGACGCTGCTGCATTATTTAAGGAATTTGTTGCATTATTTAAGGACTTTGCTGCATTAATTAAGGACTTTGCTGCATTACTTAAGGACTCTGCTGCATTATTTAATTACTTGCTGCATTATTTAAGGACTCTGCTGCTGTGTTTAAGAACTCTGCTGCATTATTTAAGGACTTTGCTGCATTATTTTAGGACTCTGCTGCATTATTTAAGGACTTTGCTGTATTATTTAAGGACTCTACTGCATTATTTAAGGGCTTTGTTGCATTATTTAAGGACTCTGCTGCATTATTTAAGGACTTTGCTGCATTATTTAAGGACTTTTTTGCATTATTTAAGGACTCTGCTGCATTATTTAAGGACTTTGATGCATTATTTAAGGATGCTGCTGCAGAATTTAAGGAATCTGCTGCATTATTTAAGGACTTTGTTGCATTATTTAAGGTCTCTGCTGCATTATTTAAGGACTCTGCTGTGGTATTTAAGGACTCTGCTGCATTATTTAAGGAATTTGTTGCATTATTTAAGGACGCTGCTGCATTATTTAAGGACTTTGTTGCATTATTTAAGGACTCTGCTGCAGTATTTAATGACTCTGCTGAAGCATTTGGGGACTCAGATGCATTATTTAAGGACTCTGCTGCATTATGTAAGGGCTTTGCTGCTTTATTTAAGGACTCTTTTGCATTATTTAAGGACTCTGCTGCATTATTTAAGGACTTTGTTGCATTATTTAAGGATTTTGCTGCATTATTTAAGGATTTTGCTGCATTATTTAAGGACTTTGCCGCATTATTTAAGGACTATGCTTTGGTATTTAAGGACTCTGCTGCATTATTTAAGGACTTTGCTGCATTATTTAAGGACTCTGCTGCATTATTTAATTACTTTGCTGCATTATTTAAGGACTCTGCTGCGGTATTTAAGGACTCTGCTGCATTATTTAAGGACTTTGATGCATTATTTAAGGACACTGCTGCAGAATTTAAGGAATCTGCTTCATTATTTTAGGACTTTGTTGCATTATTTAAGGACTCTGCTGCATTATTTAAGAACTTTGTTGCATTATTTAAGGACTCTGCTGCATTATTTAAGGACTTTGTTGCATTATGTAAGGACTCTGCTGCATTATTTAAGGACTTTGCTGCATTATTTAAGGACTCTGCTGCATAATTTAAGGACTTTATTGCATTATTTTAGGATCCTGCTGCATTATTTAATGACTCTGCTGAAGCATTTGAGGACTCAGCTGCATTATTAAAGGTCTCTGCTGCATTATTTAAGGATCCTGCTGAAGCATTTGAGGACTCAGTTGCATTATTTAAGGACTTTGCTGCATTATTTAACGACTCTGCTGCGTTATTTAAGGACTCTGCTGCATTATTTAAGAACTTTGCTGCATTATTTAAGGACTCTTCTGAATTATTTAATGACTCTGCTGAAGTATTTGAGGACTCAGCTGCATTATTTAAGGACTCTGCTGCATTATTTAAGGAATTTGCTGCATTATTTAAGGACTCTGCTGCGTTATTTAAGGACTCTGCTGCATTATTTAAGGACTTTGATGCATTATTTATGGACGCTGCTGCAGAATTTAAGGAATCTGCTGCATTATTTAAGGACTTTGTTGCATTATTTAAGGTCTCTGCTGCATTATTTAAGGACTCTGCTGTGGTATTTAAGGACTCTGCTGCATTATTTAAGGAATTTGTTGCATTATTTAAGGACGCTGCTGCATTATTTAAGGTCTTTGTTGCATTATTTAAGGACTCTGCTGCAGTATTTAATGACTCTGCTGAAGCATTTGGGGACTCAGATGCATTATTTAAGGACTCTGCTGCATTATGTAAGGGCTTTGCTGCTTTATTTAAGGACTCTTTTGCATTATTTAAGGACTTTGTTGCATTATTTAAGGACTCTGCTGCATTATTTAAGGACTTTGTTGCATTATTTAAGGATTCTGCTGCATTATTTAAGGACTTTGCTGCATTATTTAAGGACTATGCTTTGGTATTTAAGGACTCTGCTGCATTATTTAAGGACTTTGCTGCATTATTTAAGGACTCTGCTGCATTATTTAATTACTTTGCTGCATTATTTAAGGACTCTGCTGCGGTATTTAAGGACTCTGCTGCATTATTTAAGGACTTTGATGCATTATTTAATAATTTTGTTGCATTATATAAGTACTCTGCTGCATTATTTAAGGACTTTGTTGCATTATGTAAGGAGTCTGCTGCATTATTTAAGGACTTTGCTGCATTATTTAACGACTCTGCTGAAACATTTGAGGACTCAGCTGCATTATTTAAGGACTCTGCTGCATTATTTAAGGAATTTGCTGCATTATTTAAGGACTCTGCTGCGGTATTTAAGGACTCTGCTGCATTATTTAAGGAATTTGTTGCATTATTTAAGGACTCTGCTGCATTATTTAAGGACTTTGCTGCATTATTTAATAATTTTGTTGCATTATATAAGTACTCTGCTGCATTATTTAAGGACTTTGTTGCATTATGTAAGGAGTCTGCTGCATTATTTAAGGACTTTGCTGCATTATTTAACGACTCTGCTGAAACATTTGAGGACTCAGCTGCATTATTTAAGGACTCTGCTGCATTATTTAAGGAATTTGCTGCATTATTTAAGGACTCTGCTGCGGTATTTAAGGACTCTGCTGCATTATTTAAGGACTTTGATGCATTATTTAAGGACTCTGCTGCATTATTTAATGACTTTGTTGCATTATATAAGGTCTCTGCTGCATTATTTAAGGACTATGTTGCATTATGTTAGAAGTCTGCTGCATTATTTAATGACTCTGCTGCGGTATTTAAGGACTCTGCTGCATTATTTAAGGACTTTGCTGCATTATTTAAGGACTGCTGCGTTGTTTAAGGACTCTGCTGCATTATTTAAGACTTTGCTGCATTATTTAAGGACTCTGCTGCAGTGTTTAATGACTCTGCTGAAGCAATTGGGGACTCAGATGCATTATTTAAGGACTCTGCTGCATTATGTAAGGACTTTGCTGCTTTATTTAAGGACTTTGCTGCATTATTTAAGGACTTTGTTGCATTATTTAAGGACTCTGCTGCATTATTTAAGGACTTTGTTGCATTATTTAAGGACTCTTCTGCATTATTTAAGGACTTTGCTGCATTATTTAAGGACTATGCTGTGGTATTTAAGTACTCTGCTGCATTATTTAAGGACTTTGCTGCATTATTTAAGGACTCTGCTGCATTATTTAATTACTTTACTGCATTATTAAAGGACCCTGCTGCGGCATTTAAGGATTCTGCTGCATTATTTAAGGACTTTGATGCATTATTTAAGGACGCTGCTGCAGAATTTAAGGAATCTGCTGCATTATTTAAGGACTTTGTTGCATTATTTAAGGTCTCTGCTGCATTATTTAAGGACTCTGCTATGGTACTTAAGGACTTTGCTGCATTACTTAAGGACTTTGCTGCATTATTTAAGGACTTTGATGCATTATTTAAGAACTTTGTTGCATTATTTAAGGACTCTGCTGCATTATTTAAGGACTTTGTTGCATTATGTGAGGACTTTGCTGCTTTATTTAAGGACTTTGCTGCATTATTTAAGGACTTTGTTGCATTATTTAAGGACTCTTCTGCATTATTTAAGGACTTTGCTGCATTATTTAAGGACTATGCTGTGGTATTTAAGTACTCTGCTGCATTATTTAAGGACTTTGCTGCATTATTTAAGGACTCTGCTGCATTATTTAATTACTTTGCTGCATTATTAAAGGACCCTGCTGCGGCATTTAAGGATTCTGCTGCATAATTTAAGGACTTTATTGCATTATTTAAGGATCCTGCTGCATTATTTAAGGATCCTGCTGAAGCATTTGAGGACTCAGCTGCATTATTTAAGGACTTTGCTGCATTATTTAACGACTCTGCTGCATTATTTAAGGACTCTGCTGCTTTATTTAAGGACTTTCCTGCATTATTTAAGGAGTCTTCTGCATTATTTAATGACTCTGCTGAAGCATTTGAGGACTCAACTGCATTATTTAAGGACTCTGCTGCATTATTTAAGGACTCTGCTGCATTATTTAATGACTCTGCTGCGATATTTAAGGACTCTGCTGCATTATTTAAGGACTTTGCTGCATTATTTAAGGACTGCTGCGTTATTTAAGGACTCTGCTGCATTATTTAAGACTTTGCTGCATTATTTAAGGACTCTGCTGCAGTGCTTAATGACTCTGCTGAAGCAATTGGGGACTCAGATGCATTATTTAAGGACTCTGCTGCATTATGTAAGGACTTTGCTGCTTTATTTAAGGACTTTGCTGCATTATTTAAGGACTTTGTTGCATTATTTAAGGACTCTGCTGCATTATTTAAGGACTTTGTTGCATTATTTAAGGACTCTGCTGCATTATTTAAGGACTTTGCTGCATTATTTAAGGACTATGCTGTGGTATTTAAGGACTATGCTTTGGCATTATTTAAGGACTTTACTGCATTATTTAAGGACTCTGCTGCATTATTTAATTACTTTGCTGCATTATTAAAGGACCCTGCTGCAGAATTTAAGGATTCTGCTGCATTATTTAAGGACTTTGATGCATTATTTAAGGACGCTGCTGCAGAATTTAAGGAATCTGCTGCATTATTTAAGGACTTTGTTGCATTATTTAAGGTCTCTGCTGCATTATTTAAGGACTCTGCTATGGTACTTAACGACTTTGCTGCATTATTTAAGGACTTTGCTGCATTATTTAAGGACTTTGATGCATTATTTAAGAACTTTGTTGCATTATTTAAGGACTCTGCTGCATTATTTAAGGACTTTGTTGCATTATGTAAGGACTCTGCTGCATTATTTAAGGACTTTGCTGCATTATTTAAGGACTCTGTTGCATAATTTAAGGACTTTATTGCATTATTTAAGGATCCTGCTGCATTATTTAAGGATCCTGCTGAAGCATTTGAGGACTCAGCTGCATTATTTAAGGACTTTGCTGCATTATTTAACGACTCTGCTGCATTATCTAAGGACTCTGCTGCTTTATTTAAGGACTTTCCTGCATTATTTAAGGAGTCTTCTGCATTATTTAATGACTCTGCTGAAGCATTTGAGGACTCAGCTGCATTATTTAAGGACTCTGCTGCATTATTTAAGGAGTTTGCTGCATTATTTAAGGACTCTGCTGCGGTATTTATGGACTCTGCTGCATTATTTAAGGACTTTGATGCATTATTTAAGGACGCTGCTGCAGAATTTAAGGAATCTGCTGCATTATTTAAGGACTTTGTTGCATTATTTAAGGTCTCTGCTGAATTATTTAAGGACTCTGCTGTGGTATTTAAGGACTCTGCTGCATTATTTAAGGAATTTGTTGCATTATTTAAGGACGCTGCTGCATTATTTAAGGAATTTGTTGCATTATTTAAGGACTTTGCTGCATTAATTAAGGACTTTGCTGCATTACTTAAGGACTCTGCTGCATTATTTAATTACTTGCTGCATTATTTAAGGACTCTGCTGCTGTGTTTAAGAACTCTGCTGCATTATTTAAGGACTTTGCTGCATTATTTTAGGACTCTGCTGCATTATTTAAGGACTTTGCTGTATTATTTAAGGACTCTACTGCATTATTTAAGGGCTTTGTTGCATTATTTAAGGACTCTGCTGCATTATTTAAGGACTTTGCTGCATTATTTAAGGACTTTTTTGCATTATTTAAGGACTCTGCTGCATTATTTAAGGACTTTGATGCATTATTTAAGGATGCTGCTGCAGAATTTAAGGAATCTGCTGCATTATTTAAGGACTTTGTTGCATTATTTAAGGTCTCTGCTGCATTATTTAAGGACTCTGCTGTGGTATTTAAGGACTCTGCTGCATTATTTAAGGAATTTGTTGCATTATTTAAGGACGCTGCTGCATTATTTAAGGACTTTGTTGCATTATTTAAGGACTCTGCTGCAGTATTTAATGACTCTGCTGAAGCATTTGGGGACTCAGATGCATTATTTAAGGACTCTGCTGCATTATGTAAGGGCTTTGCTGCTTTATTTAAGGACTCTTTTGCATTATTTAAGGACTCTGCTGCATTATTTAAGGACTTTGTTGCATTATTTAAGGATTTTGCTGCATTATTTAAGGATTTTGCTGCATTATTTAAGGACTTTGCCGCATTATTTAAGGACTATGCTTTGGTATTTAAGGACTCTGCTGCATTATTTAAGGACTTTGCTGCATTATTTAAGGACTCTGCTGCATTATTTAATTACTTTGCTGCATTATTTAAGGACTCTGCTGCGGTATTTAAGGACTCTGCTGCATTATTTAAGGACTTTGATGCATTATTTAAGGACACTGCTGCAGAATTTAAGGAATCTGCTTCATTATTTTAGGACTTTGTTGCATTATTTAAGGACTCTGCTGCATTATTTAAGAACTTTGTTGCATTATTTAAGGACTCTGCTGCATTATTTAAGGACTTTGTTGCATTATGTAAGGACTCTGCTGCATTATTTAAGGACTTTGCTGCATTATTTAAGGACTCTGCTGCATAATTTAAGGACTTTATTGCATTATTTTAGGATCCTGCTGCATTATTTAATGACTCTGCTGAAGCATTTGAGGACTCAGCTGCATTATTAAAGGTCTCTGCTGCATTATTTAAGGATCCTGCTGAAGCATTTGAGGACTCAGTTGCATTATTTAAGGACTTTGCTGCATTATTTAACGACTCTGCTGCGTTATTTAAGGACTCTGCTGCATTATTTAAGAACTTTGCTGCATTATTTAAGGACTCTTCTGAATTATTTAATGACTCTGCTGAAGTATTTGAGGACTCAGCTGCATTATTTAAGGACTCTGCTGCATTATTTAAGGAATTTGCTGCATTATTTAAGGACTCTGCTGCGTTATTTAAGGACTCTGCTGCATTATTTAAGGACTTTGATGCATTATTTATGGACGCTGCTGCAGAATTTAAGGAATCTGCTGCATTATTTAAGGACTTTGTTGCATTATTTAAGGTCTCTGCTGCATTATTTAAGGACTCTGCTGTGGTATTTAAGGACTCTGCTGCATTATTTAAGGAATTTGTTGCATTATTTAAGGACGCTGCTGCATTATTTAAGGTCTTTGTTGCATTATTTAAGGACTCTGCTGCAGTATTTAATGACTCTGCTGAAGCATTTGGGGACTCAGATGCATTATTTAAGGACTCTGCTGCATTATGTAAGGGCTTTGCTGCTTTATTTAAGGACTCTTTTGCATTATTTAAGGACTTTGTTGCATTATTTAAGGACTCTGCTGCATTATTTAAGGACTTTGTTGCATTATTTAAGGATTCTGCTGCATTATTTAAGGACTTTGCTGCATTATTTAAGGACTATGCTTTGGTATTTAAGGACTCTGCTGCATTATTTAAGGACTTTGCTGCATTATTTAAGGACTCTGCTGCATTATTTAATTACTTTGCTGCATTATTTAAGGACTCTGCTGCGGTATTTAAGGACTCTGCTGCATTATTTAAGGACTTTGATGCATTATTTAAGGACTCTGCTGCATTATTTAAGGAATTTGTTGCATTATTTAAGGACTCTGCTGCATTATTTAAGGACTTTGCTGCATTATTTAATAATTTTGTTGCATTATATAAGTACTCTGCTGCATTATTTAAGGACTTTGTTGCATTATGTAAGGAGTCTGCTGCATTATTTAAGGACTTTGCTGCATTATTTAACGACTCTGCTGAAACATTTGAGGACTCAGCTGCATTATTTAAGGACTCTGCTGCATTATTTAAGGAATTTGCTGCATTATTTAAGGACTCTGCTGCGGTATTTAAGGACTCTGCTGCATTATTTAAGGACTTTGATGCATTATTTAAGGACTCTGCTGCATTATTTAATGACTTTGTTGCATTATATAAGGTCTCTGCTGCATTATTTAAGGACTATGTTGCATTATGTTAGAAGTCTGCTGCATTATTTAATGACTCTGCTGCGGTATTTAAGGACTCTGCTGCATTATTTAAGGACTTTGCTGCATTATTTAAGGACTGCTGCGTTGTTTAAGGACTCTGCTGCATTATTTAAGACTTTGCTGCATTATTTAAGGACTCTGCTGCAGTGTTTAATGACTCTGCTGAAGCAATTGGGGACTCAGATGCATTATTTAAGGACTCTGCTGCATTATGTAAGGACTTTGCTGCTTTATTTAAGGACTTTGCTGCATTATTTAAGGACTTTGTTGCATTATTTAAGGACTCTGCTGCATTATTTAAGGACTTTGTTGCATTATTTAAGGACTCTTCTGCATTATTTAAGGACTTTGCTGCATTATTTAAGGACTATGCTGTGGTATTTAAGTACTCTGCTGCATTATTTAAGGACTTTGCTGCATTATTTAAGGACTCTGCTGCATTATTTAATTACTTTACTGCATTATTAAAGGACCCTGCTGCGGCATTTAAGGATTCTGCTGCATTATTTAAGGACTTTGATGCATTATTTAAGGACGCTGCTGCAGAATTTAAGGAATCTGCTGCATTATTTAAGGACTTTGTTGCATTATTTAAGGTCTCTGCTGCATTATTTAAGGACTCTGCTATGGTACTTAAGGACTTTGCTGCATTACTTAAGGACTTTGCTGCATTATTTAAGGACTTTGATGCATTATTTAAGAACTTTGTTGCATTATTTAAGGACTCTGCTGCATTATTTAAGGACTTTGTTGCATTATGTGAGGACTTTGCTGCTTTATTTAAGGACTTTGCTGCATTATTTAAGGACTTTGTTGCATTATTTAAGGACTCTTCTGCATTATTTAAGGACTTTGCTGCATTATTTAAGGACTATGCTGTGGTATTTAAGTACTCTGCTGCATTATTTAAGGACTTTGCTGCATTATTTAAGGACTCTGCTGCATTATTTAATTACTTTGCTGCATTATTAAAGGACCCTGCTGCGGCATTTAAGGATTCTGCTGCATAATTTAAGGACTTTATTGCATTATTTAAGGATCCTGCTGCATTATTTAAGGATCCTGCTGAAGCATTTGAGGACTCAGCTGCATTATTTAAGGACTTTGCTGCATTATTTAACGACTCTGCTGCATTATTTAAGGACTCTGCTGCTTTATTTAAGGACTTTCCTGCATTATTTAAGGAGTCTTCTGCATTATTTAATGACTCTGCTGAAGCATTTGAGGACTCAACTGCATTATTTAAGGACTCTGCTGCATTATTTAAGGACTCTGCTGCATTATTTAATGACTCTGCTGCGATATTTAAGGACTCTGCTGCATTATTTAAGGACTTTGCTGCATTATTTAAGGACTGCTGCGTTATTTAAGGACTCTGCTGCATTATTTAAGACTTTGCTGCATTATTTAAGGACTCTGCTGCAGTGCTTAATGACTCTGCTGAAGCAATTGGGGACTCAGATGCATTATTTAAGGACTCTGCTGCATTATGTAAGGACTTTGCTGCTTTATTTAAGGACTTTGCTGCATTATTTAAGGACTTTGTTGCATTATTTAAGGACTCTGCTGCATTATTTAAGGACTTTGTTGCATTATTTAAGGACTCTGCTGCATTATTTAAGGACTTTGCTGCATTATTTAAGGACTATGCTGTGGTATTTAAGGACTATGCTTTGGCATTATTTAAGGACTTTACTGCATTATTTAAGGACTCTGCTGCATTATTTAATTACTTTGCTGCATTATTAAAGGACCCTGCTGCAGAATTTAAGGATTCTGCTGCATTATTTAAGGACTTTGATGCATTATTTAAGGACGCTGCTGCAGAATTTAAGGAATCTGCTGCATTATTTAAGGACTTTGTTGCATTATTTAAGGTCTCTGCTGCATTATTTAAGGACTCTGCTATGGTACTTAACGACTTTGCTGCATTATTTAAGGACTTTGCTGCATTATTTAAGGACTTTGATGCATTATTTAAGAACTTTGTTGCATTATTTAAGGACTCTGCTGCATTATTTAAGGACTTTGTTGCATTATGTAAGGACTCTGCTGCATTATTTAAGGACTTTGCTGCATTATTTAAGGACTCTGTTGCATAATTTAAGGACTTTATTGCATTATTTAAGGATCCTGCTGCATTATTTAAGGATCCTGCTGAAGCATTTGAGGACTCAGCTGCATTATTTAAGGACTTTGCTGCATTATTTAACGACTCTGCTGCATTATCTAAGGACTCTGCTGCTTTATTTAAGGACTTTCCTGCATTATTTAAGGAGTCTTCTGCATTATTTAATGACTCTGCTGAAGCATTTGAGGACTCAGCTGCATTATTTAAGGACTCTGCTGCATTATTTAAGGAGTTTGCTGCATTATTTAAGGACTCTGCTGCGGTATTTATGGACTCTGCTGCATTATTTAAGGACTTTGATGCATTATTTAAGGACGCTGCTGCAGAATTTAAGGAATCTGCTGCATTATTTAAGGACTTTGTTGCATTATTTAAGGTCTCTGCTGAATTATTTAAGGACTCTGCTGTGGTATTTAAGGACTCTGCTGCATTATTTAAGGAATTTGTTGCATTATTTAAGGACTTTGCTGCATTACTTAAGGACTCTGCTGCATTATTTAATTACTTGCTGCATTATTTAAGGACTCTGCTGCTGTGTTTAAGAACTCTGCTGCATTATTTAAGGACTTTGCTGCATTATTTTAGGACTCTGCTGCATTATTTAAGGACTTTGCTGTATTATTTAAGGACTCTACTGCATTATTTAAGGACTTTGTTGCATTATTTAAGGACTCTGCTGCATTATTTAAGGACTTTGCTGCATTATTTAAGGACTTTTTTGCATTATTTAAGGACTCTGCTGCATTATTTAAGGACTTTGATGCATTATTTAAGGATGCTGCTGCAGAATTTAAGGAATCTGCTGCATTATTTAAGGACTTTGTTGCATTATTTAAGGTCTCTGCTGCATTATTTAAGGACTCTGCTGTGGTATTTAAGGACTCTGCTGCATTATTTAAGGAATTTGTTGCATTATTTAAGGACGCTGCTGCATTATTTAAGGACTTTGTTGCATTATTTAAGGACTCTGCTGCAGTATTTAATGACTCTGCTGAAGCATTTGGGGACTCAGATGCATTATTTAAGGACTCTGCTGCATTATGTAAGGGCTTTGCTGCTTTATTTAAGGACTCTTTTGCATTATTTAAGGACTCTGCTGCATTATTTAAGGACTTTGTTGCATTATTTAAGGATTTTGCTGCATTATTTAAGGATTTTGCTGCATTATTTAAGGACTTTGCCGCATTATTTAAGGACTAT
Organism: Phyllobates terribilis; assembly: GCF_046119375.1. Lineage (NCBI taxonomy): Eukaryota > Metazoa > Chordata > Amphibia > Anura > Dendrobatidae > Phyllobates > Phyllobates terribilis. The sequence goes on from NW_027363178.1 coordinate 96,388, forward strand.
GCTTTGGTATTTAAGGACTCTGCTGCATTATTTAAGGACTTTGCTGCATTATTTAAGGACTCTGCTGCATTATTTAATTACTTTGCTGCATTATTTAAGGACTCTGCTGCGGTATTTAAGGACTCTGCTGCATTATTTAAGGACTTTGATGCATTATTTAAGGACACTGCTGCAGAATTTAAGGAATCTGCTTCATTATTTTAGGACTTTGTTGCATTATTTAAGGACTCTGCTGCATTATTTAAGAACTTTGTTGCATTATTTAAGGACTCTGCTGCATTATTTAAGGACTTTGTTGCATTATGTAAGGACTCTGCTGCATTATTTAAGGACTTTGCTGCATTATTTAAGGACTCTGCTGCATAATTTAAGGACTTTATTGCATTATTTTAGGATCCTGCTGCATTATTTAATGACTCTGCTGAAGCATTTGAGGACTCAGCTGCATTATTAAAGGTCTCTGCTGCATTATTTAAGGATCCTGCTGAAGCATTTGAGGACTCAGTTGCATTATTTAAGGACTTTGCTGCATTATTTAACGACTCTGCTGCGTTATTTAAGGACTCTGCTGCATTATTTAAGAACTTTGCTGCATTATTTAAGGACTCTTCTGAATTATTTAATGACTCTGCTGAAGTATTTGAGGACTCAGCTGCATTATTTAAGGACTCTGCTGCATTATTTAAGGAATTTGCTGCATTATTTAAGGACTCTGCTGCGTTATTTAAGGACTCTGCTGCATTATTTAAGGACTTTGATGCATTATTTATGGACGCTGCTGCAGAATTTAAGGAATCTGCTGCATTATTTAAGGACTTTGTTGCATTATTTAAGGTCTCTGCTGCATTATTTAAGGACTCTGCTGTGGTATTTAAGGACTCTGCTGCATTATTTAAGGAATTTGTTGCATTATTTAAGGACGCTGCTGCATTATTTAAGGTCTTTGTTGCATTATTTAAGGACTCTGCTGCAGTATTTAATGACTCTGCTGAAGCATTTGGGGACTCAGATGCATTATTTAAGGACTCTGCTGCATTATGTAAGGGCTTTGCTGCTTTATTTAAGGACTCTTTTGCATTATTTAAGGACTTTGTTGCATTATTTAAGGACTCTGCTGCATTATTTAAGGACTTTGTTGCATTATTTAAGGATTCTGCTGCATTATTTAAGGACTTTGCTGCATTATTTAAGGACTATGCTTTGGTATTTAAGGACTCTGCTGCATTATTTAAGGACTTTGCTGCATTATTTAAGGACTCTGCTGCATTATTTAATTACTTTGCTGCATTATTTAAGGACTCTGCTGCGGTATTTAAGGACTCTGCTGCATTATTTAAGGACTTTGATGCATTATTTAAGGACTCTGCTGCATTATTTAAGGAATTTGTTGCATTATTTAAGGACTCTGCTGCATTATTTAAGGACTTTGCTGCATTATTTAATAATTTTGTTGCATTATATAAGTACTCTGCTGCATTATTTAAGGACTTTGTTGCATTATGTAAGGAGTCTGCTGCATTATTTAAGGACTTTGCTGCATTATTTAACGACTCTGCTGAAACATTTGAGGACTCAGCTGCATTATTTAAGGACTCTGCTGCATTATTTAAGGAATTTGCTGCATTATTTAAGGACTCTGCTGCGGTATTTAAGGACTCTGCTGCATTATTTAAGGACTTTGATGCATTATTTAAGGACTCTGCTGCATTATTTAATGACTTTGTTGCATTATATAAGGTCTCTGCTGCATTATTTAAGGACTATGTTGCATTATGTTAGAAGTCTGCTGCATTATTTAATGACTCTGCTGCGGTATTTAAGGACTCTGCTGCATTATTTAAGGACTTTGCTGCATTATTTAAGGACTGCTGCGTTGTTTAAGGACTCTGCTGCATTATTTAAGACTTTGCTGCATTATTTAAGGACTCTGCTGCAGTGTTTAATGACTCTGCTGAAGCAATTGGGGACTCAGATGCATTATTTAAGGACTCTGCTGCATTATGTAAGGACTTTGCTGCTTTATTTAAGGACTTTGCTGCATTATTTAAGGACTTTGTTGCATTATTTAAGGACTCTGCTGCATTATTTAAGGACTTTGTTGCATTATTTAAGGACTCTTCTGCATTATTTAAGGACTTTGCTGCATTATTTAAGGACTATGCTGTGGTATTTAAGTACTCTGCTGCATTATTTAAGGACTTTGCTGCATTATTTAAGGACTCTGCTGCATTATTTAATTACTTTACTGCATTATTAAAGGACCCTGCTGCGGCATTTAAGGATTCTGCTGCATTATTTAAGGACTTTGATGCATTATTTAAGGACGCTGCTGCAGAATTTAAGGAATCTGCTGCATTATTTAAGGACTTTGTTGCATTATTTAAGGTCTCTGCTGCATTATTTAAGGACTCTGCTATGGTACTTAAGGACTTTGCTGCATTACTTAAGGACTTTGCTGCATTATTTAAGGACTTTGATGCATTATTTAAGAACTTTGTTGCATTATTTAAGGACTCTGCTGCATTATTTAAGGACTTTGTTGCATTATGTGAGGACTTTGCTGCTTTATTTAAGGACTTTGCTGCATTATTTAAGGACTTTGTTGCATTATTTAAGGACTCTTCTGCATTATTTAAGGACTTTGCTGCATTATTTAAGGACTATGCTGTGGTATTTAAGTACTCTGCTGCATTATTTAAGGACTTTGCTGCATTATTTAAGGACTCTGCTGCATTATTTAATTACTTTGCTGCATTATTAAAGGACCCTGCTGCGGCATTTAAGGATTCTGCTGCATAATTTAAGGACTTTATTGCATTATTTAAGGATCCTGCTGCATTATTTAAGGATCCTGCTGAAGCATTTGAGGACTCAGCTGCATTATTTAAGGACTTTGCTGCATTATTTAACGACTCTGCTGCATTATTTAAGGACTCTGCTGCTTTATTTAAGGACTTTCCTGCATTATTTAAGGAGTCTTCTGCATTATTTAATGACTCTGCTGAAGCATTTGAGGACTCAACTGCATTATTTAAGGACTCTGCTGCATTATTTAAGGACTCTGCTGCATTATTTAATGACTCTGCTGCGATATTTAAGGACTCTGCTGCATTATTTAAGGACTTTGCTGCATTATTTAAGGACTGCTGCGTTATTTAAGGACTCTGCTGCATTATTTAAGACTTTGCTGCATTATTTAAGGACTCTGCTGCAGTGCTTAATGACTCTGCTGAAGCAATTGGGGACTCAGATGCATTATTTAAGGACTCTGCTGCATTATGTAAGGACTTTGCTGCTTTATTTAAGGACTTTGCTGCATTATTTAAGGACTTTGTTGCATTATTTAAGGACTCTGCTGCATTATTTAAGGACTTTGTTGCATTATTTAAGGACTCTGCTGCATTATTTAAGGACTTTGCTGCATTATTTAAGGACTATGCTGTGGTATTTAAGGACTATGCTTTGGCATTATTTAAGGACTTTACTGCATTATTTAAGGACTCTGCTGCATTATTTAATTACTTTGCTGCATTATTAAAGGACCCTGCTGCAGAATTTAAGGATTCTGCTGCATTATTTAAGGACTTTGATGCATTATTTAAGGACGCTGCTGCAGAATTTAAGGAATCTGCTGCATTATTTAAGGACTTTGTTGCATTATTTAAGGTCTCTGCTGCATTATTTAAGGACTCTGCTATGGTACTTAACGACTTTGCTGCATTATTTAAGGACTTTGCTGCATTATTTAAGGACTTTGATGCATTATTTAAGAACTTTGTTGCATTATTTAAGGACTCTGCTGCATTATTTAAGGACTTTGTTGCATTATGTAAGGACTCTGCTGCATTATTTAAGGACTTTGCTGCATTATTTAAGGACTCTGTTGCATAATTTAAGGACTTTATTGCATTATTTAAGGATCCTGCTGCATTATTTAAGGATCCTGCTGAAGCATTTGAGGACTCAGCTGCATTATTTAAGGACTTTGCTGCATTATTTAACGACTCTGCTGCATTATCTAAGGACTCTGCTGCTTTATTTAAGGACTTTCCTGCATTATTTAAGGAGTCTTCTGCATTATTTAATGACTCTGCTGAAGCATTTGAGGACTCAGCTGCATTATTTAAGGACTCTGCTGCATTATTTAAGGAGTTTGCTGCATTATTTAAGGACTCTGCTGCGGTATTTATGGACTCTGCTGCATTATTTAAGGACTTTGATGCATTATTTAAGGACGCTGCTGCAGAATTTAAGGAATCTGCTGCATTATTTAAGGACTTTGTTGCATTATTTAAGGTCTCTGCTGAATTATTTAAGGACTCTGCTGTGGTATTTAAGGACTCTGCTGCATTATTTAAGGAATTTGTTGCATTATTTAAGGACGCTGCTGCATTATTTAAGGAATTTGTTGCATTATTTAAGGACTTTGCTGCATTAATTAAGGACTTTGCTGCATTACTTAAGGACTCTGCTGCATTATTTAATTACTTGCTGCATTATTTAAGGACTCTGCTGCTGTGTTTAAGAACTCTGCTGCATTATTTAAGGACTTTGCTGCATTATTTTAGGACTCTGTTGCATTATTTAAGGACTTTGCTGTATTATTTAAGGACTCTACTGCATTATTTAAGGACTTTGTTGCATTATTTAAGGACTCTGCTGCATTATTTAAGGACTTTGCTGCATTATTTAAGGACTTTTTTGCATTATTTAAGGACTCTGCTGCATTATTTAAGGACTTTGATGCATTATTTAAGGATGCTGCTGCAGAATTTAAGGAATCTGCTGCATTATTTAAGGACTTTGTTGCATTATTTAAGGTCTCTGCTGCATTATTTAAGGACTCTGCTGTGGTATTTAAGGACTCTGCTGCATTATTTAAGGAATTTGTTGCATTATTTAAGGACGCTGCTGCATTATTTAAGGACTTTGTTGCATTATTTAAGGACTCTGCTGCAGTATTTAATGACTCTGCTGAAGCATTTGGGGACTCAGATGCATTATTTAAGGACTCTGCTGCATTATGTAAGGGCTTTGCTGCTTTATTTAAGGACTCTTTTGCATTATTTAAGGACTCTGCTGCATTATTTAAGGACTTTGTTGCATTATTTAAGGATTTTGCTGCATTATTTAAGGATTTTGCTGCATTATTTAAGGACTTTGCCGCATTATTTAAGGACTATGCTTTGGTATTTAAGGACTCTGCTGCATTATTTAAGGACTTTGCTGCATTATTTAAGGACTCTGCTGCATTATTTAATTACTTTGCTGCATTATTTAAGGACTCTGCTGCGGTATTTAAGGACTCTGCTGCATTATTTAAGGACTTTGATGCATTATTTAAGGACACTGCTGCAGAATTTAAGGAATCTGCTTCATTATTTTAGGACTTTGTTGCATTATTTAAGGACTCTGCTGCATTATTTAAGAACTTTGTTGCATTATTTAAGGACTCTGCTGCATTATTTAAGGACTTTGTTGCATTATGTAAGGACTCTGCTGCATTATTTAAGGACTTTGCTGCATTATTTAAGGACTCTGCTGCATAATTTAAGGACTTTATTGCATTATTTTAGGATCCTGCTGCATTATTTAATGACTCTGCTGAAGCATTTGAGGACTCAGCTGCATTATTAAAGGTCTCTGCTGCATTATTTAAGGATCCTGCTGAAGCATTTGAGGACTCAGTTGCATTATTTAAGGACTTTGCTGCATTATTTAACGACTCTGCTGCGTTATTTAAGGACTCTGCTGCATTATTTAAGAACTTTGCTGCATTATTTAAGGACTCTTCTGAATTATTTAATGACTCTGCTGAAGTATTTGAGGACTCAGCTGCATTATTTAAGGACTCTGCTGCATTATTTAAGGAATTTGCTGCATTATTTAAGGACTCTGCTGCGTTATTTAAGGACTCTGCTGCATTATTTAAGGACTTTGATGCATTATTTATGGACGCTGCTGCAGAATTTAAGGAATCTGCTGCATTATTTAAGGACTTTGTTGCATTATTTAAGGTCTCTGCTGCATTATTTAAGGACTCTGCTGTGGTATTTAAGGACTCTGCTGCATTATTTAAGGAATTTGTTGCATTATTTAAGGACGCTGCTGCATTATTTAAGGTCTTTGTTGCATTATTTAAGGACTCTGCTGCAGTATTTAATGACTCTGCTGAAGCATTTGGGGACTCAGATGCATTATTTAAGGACTCTGCTGCATTATGTAAGGGCTTTGCTGCTTTATTTAAGGACTCTTTTGCATTATTTAAGGACTTTGTTGCATTATTTAAGGACTCTGCTGCATTATTTAAGGACTTTGTTGCATTATTTAAGGATTCTGCTGCATTATTTAAGGACTTTGCTGCATTATTTAAGGACTATGCTTTGGTATTTAAGGACTCTGCTGCATTATTTAAGGACTTTGCTGCATTATTTAAGGACTCTGCTGCATTATTTAATTACTTTGCTGCATTATTTAAGGACTCTGCTGCGGTATTTAAGGACTCTGCTGCATTATTTAAGGACTTTGATGCATTATTTAAGGACTCTGCTGCATTATTTAAGGAATTTGTTGCATTATTTAAGGACTCTGCTGCATTATTTAAGGACTTTGCTGCATTATTTAATAATTTTGTTGCATTATATAAGTACTCTGCTGCATTATTTAAGGACTTTGTTGCATTATGTAAGGAGTCTGCTGCATTATTTAAGGACTTTGCTGCATTATTTAACGACTCTGCTGAAACATTTGAGGACTCAGCTGCATTATTTAAGGACTCTGCTGCATTATTTAAGGAATTTGCTGCATTATTTAAGGACTCTGCTGCGGTATTTAAGGACTCTGCTGCATTATTTAAGGACTTTGATGCATTATTTAAGGACTCTGCTGCATTATTTAATGACTTTGTTGCATTATATAAGGTCTCTGCTGCATTATTTAAGGACTATGTTGCATTATGTTAGAAGTCTGCTGCATTATTTAATGACTCTGCTGCGGTATTTAAGGACTCTGCTGCATTATTTAAGGACTTTGCTGCATTATTTAAGGACTGCTGCGTTGTTTAAGGACTCTGCTGCATTATTTAAGACTTTGCTGCATTATTTAAGACTTTGCTGCATTATTTAAGGACTCTGCTGCAGTGTTTAATGACTCTGCTGAAGCAATTGGGGACTCAGATGCATTATTTAAGGACTCTGCTGCATTATGTAAGGACTTTGCTGCTTTATTTAAGGACTTTGCTGCATTATTTAAGGACTTTGTTGCATTATTTAAGGACTCTGCTGCATTATTTAAGGACTTTGTTGCATTATTTAAGGACTCTTCTGCATTATTTAAGGACTTTGCTGCATTATTTAAGGACTATGCTGTGGTATTTAAGTACTCTGCTGCATTATTTAAGGACTTTGCTGCATTATTTAAGGACTCTGCTGCATTATTTAATTACTTTACTGCATTATTAAAGGACCCTGCTGCGGCATTTAAGGATTCTGCTGCATTATTTAAGGACTTTGATGCATTATTTAAGGACGCTGCTGCAGAATTTAAGGAATCTGCTGCATTATTTAAGGACTTTGTTGCATTATTTAAGGTCTCTGCTGCATTATTTAAGGACTCTGCTATGGTACTTAAGGACTTTGCTGCATTACTTAAGGACTTTGCTGCATTATTTAAGGACTTTGATGCATTATTTAAGAACTTTGTTGCATTATTTAAGGACTCTGCTGCATTATTTAAGGACTTTGTTGCATTATGTGAGGACTTTGCTGCTTTATTTAAGGACTTTGCTGCATTATTTAAGGACTTTGTTGCATTATTTAAGGACTCTTCTGCATTATTTAAGGACTTTGCTGCATTATTTAAGGACTATGCTGTGGTATTTAAGTACTCTGCTGCATTATTTAAGGACTTTGCTGCATTATTTAAGGACTCTGCTGCATTATTTAATTACTTTGCTGCATTATTAAAGGACCCTGCTGCGGCATTTAAGGATTCTGCTGCATAATTTAAGGACTTTATTGCATTATTTAAGGATCCTGCTGCATTATTTAAGGATCCTGCTGAAGCATTTGAGGACTCAGCTGCATTATTTAAGGACTTTGCTGCATTATTTAACGACTCTGCTGCATTATTTAAGGACTCTGCTGCTTTATTTAAGGACTTTCCTGCATTATTTAAGGAGTCTTCTGCATTATTTAATGACTCTGCTGAAGCATTTGAGGACTCAACTGCATTATTTAAGGACTCTGCTGCATTATTTAAGGTCTCTGCTGCATTATTTAAGGACTCTGCTGTGGTATATAAGGACTCTGCTGCATTATTTAAGGAATTTGTTGCATTATTTAAGGACGCTGCTGCATTATTTAAGGACTTTGTTGCATTATTTAAGGACTCTGCTGCATTAATTAAGGACTTTGCTGCATTACTTAAGGACACTGCTGCATTATTTAAGGACTTTGTTGCATTATTTAAGGACTCTGCTGCATTATTTAAGGACTCTGCTGAAACATTTGGGGACTCAGATGCATTATTTAAGGTCTCTGCTGCATTATGTAAGGGCTTTGCTGCTTTATTTAAGGACTCTGTTGCATTATTTAAGGACTTTGTTGCATTATTTAAGAACTCTGCTGCATTATTTAAGGAATTTGTTGCATTATTTAAGGATTCTGCTGCATTATTTAAGGACTTTGCTGCATTATTTAAGGACTATGCTGTGGTATTTAAGGACTCTGCTGCATTATTTAAGGACTTTGCTGCATTATTAAAGGACTCTGCTGCATTATTTAATTACTTTGCTGCATTATTTAAGGACTCTGCTGCGGTATTTAAGGACTCTGCTGCATTATTTAAGGACTTTGATGCATTATTTAAGGACACTGCTGCAGAATTTAAGGAATCTGCTGCGTTATTTAAGGACTTTGTTGCATTATTTAAGGTCTCTTTTTCATTATTTAAGGACTCTGCTATTGTACTTAAGGACTTTGCTGCATTATTTAAGGACTTTGCTGCATTATTTAAGGACTCTGCTGCATTATTTAAGTACTTTGTTGCATTATTTAAGGACTCTGCTGCATAATTTAAGGACTTTATTGCATTATTTAAGGATCCTGCTGCATTATTTAATGACTCTGCTGAAGCATTTGAGGACTCAGCTACATTATTTAAGGTCTCTGCTGCATTATTTAAGGATCCTGCTGAAGCATTTGAGGACTCAGCTGCATTATTTAAGGACTTTGCTGCATTATTTAACGACTCTGCTGCGTTATTTAAGGACTCTGCTGCATTATTTAAGGACACTGCTGCATTATTTAAGGACTCTGCTGCATTATTTAAGGACTTTGCTGCATTATTTAACGACTCTGCTGCATTATTTAAGAACTTTGCTGCATTATTTAAGGACTCTGCTGCATTATTTAAGGAATTTGTTGCATTATTTAAGGACTCTGCTGCTTTATTTAAGGACTCTGCTGCGGTATTTAAGGACTCTGCTGCATTATTTAAGGACACTGCTGCATTATTTAAGGACTCTGCTGCATTATTTAAGGACTCTGCTGCTTTATTTAAGGACTTTCCTGCATTATTTAAGGAGTCTTCTGCATTATTTAATGACTCTGCTGAAGCATTTGAGGACTCAACTGCATTATTTAAGGACTCTGCTGCATTATTTAAGGACTCTGCTGCATTATTTAATGACTCTGCTGCGATATTTAAGGACTCTGCTGCATTATTTAAGGACTTTGCTGCATTATTTAAGGACTGCTGCGTTATTTAAGGACTCTGCTGCATTATTTAAGACTTTGCTGCATTATTTAAGGACTCTGCTGCAGTGCTTAATGACTCTGCTGAAGCAATTGGGGACTCAGATGCATTATTTAAGGACTCTGCTGCATTATGTAAGGACTTTGCTGCTTTATTTAAGGACTTTGCTGCATTATTTAAGGACTTTGTTGCATTATTTAAGGACTCTGCTGCATTATTTAAGGACTTTGTTGCATTATTTAAGGACTCTGCTGCATTATTTAAGGACTTTGCTGCATTATTTAAGGACTATGCTGTGGTATTTAAGGACTATGCTTTGGCATTATTTAAGGACTTTACTGCATTATTTAAGGACTCTGCTGCATTATTTAATTACTTTGCTGCATTATTAAAGGACCCTGCTGCAGAATTTAAGGATTCTGCTGCATTATTTAAGGACTTTGATGCATTATTTAAGGACGCTGCTGCAGAATTTAAGGAATCTGCTGCATTATTTAAGGACTTTGTTGCATTATTTAAGGTCTCTGCTGCATTATTTAAGGACTCTGCTATGGTACTTAACGACTTTGCTGCATTATTTAAGGACTTTGCTGCATTATTTAAGGACTTTGATGCATTATTTAAGAACTTTGTTGCATTATTTAAGGACTCTGCTGCATTATTTAAGGACTTTGTTGCATTATGTAAGGACTCTGCTGCATTATTTAAGGACTTTGCTGCATTATTTAAGGACTCTGTTGCATAATTTAAGGACTTTATTGCATTATTTAAGGATCCTGCTGCATTATTTAAGGATCCTGCTGAAGCATTTGAGGACTCAGCTGCATTATTTAAGGACTTTGCTGCATTATTTAACGACTCTGCTGCATTATCTAAGGACTCTGCTGCTTTATTTAAGGACTTTCCTGCATTATTTAAGGAGTCTTCTGCATTATTTAATGACTCTGCTGAAGCATTTGAGGACTCAGCTGCATTATTTAAGGACTCTGCTGCATTATTTAAGGAGTTTGCTGCATTATTTAAGGACTCTGCTGCGGTATTTATGGACTCTGCTGCATTATTTAAGGACTTTGATGCATTATTTAAGGACGCTGCTGCAGAATTTAAGGAATCTGCTGCATTATTTAAGGACTTTGTTGCATTATTTAAGGTCTCTGCTGAATTATTTAAGGACTCTGCTGTGGTATTTAAGGACTCTGCTGCATTATTTAAGGAATTTGTTGCATTATTTAAGGACGCTGCTGCATTATTTAAGGAATTTGTTGCATTATTTAAGGACTTTGCTGCATTAATTAAGGACTTTGCTGCATTACTTAAGGACTCTGCTGCATTATTTAATTACTTGCTGCATTATTTAAGGACTCTGCTGCTGTGTTTAAGAACTCTGCTGCATTATTTAAGGACTTTGCTGCATTATTTTAGGACTCTGCTGCATTATTTAAGGACTTTGCTGTATTATTTAAGGACTCTACTGCATTATTTAAGGACTTTGTTGCATTATTTAAGGACTCTGCTGCATTATTTAAGGACTTTGCTGCATTATTTAAGGACTTTTTTGCATTATTTAAGGACTCTGCTGCATTATTTAAGGACTTTGATGCATTATTTAAGGATGCTGCTGCAGAATTTAAGGAATCTGCTGCATTATTTAAGGACTTTGTTGCATTATTTAAGGTCTCTGCTGCATTATTTAAGGACTCTGCTGTGGTATTTAAGGACTCTGCTGCATTATTTAAGGAATTTGTTGCATTATTTAAGGACGCTGCTGCATTATTTAAGGACTTTGTTGCATTATTTAAGGACTCTGCTGCAGTATTTAATGACTCTGCTGAAGCATTTGGGGACTCAGATGCATTATTTAAGGACTCTGCTGCATTATGTAAGGGCTTTGCTGCTTTATTTAAGGACTCTTTTGCATTATTTAAGGACTCTGCTGCATTATTTAAGGACTTTGTTGCATTATTTAAGGATTTTGCTGCATTATTTAAGGATTTTGCTGCATTATTTAAGGACTTTGCCGCATTATTTAAGGACTATGCTTTGGTATTTAAGGACTCTGCTGCATTATTTAAGGACTTTGCTGCATTATTTAAGGACTCTGCTGCATTATTTAATTACTTTGCTGCATTATTTAAGGACTCTGCTGCGGTATTTAAGGACTCTGCTGCATTATTTAAGGACTTTGATGCATTATTTAAGGACACTGCTGCAGAATTTAAGGAATCTGCTTCATTATTTTAGGACTTTGTTGCATTATTTAAGGACTCTGCTGCATTATTTAAGAACTTTGTTGCATTATTTAAGGACTCTGCTGCATTATTTAAGGACTTTGTTGCATTATGTAAGGACTCTGCTGCATTATTTAAGGACTTTGCTGCATTATTTAAGGACTCTGCTGCATAATTTAAGGACTTTATTGCATTATTTTAGGATCCTGCTGCATTATTTAATGACTCTGCTGAAGCATTTGAGGACTCAGCTGCATTATTAAAGGTCTCTGCTGCATTATTTAAGGATCCTGCTGAAGCATTTGAGGACTCAGTTGCATTATTTAAGGACTTTGCTGCATTATTTAACGACTCTGCTGCGTTATTTAAGGACTCTGCTGCATTATTTAAGAACTTTGCTGCATTATTTAAGGACTCTTCTGAATTATTTAATGACTCTGCTGAAGTATTTGAGGACTCAGCTGCATTATTTAAGGACTCTGCTGCATTATTTAAGGAATTTGCTGCATTATTTAAGGACTCTGCTGCGTTATTTAAGGACTCTGCTGCATTATTTAAGGACTTTGATGCATTATTTATGGACGCTGCTGCAGAATTTAAGGAATCTGCTGCATTATTTAAGGACTTTGTTGCATTATTTAAGGTCTCTGCTGCATTATTTAAGGACTCTGCTGTGGTATTTAAGGACTCTGCTGCATTATTTAAGGAATTTGTTGCATTATTTAAGGACGCTGCTGCATTATTTAAGGTCTTTGTTGCATTATTTAAGGACTCTGCTGCAGTATTTAATGACTCTGCTGAAGCATTTGGGGACTCAGATGCATTATTTAAGGACTCTGCTGCATTATGTAAGGGCTTTGCTGCTTTATTTAAGGACTCTTTTGCATTATTTAAGGACTTTGTTGCATTATTTAAGGACTCTGCTGCATTATTTAAGGACTTTGTTGCATTATTTAAGGATTCTGCTGCATTATTTAAGGACTTTGCTGCATTATTTAAGGACTATGCTTTGGTATTTAAGGACTCTGCTGCATTATTTAAGGACTTTGCTGCATTATTTAAGGACTCTGCTGCATTATTTAATTACTTTGCTGCATTATTTAAGGACTCTGCTGCGGTATTTAAGGACTCTGCTGCATTATTTAAGGACTTTGATGCATTATTTAAGGACTCTGCTGCATTATTTAAGGAATTTGTTGCATTATTTAAGGACTCTGCTGCATTATTTAAGGACTTTGCTGCATTATTTAATAATTTTGTTGCATTATATAAGTACTCTGCTGCATTATTTAAGGACTTTGTTGCATTATGTAAGGAGTCTGCTGCATTATTTAAGGACTTTGCTGCATTATTTAACGACTCTGCTGAAACATTTGAGGACTCAGCTGCATTATTTAAGGACTCTGCTGCATTATTTAAGGAATTTGCTGCATTATTTAAGGACTCTGCTGCGGTATTTAAGGACTCTGCTGCATTATTTAAGGACTTTGATGCATTATTTAAGGACTCTGCTGCATTATTTAATGACTTTGTTGCATTATATAAGGTCTCTGCTGCATTATTTAAGGACTATGTTGCATTATGTTAGAAGTCTGCTGCATTATTTAATGACTCTGCTGCGGTATTTAAGGACTCTGCTGCATTATTTAAGGACTTTGCTGCATTATTTAAGGACTGCTGCGTTGTTTAAGGACTCTGCTGCATTATTTAAGACTTTGCTGCATTATTTAAGGACTCTGCTGCAGTGTTTAATGACTCTGCTGAAGCAATTGGGGACTCAGATGCATTATTTAAGGACTCTGCTGCATTATGTAAGGACTTTGCTGCTTTATTTAAGGACTTTGCTGCATTATTTAAGGACTTTGTTGCATTATTTAAGGACTCTGCTGCATTATTTAAGGACTTTGTTGCATTATTTAAGGACTCTTCTGCATTATTTAAGGACTTTGCTGCATTATTTAAGGACTATGCTGTGGTATTTAAGTACTCTGCTGCATTATTTAAGGACTTTGCTGCATTATTTAAGGACTCTGCTGCATTATTTAATTACTTTACTGCATTATTAAAGGACCCTGCTGCGGCATTTAAGGATTCTGCTGCATTATTTAAGGACTTTGATGCATTATTTAAGGACGCTGCTGCAGAATTTAAGGAATCTGCTGCATTATTTAAGGACTTTGTTGCATTATTTAAGGTCTCTGCTGCATTATTTAAGGACTCTGCTATGGTACTTAAGGACTTTGCTGCATTACTTAAGGACTTTGCTGCATTATTTAAGGACTTTGATGCATTATTTAAGAACTTTGTTGCATTATTTAAGGACTCTGCTGCATTATTTAAGGACTTTGTTGCATTATGTGAGGACTTTGCTGCTTTATTTAAGGACTTTGCTGCATTATTTAAGGACTTTGTTGCATTATTTAAGGACTCTTCTGCATTATTTAAGGACTTTGCTGCATTATTTAAGGACTATGCTGTGGTATTTAAGTACTCTGCTGCATTATTTAAGGACTTTGCTGCATTATTTAAGGACTCTGCTGCATTATTTAATTACTTTGCTGCATTATTAAAGGACCCTGCTGCGGCATTTAAGGATTCTGCTGCATAATTTAAGGACTTTATTGCATTATTTAAGGATCCTGCTGCATTATTTAAGGATCCTGCTGAAGCATTTGAGGACTCAGCTGCATTATTTAAGGACTTTGCTGCATTATTTAACGACTCTGCTGCATTATTTAAGGACTCTGCTGCTTTATTTAAGGACTTTCCTGCATTATTTAAGGAGTCTTCTGCATTATTTAATGACTCTGCTGAAGCATTTGAGGACTCAACTGCATTATTTAAGGACTCTGCTGCATTATTTAAGGTCTCTGCTGCAATTTTTAAGGACTCTGCTGTGGTATATAAGGACTCTGCTGCATTATTTAAGGAATTTGTTGCATTATTTAAGGACGCTGCTGCATTATTTAAGGACTTTGTTGCATTATTTAAGGACTCTGCTGCATTAATTAAGGACTTTGCTGCATTACTTAAGGACACTGCTGCATTATTTAAGGACTTTGTTGCATTATTTAAGGACTCTGCTGCATTATTTAAGGACTCTGCTGAAACATTTGGGGACTCAGATGCATTATTTAAGGTCTCTGCTGCATTATGTAAGGGCTTTGCTGCTTTATTTAAGGACTCTGTTGCATTATTTAAGGACTTTGTTGCATTATTTAAGAACTCTGCTGCATTATTTAAGGAATTTGTTGCATTATTTAAGGATTCTGCTGCATTATTTAAGGACTTTGCTGCATTATTTAAGGACTATGCTGTGGTATTTAAGGACTCTGCTGCATTATTTAAGGACTTTGCTGCATTATTAAAGGACTCTGCTGCATTATTTAATTACTTTGCTGCATTATTTAAGGACTCTGCTGCGGTATTTAAGGACTCTGCTGCATTATTTAAGGACTTTGATGCATTATTTAAGGACACTGCTGCAGAATTTAAGGAATCTGCTGCGTTATTTAAGGACTTTGTTGCATTATTTAAGGTCTCTTTTTCATTATTTAAGGACTCTGCTATTGTACTTAAGGACGTTGCTGCATTATTTAAGGACTTTGCTGCATTATTTAAGGACTCTGCTGCATTATTTAAGTACTTTGTTGCATTATTTAAGGACTCTGCTGCATAATTTAAGGACTTTATTGCATTATTTAAGGATCCTGCTGCATTATTTAATGACTCTGCTGAAGCATTTGAGGACTCAGCTACATTATTTAAGGTCTCTGCTGCATTATTTAAGGATCCTGCTGAAGCATTTGAGGACTCAGCTGCATTATTTAAGGACTTTGCTGCATTATTTAACGACTCTGCTGCGTTATTTAAGGACTCTGCTGCATTATTTAAGGACACTGCTGCATTATTTAAGGACTCTGCTGCATTATTTAAGGACTTTGCTGCATTATTTAACGACTCTGCTGCATTATTTAAGAACTTTGCTGCATTATTTAAGGACTCTGCTGCATTATTTAAGGAATTTGTTGCATTATTTAAGGACTCTGCTGCTTTATTTAAGGACTCTGCTGCGGTATTTAAGGACTCTGCTGCATTATTTAAGGACACTGCTGCATTATTTAAGGACTCTGCTGCATTATTTAAGGACTCTGCTGCTTTATTTAAGGACTTTCCTGCATTATTTAAGGAGTCTTCTGCATTATTTAATGACTCTGCTGAAGCATTTGAGGACTCAACTGCATTATTTAAGGACTCTGCTGCATTATTTAAGGACTCTGCTGCATTATTTAATGACTCTGCTGCGATATTTAAGGACTCTGCTGCATTATTTAAGGACTTTGCTGCATTATTTAAGGACTGCTGCGTTATTTAAGGACTCTGCTGCATTATTTAAGACTTTGCTGCATTATTTAAGGACTCTGCTGCAGTGCTTAATGACTCTGCTGAAGCAATTGGGGACTCAGATGCATTATTTAAGGACTCTGCTGCATTATGTAAGGACTTTGCTGCTTTATTTAAGGACTTTGCTGCATTATTTAAGGACTTTGTTGCATTATTTAAGGACTCTGCTGCATTATTTAAGGACTTTGTTGCATTATTTAAGGACTCTGCTGCATTATTTAAAGACTTTGCTGCATTATTTAAGGACTATGCTGTGGTATTTAAGGACTATGCTTTGGCATTATTTAAGGACTTTACTGCATTATTTAAGGACTCTGCTGCATTATTTAATTACTTTGCTGCATTATTAAAGGACCCTGCTGCAGAATTTAAGGATTCTGCTGCATTATTGAAGGACTTTGATGCATTATTTAAGGACGCTGCTGCAGAATTTAAGGAATCTGCTGCATTATTTAAGGACTTTGTTGCATTATTTAAGGTCTCTGCTGCATTATTTAAGGACTCTGCTATGGTACTTAACGACTTTGCTGCATTATTTAAGGACTTTGCTGCTTTATTTAAGGACTTTGATGCATTATTTAAGAACTTTGTTGCATTATTTAAGGACTCTGCTGCATTATTTAAGGACTTTGTTGCATTATGTAAGGACTCTGCTGCATTATTTAAGGACTTTGCTGCATTATTTAAGGACTCTGTTGCATAATTTAAGGACTTTATTGCATTATTTAAGGATCCTGCTGCATTATTTAAGGATCCTGCTGAAGCATTTGAGGACTCAGCTGCATTATTTAAGGACTTTGCTGCATTATTTAACGACTCTGCTGCATTATCTAAGGACTCTGCTGCTTTATTTAAGGACTTTCCTGCATTATTTAAGGAGTCTTCTGCATTATTTAATGACTCTGCTGAAGCATTTGAGGACTCAGCTGCATTATTTAAGGACTCTGCTGCATTATTTAAGGAGTTTGCTGCATTATTTAAGGACTCTGCTGCGGTATTTATGGACTCTGCTGCATTATTTAAGGACTTTGATGCATTATTTAAGGACGCTGCTGCAGAATTTAAGGAATCTGCTGCATTATTTAAGGACTTTGTTGCATTATTTAAGGTCTCTGCTGAATTATTTAAGGACTCTGCTGTGGTATTTAAGGACTCTGCTGCATTATTTAAGGAATTTGTTGCATTATTTAAGGACGCTGCTGCATTATTTAAGGAATTTGTTGCATTATTTAAGGACTTTGCTGCATTAATTAAGGACTTTGCTGCATTACTTAAAGACTCTGCTGCATTATTTAATTACTTGCTGCATTATTTAAGGACTCTGCTGCTGTGTTTAAGAACTCTGCTGCATTATTTAAGGACTTTGCTGCATTATTTTAGGACTCTGCTGCATTATTTAAGGACTTTGCTGTATTATTTAAGGACTCTACTGCATTATTTAAGGACTTTGTTGCATTATTTAAGGACTCTGCTGCATTATTTAAGGACTTTGCTGCATTATTTAAGGACTTTTTTGCATTATTTAAGGACTCTGCTGCATTATTTAAGGACTTTGATGCATTATTTAAGGATGCTGCTGCAGAATTTAAGGAATCTGCTGCATTATTTAAGGACTTTGTTGCATTATTTAAGGTCTCTGCTGCATTATTTAAGGACTCTGCTGTGGTATTTAAGGACTCTGCTGCATTATTTAAGGAATTTGTTGCATTATTTAAGGACGCTGCTGCATTATTTAAGGACTTTGTTGCATTATTTAAGGACTCTGCTGCAGTATTTAATGACTCTGCTGAAGCATTTGGGGACTCAGATGCATTATTTAAGGACTCTGCTGCATTATGTAAGGGCTTTGCTGCTTTATTTAAGGACTCTTTTGCATTATTTAAGGACTCTGCTGCATTATTTAAGGACTTTGTTGCATTATTTAAGGATTTTGCTGCATTATTTAAGGATTTTGCTGCATTATTTAAGGAATTTGCCGCATTATTTAAGGACTATGCTTTGGTATTTAAGGACTCTGCTGCATTATTTAAGGACTTTGCTGCATTATTTAAGGACTCTGCTGCATTATTTAATTACTTTGCTGCATTATTTAAGGACTCTGCTGCGGTATTTAAGGACTCTGCTGCATTATTTAAGGACTTTGATGCATTATTTAAGGACACTGCTGCAGAATTTAAGGAATCTGCTTCATTATTTTAGGACTTTGTTGCATTATTTAAGGACTCTGCTGCATTATTTAAGAACTTTGTTGCATTATTTAAGGACTCTGCTGCATTATTTAAGGACTTTCTTGCATTATGTAAGGACTCTGCTGCATTATTTAAGGACTTTGCTGCATTATTTAAGGACTCTGCTGCATAATTTAAGGACTTTATTGCATTATTTTAGGATCCTGCTGCATTATTTAATGACTCTGCTGAAGCATTTGAGGACTCAGCTGCATTATTAAAGGTCTCTGCTGCATTATTTAAGGATCCTGCTGAAGCATTTGAGGACTCAGTTGCATTATTTAAGGACTTTGCTGCATTATTTAACGACTCTGCTGCGTTATTTAAGGACTCTGCTGCATTATTTAAGAACTTTGCTGCATTATTTAAGGACTCTTCTGAATTATTTAATGACTCTGCTGAAGTATTTGAGGACTCAGCTGCATTATTTAAGGACTCTGCTGCATTATTTAAGGAATTTGCTGCATTATTTAAGGACTCTGCTGCGTTATTTAAGGACTCTGCTGCATTATTTAAGGACTTTGATGCATTATTTATGGACGCTGCTGCAGAATTTAAGGAATCTGCTGCATTATTTAAGGACTTTGTTGCATTATTTAAGGTCTCTGCTGCATTATTTAAGGACTCTGCTGTGGTATTTAAGGACTCTGCTGCATTATTTAAGGAATTTGTTGCATTATTTAAGGACGCTGCTGCATTATTTAAGGTCTTTGTTGCATTATTTAAGGACTCTGCTGCAGTATTTAATGACTCTGCTGAAGCATTTGGGGACTCAGATGCATTATTTAAGGACTCTGCTGCATTATGTAAGGGCTTTGCTACTTTATTTAAGGACTCTTTTGCATTATTTAAGGACTTTGTTGCATTATTTAAGGACTCTGCTGCATTATTTAAGGACTTTGTTGCATTATTTAAGGATTCTGCTGCATTATTTAAGGACTTTGCTGCATTATTTAAGGACTATGCTTTGGTATTTAAGGACTCTGCTGCATTATTTAAGGACTTTGCTGCATTATTTAAGGACTCTGCTGCATTATTTAATTACTTTGCTGCATTATTTAAGGACTCTGCTGCGGTATTTAAGGACTCTGCTGCATTATTTAAGGACTTTGATGCATTATTTAAGGACTCTGCTGCATTATTTAAGGAATTTGTTGCATTATTTAAGGACTCTGCTGCATTATTTAAGGACTTTGCTGCATTATTTAATAATTTTGTTGCATTATATAAGTACTCTGCTGCATTATTTAAGGACTTTGTTGCATTATGTAAGGAGTCTGCTGCATTATTTAAGGACTTTGCTGCATTATTTAACGACTCTGCTGAAACATTTGAGGACTCAGCTGCATTATTTAAGGACTCTGCTGCATTATTTAAGGAATTTGCTGCATTATTTAAGGACTCTGCTGCGGTATTTAAGGACTCTGCTGCATTATTTAAGGACTTTGATGCATTATTTAAGGACTCTGCTGCATTATTTAATGACTTTGTTGCATTATATAAGGTCTCTGCTGCATTATTTAAGGACTATGTTGCATTATGTTAGAAGTCTGCTGCATTATTTAATGACTCTGCTGCGGTATTTAAGGACTCTGCTGCATTATTTAAGGACTTTGCTGCATTATTTAAGGACTGCTGTGTTGTTTAAGGACTCTGCTGCATTATTTAAGACTTTGCTGCATTATTTAAGGACTCTGCTGCAGTGTTTAATGACTCTGCTGAAGCAATTGGGGACTCAGATGCATTATTTAAGGACTCTGCTGCATTATGTAAGGACTTTGCTGCTTTATTTAAGGACTTTGCTGCATTATTTAAGGACTTTGTTGCATTATTTAAGGACTCTGCTGCATTATTTAAGGACTTTGTTGCATTATTTAAGGACTCTTCTGCATTATTTAAGGACTTTGCTGCATTATTTAAGGACTATGCTGTGGTATTTAAGTACTCTGCTGCATTATTTAAGGACTCTGCTGCATTATTTAATTACTTTACTGCATTATTAAAGGACCCTGCTGCGGCATTTAAGGATTCTGCTGCATTATTTAAGGACTTTGATGCATTATTTAAGGACGCTGCTGCAGAATTTAAGGAATCTGCTGCATTATTTAAGGACTTTGTTGCATTATTTAAGGTCTCTGCTGCATTATTTAAGGACTCTGCTATGGTACTTAAGGACTTTGCTGCATTACTTAAGGACTTTGCTGCATTATTTAAGGACTTTGATGCATTATTTAAGAACTTTGTTGCATTATTTAAGGACTCTGCTGCATTATTTAAGGACTTTGTTGCATTATGTGAGGACTTTGCTGCTTTATTTAAGGACTTTGCTGCATTATTTAAGGACTTTGTTGCATTATTTAAGGACTCTTCTGCATTATTTAAGGACTTTGCTGCATTATTTAAGGACTATGCTGTGGTATTTAAGTACTCTGCTGCATTATTTAAGGACTTTGCTGCATTATTTAAGGACTCTGCTGCATTATTTAATTACTTTGCTGCATTATTAAAGGACCCTGCTGCGGCATTTAAGGATTCTGCTGCATAATTTAAGGACTTTATTGCATTATTTAAGGATCCTGCTGCATTATTTAAGGATCCTGCTGAAGCATTTGAGGACTCAGCTGCATTATTTAAGGACTTTGCTGCATTATTTAACGACTCTGCTGCATTATTTAAGGACTCTGCTGCTTTATTTAAGGACTTTCCTGCATTATTTAAGGAGTCTTCTGCATTATTTAATGACTCTGCTGAAGCATTTGAGGACTCAACTGCATTATTTAAGGACTCTGCTGCATTATTTAAGGTCTCTGCTGCATTATTTAAGGACTCTGCTGTGGTATATAAGGACTCTGCTGCATTATTTAAGGAATTTGTTGCATTATTTAAGGACGCTGCTGCATTATTTAAGGACTTTGTTGCATTATTTAAGGACTCTGCTGCATTAATTAAGGACTTTGCTGCATTACTTAAGGACACTGCTGCATTATTTAAGGACTTTGTTGCATTATTTAAGGACTCTGCTGCATTATTTAAGGACTCTGCTGAAACATTTGGGGACTCAGATGCATTATTTAAGGTCTCTGCTGCATTATGTAAGGGCTTTGCTGCTTTATTTAAGGACTCTGTTGCATTATTTAAGGACTTTGTTGCATTATTTAAGAACTCTGCTGCATTATTTAAGGAATTTGTTGCATTATTTAAGGATTCTGCTGCATTATTTAAGGACTTTGCTGCATTATTTAAGGACTATGCTGTGGTATTTAAGGACTCTGCTGCATTATTTAAGGACTTTGCTGCATTATTAAAGGACTCTGCTGCATTATTTAATTACTTTGCTGCATTATTTAAGGACTCTGCTGCGGTATTTAAGGACTCTGCTGCATTATTTAAGGACTTTGATGCATTATTTAAGGACACTGCTGCAGAATTTAAGGAATCTGCTGCGTTATTTAAGGACTTTGTTGCATTATTTAAGGTCTCTTTTTCATTATTTAAGGACTCTGCTATTGTACTTAAGGACTTTGCTGCATTATTTAAGGACTTTGCTGCATTATTTAAGGACTCTGCTGCATTATTTAAGTACTTTGTTGCATTATTTAAGGACTCTGCTGCATAATTTAAGGACTTTATTGCATTATTTAAGGATCCTGCTGCATTATTTAATGACTCTGCTGAAGCATTTGAGGACTCAGCTACATTATTTAAGGTCTCTGCTGCATTATTTAAGGATCCTGCTGAAGCATTTGAGGACTCAGCTGCATTATTTAAGGACTTTGCTGCATTATTTAACGACTCTGCTGCGTTATTTAAGGACTCTGCTGCATTATTTAAGGACACTGCTGCATTATTTAAGGACTCTGCTGCATTATTTAAGGACTTTGCTGCATTATTTAACGACTCTGCTGCATTATTTAAGAACTTTGCTGCATTATTTAAGGACTCTGCTGCATTATTTAAGGAATTTGTTGCATTATTTAAGGACTCTGCTGCTTTATTTAAGGACTCTGCTGCGGTATTTAAGGACTCTGCTGCATTATTTAAGGACTTTGCTGCATTATTTAAGGACTGCTGCGTTATTTAAGGACTCTGCTGCATTATTTAAGACTTTGCTGCATTATTTAAGGACTCTGCTGCAGTGTTTAATGACTCTGCTGAAGCAACTGGGGACTCAGATGCATTATTTAAGGACTCTGCTGCATTATGTAAGGACTTTGCTGCTTTATTTAAGGACTTTGCTGCATTATTTAAGGACTTTGTTGCATTATTTAAGGACTCTGCTGCATTATTTAAGGACTTTGTTGCATTATTTAAGGACTCTTCTGCATTATTTAAGGACTTTGCTGCATTATTTAAGGACTCTGCTGCATTATTTAATTACTTTGCTGCATTATTAAAGGACCCTGCTGCGGCATTTAAGGATTCTGCTGCATTATTTAAGGACTTTGATGCATTATTTAAGGACGCTGCTGCAGAATTTAAGGAATCTGCTGCATTATTTAAGGACTTTGTTGCATTATTTAAGGTCTCTGCTGCATGAATTATGGACTCTGCTATGGTACTTAAGGACTTTGCTGCATTATTTAAGGACTTTGCTGCATTATTTAAGGACTTTGATGCATTATTTAAGAACTTTGTTGCATTATTTAAGGACTCTGCTGCATTATTTAAGGACTTTGTTGCATTATGTAAGGACTTTGCTGTATATTTAAGGACTTTGCTGCATTATTTAAGGACTTTGTTGCATTATTTAAGGACTCTGCTGCATTATTTAAGGACTTTGTTGCATTATTTAAGGACTCTTCTGCATTATTTAAGGACTTTGCTGCATTATTTAAGGACTATGCTGTGGTATTTAAGTACTCTGCTGCATTATTTAAGGACTTTGCTGCATTATTTAAGGACTCTGCTGCATTATTTAATTACTTTTCTGCATTATTAAAGGACCCTGCTGCGGCATTTAGGGATTCTGCTGCATAATTTAAGGACTTTATTGCATTATTTAAGGATCCTGCTGCATTATTTAAGGATCCTGATGAAGCATTTGAGGACTCAGCTGCATTATTTAAGGACTTTGCTGCATTATTTAACGACTCTGCTGCATTATTTAAGGACTCTGCTGCTTTATTTAAGGACTTTCCTGCATTATTTAAGGAGTCTTCTGCATTATTTAATGACTCTGCTGAAGCATTTGAGGACTCAACTGCATTATTTAAGGACTCTGCTGCATTATTTAAGGTCTCTGCTGCATTATTTAAGGACTCTGCTGTGGTATGTAAGGACTCTGCTGCATTATTTAAGGAATTTGTTGCATTATTTAAGGACGCTGCTGCATTATTTAAGGACTTTGTTGCATTATTTAAGGACTCTGCTGCATTAATTAAGGACTTTGCTGCATTACTTAAGGACACTGCTGCATTATTTAAGGACTTTGTTGCATTATTTAAGGACTCTGCTGCATTATTTAAGGACTCTGCTGAAGCATTTGGGGACTCAGATGCATTATTTAAGGACTCTGCTGCATTATGTAAGGGCTTTGCTGCTTTATTTAAGGACTCTGTTGCATTATTTAAGGACTTTGTTGCATTATTTAAGAACTCTGCTGCATTATTTAAGGACTTTGTTGCATTATTTAAGGATTCTGCTGCATTATTTAAGGACTTTGCTGCATTATTTAAGGACTATGCTGTGGTATTTAAGGACTCTGCTGCATTATTTAAGGACTTTGCTGCATTATTAAAGGACTCTGCTGCATTATTTAATTACTTTGCTGCATTATTTAAGGACTCTGCTGCGGTATTTAAGGACTCTGCTGCATTATTTAAGGACTTTGATGCATTATTTAAGGACACTGCTGCAGAATTTAAGGAATCTGCTGCATTATCTAAGGACTTTGTTGCATTATTTAAGGTCTCTTTTTCATTATTTAAGGACTCTGCTATTGTACTTAAGGACTTTGCTGCATTATTTAAGGACTTTGCTGCATTATTTAAGGACTCTGCTGCATTATTTAAGTACTTTGTTGCATTATTTAAGGACTCTGCTGCATAATTTAAGGACTTTATTGCATTATTTAATAATCCTGCTGCATTATTTAATGACTCTGCTGAAGCATTTGAGGACTCAGCTGCATTATTTAAGGTCTCTCTGCTGAATTATTTAAGGATCCTGCTGAAGCATTTGAGGACTCAGCTGCATTATTTAAGGACTTTGCTGCATTATTTAACGACTCTGCTGCGTTATTTAAGGACTCTGCTGCATTATTTAAGGACACTGCTGCATTATTTAAGGACTCTGCTGCATTATTTAAGGACTTTGCTGCATTATTTAACGACTCTGCTGCATTATTTAAGAACTTTGCTGCATTATTTAAGGACTCTGCTCCATTATTTAAGGAATTTGCTGCATTATTTAAGGACTCTGCTGCTTTATTTAAGGACTTTGCTGCATTATTTAATGAATCTGCTGAAGCATTTGAGGACTCAACTGCATTATTTAAGGTCTCTGCTGCATTATTTAAGGACTCTGCTGAAGCATTTGAGGACTCAGCTGCATGATTTAAGGACTTTGCTGAATTATTTAAGGACTCTGCTGCATTATTTAAGGAATTTGTTGCATTATTTAAGGACTCTGCTGCATTATTTAAGGAATTTGTTGCATTATTTAAGGACTCTGCTGCATTATTTAAGGACTTTGCTGCATTATTTAATAACTTTGTTGCATTATATAAGTACTCTGCTGCATTATTTAAGGACTTTGTTGCATTATGTAAGGAGTCTGCTGCATTATTTAAGGAGTCTGCTGCATTATTTAATGACTATGCTGCATTATTTAAGGACTGCTGCGTTATTTAAGGACTCTGCTGCATTATTTAAGACTTTGCTGCATTATTTAAGGACTCTGCTGCAGTATTTAATGACTCTGCTGAAGCATTTGGGGACTCAGATGCTTTATTTAAGGACTCTGTTGCATTATTTAAGGACTTTGTTGCATTATTTAAGGACTCTGCTGCATTATTTAAGGACTTTGTTGCATTATTTAAGGATTCTGCTGCATTTTTTAAGGACTTTGCTGCATTATTTAAGGACTCTGCTGCATTATTTAATTACTTTGCTCCATTATTTAAGGACTCTGCTGCGGTATTTAAGGACTCTGCTGCATTATTTAAGGACTGTGATGCATTATTTAAGGACGCTGCTGCAGAATTTAAGGAATCTGCTGCATTATTTAAGGACTTTGTTGCATTATTTAAGGTCTCTGCTGCATTATTTAAGGACTCTGCTATGGTACTTAAGGACTTTGCTGCATTATTTAAGGACTTTGCTGCATTATTTAAGGACTCTGCTGCATTATTTAAGAACTGTGTTGCATTATTTAAGGACTCTGCTGCATTATTTAAGGACTTTGTTGCATTATGTAAGGACTCTGCTGCATTATTTAAGGACTTTGCTGCATTACTTAAGGACTCTACTGCATAATTTAAGGACTTTATTGCATTATTTAAGGATCCTGCTGCATTATTTAATGACTCTGCTGAAGCATTTGAGGACTCAGCTGCATTATTAAAGGTCTCTGCTGCATTATTTAAGGATCCTGCTGAAGCATTTGAGGACTCAGCTGCATTATTTAAGGACTTTGCTGCATTATTTAAGGACTCTTCTGCATTATTTAATGACTCTGCTGAAGTATTTGAGGACTCAGCTGCATTATTTAAGGACTCTGCTGCATTATTTAAGGAATTTGCTGCATTATTTAAGGACTCTACTGCGTTATTTAAGGACTCTGCTGCATTATTTAAGGACTTTGCTGCATTATTTAAGGACTCTGCTGCATTATTTAATTACTTTGCTGCATTATTTAAAGACTCTGCTGCGGTATTTAAGGACTCTGCTGCATTATTTAAGGACTTTGATGCATTATTTAAGGACTCTGCTGCATTATTTAAGGAATTTGTTGCATTATTTAAGGACTCTGCTGCATTATTTAAGGACTTTGCTGCATTATTTAATAACTTTGTTGCATTATATAAGTACTCTGCTGCATTATTTAAGGACTTTGTTGCATTATGTAAGGAGTCTGCTGCATTATTTAAGGACTTTGCTGCATTATTTAATGACTCTGCTGAAGCATTTGAGGACTCAGCTGCATTATTTAAGGACTCTGCTGCATTATTTAAGGAATTTGCTGCATTATTTAAGGACTCTGCTGCGGTATTTAAGGACTCTGCTGCATTATTTAAGGACTTTGTTGCATTATGTAAGGAGTCTGCTGCATTATTTAAGGACTTTGCTGCATTATTTAATGAATCTGCTGAAGCATTTGAGGACTCAACTGCATTATTTAAGGTCTCTGCTGCATTATTAAGGACTCTGCTGAAGCATTTGAGGACTCAGCTGCATGATTTAAGGACTTTGCTGCATTATTTAAGGACTCTGCTGCATTATTTAAGGAATTTGTTGCATTATTTAAGGACTCTGCTGCATTATTTAAGGACTTTGCTGCATTATTTAATAACTTTGTTGCATTATATAAGTACTCTGCTGCATTATTTAAGGACTTTGTTGCATTATGTAAGGAGTCTGCTGCATTATTTAAGGACTTTGCTGCATTATTTAACGACTCTGCTGAAGCATTTGAGGACTCAGCTGCATTATTTAAGGACTCTGCTGCATTATTTAAGGAATTTGCTGCATTATTTAAGGACTCTGCTGCGGTATTTAAGGACTCTGCTGCATTATTTAAGGACTTTGTTGCATTATGTAAGGAGCCTGCTGCATTATTTAAGGACTTTGCTGCATTATTTAATGACTCTGCTGAAGCATTTGAGGACTCAGCTGCATAATTTAAGGACTCTGCTGCATAATTTAAGGAATTTGCTGCATTATTTAAGGACTCTGCTGCGATATTTAAGGACTCTTCTGCATTATTTAAGGACTTTGATGCATTATTTAAGGACGCTGCTGCAGAATTTAAGGAATCTGCTGCATTATTTAAGGACTTTGTTGCATTATTTAAGGTCTCTGCTGCATTATTTAAGGACTCTGCTGTGGTATTTAAGGACTCTGCTGCATTATTTAAGGACTTTGCTGCATTAATTAAGGACTTTGCTGCATTACTTAAGAACTCTGCTGCATTATTTAATTACTTGCTGCATTATTTAAGGACTCTGCTGCGGTGTTTAAGAACTCTGCTGCATTATTTAAGGACTTTGCTGCATTATCTTAGGACTCTGCTGCATTATTTAAGGACTTTGCTGTATTATTTAAGGACTCTACTGCATTATTTAAGGACTTTGTTGCATTATTTAAGGACTCTGCTGCATTATTTAAGGACTTTGCTGTATTATTTAAGGACTCTGCTGCATTATTTAAGGACTTTTTTGCATTATTTAATGACTCTGCTGCATTATTTAAGGACTTTGCTGCATTATTTAAGGACTCTGTTGCATTATTTAAGGACTTTATTGCATTATTTAATGACTCTGCTGCATTATTTAAGGAATTTGCTGCATTATTTAAGGACTCTGCTGCATTATTTAAGGACTTTGCTGCATTATTTAATGACTCTGCTGCATTATTTAAGGACTTTGTTGTATTATTTAAGGACTTTGCTGCATTATTTAAGGACTCTGCTGCGGTATTTAAGGACTCTGCTGCATTATTTAAGGACTTTGTTGCATTATTTAAGGACTCTGCTGCATTATTTAAGGACTTTGCTGCATTATTTAAGGACTATGCTGTGGTATTTAAGGACTCTGCTGTATTATTTAAGGACTTTGCTGCATTATTTAAGGACTCTGCTGCATTATTTAATGACTTTGTTGCATTATATAAAGACTCTGCTGCATTATTTAAGGACTATGTTGCATTATGTTAGAAGTCTGCTGCATTATTTAAGGACTTTGCTGCATTATTTAAGGACTCTGCTGCATTATTTAAGGACTTTATTGCATTATTTAAGGACTCTGCTGCATTATTTAATGACTCTGCTGAAGCATTTGAGGACTCAGCTGCATTATTTAAGGTCTCTGCTGTATTATTTAAGGACTCTGCTGCATTATTTAATGACTCTGCTGCGATATTTAAGGACTCTGCTGCATTATTTAAGGACTTTGCTGCATTATTTAAGGACTGCTGCGTTATTTAAGGACTCTGCTGCATTATTTAAGACTTTGCTGCATTATTTAAGGACTCTGCTGCAGTGCTTAATGACTCTGCTGAAGCAATTGGGGACTCAGATGCATTATTTAAGGACTCTGCTGCATTATGTAAGGACTTTGCTGCTTTATTTAAGGACTTTGCTGCATTATTTAAGGACTTTGTTGCATTATTTAAGGACTCTGCTGCATTATTTAAGGACTTTGTTGCATTATTTAAGGACTCTGCTGCATTATTTAAGGACTTTGCTGCATTATTTAAGGACTATGCTGTGGTATTTAAGGACTATGCTTTGGCATTATTTAAGGACTTTACTGCATTATTTAAGGACTCTGCTGCATTATTTAATTACTTTGCTGCATTATTAAAGGACCCTGCTGCGGCATTTAAGGATTCTGCTGCATTATTTAAGGACTTTGATGCATTATTTAAGGACGCTGCTGCAGAATTTAAGGAATCTGCTGCATTATTTAAGGACTTTGTTGCATTATTTAAGGTCTCTGCTGCATTATTTAAGGACTCTGCTATGGTACTTAACGACTTTGCTGCATTATTTAAGGACTTTGCTGCATTATTTAAGGACTTTGATGCATTATTTAAGAACTTTGTTGCATTATTTAAGGACTCTGCTGCATTATTTAAGGACTTTGTTGCATTATGTAAGGACTCTGCTGCATTATTTAAGGACTTTGCTGCATTATTTAAGGACTCTGTTGCATAATTTAAGGACTTTATTGCATTATTTAAGGATCCTGCTGCATTATTTAAGGATCCTGCTGAAGCATTTGAGGACTCAGCTGCATTATTTAAGGACTTTGCTGCATTATTTAACGACTCTGCTGCATTATCTAAGGACTCTGCTGCTTTATTTAAGGACTTTCCTGCATTATTTAAGGAGTCTTCTGCATTATTTAATGACTCTGCTGAAGCATTTGAGGACTCAGCTGCATTATTTAAGGACTCTGCTGCATTATTTAAGGACTTTGCTGCATTATTTAATGACTCTGCTGAAGCATTTGAGGACTCAGCTGCATTATTTAAGGACTCTGCTGCATTATTTAAGGAGTTTGCTGCATTATTTAAGGACTCTGCTGCGGTATTTATGGACTCTGCTGCATTATTTAAGGACTTTGATGCATTATTTAAGGACGCTGCTGCAGAATTTAAGGAATCTGCTGCATTATTTAAGGACTTTGTTGCATTATTTAAGGTCTCTGCTGAATTATTTAAGGACTCTGCTGTGGTATTTAAGGACTCTGCTGCATTATTTAAGGAATTTGTTGCATTATTTAAGGATGCTGCTGCATTATTTAAGGAATTTGTTGCATTATTTAAGGACTTTGCTGCATTAATTAAGGACTTTGCTGCATTACTTAAGGACTCTGCTGCATTATTTAATTACTTGCTGCATTATTTAAGGACTCTGCTGCTGTGTTTAAGAACTCTGCTGCATTATTTAAGGACTTTGCTGCATTATTTTAGGACTCTGCTGCATTATTTAAGGACTTTGCTGTATTATTTAAGGACTCTACTGCATTATTTAAGGACTTTGTTGCATTATTTAAGGACTCTGCTGCATTATTTAAGGACTTTGCTGCATTATTTAAGGACTTTTTTGCATTATTTAAGGACTCTGCTGCATTATTTAAGGACTTTGATGCATTATTTAAGGATGCTGCTGCAGAATTTAAGGAATCTGCTGCATTATTTAAGGACTTTGTTGCATTATTTAAGGTCTCTGCTGCATTATTTAAGGACTCTGCTGTGGTATTTAAGGACTCTGCTGCATTATTTAAGGAATTTGTTGCATTATTTAAGGACACTGCTGCATTATTTAAGGACTTTGTTGCATTATTTAAGGACTCTGCTGCAGTATTTAATGACTCTGCTGAAGCATTTGGGGACTCAGATGCATTATTTAAGGACTCTGCTGCATTATGTAAGGGCTTTGCTGCTTTATTTAAGGACTCTTTTGCATTATTTAAGGACTCTGCTGCATTATTTAAGGACTTTGTTGCATTATTTAAGGATTTTGCTGCATTATTTAAGGATTTTGCTGCATTATTTAAGGACTTTGCCGCATTATTTAAGGACTATGCTTTGGTATTTAAGGACTCTGCTGCATTATTTAAGGACTTTGCTGCATTATTTAAGGACTCTGCTGCATTATTTAATTACTTTGCTGCATTATTTAAGGACTCTGCTGCGGTATTTAAGGACTCTGCTGCATTATTTAAGGACTTTGATGCATTATTTAAGGACACTGCTGCAGAATTTAAGGAATCTGCTTCATTATTTTAGGACTTTGTTGCATTATTTAAGGACTCTGCTGCATTATTTAAGAACTTTGTTGCATTATTTAAGGACTCTGCTGCATTATTTAAGGACTTTGTTGCATTATGTAAGGACTCTGCTGCATTATTTAAGGACTTTGCTGCATTATTTAAGGACTCTGCTGCATAATTTAAGGACTTTATTGCATTATTTTAGGATCCTGCTGCATTATTTAATGACTCTGCTGAAGCATTTGAGGACTCAGCTGCATTATTAAAGGTCTCTGCTGCATTATTTAAGGATCCTGCTGAAGCATTTGAGGACTCAGTTGCATTATTTAAGGACTTTGCTGCATTATTTAACGACTCTGCTGCGTTATTTAAGGACTCTGCTGCATTATTTAAGAACTTTGCTGCATTATTTAAGGACTCTTCTGAATTATTTAATGACTCTGCTGAAGTATTTGAGGACTCAGCTGCATTATTTAAGGACTCTGCTGCATTATTTAAGGAATTTGCTGCATTATTTAAGGACTCTGCTGCGTTATTTAAGGACTCTGCTGCATTATTTAAGGACTTTGATGCATTATTTATGGACGCTGCTGCAGAATTTAAGGAATCTGCTGCATTATTTAAGGACTTTGTTGCATTATTTAAGGTCTCTGCTGCATTATTTAAGGACTCTGCTGTGGTATTTAAGGACTCTGCTGCATTATTTAAGGAATTTGTTGCATTATTTAAGGACGCTGCTGCATTATTTAAGGTCTTTGTTGCATTATTTAAGGACTCTGCTGCAGTATTTAATGACTCTGCTGAAGCATTTGGGGACTCAGATGCATTATTTAAGGACTCTGCTGCATTATGTAAGGGCTTTGCTGCTTTATTTAAGGACTCTTTTGCATTATTTAAGGACTTTGTTGCATTATTTAAGGACTCTGCTGCATTATTTAAGGACTTTGTTGCATTATTTAAGGATTCTGCTGCATTATTTAAGGACTTTGCTGCATTATTTAAGGACTATGCTTTGGTATTTAAGGACTCTGCTGCATTATTTAAGGACTTTGCTGCATTATTTAAGGACTCTGCTGCATTATTTAATTACTTTGCTGCATTATTTAAGGACTCTGCTGCGGTATTTAAGGACTCTGCTGCATTATTTAAGGACTTTGATGCATTATTTAAGGACTCTGCTGTATTATTTAAGGAATTTGTTGCATTATTTAAGGACTCTGCTGCATTATTTAAGGACTTTGCTGCATTATTTAATAATTTTGTTGCATTATATAAGTACTCTGCTGCATTATTTAAGGACTTTGTTGCATTATGTAAGGAGTCTGCTGCATTATTTAAGGACTTTGCTGCATTATTTAACGACTCTGCTGAAACATTTGAGGACTCAGCTGCATTATTTAAGGACTCTGCTGCATTATTTAAGGAATTTGCTGCATTATTTAAGGACTCTGCTGCGGTATTTAAGGACTCTGCTGCATTATTTAAGGACTTTGATGCATTATTTAAGGACTCTGCTGCATTATTTAATGACTTTGTTGCATTATATAAGGTCTCTGCTGCATTATTTAAGGACTATGTTGCATTATGTTAGAAGTCTGCTGCATTATTTAAGGACTTTGCTGCATTATTTAAGGACTCTGCTGCATTATTTAAGGACTTTATTGCATTATTTAAGGACTCTGCTGCATTATTTAATGACTCTGCTGAAGCATTTGAGGACTCAGCTGCATTATTTAAGGTCTCTGCTGTATTATTTAAGGACTCTGCTGCATTATTTAATGACTCTGCTGCGGTATTTAAGGACTCTGCTGCATTATTTAAGGACTTTGCTGCATTATTTAAGGACTGCTGCGTTGTTTAAGGACTCTGCTGCATTATTTAAGACTTTGCTGCATTATTTAAGGACTCTGCTGCAGTGTTTAATGACTCTGCTGAAGCAATTGGGGACTCAGATGCATTATTTAAGGACTCTGCTGCATTATGTAAGGACTTTGCTGCTTTATTTAAGGACTTTGCTGCATTATTTAAGGACTTTGCTGCATTATTTAAGGACTATGCTGTGGTATTTAAGTACTCTGCTGCATTATTTAAGGACTTTGCTGCATTATTTAAGGACTCTGCTGCATTATTTAATTACTTTGCTGCATTATTAAAGGACCCTGCTGCGGCATTTAAGGATTCTGCTGCATAATTTAAGGACTTTATTGCATTATTTAAGGATCCTGCTGCATTATTTAAGGATCCTGCTGAAGCATTTGAGGACTCAGCTGCATTATTTAAGGACTTTGCTGCATTATTTAACGACTCTGCTGCATTATTTAAGGACTCTGCTGCTTTATTTAAGGACTTTCCTGCATTATTTAAGGAGTCTTCTGCATTATTTAATGACTCTGCTGAAGCATTTGAGGACTCAACTGCATTATTTAAGGACTCTGCTGCATTATTTAAGGTCTCTGCTGCATTATTTAAGGACTCTGCTGTGGTATATAAGGACTCTGCTGCATTATTTAAGGAATTTGTTGCATTATTTAAGGACGCTGCTGCATTATTTAAGGACTTTGTTGCATTATTTAAGGACTCTGCTGCATTAATTAAGGACTTTGCTGCATTACTTAAGGACACTGCTGCATTATTTAAGGACTTTGTTGCATTATTTAAGGACTCTGCTGCATTATTTAAGGACTCTGCTGAAACATTTGGGGACTCAGATGCATTATTTAAGGTCTCTGCTGCATTATGTAAGGGCTTTGCTGCTTTATTTAAGGACTCTGTTGCATTATTTAAGGACTTTGTTGCATTATTTAAGAACTCTGCTGCATTATTTAAGGAATTTGTTGCATTATTTAAGGATTCTGCTGCATTATTTAAGGACTTTGCTGCATTATTTAAGGACTATGCTGTGGTATTTAAGGACTCTGCTGCATTATTTAAGGACTTTGCTGCATTATTAAAGGACTCTGCTGCATTATTTAATTACTTTGCTGCATTATTTAAGGACTCTGCTGCGGTATTTAAGGACTCTGCTGCATTATTTAAGGACTTTGATGCATTATTTAAGGACACTGCTGCAGAATTTAAGGAATCTGCTGCGTTATTTAAGGACTTTGTTGCATTATTTAAGGTCTCTTTTTCATTATTTAAGGACTCTGCTATTGTACTTAAGGACTTTGCTGCATTATTTAAGGACTTTGCTGCATTATTTAAGGACTCTGCTGCATTATTTAAGTACTTTGTTGCATTATCTAAGGACTCTGCTGCATAATTTAAGGACTTTATTGCATTATTTAAGGATCCTGCTGCATTATTTAATGACTCTGCTGAAGCATTTGAGGACTCAGCTACATTATTTAAGGTCTCTGCTGCATTATTTAAGGATCCTGCTGAAGCATTTGAGGACTCAGCTGCATTATTTAAGGACTTTGCTGCATTATTTAACGACTCTGCTGCGTTATTTAAGGACTCTGCTGCATTATTTAAGGACACTGCTGCATTATTTAAGGACTCTGCTGCATTATTTAAGGACTTTGCTGCATTATTTAACGACTCTGCTGCATTATTTAAGAACTTTGCTGCATTATTTAAGGACTCTGCTGCATTATTTAAGGAATTTGTTGCATTATTTAAGGACTCTGCTGCTTTATTTAAGGACTCTGCTGCGGTTTTTAAGGACTCTGCTGCATTATTTAAGGACTTTGCTGCATTATTTAAGGACTGCTGCGTTATTTAAGGACTCTGCTGCATTATTTAAGACTTTGTTGCATTATTTAAGGACTCTGCTGCAGTGTTTAATGACTCTGCTGAAGCAACTGGGGACTCAGATGCATTATTTAAGGACTCTGCTGCATTATGTAAGGACTTTGCTGCTTTATTTAAGGACTTTGCTGCATTATTTAAGGACTTTGTTGCATTATTTAAGGACTCTGCTGCATTATTTAAGGACTTTGTTGCATTATTTAAGGACTCTTCTGCATTATTTAAGGACTTTGCTGCATTATTTAAGGACTCTGCTGCATTATTTAATTACTTTGCTGCATTATTAAAGGACCCTGCTGCGGCATTTAAGGATTCTGCTGCATTATTTAAGGACTTTGATGCATTATTTAAGGACGCTGCTGCATAATTTAAGGAATCTGCTGCATTATTTAAGGACTTTGTTGCATTATTTAAGGTCTCTGCTGCATGAATTATGGACTCTGCTATGGTACTTAAGGACTTTGCTGCATTATTTAAGGACTTTGCTGCATTATTTAAGGACTTTGATGCATTATTTAAGAACTTTGTTGCATTATTTAAGGACTCTGCTGCATTATTTAAGGACTTTGTTGCATTATGTAAGGACTTTGCTGCTTTATTTAAGGACTTTGCTGCATTATTTAAGGACTTTGTTGCATTATTTAAGGACTCTGCTGCATTATTTAAGGACTTTGTTGCATTATTTAAGGACTCTTCTGCATTATTTAAGGACTTTGCTGCATTATTTAAGGACTATGCTGTGGTATTTAAGTACTCTGCTGCATTATTTAAGGACTTTGCTGCATTATTTAAGGACTCTGCTGCATTATTTAATTACTTTGCTGCATTATTAAAGGACCCTGCTGCGGCATTTAGGGATTCTGCAGCATAATTTAAGGACTTTATTGCATTATTTAAGGATCCTGCTGCATTATTTAAGGATCCTGATGAAGCATTTGAGGACTCAGCTGCATTATTTAAGGACTTTGCTGCATTATTTAACGACTCTGCTGCATTATTTAAGGACTCTGCTGCTTTATTTAAGGACTTTCCTGCATTATTTAAGGAGTCTTCTGCATTATTTAATGACTCTGCTGAAGCATTTGAGGACTCAACTGCATTATTTAAGGACTCTGCTGCATTATTTAAGGTCTCTGCTGCATTATTTAAGGACTCTGCTGTGGTATGTAAGGACTCTGCTGCATTATTTAAGGAATTTGTTGCATTATTTAAGGACGCTGCTGCATTATTTAAGGACTTTGTTGCATTATTTAAGGACTCTGCTGCATTAATTAAGGACTTTGCTGCATTACTTAAGGACACTGCTGCATTATTTAAGGACTTTGTTGCATTATTTAAGGACTCTGCTGCATTATTTAAGGACTCTGCTGAAGCATTTGGGGACTCAGATGCATTATTTAAGGACTCTGCTGCATTATGTAAGGGCTTTGCTGCTTTATTTAAGGACTCTGTTGCATTATTTAAGGACTTTGTTGCATTATTTAAGAACTCTGCTGCATTATTTAAGGACTTTGTTGCATTATTTAAGGATTCTGCTGCATTATTTAAGGACTTTGCTGCATTATTTAAGGACTATGCTGTGGTATTTAAGGACTCTGCTGCATTATTTAAGGACTTTGCTGCATTATTAAAGGACTCTGCTGCATTATTTAATTACTTTGCTGCATTATTTAAGGACTCTGCTGCGGTATTTAAGGACTCTGCTGCATTATTTAAGGACTTTGATGCATTATTTAAGGACACTGCTGCAGAATTTAAGGAATCTGCTGCATTATCTAAGGACTTTGTTGCATTATTTAAGGTCTCTTTTTCATTATTTAAGGACTCTGCTATTGTACTTAAGGACTTTGCTGCATTATTTAAGGACTTTGCTGCATTATTTAAGGACTCTGCTGCATTATTTAAGTACTTTGTTGCATTATTTAAGGACTCTGCTGCATAATTTAAGGACTTTATTGCATTATTTAAGAATCCTGCTGCATTATTTAATGACTCTGCTGAAGCATTTGAGGACTCAGCTGCATTATTTAAGGTCTCTCTGCTGCATTATTTAAGGATCCTGCTGAAGCATTTGAGGACTCAGCTGCATTATTTAAGGACTTTGCTGCATTATTTAACGACTCTGCTGCGTTATTTAAGGACTCTGCTGCATTATTTAAGGACACTGCTGCATTATTTAAGGACTCTGCTGCATTATTTAAGGACTTTGCTGCATTATTTAACGACTCTGCTGCATTATTTAAGAACTTTGCTGCATTATTTAAGGACTCTGCTCCATTATTTAAGGAATTTGCTGCATTATTTAAGGACTCTGCTGCTTTATTTAAGGACTTTGCTGCATTATTTAATGAATCTGCTGAAGCATTTGAGGACTCAACTGCATTATTTAAGGTCTCTGCTGCATTATTTAAGGACTCTGCTGAAGCATTTGAGGACTCAGCTGCATGATTTAAGGACTTTGCTGAATTATTTAAGGACTCTGCTGCATTATTTAAGGAATTTGTTGCATTATTTAAGGACTCTGCTGCATTATTTAAGGAATTTGTTGCATTATTTAAGGACTCTGCTGCATTATTTAAGGACTTTGCTGCATTATTTAATAACTTTGTTGCATTATATAAGTACTCTGCTGCATTATTTAAGGACTTTGTTGCATTATGTAAGGAGTCTGCTGCATTATTTAAGGAGTCTGCTGCATTATTTAATGACTATGCTGCATTATTTAAGGACTGCTGCGTTATTTAAGGACTCTGCTGCATTATTTAAGACTTTGCTGCATTATTTAAGGACTCTGCTGCAGTATTTAATGACTCTGCTGAAGCATTTGGGGACTCAGATGCTTTATTTAAGGACTCTGTTGCATTATTTAAGGACTTTGTTGCATTATTTAAGGACTCTGCTGCATTATTTAAGGACTTTGTTGCATTATTTAAGGATTCTGCTGCATTTTTTAAGGACTTTGCTGCATTATTTAAGGACTCTGCTGCATTATTTAATTACTTTGCTCCATTATTTAAGGACTCTGCTGCGGTATTTAAGGACTCTGCTGCATTATTTAAGGACTGTGATGCATTATTTAAGGACGCTGCTGCAGAATTTAAGGAATCTGCTGCATTATTTAAGGACTTTGTTGCATTATTTAAGGTCTCTGCTGCATTATTTAAGGACTCTGCTATGGTACTTAAGGACTTTGCTGCATTATTTAAGGACTTTGCTGCATTATTTAAGGACTCTGCTGCATTATTTAAGAACTGTGTTGCATTATTTAAGGACTCTGCTGCATTATTTAAGGACTTTGTTGCATTATGTAAGGACTCTGCTGCATTATTTAAGGACTTTGCTGCATTATTTAAGGACTCTACTGCATAATTTAAGGACTTTATTGCATTATTTAAGGATCCTGCTGCATTATTTAATGACTCTGCTGAAGCATTTGAGGACTCAGCTGCATTATTAAAGGTCTCTGCTGCATTATTTAAGGATCCTGCTGAAGCATTTGAGGACTCAGCTGCATTATTTAAGGACTTTGCTGCATTATTTAAGGACTCTTCTGCATTATTTAATGACTCTGCTGAAGTATTTGAGGACTCAGCTGCATTATTTAAGGACTCTGCTGCATTATTTAAGGAATTTGCTGCATTATTTAAGGACTCTACTGCGTTATTTAAGGACTCTGCTGCATTATTTAAGGACTTTGCTGCATTATTTAAGGACTCTGCTGCATTATTTAATTACTTTGCTGCATTATTTAAAGACTCTGCTGCGGTATTTAAGGACTCTGCTGCATTATTTAAGGACTTTGATGCATTATTTAAGGACTCTGCTGCATTATTTAAGGAATTTGTTGCATTATTTAAGGACTCTGCTGCATTATTTAAGGACTTTGCTGCATTATTTAATAACTTTGTTGCATTATATAAGTACTCTGCTGCATTATTTAAGGACTTTGTTGCATTATGTAAGGAGTCTGCTGCATTATTTAAGGACTTTGCTGCATTATTTAATGACTCTGCTGAAGCATTTGAGGACTCAGCTGCATTATTTAAGGACTCTGCTGCATTATTTAAGGAATTTGCTGCATTATTTAAGGACTCTGCTGCGGTATTTAAGGACTCTGCTGCATTATTTAAGGACTTTGTTGCATTATGTAAGGAGTCTGCTGCATTATTTAAGGACTTTGCTGCATTATTTAATGAATCTGCTGAAGCATTTGAGGACTCAACTGCATTATTTAAGGTCTCTGCTGCATTATTAAGGACTCTGCTGAAGCATTTGAGGACTCAGCTGCATGATTTAAGGACTTTGCTGCATTATTTAAGGACTCTGCTGCATTATTTAAGGAATTTGTTGCATTATTTAAGGACTCTGCTGCATTATTTAAGGACTTTGCTGCATTATTTAATAACTTTGTTGCATTATATAAGTACTCTGCTGCATTATTTAAGGACTTTGTTGCATTATGTAAGGAGTCTGCTGCATTATTTAAGGACTTTGCTGCATTATTTAACGACTCTGCTGAAGCATTTGAGGACTCAGCTGCATTATTTAAGGACTCTGCTGCATTATTTAAGGAATTTGCTGCATTATTTAAGGACTCTGCTGCGGTATTTAAGGACTCTGCTGCATTATTTAAGGACTTTGTTGCATTATGTAAGGAGCCTGCTGCATTATTTAAGGACTTTGCTGCATTATTTAATGACTCTGCTGA
Organism: Phyllobates terribilis; assembly: GCF_046119375.1. Classification (NCBI taxonomy): domain Eukaryota; kingdom Metazoa; phylum Chordata; class Amphibia; order Anura; family Dendrobatidae; genus Phyllobates; species Phyllobates terribilis. The sequence continues at coordinate 135,904 of NW_027363178.1, forward strand.
AGCATTTGAGGACTCAGCTGCATAATTTAAGGACTCTGCTGCATTATTTAAGGAATTTGCTGCATTATTTAAGGACTCTGCTGCGATATTTAAGGACTCTTCTGCATTATTTAAGGACTTTGATGCATTATTTAAGGACGCTGCTGCAGAATTTAAGGAATCTGCTGCATTATTTAAGGACTTTGTTGCATTATTTAAGGTCTCTGCTGCATTATTTAAGGACTCTGCTGTGGTATTTAAGGACTCTGCTGCATTATTTAAGGACTTTGCTGCATTAATTAAGGACTTTGCTGCATTACTTAAGAACTCTGCTGCATTATTTAATTACTTGCTGCATTATTTAAGGACTCTGCTGCGGTGTTTAAGAACTCTGCTGCATTATTTAAGGACTTTGCTGCATTATCTTAGGACTCTGCTGCATTATTTAAGGACTTTGCTGTATTATTTAAGGACTCTACTGCATTATTTAAGGACTTTGTTGCATTATTTAAGGACTCTGCTGCATTATTTAAGGACTTTGCTGTATTATTTAAGGACTCTGCTGCATTATTTAAGGACTTTTTTGCATTATTTAATGACTCTGCTGCATTATTTAAGGACTTTGCTGCATTATTTAAGGACTCTGTTGCATTATTTAAGGACTTTATTGCATTATTTAATGACTCTGCTGCATTATTTAAGGAATTTGCTGCATTATTTAAGGACTCTGCTGCATTATTTAAGGACTTTGCTGCATTATTTAATGACTCTGCTGCATTATTTAAGGACTTTGTTGTATTATTTAAGGACTTTGCTGCATTATTTAAGGACTCTGCTGCGGTATTTAAGGGCTCTGCTGCATTATTTAAGGACTTTGTTGCATTATTTAAGGACTCTGCTGCATTATTTAAGGACTTTGCTGCATTATTTAAGGACTATGCTGTGGTATTTAAGGACTCTGCTGTATTATTTAAGGACTTTGCTGCATTATTTAAGGACTCTGCTGCATTATTTAATGACTTTGTTGCATTATAGAAAGACTCTGCTGCATTATTTAAGAACTATGTTGCATTATGTTAGAAGTCTGCTGCATTATTTAAGGACTTTGCTGCATTATTTAAGGACTCTGCTGCATTATTTAAGGACTTTATTGCATTATTTAAGGACTCTGCTGCATTATTTAATGACTCTGCTGAAGCATTTGAGGACTCAGCTGCATTATTTAAGGTCTCTGCTGTATTATTTAAGGACTCTGCTGCATTATTTAATGACTCTGCTGCGATATTTAAGGACTCTGCTGCATTATTTAAGGACTTTGCTGCATTATTTAAGGACTGCTGCGTTATTTAAGGACTCTGCTGCATTATTTAAGACTTTGCTGCATTATTTAAGGACTCTGCTGCAGTGCTTAATGACTCTGCTGAAGCAATTGGGGACTCAGATGCATTATTTAAGGACTCTGCTGCATTATGTAAGGACTTTGCTGCTTTATTTAAGGACTTTGCTGCATTATTTAAGGACTTTGTTGCATTATTTAAGGACTCTGCTGCATTATTTAAGGACTTTGTTGCATTATTTAAGGACTCTGCTGCATTATTTAAGGACTTTGCTGCATTATTTAAGGACTATGCTGTGGTATTTAAGGACTATGCTTTGGCATTATTTAAGGACTTTACTGCATTATTTAAGGACTCTGCTGCATTATTTAATTACTTTGCTGCATTATTAAAGGACCCTGCTGCGGCATTTAAGGATTCTGCTGCATTATTTAAGGACTTTGATGCATTATTTAAGGACGCTGCTGCAGAATTTAAGGAATCTGCTGCATTATTTAAGGACTTTGTTGCATTATTTAAGGTCTCTGCTGCATTATTTAAGGACTCTGCTATGGTACTTAACGACTTTGCTGCATTATTTAAGGACTTTGCTGCATTATTTAAGGACTTTGATGCATTATTTAAGAACTTTGTTGCATTATTTAAGGACTCTGCTGCATTATTTAAGGACTTTGTTGCATTATGTAAGGACTCTGCTGCATTATTTAAGGACTTTGCTGCATTATTTAAGGACTCTGTTGCATAATTTAAGGACTTTATTGCATTATTTAAGGATCCTGCTGCATTATTTAAGGATCCTGCTGAAGCATTTGAGGACTCAGCTGCATTATTTAAGGACTTTGCTGCATTATTTAACGACTCTGCTGCATTATCTAAGGACTCTGCTGCTTTATTTAAGGACTTTCCTGCATTATTTAAGGAGTCTTCTGCATTATTTAATGACTCTGCTGAAGCATTTGAGGACTCAGCTGCATTATTTAAGGACTCTGCTGCATTATTTAAGGACTTTGCTGCATTATTTAATGACTCTGCTGAAGCATTTGAGGACTCAGCTGCATTATTTAAGGACTCTGCTGCATTATTTAAGGAGTTTGCTGCATTATTTAAGGACTCTGCTGCGGTATTTATGGACTCTGCTGCATTATTTAAGGACTTTGATGCATTATTTAAGGACGCTGCTGCAGAATTTAAGGAATCTGCTGCATTATTTAAGGACTTTGTTGCATTATTTAAGGTCTCTGCTGAATTATTTAAGGACTCTGCTGTGGTATTTAAGGACTCTGCTGCATTATTTAAGGAATTTGTTGCATTATTTAAGGACGCTGCTGCATTATTTAAGGAATTTGTTGCATTATTTAAGGACTTTGCTGCATTAATTAAGGACTTTGCTGCATTACTTAAGGACTCTGCTGCATTATTTAATTACTTGCTGCATTATTTAAGGACTCTGCTGCTGTGTTTAAGAACTCTGCTGCATTATTTAAGGACTTTGCTGCATTATTTTAGGACTCTGCTGCATTATTTAAGGACTTTGCTGTATTATTTAAGGACTCTACTGCATTATTTAAGGACTTTGTTGCATTATTTAAGGACTCTGCTGCATTATTTAAGGACTTTGCTGCATTATTTAAGGACTTTTTTGCATTATTTAAGGACTCTGCTGCATTATTTAAGGACTTTGATGCATTATTTAAGGATGCTGCTGCAGAATTTAAGGAATCTGCTGCATTATTTAAGGACTTTGTTGCATTATTTAAGGTCTCTGCTGCATTATTTAAGGACTCTGCTGTGGTATTTAAGGACTCTGCTGCATTATTTAAGGAATTTGTTGCATTATTTAAGGACACTGCTGCATTATTTAAGGACTTTGTTGCATTATTTAAGGACTCTGCTGCAGTATTTAATGACTCTGCTGAAGCATTTGGGGACTCAGATGCATTATTTAAGGACTCTGCTGCATTATGTAAGGGCTTTGCTGCTTTATTTAAGGACTCTTTTGCATTATTTAAGGACTCTGCTGCATTATTTAAGGACTTTGTTGCATTATTTAAGGATTTTGCTGCATTATTTAAGGATTTTGCTGCATTATTTAAGGACTTTGCCGCATTATTTAAGGACTATGCTTTGGTATTTAAGGACTCTGCTGCATTATTTAAGGACTTTGCTGCATTATTTAAGGACTCTGCTGCATTATTTAATTACTTTGCTGCATTATTTAAGGACTCTGCTGCGGTATTTAAGGACTCTGCTGCATTATTTAAGGACTTTGATGCATTATTTAAGGACACTGCTGCAGAATTTAAGGAATCTGCTTCATTATTTTAGGACTTTGTTGCATTATTTAAGGACTCTGCTGCATTATTTAAGAACTTTGTTGCATTATTTAAGGACTCTGCTGCATTATTTAAGGACTTTGTTGCATTATGTAAGGACTCTGCTGCATTATTTAAGGACTTTGCTGCATTATTTAAGGACTCTGCTGCATAATTTAAGGACTTTATTGCATTATTTTAGGATCCTGCTGCATTATTTAATGACTCTGCTGAAGCATTTGAGGACTCAGCTGCATTATTAAAGGTCTCTGCTGCATTATTTAAGGATCCTGCTGAAGCATTTGAGGACTCAGTTGCATTATTTAAGGACTTTGCTGCATTATTTAACGACTCTGCTGCGTTATTTAAGGACTCTGCTGCATTATTTAAGAACTTTGCTGCATTATTTAAGGACTCTTCTGAATTATTTAATGACTCTGCTGAAGTATTTGAGGACTCAGATGCATTATTTAAGGACTCTGCTGCATTATTTAAGGAATTTGCTGCATTATTTAAGGACTCTGCTGCGTTATTTAAGGACTCTGCTGCATTATTTAAGGACTTTGATGCATTATTTATGGACGCTGCTGCAGAATTTAAGGAATCTGCTGCATTATTTAAGGACTTTGTTGCATTATTTAAGATCTCTGCTGCATTATTTAAGGACTCTGCTGTGGTATTTAAGGACTCTGCTGCATTATTTAAGGAATTTGTTGCATTATTTAAGGACGCTGCTGCATTATTTAAGGTCTTTGTTGCATTATTTAAGGACTCTGCTGCAGTATTTAATGACTCTGCTGAAGCATTTGGGGACTCAGATGCATTATTTAAGGACTCTGCTGCATTATGTAAGGGCTTTGCTGCTTTATTTAAGGACTCTTTTGCATTATTTAAGGACTTTGTTGCATTATTTAAGGACTCTGCTGCATTATTTAAGGACTTTGTTGCATTATTTAAGGATTCTGCTGCATTATTTAAGGACTTTGCTGCATTATTTAAGGACTATGCTTTGGTATTTAAGGACTCTGCTGCATTATTTAAGGACTTTGCTGCATTATTTAAGGACTCTGCTGCATTATTTAATTACTTTGCTGCATTATTTAAGGACTCTGCTGCGGTATTTAAGGACTCTGCTGCATTATTTAAGGACTTTGATGCATTATTTAAGGACTCTGCTGCATTATTTAAGGAATTTGTTGCATTATTTAAGGACTCTGCTGCATTATTTAAGGACTTTGCTGCATTATTTAATAATTTTGTTGCATTATATAAGTACTCTGCTGCATTATTTAAGGACTTTGTTGCATTATGTAAGGAGTCTGCTGCATTATTTAAGGACTTTGCTGCATTATTTAACGACTCTGCTGAAACATTTGAGGACTCAGCTGCATTATTTAAGGACTCTGCTGCATTATTTAAGGAATTTGCTGCATTATTTAAGGACTCTGCTGCGGTATTTAAGGACTCTGCTGCATTATTTAAGGACTTTGATGCATTATTTAAGGACTCTGCTGCATTATTTAATGACTTTGTTGCATTATATAAGGTCTCTGCTGCATTATTTAAGGACTATGTTGCATTATGTTAGAAGTCTGCTCCATTATTTAAGGACTTTGCTGCATTATTTAAGGACTCTGCTGCATTATTTAAGGACTTTATTGCATTATTTAAGGACTCTGCTGCATTATTTAATGACTCTGCTGAAGCATTTGAGGACTCAGCTGCATTATTTAAGGTCTCTGCTGTATTATTTAAGGACTCTGCTGCATTATTTAATGACTCTGCTGCGGTATTTAAGGACTCTGCTGCATTATTTAAGGACTTTGCTGCATTATTTAAGGACTGCTGCGTTGTTTAAGGACTCTGCTGCATTATTTAAGACTTTGCTGCATTATTTAAGGACTCTGCTGCAGTGTTTAATGACTCTGCTGAAGCAATTGGGGACTCAGATGCATTATTTAAGGACTCTGCTGCATTATGTAAGGACTTTGCTGCTTTATTTAAGGACTTTGCTGCATTATTTAAGGACTTTGCTGCATTATTTAAGGACTATGCTGTGGTATTTAAGTACTCTGCTGCATTATTTAAGGACTTTGCTGCATTATTTAAGGACTCTGCTGCATTATTTAATTACTTTGCTGCATTATTAAAGGACCCTGCTGCGGCATTTAAGGATTCTGCTGCATAATTTAAGGACTTTATTGCATTATTTAAGGATCCTGCTGCATTATTTAAGGATCCTGCTGAAGCATTTGAGGACTCAGCTGCATTATTTAAGGACTTTGCTGCATTATTTAACGACTCTGCTGCATTATTTAAGGACTCTGCTGCTTTATTTAAGGACTTTCCTGCATTATTTAAGGAGTCTTCTGCATTATTTAATGACTCTGCTGAAGCATTTGAGGACTCAACTGCATTATTTAAGGACTCTGCTGCATTATTTAAGGTCTCTGCTGCATTATTTAAGGACTCTGCTGTGGTATATAAGGACTCTGCTGCATTATTTAAGGAATTTGTTGCATTATTTAAGGACGCTGCTGCATTATTTAAGGACTTTGTTGCATTATTTAAGGACTCTGCTGCATTAATTAAGGACTTTGCTGCATTACTTAAGGACACTGCTGCATTATTTAAGGACTTTGTTGCATTATTTAAGGACTCTGCTGCATTATTTAAGGACTCTGCTGAAACATTTGGGGACTCAGATGCATTATTTAAGGTCTCTGCTGCATTATGTAAGGGCTTTGCTGCTTTATTTAAGGACTCTGTTGCATTATTTAAGGACTTTGTTGCATTATTTAAGAACTCTGCTGCATTATTTAAGGAATTTGTTGCATTATTTAAGGATTCTGCTGCATTATTTAAGGACTTTGCTGCATTATTTAAGGACTATGCTGTGGTATTTAAGGACTCTGCTGCATTATTTAAGGACTTTGCTGCATTATTAAAGGACTCTGCTGCATTATTTAATTACTTTGCTGCATTATTTAAGGACTCTGCTGCGGTATTTAAGGACTCTGCTGCATTATTTAAGGACTTTGATGCATTATTTAAGGACACTGCTGCAGAATTTAAGGAATCTGCTGCGTTATTTAAGGACTTTGTTGCATTATTTAAGGTCTCTTTTTCATTATTTAAGGACTCTGCTATTGTACTTAAGGACTTTGCTGCATTATTTAAGGACTTTGCTGCATTATTTAAGGACTCTGCTGCATTATTTAAGTACTTTGTTGCATTATTTAAGGACTCTGCTGCATAATTTAAGGACTTTATTGCATTATTTAAGGATCCTGCTGCATTATTTAATGACTCTGCTGAAGCATTTGAGGACTCAGCTACATTATTTAAGGTCTCTGCTGCATTATTTAAGGATCCTGCTGAAGCATTTGAGGACTCAGCTGCATTATTTAAGGACTTTGCTGCATTATTTAACGACTCTGCTGCGTTATTTAAGGACTCTGCTGCATTATTTAAGGACACTGCTGCATTATTTAAGGACTCTGCTGCATTATTTAAGGACTTTGCTGCATTATTTAACGACTCTGCTGCATTATTTAAGAACTTTGCTGCATTATTTAAGGACTCTGCTGCATTATTTAAGGAATTTGTTGCATTATTTAAGGACTCTGCTGCTTTATTTAAGGACTCTGCTGCGGTATTTAAGGACTCTGCTGCATTATTTAAGGACTTTGCTGCATTATTTAAGGACTGCTGCGTTATTTAAGGACTCTGCTGCATTATTTAAGACTTTGCTGCATTATTTAAGGACTCTGCTGCAGTGTTTAATGACTCTGCTGAAGCAACTGGGGACTCAGATGCATTATTTAAGGACTCTGCTGCATTATGTAAGGACTTTGCTGCTTTATTTAAGGACTTTGCTGCATTATTTAAGGACTTTGTTGCATTATTTAAGGACTCTGCTGCATTATTTAAGGACTTTGTTGCATTATTTAAGGACTCTTCTGCATTATTTAAGGACTTTGCTGCATTATTTAAGGACTCTGCTGCATTATTTAATTACTTTGCTGCATTATTAAAGGACCCTGCTGCGGCATTTAAGGATTCTGCTGCATTATTTAAGGACTTTGATGCATTATTTAAGGACGCTGCTGCAGAATTTAAGGAATCTGCTGCATTATTTAAGGACTTTGTTGCATTATTTAAGTTCTCTGCTGCATGAATTATGGACTCTGCTATGGTACTTAAGGACTTTGCTGCATTATTTAAGGACTTTGCTGCATTATTTAAGGACTTTGATGCATTATTTAAGGACTTTGCTGCATTATTTAATGACTCTGCTGCATTATTTAAGGACTTTGTTGTATTATTTAAGGACTTTGCTGCATTATTTAAGGACTCTGCTGCGGTATTTAAGGACTCTGCTGCATTATTTAAGGACTTTGTTGCATTATTTAAGGACTCTGCTGCATTATTTAAGGACTTTGCTGCATTATTTAAGGACTATGCTGTGGTATTTAAGGACTCTGCTGTATTATTTAAGGACTTTGCTGCATTATTTAAGGACTCTGCTGCATTATTTAATGACTTTGTTGCATTATATAAAGACTCTGCTGCATTATTTAAGGACTATGTTGCATTATGTTAGAAGTCTGCTGCATTATTTAAGGACTTTGCTGCATTATTTAAGGACTCTGCTGCATTATTTAAGGACTTTATTGCATTATTTAAGGACTCTGCTGCATTATTTAATGACTCTGCTGAAGAATTTGAGGACTCAGCTGCATTATTTAAGGTCTCTGCTGTATTATTTAAGGACTCTGCTGCATTATTTAATGACTCTGCTGCGATATTTAAGGACTCTGCTGCATTATTTAAGGACTTTGCTGCATTATTTAAGGACTGCTGCGTTATTTAAGGACTCTGCTGCATTATTTAAGACTTTGCTGCATTATTTAAGGACTCTGCTGCAGTGCTTAATGACTCTGCTGAAGCAATTGGGGACTCAGATGCATTATTTAAGGACTCTGCTGCATTATGTAAGGACTTTGCTGCTTTATTTAAGGACTTTGCTGCATTATTTAAGGACTTTGTTGCATTATTTAAGGACTCTGCTGCATTATTTAAGGACTTTGTTGCATTATTTAAGGACTCTGCTGCATTATTTAAGGACTTTGCTGCATTATTTAAGGACTATGCTGTGGTATTTAAGGACTATGCTTTGGCATTATTTAAGGACTTTACTGCATTATTTAAGGACTCTGCTGCATTATTTAATTACTTTGCTGCATTATTAAAGGACCCTGCTGCGGCATTTAAGGATTCTGCTGCATTATTTAAGGACTTTGATGCATTATTTAAGGACGCTGCTGCAGAATTTAAGGAATCTGCTGCATTATTTAAGGACTTTGTTGCATTATTTAAGGTCTCTGCTGCATTATTTAAGGACTCTGCTATGGTACTTAACGACTTTGCTGCATTATTTAAGGACTTTGCTGCATTATTTAAGGACTTTGATGCATTATTTAAGAACTTTGTTGCATTATTTAAGGACTCTGCTGCATTATTTAAGGACTTTGTTGCATTATGTAAGGACTCTGCTGCATTATTTAAGGACTTTGCTGCATTATTTAAGGACTCTGTTGCATAATTTAAGGACTTTATTGCATTATTTAAGGATCCTGCTGCATTATTTAAGGATCCTGCTGAAGCATTTGAGGACTCAGCTGCATTATTTAAGGACTTTGCTGCATTATTTAACGACTCTGCTGCATTATCTAAGGACTCTGCTGCTTTATTTAAGGACTTTCCTGCATTATTTAAGGAGTCTTCTGCATTATTTAATGACTCTGCTGAAGCATTTGAGGACTCAGCTGCATTATTTAAGGACTCTGCTGCATTATTTAAGGACTTTGCTGCATTATTTAATGACTCTGCTGAAGCATTTGAGGACTCAGCTGCATTATTTAAGGACTCTGCTGCATTATTTAAGGAGTTTGCTGCATTATTTAAGGACTCTGCTGCGGTATTTATGGACTCTGCTGCATTATTTAAGGACTTTGATGCATTATTTAAGGACGCTGCTGCAGAATTTAAGGAATCTGCTGCATTATTTAAGGACTTTGTTGCATTATTTAAGGTCTCTGCTGAATTATTTAAGGACTCTGCTGTGGTATTTAAGGACTCTGCTGCATTATTTAAGGAATTTGTTGCATTATTTAAGGACGCTGCTGCATTATTTAAGGAATTTGTTGCATTATTTAAGGACTTTGCTGCATTAATTAAGGACTTTGCTGCATTACTTAAGGACTCTGCTGCATTATTTAATTACTTGCTGCATTATTTAAGGACTCTGCTGCTGTGTTTAAGAACTCTGCTGCATTATTTAAGGACTTTGCTGCATTATTTTAGGACTCTGCTGCATTATTTAAGGACTTTGCTGTATTATTTAAGGACTCTACTGCATTATTTAAGGACTTTGTTGCATTATTTAAGGACTCTGCTGCATTATTTAAGGACTTTGCTGCATTATTTAAGGACTTTTTTGCATTATTTAAGGACTCTGCTGCATTATTTAAGGACTTTGATGCATTATTTAAGGATGCTGCTGCAGAATTTAAGGAATCTGCTGCATTATTTAAGGACTTTGTTGCATTATTTAAGGTCTCTGCTGCATTATTTAAGGACTCTGCTGTGGTATTTAAGGACTCTGCTGCATTATTTAAGGAATTTGTTGCATTATTTAAGGACACTGCTGCATTATTTAAGGACTTTGTTGCATTATTTAAGGACTCTGCTGCAGTATTTAATGACTCTGCTGAAGCATTTGGGGACTCAGATGCATTATTTAAGGACTCTGCTGCATTATGTAAGGGCTTTGCTGCTTTATTTAAGGACTCTTTTGCATTATTTAAGGACTCTGCTGCATTATTTAAGGACTTTGTTGCATTATTTAAGGATTTTGCTGCATTATTTAAGGATTTTGCTGCATTATTTAAGGACTTTGCCGCATTATTTAAGGACTATGCTTTGGTATTTAAGGACTCTGCTGCATTATTTAAGGACTTTGCTGCATTATTTAAGGACTCTGCTGCATTATTTAATTACTTTGCTGCATTATTTAAGGACTCTGCTGCGGTATTTAAGGACTCTGCTGCATTATTTAAGGACTTTGATGCATTATTTAAGGACACTGCTGCAGAATTTAAGGAATCTGCTTCATTATTTTAGGACTTTGTTGCATTATTTAAGGACTCTGCTGCATTATTTAAGAACTTTGTTGCATTATTTAAGGACTCTGCTGCATTATTTAAGGACTTTGTTGCATTATGTAAGGACTCTGCTGCATTATTTAAGGACTTTGCTGCATTATTTAAGGACTCTGCTGCATAATTTAAGGACTTTATTGCATTATTTTAGGATCCTGCTGCATTATTTAATGACTCTGCTGAAGCATTTGAGGACTCAGCTGCATTATTAAAGGTCTCTGCTGCATTATTTAAGGATCCTGCTGAAGCATTTGAGGACTCAGTTGCATTATTTAAGGACTTTGCTGCATTATTTAACGACTCTGCTGCGTTATTTAAGGACTCTGCTGCATTATTTAAGAACTTTGCTGCATTATTTAAGGACTCTTCTGAATTATTTAATGACTCTGCTGAAGTATTTGAGGACTCAGCTGCATTATTTAAGGACTCTGCTGCATTATTTAAGGAATTTGCTGCATTATTTAAGGACTCTGCTGCGTTATTTAAGGACTCTGCTGCATTATTTAAGGACTTTGATGCATTATTTATGGACGCTGCTGCAGAATTTAAGGAATCTGCTGCATTATTTAAGGACTTTGTTGCATTATTTAAGGTCTCTGCTGCATTATTTAAGGACTCTGCTGTGGTATTTAAGGACTCTGCTGCATTATTTAAGGAATTTGTTGCATTATTTAAGGACGCTGCTGCATTATTTAAGGTCTTTGTTGCATTATTTAAGGACTCTGCTGCAGTATTTAATGACTCTGCTGAAGCATTTGGGGACTCAGATGCATTATTTAAGGACTCTGCTGCATTATGTAAGGGCTTTGCTGCTTTATTTAAGGACTCTTTTGCATTATTTAAGGACTTTGTTGCATTATTTAAGGACTCTGCTGCATTATTTAAGGACTTTGTTGCATTATTTAAGGATTCTGCTGCATTATTTAAGGACTTTGCTGCATTATTTAAGGACTATGCTTTGGTATTTAAGGACTCTGCTGCATTATTTAAGGACTTTGCTGCATTATTTAAGGACTCTGCTGCATTATTTAATTACTTTGCTGCATTATTTAAGGACTCTGCTGCGGTATTTAAGGACTCTGCTGCATTATTTAAGGACTTTGATGCATTATTTAAGGACTCTGCTGCATTATTTAAGGAATTTGTTGCATTATTTAAGGACTCTGCTGCATTATTTAAGGACTTTGCTGCATTATTTAATAATTTTGTTGCATTATATAAGTACTCTGCTGCATTATTTAAGGACTTTGTTGCATTATGTAAGGAGTCTGCTGCATTATTTAAGGACTTTGCTGCATTATTTAACGACTCTGCTGAAACATTTGAGGACTCAGCTGCATTATTTAAGGACTCTGCTGCATTATTTAAGGAATTTGCTGCATTATTTAAGGACTCTGCTGCGGTATTTAAGGACTCTGCTGCATTATTTAAGGACTTTGATGCATTATTTAAGGACTCTGCTGCATTATTTAATGACTTTGTTGCATTATATAAGGTCTCTGCTGCATTATTTAAGGACTATGTTGCATTATGTTAGAAGTCTGCTGCATTATTTAAGGACTTTGCTGCATTATTTAAGGACTCTGCTGCATTATTTAAGGACTTTATTGCATTATTTAAGGACTCTGCTGCATTATTTAATGACTCTGCTGAAGCATTTGAGGACTCAGCTGCATTATTTAAGGTCTCTGCTGTATTATTTAAGGACTCTGCTGCATTATTTAATGACTCTGCTGCGGTATTTAAGGACTCTGCTGCATTATTTAAGGACTTTGCTGCATTATTTAAGGACTGCTGCGTTGTTTAAGGACTCTGCTGCATTATTTAAGACTTTGCTGCATTATTTAAGGACTCTGCTGCAGTGTTTAATGACTCTGCTGAAGCAATTGGGGACTCAGATGCATTATTTAAGGACTCTGCTGCATTATGTAAGGACTTTGCTGCTTTATTTAAGGACTTTGCTGCATTATTTAAGGACTTTGCTGCATTATTTAAGGACTATGCTGTGGTATTTAAGTACTCTGCTGCATTATTTAAGGACTTTGCTGCATTATTTAAGGACTCTGCTGCATTATTTAATTACTTTGCTGCATTATTAAAGGACCCTGCTGCGGCATTTAAGGATTCTGCTGCATAATTTAAGGACTTTATTGCATTATTTAAGGATCCTGCTGCATTATTTAAGGATCCTGCTGAAGCATTTGAGGACTCAGCTGCATTATTTAAGGACTTTGCTGCATTATTTAACGACTCTGCTGCATTATTTAAGGACTCTGCTGCTTTATTTAAGGACTTTCCTGCATTATTTAAGGAGTCTTCTGCATTATTTAATGACTCTGCTGAAGCATTTGAGGACTCAACTGCATTATTTAAGGACTCTGCTGCATTATTTAAGGTCTCTGCTGCATTATTTAAGGACTCTGCTGTGGTATATAAGGACTCTGCTGCATTATTTAAGGAATTTGTTGCATTATTTAAGGACGCTGCTGCATTATTTAAGGACTTTGTTGCATTATTTAAGGACTCTGCTGCATTAATTAAGGACTTTGCTGCATTACTTAAGGACACTGCTGCATTATTTAAGGACTTTGTTGCATTATTTAAGGACTCTGCTGCATTATTTAAGGACTCTGCTGAAACATTTGGGGACTCAGATGCATTATTTAAGGTCTCTGCTGCATTATGTAAGGGCTTTGCTGCTTTATTTAAGGACTCTGTTGCATTATTTAAGGACTTTGTTGCATTATTTAAGAACTCTGCTGCATTATTTAAGGAATTTGTTGCATTATTTAAGGATTCTGCTGCATTATTTAAGGACTTTGCTGCATTATTTAAGGACTATGCTGTGGTATTTAAGGACTCTGCTGCATTATTTAAGGACTTTGCTGCATTATTAAAGGACTCTGCTGCATTATTTAATTACTTTGCTGCATTATTTAAGGACTCTGCTGCGGTATTTAAGGACTCTGCTGCATTATTTAAGGACTTTGATGCATTATTTAAGGACACTGCTGCAGAATTTAAGGAATCTGCTGCGTTATTTAAGGACTTTGTTGCATTATTTAAGGTCTCTTTTTCATTATTTAAGGACTCTGCTATTGTACTTAAGGACTTTGCTGCATTATTTAAGGACTTTGCTGCATTATTTAAGGACTCTGCTGCATTATTTAAGTACTTTGTTGCATTATTTAAGGACTCTGCTGCATAATTTAAGGACTTTATTGCATTATTTAAGGATCCTGCTGCATTATTTAATGACTCTGCTGAAGCATTTGAGGACTCAGCTACATTATTTAAGGTCTCTGCTGCATTATTTAAGGATCCTGCTGAAGCATTTGAGGACTCAGCTGCATTATTTAAGGACTTTGCTGCATTATTTAACGACTCTGCTGCGTTATTTAAGGACTCTGCTGCATTATTTAAGGACACTGCTGCATTATTTAAGGACTCTGCTGCATTATTTAAGGACTTTGCTGCATTATTTAACGACTCTGCTGCATTATTTAAGAACTTTGCTGCATTATTTAAGGACTCTGCTGCATTATTTAAGGAATTTGTTGCATTATTTAAGGACTCTGCTGCTTTATTTAAGGACTCTGCTGCGGTATTTAAGGACTCTGCTGCATTATTTAAGGACTTTGCTGCATTATTTAAGGACTGCTGCGTTATTTAAGGACTCTGCTGCATTATTTAAGACTTTGCTGCATTATTTAAGGACTCTGCTGCAGTGTTTAATGACTCTGCTGAAGCAACTGGGGACTCAGATGCATTATTTAAGGACTCTGCTGCATTATGTAAGGACTTTGCTGCTTTATTTAAGGACTTTGCTGCATTATTTAAGGACTTTGTTGCATTATTTAAGGACTCTGCTGCATTATTTAAGGACTTTGTTGCATTATTTAAGGACTCTTCTGCATTATTTAAGGACTTTGCTGCATTATTTAAGGACTCTGCTGCATTATTTAATTACTTTGCTGCATTATTAAAGGACCCTGCTGCGGCATTTAAGGATTCTGCTGCATTATTTAAGGACTTTGATGCATTATTTAAGGACGCTGCTGCAGAATTTAAGGAATCTGCTGCATTATTTAAGGACTTTGTTGCATTATTTAAGGTCTCTGCTGCATGAATTATGGACTCTGCTATGGTACTTAAGGACTTTGCTGCATTATTTAAGGACTTTGCTGCATTACTTAAGGACTTTGATGCATTATTTAAGGACTTTGCTGCATTATTTAATGACTCTGCTGCATTATTTAAGGACTTTGTTGTATTATTTAAGGACTTTGCTGCATTATTTAAGGACTCTGCTGCGGTATTTAAGGACTCTGCTGCATTATTTAAGGACTTTGTTGCATTATTTAAGGACTCTGCTGCATTATTTAAGGACTTTGCTGCATTATTTAAGGACTATGCTGTGGTATTTAAGGACTCTGCTGTATTATTTAAGGACTTTGCTGCATTATTTAAGGACTCTGCTGCATTATTTAATGACTTTGTTGCATTATATAAAGACTCTGCTGCATTATTTAAGGACTATGTTGCATTATGTTAGAAGTCTGCTGCATTATTTAAGGACTTTGCTGCATTATTTAAGGACTCTGCTGCATTATTTAAGGACTTTATTGCATTATTTAAGGACTCTGCTGCATTATTTAATGACTCTGCTGAAGCATTTGAGGACTCAGCTGCATTATTTAAGGTCTCTGCTGTATTATTTAAGGACTCTGCTGCATTATTTAATGACTCTGCTGCGATATTTAAGGACTCTGCTGCATTATTTAAGGACTTTGCTGCATTATTTAAGGACTGCTGCGTTATTTAAGGACTCTGCTGCATTATTTAAGACTTTGCTGCATTATTTAAGGACTCTGCTGCAGTGCTTAATGACTCTGCTGAAGCAATTGGGGACTCAGATGCATTATTTAAGGACTCTGCTGCATTATGTAAGGACTTTGCTGCTTTATTTAAGGACTTTGCTGCATTATTTAAGGACTTTGTTGCATTATTTAAGGACTCTGCTGCATTATTTAAGGACTTTGTTGCATTATTTAAGGACTCTGCTGCATTATTTAAGGACTTTGCTGCATTATTTAAGGACTATGCTGTGGTATTTAAGGACTATGCTTTGGCATTATTTAAGGACTTTACTGCATTATTTAAGGACTCTGCTGCATTATTTAATTACTTTGCTGCATTATTAAAGGACCCTGCTGCGTCATTTAAGGATTCTGCTGCATTATTTAAGGACTTTGATGCATTATTTAAGGACGCTGCTGCAGAATTTAAGGAATCTGCTGCATTATTTAAGGACTTTGTTGCATTATTTAAGGTCTCTGCTGCATTATTTAAGGACTCTGCTATGGTACTTAACGACTTTGCTGCATTATTTAAGGACTTTGCTGCATTATTTAAGGACTTTGATGCATTATTTAAGAACTTTGTTGCATTATTTAAGGACTCTGCTGCATTATTTAAGGACTTTGTTGCATTATGTAAGGACTCTGCTGCATTATTTAAGGACTTTGCTGCATTATTTAAGGACTCTGTTGCATAATTTAAGGACTTTATTGCATTATTTAAGGATCCTGCTGCATTATTTAAGGATCCTGCTGAAGCATTTGAGGACTCAGCTGCATTATTTAAGGACTTTGCTGCATTATTTAACGACTCTGCTGCATTATCTAAGGACTCTGCTGCTTTATTTAAGGACTTTCCTGCATTATTTAAGGAGTCTTCTGCATTATTTAATGACTCTGCTGAAGCATTTGAGGACTCAGCTGCATTATTTAAGGACTCTGCTGCATTATTTAAGGACTTTGCTGCATTATTTAATGACTCTGCTGAAGCATTTGAGGACTCAGCTGCATTATTTAAGGACTCTGCTGCATTATTTAAGGAGTTTGCTGCATTATTTAAGGACTCTGCTGCGGTATTTATGGACTCTGCTGCATTATTTAAGGACTTTGATGCATTATTTAAGGACGCTGCTGCAGAATTTAAGGAATCTGCTGCATTATTTAAGGACTTTGTTGCATTATTTAAGGTCTCTGCTGAATTATTTAAGGACTCTGCTGTGGTATTTAAGGACTCTGCTGCATTATTTAAGGAATTTGTTGCATTATTTAAGGACGCTGCTGCATTATTTAAGGAATTTGTTGCATTATTTAAGGACTTTGCTGCATTAATTAAGGACTTTGCTGCATTACTTAAGGACTCTGCTGCATTATTTAATTACTTGCTGCATTATTTAAGGACTCTGCTGCTGTGTTTAAGAACTCTGCTGCATTATTTAAGGACTTTGCTGCATTATTTTAGGACTCTGCTGCATTATTTAAGGACTTTGCTGTATTATTTAAGGACTCTACTGCATTATTTAAGGACTTTGTTGCATTATTTAAGGACTCTGCTGCATTATTTAAGGACTTTGCTGCATTATTTAAGGACTTTTTTGCATTATTTAAGGACTCTGCTGCATTATTTAAGGACTTTGATGCATTATTTAAGGATGCTGCTGCAGAATTTAAGGAATCTGCTGCATTATTTAAGGACTTTGTTGCATTATTTAAGGTCTCTGCTGCATTATTTAAGGACTCTGCTGTGGTATTTAAGGACTCTGCTGCATTATTTAAGGAATTTGTTGCATTATTTAAGGACACTGCTGCATTATTTAAGGACTTTGTTGCATTATTTAAGGACTCTGCTGCAGTATTTAATGACTCTGCTGAAGCATTTGGGGACTCAGATGCATTATTTAAGGACTCTGCTGCATTATGTAAGGGCTTTGCTGCTTTATTTAAGGACTCTTTTGCATTATTTAAGGACTCTGCTGCATTATTTAAGGACTTTGTTGCATTATTTAAGGATTTTGCTGCATTATTTAAGGATTTTGCTGCATTATTTAAGGACTTTGCCGCATTATTTAAGGACTATGCTTTGGTATTTAAGGACTCTGCTGCATTATTTAAGGACTTTGCTGCATTATTTAAGGACTCTGCTGCATTATTTAATTACTTTGCTGCATTATTTAAGGACTCTGCTGCGGTATTTAAGGACTCTGCTGCATTATTTAAGGACTTTGATGCATTATTTAAGGACACTGCTGCAGAATTTAAGGAATCTGCTTCATTATTTTAGGACTTTGTTGCATTATTTAAGGACTCTGCTGCATTATTTAAGAACTTTGTTGCATTATTTAAGGACTCTGCTGCATTATTTAAGGACTTTGTTGCATTATGTAAGGACTCTGCTGCATTATTTAAGGACTTTGCTGCATTATTTAAGGACTCTGCTGCATAATTTAAGGACTTTATTGCATTATTTTAGGATCCTGCTGCATTATTTAATGACTCTGCTGAAGCATTTGAGGACTCAGCTGCATTATTAAAGGTCTCTGCTGCATTATTTAAGGATCCTGCTGAAGCATTTGAGGACTCAGTTGCATTATTTAAGGACTTTGCTGCATTATTTAACGACTCTGCTGCGTTATTTAAGGACTCTGCTGCATTATTTAAGAACTTTGCTGCATTATTTAAGGACTCTTCTGAATTATTTAATGACTCTGCTGAAGTATTTGAGGACTCAGCTGCATTATTTAAGGACTCTGCTGCATTATTTAAGGAATTTGCTGCATTATTTAAGGACTCTGCTGCGTTATTTAAGGACTCTGCTGCATTATTTAAGGACTTTGATGCATTATTTATGGACGCTGCTGCAGAATTTAAGGAATCTGCTGCATTATTTAAGGACTTTGTTGCATTATTTAAGGTCTCTGCTGCATTATTTAAGGACTCTGCTGTGGTATTTAAGGACTCTGCTGCATTATTTAAGGAATTTGTTGCATTATTTAAGGACGCTGCTGCATTATTTAAGGTCTTTGTTGCATTATTTAAGGACTCTGCTGCAGTATTTAATGACTCTGCTGAAGCATTTGGGGACTCAGATGCATTATTTAAGGACTCTGCTGCATTATGTAAGGGCTTTGCTGCTTTATTTAAGGACTCTTTTGCATTATTTAAGGACTTTGTTGCATTATTTAAGGACTCTGCTGCATTATTTAAGGACTTTGTTGCATTATTTAAGGATTCTGCTGCATTATTTAAGGACTTTGCTGCATTATTTAAGGACTATGCTTTGGTATTTAAGGACTCTGCTGCATTATTTAAGGACTTTGCTGCATTATTTAAGGACTCTGCTGCATTATTTAATTACTTTGCTGCATTATTTAAGGACTCTGCTGCGGTATTTAAGGACTCTGCTGCATTATTTAAGGACTTTGATGCATTATTTAAGGACTCTGCTGCATTATTTAAGGAATTTGTTGCATTATTTAAGGACTCTGCTGCATTATTTAAGGACTTTGCTGCATTATTTAATAATTTTGTTGCATTATATAAGTACTCTGCTGCATTATTTAAGGACTTTGTTGCATTATGTAAGGAGTCTGCTGCATTATTTAAGGACTTTGCTGCATTATTTAACGACTCTGCTGAAACATTTGAGGACTCAGCTGCATTATTTAAGGACTCTGCTGCATTATTTAAGGAATTTGCTGCATTATTTAAGGACTCTGCTGCGGTATTTAAGGACTCTGCTGCATTATTTAAGGACTTTGATGCATTATTTAAGGACTCTGCTGCATTATTTAATGACTTTGTTGCATTATATAAGGTCTCTGCTGCATTATTTAAGGACTATGTTGCATTATGTTAGAAGTCTGCTGCATTATTTAAGGACTTTGCTGCATTATTTAAGGACTCTGCTGCATTATTTAAGGACTTTATTGCATTATTTAAGGACTCTGCTGCATTATTTAATGACTCTGCTGAAGCATTTGAGGACTCAGCTGCATTATTTAAGGTCTCTGCTGTATTATTTAAGGACTCTGCTGCATTATTTAATGACTCTGCTGCGGTATTTAAGGACTCTGCTGCATTATTTAAGGACTTTGCTGCATTATTTAAGGACTGCTGCGTTGTTTAAGGACTCTGCTGCATTATTTAAGACTTTGCTGCATTATTTAAGGACTCTGCTGCAGTGTTTAATGACTCTGCTGAAGCAATTGGGGACTCAGATGCATTATTTAAGGACTCTGCTGCATTATGTAAGGACTTTGCTGCTTTATTTAAGGACTTTGCTGCATTATTTAAGGACTTTGCTGCATTATTTAAGGACTATGCTGTGGTATTTAAGTACTCTGCTGCATTATTTAAGGACTTTGCTGCATTATTTAAGGACTCTGCTGCATTATTTAATTACTTTGCTGCATTATTAAAGGACCCTGCTGCGGCATTTAAGGATTCTGCTGCATAATTTAAGGACTTTATTGCATTATTTAAGGATCCTGCTGCATTATTTAAGGATCCTGCTGAAGCATTTGAGGACTCAGCTGCATTATTTAAGGACTTTGCTGCATTATTTAACGACTCTGCTGCATTATTTAAGGACTCTGCTGCTTTATTTAAGGACTTTCCTGCATTATTTAAGGAGTCTTCTGCATTATTTAATGACTCTGCTGAAGCATTTGAGGACTCAACTGCATTATTTAAGGACTCTGCTGCATTATTTAAGGTCTCTGCTGCATTATTTAAGGACTCTGCTGTGGTATATAAGGACTCTGCTGCATTATTTAAGGAATTTGTTGCATTATTTAAGGACGCTGCTGCATTATTTAAGGACTTTGTTGCATTATTTAAGGACTCTGCTGCATTAATTAAGGACTTTGCTGCATTACTTAAGGACACTGCTGCATTATTTAAGGACTTTGTTGCATTATTTAAGGACTCTGCTGCATTATTTAAGGACTCTGCTGAAACATTTGGGGACTCAGATGCATTATTTAAGGTCTCTGCTGCATTATGTAAGGGCTTTGCTGCTTTATTTAAGGACTCTGTTGCATTATTTAAGGACTTTGTTGCATTATTTAAGAACTCTGCTGCATTATTTAAGGAATTTGTTGCATTATTTAAGGATTCTGCTGCATTATTTAAGGACTTTGCTGCATTATTTAAGGACTATGCTGTGGTATTTAAGGACTCTGCTGCATTATTTAAGGACTTTGCTGCATTATTAAAGGACTCTGCTGCATTATTTAATTACTTTGCTGCATTATTTAAGGACTCTGCTGCGGTATTTAAGGACTCTGCTGCATTATTTAAGGACTTTGATGCATTATTTAAGGACACTGCTGCAGAATTTAAGGAATCTGCTGCGTTATTTAAGGACTTTGTTGCATTATTTAAGGTCTCTTTTTCATTATTTAAGGACTCTGCTATTGTACTTAAGGACTTTGCTGCATTATTTAAGGACTTTGCTGCATTATTTAAGGACTCTGCTGCATTATTTAAGTACTTTGTTGCATTATTTAAGGACTCTGCTGCATAATTTAAGGACTTTATTGCATTATTTAAGGATCCTGCTGCATTATTTAATGACTCTGCTGAAGCATTTGAGGACTCAGCTACATTATTTAAGGTCTCTGCTGCATTATTTAAGGATCCTGCTGAAGCATTTGAGGACTCAGCTGCATTATTTAAGGACTTTGCTGCATTATTTAACGACTCTGCTGCGTTATTTAAGGACTCTGCTGCATTATTTAAGGACACTGCTGCATTATTTAAGGACTCTGCTGCATTATTTAAGGACTTTGCTGCATTATTTAACGACTCTGCTGCATTATTTAAGAACTTTGCTGCATTATTTAAGGACTCTGCTGCATTATTTAAGGAATTTGTTGCATTATTTAAGGACTCTGCTGCTTTATTTAAGGACTCTGCTGCGGTATTTAAGGACTCTGCTGCATTATTTAAGGACTTTGCTGCATTATTTAAGGACTGCTGCGTTATTTAAGGACTCTGCTGCATTATTTAAGACTTTGCTGCATTATTTAAGGACTCTGCTGCAGTGTTTAATGACTCTGCTGAAGCAACTGGGGACTCAGATGCATTATTTAAGGACTCTGCTGCATTATGTAAGGACTTTGCTGCTTTATTTAAGGACTTTGCTGCATTATTTAAGGACTTTGTTGCATTATTTAAGGACTCTGCTGCATTATTTAAGGACTTTGTTGCATTATTTAAGGACTCTGCTGCATTATTTAAGGACTTTGCTGCATTATTTAAAGACTATGCTGTGGTATTTAAGGACTATGCTTTGGCATTATTTAAGGACTTTACTGCATTATTTAAGGACTCTGCTGCATTATTTAATTACTTTGCTGCATTATTAAAGGACCCTGCTGCGTCATTTAAGGATTCTGCTGCATTATTTAAGGACTTTGATGCATTATTTAAGGACGCTGCTGCAGAATTTAAGGAATCTGCTGCATTATTTAAGGACTTTGTTGCATTATTTAAGGTCTCTGCTGCATTATTTAAGGACTCTGCTATGGTACTTAACGACTTTGCTGCATTATTTAAGGACTTTGCTGCATTATTTAAGGACTTTGATGCATTATTTAAGAACTTTGTTGCATTATTTAAGGACTCTGCTGCATTATTTAAGGACTTTGTTGCATTATGTAAGGACTCTGCTGCATTATTTAAGGACTTTGCTGCATTATTTAAGGACTCTGTTGCATAATTTAAGGACTTTATTGCATTATTTAAGGATCCTGCTGCATTATTTAAGGATCCTGCTGAAGCATTTGAGGACTCAGCTGCATTATTTAAGGACTTTGCTGCATTATTTAACGACTCTGCTGCATTATCTAAGGACTCTGCTGCTTTATTTAAGGACTTTCCTGCATTATTTAAGGAGTCTTCTGCATTATTTAATGACTCTGCTGAAGCATTTGAGGACTCAGCTGCATTATTTAAGGACTCTGCTGCATTATTTAAGGACTTTGCTGCATTATTTAATGACTCTGCTGAAGCATTTGAGGACTCAGCTGCATTATTTAAGGACTCTGCTGCATTATTTAAGGAGTTTGCTGCATTATTTAAGGACTCTGCTGCGGTATTTATGGACTCTGCTGCATTATTTAAGGACTTTGATGCATTATTTAAGGACGCTGCTGCAGAATTTAAGGAATCTGCTGCATTATTTAAGGACTTTGTTGCATTATTTAAGGTCTCTGCTGAATTATTTAAGGACTCTGCTGTGGTATTTAAGGACTCTGCTGCATTATTTAAGGAATTTGTTGCATTATTTAAGGACGCTGCTGCATTATTTAAGGAATTTGTTGCATTATTTAAGGACTTTGCTGCATTAATTAAGGACTTTGCTGCATTACTTAAGGACTCTGCTGCATTATTTAATTACTTGCTGCATTATTTAAGGACTCTGCTGCTGTGTTTAAGAACTCTGCTGCATTATTTAAGGACTTTGCTGCATTATTTTAGGACTCTGCTGCATTATTTAAGGACTTTGCTGTATTATTTAAGGACTCTACTGCATTATTTAAGGACTTTGTTGCATTATTTAAGGACTCTGCTGCATTATTTAAGGACTTTGCTGCATTATTTAAGGACTTTTTTGCATTATTTAAGGACTCTGCTGCATTATTTAAGGACTTTGATGCATTATTTAAGGATGCTGCTGCAGAATTTAAGGAATCTGCTGCATTATTTAAGGACTTTGTTGCATTATTTAAGGTCTCTGCTGCATTATTTAAGGACTCTGCTGTGGTATTTAAGGACTCTGCTGCATTATTTAAGGAATTTGTTGCATTATTTAAGGACACTGCTGCATTATTTAAGGACTTTGTTGCATTATTTAAGGACTCTGCTGCAGTATTTAATGACTCTGCTGAAGCATTTGGGGACTCAGATGCATTATTTAAGGACTCTGCTGCATTATGTAAGGGCTTTGCTGCTTTATTTAAGGACTCTTTTGCATTATTTAAGGACTCTGCTGCATTATTTAAGGACTTTGTTGCATTATTTAAGGATTTTGCTGCATTATTTAAGGATTTTGCTGCATTATTTAAGGACTTTGCCGCATTATTTAAGGACTATGCTTTGGTATTTAAGGACTCTGCTGCATTATTTAAGGACTTTGCTGCATTATTTAAGGACTCTGCTGCATTATTTAATTACTTTGCTGCATTATTTAAGGACTCTGCTGCGGTATTTAAGGACTCTGCTGCATTATTTAAGGACTTTGATGCATTATTTAAGGACTTTGCTGCATTATTTAAGGACTCTGCTGCATAATTTAAGGACTTTATTGCATTATTTTAGGATCCTGCTGCATTATTTAATGACTCTGCTGAAGCATTTGAGGACTCAGCTGCATTATTAAAGGTCTCTGCTGCATTATTTAAGGATCCTGCTGAAGCATTTGAGGACTCAGTTGCATTATTTAAGGACTTTGCTGCATTATTTAACGACTCTGCTGCGTTATTTAAGGACTCTGCTGCATTATTTAAGAACTTTGCTGCATTATTTAAGGACTCTTCTGAATTATTTAATGACTCTGCTGAAGTATTTGAGGACTCAGCTGCATTATTTAAGGACTCTGCTGCATTATTTAAGGAATTTGCTGCATTATTTAAGGACTCTGCTGCGTTATTTAAGGACTCTGCTGCATTATTTAAGGACTTTGATGCATTATTTATGGACGCTGCTGCAGAATTTAAGGAATCTGCTGCATTATTTAAGGACTTTGTTGCATTATTTAAGGTCTCTGCTGCATTATTTAAGGACTCTGCTGTGGTATTTAAGGACTCTGCTGCATTATTTAAGGAATTTGTTGCATTATTTAAGGACGCTGCTGCATTATTTAAGGTCTTTGTTGCATTATTTAAGGACTCTGCTGCAGTATTTAATGACTCTGCTGAAGCATTTGGGGACTCAGATGCATTATTTAAGGACTCTGCTGCATTATGTAAGGGCTTTGCTGCTTTATTTAAGGACTCTTTTGCATTATTTAAGGACTTTGTTGCATTATTTAAGGACTCTGCTGCATTATTTAAGGACTTTGTTGCATTATTTAAGGATTCTGCTGCATTATTTAAGGACTTTGCTGCATTATTTAAGGACTATGCTTTGGTATTTAAGGACTCTGCTGCATTATTTAAGGACTTTGCTGCATTATTTAAGGACTCTGCTGCATTATTTAATTACTTTGCTGCATTATTTAAGGACTCTGCTGCGGTATTTAAGGACTCTGCTGCATTATTTAAGGACTTTGATGCATTATTTAAGGACTCTGCTGCATTATTTAAGGAATTTGTTGCATTATTTAAGGACTCTGCTGCATTATTTAAGGACTTTGCTGCATTATTTAATAATTTTGTTGCATTATATAAGTACTCTGCTGCATTATTTAAGGACTTTGTTGCATTATGTAAGGAGTCTGCTGCATTATTTAAGGACTTTGCTGCATTATTTAACGACTCTGCTGAAACATTTGAGGACTCAGCTGCATTATTTAAGGACTCTGCTGCATTATTTAAGGAATTTGCTGCATTATTTAAGGACTCTGCTGCGGTATTTAAGGACTCTGCTGCATTATTTAAGGACTTTGATGCATTATTTAAGGACTCTGCTGCATTATTTAATGACTTTGTTGCATTATATAAGGTCTCTGCTGCATTATTTAAGGACTATGTTGCATTATGTTAGAAGTCTGCTGCATTATTTAAGGACTTTGCTGCATTATTTAAGGACTCTGCTGCATTATTTAAGGACTTTATTGCATTATTTAAGGACTCTGCTGCATTATTTAATGACTCTGCTGAAGCATTTGAGGACTCAGCTGCATTATTTAAGGTCTCTGCTGTATTATTTAAGGACTCTGCTGCATTATTTAATGACTCTGCTGCGGTATTTAAGGACTCTGCTGCATTATTTAAGGACTTTGCTGCATTATTTAAGGACTGCTGCGTTGTTTAAGGACTCTGCTGCATTATTTAAGACTTTGCTGCATTATTTAAGGACTCTGCTGCAGTGTTTAATGACTCTGCTGAAGCAATTGGGGACTCAGATGCATTATTTAAGGACTCTGCTGCATTATGTAAGGACTTTGCTGCTTTATTTAAGGACTTTGCTGCATTATTTAAGGACTTTGCTGCATTATTTAAGGACTATGCTGTGGTATTTAAGTACTCTGCTGCATTATTTAAGGACTTTGCTGCATTATTTAAGGACTCTGCTGCATTATTTAATTACTTTGCTGCATTATTAAAGGACCCTGCTGCGGCATTTAAGGATTCTGCTGCATAATTTAAGGACTTTATTGCATTATTTAAGGATCCTGCTGCATTATTTAAGGATCCTGCTGAAGCATTTGAGGACTCAGCTGCATTATTTAAGGACTTTGCTGCATTATTTAACGACTCTGCTGCATTATTTAAGGACTCTGCTGCTTTATTTAAGGACTTTCCTGCATTATTTAAGGAGTCTTCTGCATTATTTAATGACTCTGCTGAAGCATTTGAGGACTCAACTGCATTATTTAAGGACTCTGCTGCATTATTTAAGGTCTCTGCTGCATTATTTAAGGACTCTGCTGTGGTATATAAGGACTCTGCTGCATTATTTAAGGAATTTGTTGCAATATTTAAGGACGCTGCTGCATTATTTAAGGACTTTGTTGCATTATTTAAGGACTCTGCTGCATTAATTAAGGACTTTGCTGCATTACTTAAGGACACTGCTGCATTATTTAAGGACTTTGTTGCATTATTTAAGGACTCTGCTGCATTATTTAAGGACTCTGCTGAAACATTTGGGGACTCAGATGCATTATTTAAGGTCTCTGCTGCATTATGTAAGGGCTTTGCTGCTTTATTTAAGGACTCTGTTGCATTATTTAAGGACTTTGTTGCATTATTTAAGAACTCTGCTGCATTATTTAAGGAATTTGTTGCATTATTTAAGGATTCTGCTGCATTATTTAAGGACTTTGCTGCATTATTTAAGGACTATGCTGTGGTATTTAAGGACTCTGCTGCATTATTTAAGGACTTTGCTGCATTATTAAAGGACTCTGCTGCATTATTTAATTACTTTGCTGCATTATTTAAGGACTCTGCTGCGGTATTTAAGGACTCTGCTGCATTATTTAAGGACTTTGATGCATTATTTAAGGACACTGCTGCAGAATTTAAGGAATCTGCTGCGTTATTTAAGGACTTTGTTGCATTATTTAAGGTCTCTTTTTCATTATTTAAGGACTCTGCTATTGTACTTAAGGACTTTGCTGCATTATTTAAGGACTTTGCTGCATTATTTAAGGACTCTGCTGCATTATTTAAGTACTTTGTTGCATTATTTAAGGACTCTGCTGCATAATTTAAGGACTTTATTGCATTATTTAAGGATCCTGCTGCATTATTTAATGACTCTGCTGAAGCATTTGAGGACTCAGCTACATTATTTAAGGTCTCTGCTGCATTATTTAAGGATCCTGCTGAAGCATTTGAGGACTCAGCTGCATTATTTAAGGACTTTGCTGCATTATTTAACGACTCTGCTGCGTTATTTAAGGACTCTGCTGCATTATTTAAGGACACTGCTGCATTATTTAAGGACTCTGCTGCATTATTTAAGGACTTTGCTGCATTATTTAACGACTCTGCTGCATTATTTAAGAACTTTGCTGCATTATTTAAGGACTCTGCTGCATTATTTAAGGAATTTGTTGCATTATTTAAGGACTCTGCTGCTTTATTTAAGGACTCTGCTGCGGTATTTAAGGACTCTGCTGCATTATTTAAGGACTTTGCTGCATTATTTAAGGACTGCTGCGTTATTTAAGGACTCTGCTGCATTATTTAAGACTTTGCTGCATTATTTAAGGACTCTGCTGCAGTGTTTAATGACTCTGCTGAAGCAACTGGGGACTCAGATGCATTATTTAAGGACTCTGCTGCATTATGTAAGGACTTTGCTGCTTTATTTAAGGACTTTGCTGCATTATTTAAGGACTTTGTTGCATTATTTAAGGACTCTGCTGCATTATTTAAGGACTTTGTTGCATTATTTAAGGACTCTTCTGCATTATTTAAGGACTTTGCTGCATTATTTAAGGACTCTGCTGCATTATTTAATTACTTTGCTGCATTATTAAAGGACCCTGCTGCGGCATTTAAGGATTCTGCTGCATTATTTAAGGACTTTGATGCATTATTTAAGGACGCTGCTGCAGAATTTAAGGAATCTGCTGCATTATTTAAGGACTTTGTTGCATTATTTAAGGTCTCTGCTGCATGAATTATGGACTCTGCTATGGTACTTAAGGACTTTGCTGCATTATTTAAGGACTTTGCTGCATTATTTAAGGACTTTGATGCATTATTTAAGAACTTTGTTGCATTATTTAAGGACTCTGCTGCATTATTTAAGGACTTTGTTGCATTATGTAAGGACTTTGCTGCTTTATTTAAGGACTTTGCTGCATTATTTAAGGACTTTGTTGCATTATTTAAGGACTCTGCTGCATTATTTAAGGACTTTGTTGCATTATTTAAGGACTCTTCTGCATTATTTAAGGACTTTGCTGCATTATTTAAGGACTATGCTGTGGTATTTAAGTACTCTGCTGCATTATTTAAGGACTTTGCTGCATTATTTAAGGACTCTGCTGCATTATTTAATTACTTTGCTGCATTATTAAAGGACCCTGCTGCGGCATTTAGGGATTCTGCTGCATAATTTAAGGACTTTATTGCATTATTTAAGGATCCTGCTGCATTATTTAAGGATCCTGATGAAGCATTTGAGGACTCAGCTGCATTATTTAAGGACTTTGCTGCATTATTTAACGACTCTGCTGCATTATTTAAGGACTCTGCTGCTTTATTTAAGGACTTTCCTGCATTATTTAAGGAGTCTTCTGCATTATTTAATGACTCTGCTGAAGCATTTGAGGACTCAACTGCATTATTTAAGGACTCTGCTGCATTATTTAAGGTCTCTGCTGCATTATTTAAGGACTCTGCTGTGGTATGTAAGGACTCTGCTGCATTATTTAAGGAATTTGTTGCATTATTTAAGGACGCTGCTGCATTATTTAAGGACTTTGTTGCATTATTTAAGGACTCTGCTGCATTAATTAAGGACTTTGCTGCATTACTTAAGGACACTGCTGCATTATTTAAGGACTTTGTTGCATTATTTAAGGACTCTGCTGCATTATTTAAAGACTCTGCTGAAGCATTTGGGGACTCAGATGCATTATTTAAGGACTCTGCTGCATTATGTAAGGGCTTTGCTGCTTTATTTAAGGACTCTGTTGCATTATTTAAGGACTTTGTTGCATTATTTAAGAACTCTGCTGCATTATTTAAGGACTTTGTTGCATTATTTAAGGATTCTGCTGCATTATTTAAGGACTTTGCTGCATTATTTAAGGACTATGCTGTGGTATTTAAGGACTCTGCTGCATTATTTAAGGACTTTGCTGCATTATTAAAGGACTCTGCTGCATTATTTAATTACTTTGCTGCATTATTTAAGGACTCTGCTGCGGTATTTAAGGACTCTGCTGCATTATTTAAGGACTTTGATGCATTATTTAAGGACACTGCTGCAGAATTTAAGGAATCTGCTGCATTATCTAAGGACTTTGTTGCATTATTTAAGGTCTCTTTTTCATTATTTAAGGACTCTGCTATTGTACTTAAGGACTTTGCTGCATTATTTAAGGACTTTGCTGCATTATTTAAGGACTCTGCTGCATTATTTAAGTACTTTGTTGCATTATTTAAGGACTCTGCTGCATAATTTAAGGACTTTATTGCATTATTTAAGAATCCTGCTGCATTATTTAATGACTCTGCTGAAGCATTTGAGGACTCAGCTGCATTATTTAAGGTCTCTCTGCTGCATTATTTAAGGATCCTGCTGAAGCATTTGAGGACTCAGCTGCATTATTTAAGGACTTTGCTGCATTATTTAACGACTCTGCTGCGTTATTTAAGGACTCTGCTGCATTATTTAAGGACACTGCTGCATTATTTAAGGACTCTGCTGCATTATTTAAGGACTTTGCTGCATTATTTAACGACTCTGCTGCATTATTTAAGAACTTTGCTGCATTATTTAAGGACTCTGCTCCATTATTTAAGGAATTTGCTGCATTATTTAAGGACTCTGCTGCTTTATTTAAGGACTTTGCTGCATTATTTAATGAATCTGCTGAAGCATTTGAGGACTCAACTGCATTATTTAAGGTCTCTGCTGCATTATTTAAGGACTCTGCTGAAGCATTTGAGGACTCAGCTGCATGATTTAAGGACTTTGCTGAATTATTTAAGGACTCTGCTGCATTATTTAAGGAATTTGTTGCATTATTTAAGGACTCTGCTGCATTATTTAAGGAATTTGTTGCATTATTTAAGGACTCTGCTGCATTATTTAAGGACTTTGCTGCATTATTTAATAACTTTGTTGCATTATATAAGTACTCTGCTGCATTATTTAAGGACTTTGTTGCATTATGTAAGGAGTCTGCTGCATTATTTAAGGAGTCTGCTGCATTATTTAACGACTCTGCTGCGTTATTTAAGGACTCTGCTGCATTATTTAAGAACTTTGCTGCATTATTTAAGGACTCTTCTGAATTATTTAATGACTCTGCTGAAGTATTTGAGGACTCAGCTGCATTATTTAAGGACTCTGCTGCATTATTTAAGGAATTTGCTGCATTATTTAAGGACTCTGCTGCGTTATTTAAGGACTCTGCTGCATTATTTAAGGACTTTGATGCATTATTTATGGACGCTGCTGCAGAATTTAAGGAATCTGCTGCATTATTTAAGGACTTTGTTGCATTATTTAAGGTCTCTGCTGCATTATTTAAGGACTCTGCTGTGGTATTTAAGGACTCTGCTGCATTATTTAAGGAATTTGTTGCATTATTTAAGGACGCTGCTGCATTATTTAAGGTCTTTGTTGCATTATTTAAGGACTCTGCTGCAGTATTTAATGACTCTGCTGAAGCATTTGGGGACTCAGATGCATTATTTAAGGACTCTGCTGCATTATGTAAGGGCTTTGCTGCTTTATTTAAGGACTCTTTTGCATTATTTAAGGACTTTGTTGCATTATTTAAGGACTCTGCTGCATTATTTAAGGACTTTGTTGCATTATTTAAGGATTCTGCTGCATTATTTAAGGACTTTGCTGCATTATTTAAGGACTATGCTTTGGTATTTAAGGACTCTGCTGCATTATTTAAGGACTTTGCTGCATTATTTAAGGACTCTGCTGCATTATTTAATTACTTTGCTGCATTATTTAAGGACTCTGCTGCGGTATTTAAGGACTCTGCTGCATTATTTAAGGACTTTGATGCATTATTTAAGGACTCTGCTGCATTATTTAAGGAATTTGTTGCATTATTTAAGGACTCTGCTGCATTATTTAAGGACTTTGCTGCATTATTTAATAATTTTGTTGCATTATATAAGTACTCTGCTGCATTATTTAAGGACTTTGTTGCATTATGTAAGGAGTCTGCTGCATTATTTAAGGACTTTGCTGCATTATTTAACGACTCTGCTGAAACATTTGAGGACTCAGCTGCATTATTTAAGGACTCTGCTGCATTATTTAAGGAATTTGCTGCATTATTTAAGGACTCTGCTGCGGTATTTAAGGACTCTGCTGCATTATTTAAGGACTTTGATGCATTATTTAAGGACTCTGCTGCATTATTTAATGACTTTGTTGCATTATATAAGGTCTCTGCTGCATTATTTAAGGACTATGTTGCATTATGTTAGAAGTCTGCTGCATTATTTAAGGACTTTGCTGCATTATTTAAGGACTCTGCTGCATTATTTAAGGACTTTATTGCATTATTTAAGGACTCTGCTGCATTATTTAATGACTCTGCTGAAGCATTTGAGGACTCAGCTGCATTATTTAAGGTCTCTGCTGTATTATTTAAGGACTCTGCTGCATTATTTAATGACTCTGCTGCGGTATTTAAGGACTCTGCTGCATTATTTAAGGACTTTGCTGCATTATTTAAGGACTGCTGCGTTGTTTAAGGACTCTGCTGCATTATTTAAGACTTTGCTGCATTATTTAAGGACTCTGCTGCAGTGTTTAATGACTCTGCTGAAGCAATTGGGGACTCAGATGCATTATTTAAGGACTCTGCTGCATTATGTAAGGACTTTGCTGCTTTATTTAAGGACTTTGCTGCATTATTTAAGGACTTTGCTGCATTATTTAAGGACTATGCTGTGGTATTTAAGTACTCTGCTGCATTATTTAAGGACTTTGCTGCATTATTTAAGGACTCTGCTGCATTATTTAATTACTTTGCTGCATTATTAAAGGACCCTGCTGCGGCATTTAAGGATTCTGCTGCATAATTTAAGGACTTTATTGCATTATTTAAGGATCCTGCTGCATTATTTAAGGATCCTGCTGAAGCATTTGAGGACTCAGCTGCATTATTTAAGGACTTTGCTGCATTATTTAACGACTCTGCTGCATTATTTAAGGACTCTGCTGCTTTATTTAAGGACTTTCCTGCATTATTTAAGGAGTCTTCTGCATTATTTAATGACTCTGCTGAAGCATTTGAGGACTCAACTGCATTATTTAAGGACTCTGCTGCATTATTTAAGGTCTCTGCTGCATTATTTAAGGACTCTGCTGTGGTATATAAGGACTCTGCTGCATTATTTAAGGAATTTGTTGCATTATTTAAGGACGCTGCTGCATTATTTAAGGACTTTGTTGCATTATTTAAGGACTCTGCTGCATTAATTAAGGACTTTGCTGCATTACTTAAGGACACTGCTGCATTATTTAAGGACTTTGTTGCATTATTTAAGGACTCTGCTGCATTATTTAAGGACTCTGCTGAAACATTTGGGGACTCAGATGCATTATTTAAGGTCTCTGCTGCATTATGTAAGGGCTTTGCTGCTTTATTTAAGGACTCTGTTGCATTATTTAAGGACTTTGTTGCATTATTTAAGAACTCTGCTGCATTATTTAAGGAATTTGTTGCATTATTTAAGGATTCTGCTGCATTATTTAAGGACTTTGCTGCATTATTTAAGGACTATGCTGTGGTATTTAAGGACTCTGCTGCATTATTTAAGGACTTTGCTGCATTATTAAAGGACTCTGCTGCATTATTTAATTACTTTGCTGCATTATTTAAGGACTCTGCTGCGGTATTTAAGGACTCTGCTGCATTATTTAAGGACTTTGATGCATTATTTAAGGACACTGCTGCAGAATTTAAGGAATCTGCTGCGTTATTTAAGGACTTTGTTGCATTATTTAAGGTCTCTTTTTCATTATTTAAGGACTCTGCTATTGTACTTAAGGACTTTGCTGCATTATTTAAGGACTTTGCTGCATTATTTAAGGACTCTGCTGCATTATTTAAGTACTTTGTTGCATTATTTAAGGACTCTGCTGCATAATTTAAGGACTTTATTGCATTATTTAAGGATCCTGCTGCATTATTTAATGACTCTGCTGAAGCATTTGAGGACTCAGCTACATTATTTAAGGTCTCTGCTGCATTATTTAAGGATCCTGCTGAAGCATTTGAGGACTCAGCTGCATTATTTAAGGACTTTGCTGCATTATTTAACGACTCTGCTGCGTTATTTAAGGACTCTGCTGCATTATTTAAGGACACTGCTGCATTATTTAAGGACTCTGCTGCATTATTTAAGGACTTTGCTGCATTATTTAACGACTCTGCTGCATTATTTAAGAACTTTGCTGCATTATTTAAGGACTCTGCTGCATTATTTAAGGAATTTGTTGCATTATTTAAGGACTCTGCTGCTTTATTTAAGGACTCTGCTGCGGTATTTAAGGACTCTGCTGCATTATTTAAGGACTTTGCTGCATTATTTAAGGACTGCTGCGTTATTTAAGGACTCTGCTGCATTATTTAAGACTTTGCTGCATTATTTAAGGACTCTGCTGCAGTGTTTAATGACTCTGCTGAAGCAACTGGGGACTCAGATGCATTATTTAAGGACTCTGCTGCATTATGTAAGGACTTTGCTGCTTTATTTAAGGACTTTGCTGCATTATTTAAGGACTTTGTTGCATTATTTAAGGACTCTGCTGCATTATTTAAGGACTTTGTTGCATTATTTAAGGACTCTTCTGCATTATTTAAGGACTTTGCTGCATTATTTAAGGACTCTGCTGCATTATTTAATTACTTTGCTGCATTATTAAAGGACCCTGCTGCGGCATTTAAGGATTCTGCTGCATTATTTAAGGACTTTGATGCATTATTTAAGGACGCTGCTGCAGAATTTAAGGAATCTGCTGCATTATTTAAGGACTTTGTTGCATTATTTAAGGTCTCTGCTGCATGAATTATGGACTCTGCTATGGTACTTAAGGACTTTGCTGCATTATTTAAGGACTTTGCTGCATTATTTAAGGACTTTGATGCATTATTTAAGAACTTTGTTGCATTATTTAAGGACTCTGCTGCATTATTTAAGGACTTTGTTGCATTATGTAAGGACTTTGCTGCTTTATTTAAGGACTTTGCTGCATTATTTAAGGACTTTGTTGCATTATTTAAGGACTCTGCTGCATTATTTAAGGACTTTGTTGCATTATTTAAGGACTCTTCTGCATTATTTAAGGACTTTGCTGCATTATTTAAGGACTATGCTGTGGTATTTAAGTACTCTGCTGCATTATTTAAGGACTTTGCTGCATTATTTAAGGACTCTGCTGCATTATTTAATTACTTTGCTGCATTACTAAAGGACCCTGCTGCGGCATTTAGGGATTCTGCTGCATAATTTAAGGACTTTATTGCATTATTTAAGGATCCTGCTGCATTATTTAAGGATCCTGATGAAGCATTTGAGGACTCAGCTGCATTATTTAAGGACTTTGCTGCATTATTTAACGACTCTGCTGCATTATTTAAGGACTCTGCTGCTTTATTTAAGGACTTTCCTGCATTATTTAAGGAGTCTTCTGCATTATTTAATGACTCTGCTGAAGCATTTGAGGACTCAACTGCATTATTTAAGGACTCTGCTGCATTATTTAAGGTCTCTGCTGCATTATTTAAGGACTCTGCTGTGGTATGTAAGGACTCTGCTGCATTATTTAAGGAATTTGTTGCATTATTTAAGGACGCTGCTGCATTATTTAAGGACTTTGTTGCATTATTTAAGGACTCTGCTGCATTAATTAAGGACTTTGCTGCATTACTTAAGGACACTGCTGCATTATTTAAGGACTTTGTTGCATTATTTAAGGACTCTGCTGCATTATTTAAGGACTCTGCTGAAGCATTTGGGGACTCAGATGCATTATTTAAGGACTCTGCTGCATTATGTAAGGGCTTTGCTGCTTTATTTAAGGACTCTGTTGCATTATTTAAGGACTTTGTTGCATTATTTAAGAACTCTGCTGCATTATTTAAGGACTTTGTTGCATTATTTAAGGATTCTGCTGCATTATTTAAGGACTTTGCTGCATTATTTAAGGACTATGCTGTGGTATTTAAGGACTCTGCTGCATTATTTAAGGACTTTGCTGCATTATTAAAGGACTCTGCTGCATTATTTAATTACTTTGCTGCATTATTTAAGGACTCTGCTGCGGTATTTAAGGACTCTGCTGCATTATTTAAGGACTTTGATGCATTATTTAAGGACACTGCTGCAGAATTTAAGGAATCTGCTGCATTATCTAAGGACTTTGTTGCATTATTTAAGGTCTCTTTTTCATTATTTAAGGACTCTGCTATTGTACTTAAGGACTTTGCTGCATTATTTAAGGACTTTGCTGCATTATTTAAGGACTCTGCTGCATTATTTAAGTACTTTGTTGCATTATTTAAGGACTCTGCTGCATAATTTAAGGACTTTATTGCATTATTTAAGAATCCTGCTGCATTATTTAATGACTCTGCTGAAGCATTTGAGGACTCAGCTGCATTATTTAAGGTCTCTCTGCTGCATTATTTAAGGATCCTGCTGAAGCATTTGAGGACTCAGCTGCATTATTTAAGGACTTTGCTGCATTATTTAACGACTCTGCTGCGTTATTTAAGGACTCTGCTGCATTATTTAAGGACACTGCTGCATTATTTAAGGACTCTGCTGCATTATTTAAGGACTTTGCTGCATTATTTAACGACTCTGCTGCATTATTTAAGAACTTTGCTGCATTATTTAAGGACTCTGCTCCATTATTTAAGGAATTTGCTGCATTATTTAAGGACTCTGCTGCTTTATTTAAGGACTTTGCTGCATTATTTAATGAATCTGCTGAAGCATTTGAGGACTCAACTGCATTATTTAAGGTCTCTGCTGCATTATTTAAGGACTCTGCTGAAGCATTTGAGGACTCAGCTGCATGATTTAAGGACTTTGCTGAATTATTTAAGGACTCTGCTGCATTATTTAAGGAATTTGTTGCATTATTTAAGGACTCTGCTGCATTATTTAAGGAATTTGTTGCATTATTTAAGGACTCTGCTGCATTATTTAAGGACTTTGCTGCATTATTTAATAACTTTGTTGCATTATATAAGTACT
The DNA here is from genome assembly GCF_046119375.1 of Phyllobates terribilis. Classification (NCBI taxonomy): domain Eukaryota; kingdom Metazoa; phylum Chordata; class Amphibia; order Anura; family Dendrobatidae; genus Phyllobates; species Phyllobates terribilis. The sequence continues at coordinate 172,220 of NW_027363178.1, forward strand.
CTGCTGCATTATTTAAGGACTTTGTTGCATTATGTAAGGAGTCTGCTGCATTATTTAAGGAGTCTGCTGCATTATTTAATGACTATGCTGCATTATTTAAGGACTGCTGCGTTATTTAAGGACTCTGCTGCATTATTTAAGACTTTGCTGCATTATTTAAGGACTCTGCTGCAGTATTTAATGACTCTGCTGAAGCATTTGGGGACTCAGATGCTTTATTTAAGGACTCTGTTGCATTATTTAAGGACTTTGTTGCATTATTTAAGGACTCTGCTGCATTATTTAAGGACTTTGTTGCATTATTTAAGGATTCTGCTGCATTTTTAAGGACTTTGCTGCATTATTTAAGGACTCTGCTGCATTATTTAATTACTTTGCTCCATTATTTAAGGACTCTGCTGCGGTATTTAAGGACTCTGCTGCATTATTTAAGGACTGTGATGCATTATTTAAGGACGCTGCTGCAGAATTTAAGGAATCTGCTGCATTATTTAAGGACTTTGTTGCATTATTTAAGGTCTCTGCTGCATTATTTAAGGACTCTGCTATGGTACTTAAGGACTTTGCTGCATTATTTAAGGACTTTGCTGCATTATTTAAGGACTCTGCTGCATTATTTAAGAACTGTGTTGCATTATTTAAGGACTCTGCTGCATTATTTAAGGACTTTGTTGCATTATGTAAGGACTCTGCTGCATTATTTAAGGACTTTGCTGCATTATTTAAGGACTCTACTGCATAATTTAAGGACTTTATTGCATTATTTAAGGATCCTGCTGCATTATTTAATGACTCTGCTGAAGCATTTGAGGACTCAGCTGCATTATTAAAGGTCTCTGCTGCATTATTTAAGGATCCTGCTGAAGCATTTGAGGACTCAGCTGCATTATTTAAGGACTTTGCTGCATTATTTAAGGACTCTTCTGCATTATTTAATGACTCTGCTGAAGTATTTGAGGACTCAGCTGCATTATTTAAGGACTCTGCTGCATTATTTAAGGAATTTGCTGCATTATTTAAGGACTCTACTGCGTTATTTAAGGACTCTGCTGCATTATTTAAGGACTTTGCTGCATTATTTAAGGACTCTGCTGCATTATTTAATTACTTTGCTGCATTATTTAAAGACTCTGCTGCGGTATTTAAGGACTCTGCTGCATTATTTAAGGACTTTGATGCATTATTTAAGGACTCTGCTGCATTATTTAAGGAATTTGTTGCATTATTTAAGGACTCTGCTGCATTATTTAAGGACTTTGCTGCATTATTTAATAACTTTGTTGCATTATATAAGTACTCTGCTGCATTATTTAAGGACTTTGTTGCATTATGTAAGGAGTCTGCTGCATTATTTAAGGACTTTGCTGCATTATTTAATGACTCTGCTGAAGCATTTGAGGACTCAGCTGCATTATTTAAGGACTCTGCTGCATTATTTAAGGAATTTGCTGCATTATTTAAGGACTCTGCTGCGGTATTTAAGGACTCTGCTGCATTATTTAAGGACTTTGTTGCATTATGTAAGGAGTCTGCTGCATTATTTAAGGACTTTGCTGCATTATTTAACGACTCTGCTGAAACATTTGAGGACTCAGCTGCATTATTTAAGGACTCTGCTGCATTATTTAAGGAATTTGCTGCATTATTTAAGGACTCTGCTGCGGTATTTAAGGACTCTGCTGCATTATTTAAGGACTTTGATGCATTATTTAAGGACTCTGCTGCATTATTTAATGACTTTGTTGCATTATATAAGGTCTCTGCTGCATTATTTAAGGACTATGTTGCATTATGTTAGAAGTCTGCTGCATTATTTAAGGACTTTGCTGCATTATTTAAGGACTCTGCTGCATTATTTAAGGACTTTATTGCATTATTTAAGGACTCTGCTGCATTATTTAATGACTCTGCTGAAGCATTTGAGGACTCAGCTGCATTATTTAAGGTCTCTGCTGTATTATTTAAGGACTCTGCTGCATTATTTAATGACTCTGCTGCGGTATTTAAGGACTCTGCTGCATTATTTAAGGACTTTGCTGCATTATTTAAGGACTGCTGCGTTGTTTAAGGACTCTGCTGCATTATTTAAGACTTTGCTGCATTATTTAAGGACTCTGCTGCAGTGTTTAATGACTCTGCTGAAGCAATTGGGGACTCAGATGCATTATTTAAGGACTCTGCTGCATTATGTAAGGACTTTGCTGCTTTATTTAAGGACTTTGCTGCATTATTTAAGGACTTTGCTGCATTATTTAAGGACTATGCTGTGGTATTTAAGTACTCTGCTGCATTATTTAAGGACTTTGCTGCATTATTTAAGGACTCTGCTGCATTATTTAATTACTTTGCTGCATTATTAAAGGACCCTGCTGCGGCATTTAAGGATTCTGCTGCATAATTTAAGGACTTTATTGCATTATTTAAGGATCCTGCTGCATTATTTAAGGATCCTGCTGAAGCATTTGAGGACTCAGCTGCATTATTTAAGGACTTTGCTGCATTATTTAAGGAGTCTTCTGCATTATTTAATGACTCTGCTGAAGCATTTGAGGACTCAACTGCATTATTTAAGGACTCTGCTGCATTATTTAAGGTCTCTGCTGCATTATTTAAGGACTCTGCTGTGGTATATAAGGACTCTGCTGCATTATTTAAGGAATTTGTTGCATTATTTAAGGACGCTGCTGCATTATTTAAGGACTTTGTTGCATTATTTAAGGACTCTGCTGCATTAATTAAGGACTTTGCTGCATTACTTAAGGACACTGCTGCATTATTTAAGGACTTTGTTGCATTATGTAAGGACTCTGCTGCATTATTTAAGGACTCTGCTGAAACATTTGGGGACTCAGATGCATTATTTAAGGTCTCTGCTGCATTATGTAAGGGCTTTGCTGCTTTATTTAAGGACTCTGTTGCATTATTTAAGGACTTTGTTGCATTATTTAAGAACTCTGCTGCATTATTTAAGGAATTTGTTGCATTATTTAAGGATTCTGCTGCATTATTTAAGGACTTTGCTGCATTATTTAAGGACTATGCTGTGGTATTTAAGGACTCTGCTGCATTATTTAAGGACTTTGCTGCATTATTAAAGGACTCTGCTGCATTATTTAATTACTTTGCTGCATTATTTAAGGACTCTGCTGCGGTATTTAAGGACTCTGCTGCATTATTTAAGGACTTTGATGCATTATTTAAGGACACTGCTGCAGAATTTAAGGAATCTGCTGCGTTATTTAAGGACTTTGTTGCATTATTTAAGGTCTCTTTTTCATTATTTAAGGACTCTGCTATTGTACTTAAGGACTTTGCTGCATTATTTAAGGACTTTGCTGCATTATTTAAGGACTCTGCTGCATTATTTAAGTACTTTGTTGCATTATTTAAGGACTCTGCTGCATAATTTAAGGACTTTATTGCATTATTTAAGGATCCTGCTGCATTATTTAATGACTCTGCTGAAGCATTTGAGGACTCAGCTACATTATTTAAGGTCTCTGCTGCATTATTTAAGGATCCTGCTGAAGCATTTGAGGACTCAGCTGCATTATTTAAGGACTTTGCTGCATTATTTAACGACTCTGCTGCGTTATTTAAGGACTCTGCTGCATTATTTAAGGACACTGCTGCATTATTTAAGGACTCTGCTGCATTATTTAAGGACTTTGCTGCATTATTTAACGACTCTGCTGCATTATTTAAGAACTTTGCTGCATTATTTAAGGACTCTGCTGCATTATTTAAGGAATTTGTTGCATTATTTAAGGACTCTGCTGCTTTATTTAAGGACTCTGCTGCGGTATTTAAGGACTCTGCTGCATTATTTAAGGACTTTGCTGCATTATTTAAGGACTGCTGCGTTATTTAAGGACTCTGCTGCATTATTTAAGACTTTGCTGCATTATTTAAGGACTCTGCTGCAGTGTTTAATGACTCTGCTGAAGCAACTGGGGACTCAGATGCATTATTTAAGGACTCTGCTGCATTATGTAAGGACTTTGCTGCTTTATTTAAGGACTTTGCTGCATTATTTAAGGACTTTGTTGCATTATTTAAGGACTCTGCTGCATTATTTAAGGACTTTGTTGCATTATTTAAGGACTCTTCTGCATTATTTAAGGACTTTGCTGCATTATTTAAGGACTCTGCTGCATTATTTAATTACTTTGCTGCATTATTAAAGGACCCTGCTGCGGCATTTAAGGATTCTGCTGCATTATTTAAGGACTTTGATGCATTATTTAAGGACGCTGCTGCAGAATTTAAGGAATCTGCTGCATTATTTAAGGACTTTGTTGCATTATTTAAGGTCTCTGCTGCATGAATTATGGACTCTGCTATGGTACTTAAGGACTTTGCTGCATTATTTAAGGACTTTGCTGCATTATTTAAGGACTTTGATGCATTATTTAAGAACTTTGTTGCATTATTTAAGGACTCTGCTGCATTATTTAAGGACTTTGTTGCATTATGTAAGGACTTTGCTGCTTTATTTAAGGACTTTGCTGCATTATTTAAGGACTTTGTTGCATTATTTAAGGACTCTGCTGCATTATTTAAGGACTTTGTTGCATTATTTAAGGACTCTTCTGCATTATTTAAGGACTTTGCTGCATTATTTAAGGACTATGCTGTGGTATTTAAGTACTCTGCTGCATTATTTAAGGACTTTGCTGCATTATTTAAGGACTCTGCTGCATTATTTAATTACTTTGCTGCATTATTAAAGGACCCTGCTGCGGCATTTAGGGATTCTGCTGCATAATTTAAGGACTTTATTGCATTATTTAAGGATCCTGCTGCATTATTTAAGGATCCTGATGAAGCATTTGAGGACTCAGCTGCATTATTTAAGGACTTTGCTGCATTATTTAACGACTCTGCTGCATTATTTAAGGACTCTGCTGCTTTATTTAAGGACTTTCCTGCATTATTTAAGGAGTCTTCTGCATTATTTAATGACTCTGCTGAAGCATTTGAGGACTCAACTGCATTATTTAAGGACTCTGCTGCATTATTTAAGGTCTCTGCTGCATTATTTAAGGACTCTGCTGTGGTATGTAAGGACTCTGCTGCATTATTTAAGGAATTTGTTGCATTATTTAAGGACGCTGCTGCATTATTTAAGGACTTTGTTGCATTATTTAAGGACTCTGCTGCATTAATTAAGGACTTTGCTGCATTACTTAAGGACACTGCTGCATTATTTAAGGACTTTGTTGCATTATTTAAGGACTCTGCTGCATTATTTAAGGACTCTGCTGAAGCATTTGGGGACTCAGATGCATTATTTAAGGACTCTGCTGCATTATGTAAGGGCTTTGCTGCTTTATTTAAGGACTCTGTTGCATTATTTAAGGACTTTGTTGCATTATTTAAGAACTCTGCTGCATTATTTAAGGACTTTGTTGCATTATTTAAGGATTCTGCTGCATTATTTAAGGACTTTGCTGCATTATTTAAGGACTATGCTGTGGTATTTAAGGACTCTGCTGCATTATTTAAGGACTTTGCTGCATTATTAAAGGACTCTGCTGCATTATTTAATTACTTTGCTGCATTATTTAAGGACTCTGCTGCGGTATTTAAGGACTCTGCTGCATTATTTAAGGACTTTGATGCATTATTTAAGGACACTGCTGCAGAATTTAAGGAATCTGCTGCATTATCTAAGGACTTTGTTGCATTATTTAAGGTCTCTTTTTCATTATTTAAGGACTCTGCTATTGTACTTAAGGACTTTGCTGCATTATTTAAGGACTTTGCTGCATTATTTAAGGACTCTGCTGCATTATTTAAGTACTTTGTTGCATTATTTAAGGACTCTGCTGCATAATTTAAGGACTTTATTGCATTATTTAAGAATCCTGCTGCATTATTTAATGACTCTGCTGAAGCATTTGAGGACTCAGCTGCATTATTTAAGGTCTCTCTGCTGCATTATTTAAGGATCCTGCTGAAGCATTTGAGGACTCAGCTGCATTATTTAAGGACTTTGCTGCATTATTTAACGACTCTGCTGCGTTATTTAAGGACTCTGCTGCATTATTTAAGGACACTGCTGCATTATTTAAGGACTCTGCTGCATTATTTAAGGACTTTGCTGCATTATTTAACGACTCTGCTGCATTATTTAAGAACTTTGCTGCATTATTTAAGGACTCTGCTCCATTATTTAAGGAATTTGCTGCATTATTTAAGGACTCTGCTGCTTTATTTAAGGACTTTGCTGCATTATTTAATGAATCTGCTGAAGCATTTGAGGACTCAACTGCATTATTTAAGGTCTCTGCTGCATTATTTAAGGACTCTGCTGAAGCATTTGAGGACTCAGCTGCATGATTTAGGACTTTGCTGAATTATTTAAGGACTCTGCTGCATTATTTAAGGAATTTGTTGCATTATTTAAGGACTCTGCTGCATTATTTAAGGAATTTGTTGCATTATTTAAGGACTCTGCTGCATTATTTAAGGACTTTGCTGCATTATTTAATAACTTTGTTGCATTATATAAGTACTCTGCTGCATTATTTAAGGACTTTGTTGCATTATGTAAGGAGTCTGCTGCATTATTTAAGGAGTCTGCTGCATTATTTAATGACTATGCTGCATTATTTAAGGACTGCTGCGTTATTTAAGGACTCTGCTGCATTATTTAAGACTTTGCTGCATTATTTAAGGACTCTGCTGCAGTATTTAATGACTCTGCTGAAGCATTTGGGGACTCAGATGCTTTATTTAAGGACTCTGTTGCATTATTTAAGGACTTTGTTGCATTATTTAAGGACTCTGCTGCATTATTTAAGGACTTTGTTGCATTATTTAAGGATTCTGCTGCATTTTTTAAGGACTTTGCTGCATTATTTAAGGACTCTGCTGCATTATTTAATTACTTTGCTCCATTATTTAAGGACTCTGCTGCGGTATTTAAGGACTCTGCTGCATTATTTAAGGACTGTGATGCATTATTTAAGGACGCTGCTGCAGAATTTAAGGAATCTGCTGCATTATTTAAGGACTTTGTTGCATTATTTAAGGTCTCTGCTGCATTATTTAAGGACTCTGCTATGGTACTTAAGGACTTTGCTGCATTATTTAAGGACTTTGCTGCATTATTTAAGGACTCTGCTGCATTATTTAAGAACTGTGTTGCATTATTTAAGGACTCTGCTGCATTATTTAAGGACTTTGTTGCATTATGTAAGGACTCTGCTGCATTATTTAAGGACTTTGCTGCATTATTTAAGGACTCTACTGCATAATTTAAGGACTTTATTGCATTATTTAAGGATCCTGCTGCATTATTTAATGACTCTGCTGAAGCATTTGAGGACTCAGCTGCATTATTAAAGGTCTCTGCTGCATTATTTAAGGATCCTGCTGAAGCATTTGAGGACTCAGCTGCATTATTTAAGGACTTTGCTGCATTATTTAAGGACTCTTCTGCATTATTTAATGACTCTGCTGAAGTATTTGAGGACTCAGCTGCATTATTTAAGGACTCTGCTGCATTATTTAAGGAATTTGCTGCATTATTTAAGGACTCTACTGCGTTATTTAAGGACTCTGCTGCATTATTTAAGGACTTTGCTGCATTATTTAAGGACTCTGCTGCATTATTTAATTACTTTGCTGCATTATTTAAAGACTCTGCTGCGGTATTTAAGGACTCTGCTGCATTATTTAAGGACTTTGATGCATTATTTAAGGACTCTGCTGCATTATTTAAGGAATTTGTTGCATTATTTAAGGACTCTGCTGCATTATTTAAGGACTTTGCTGCATTATTTAATAACTTTGTTGCATTATATAAGTACTCTGCTGCATTATTTAAGGACTTTGTTGCATTATGTAAGGAGTCTGCTGCATTATTTAAGGACTTTGCTGCATTATTTAATGACTCTGCTGAAGCATTTGAGGACTCAGCTGCATTATTTAAGGACTCTGCTGCATTATTTAAGGAATTTGCTGCATTATTTAAGGACTCTGCTGCGGTATTTAAGGACTCTGCTGCATTATTTAAGGACTTTGTTGCATTATGTAAGGAGTCTGCTGCATTATTTAAGGACTTTGCTGCATTATTTAACGACTCTGCTGAAACATTTGAGGACTCAGCTGCATTATTTAAGGACTCTGCTGCATTATTTAAGGAATTTGCTGCATTATTTAAGGACTCTGCTGCGGTATTTAAGGACTCTGCTGCATTATTTAAGGACTTTGATGCATTATTTAAGGACTCTGCTGCATTATTTAATGACTTTGTTGCATTATATAAGGTCTCTGCTGCATTATTTAAGGACTATGTTGCATTATGTTAGAAGTCTGCTGCATTATTTAAGGACTTTGCTGCATTATTTAAGGACTCTGCTGCATTATTTAAGGACTTTATTGCATTATTTAAGGACTCTGCTGCATTATTTAATGACTCTGCTGAAGCATTTGAGGACTCAGCTGCATTATTTAAGGTCTCTGCTGTATTATTTAAGGACTCTGCTGCATTATTTAATGACTCTGCTGCGGTATTTAAGGACTCTGCTGCATTATTTAAGGACTTTGCTGCATTATTTAAGGACTGCTGCGTTGTTTAAGGACTCTGCTGCATTATTTAAGACTTTGCTGCATTATTTAAGGACTCTGCTGCAGTGTTTAATGACTCTGCTGAAGCAATTGGGGACTCAGATGCATTATTTAAGGACTCTGCTGCATTATGTAAGGACTTTGCTGCTTTATTTAAGGACTTTGCTGCATTATTTAAGGACTTTGCTGCATTATTTAAGGACTATGCTGTGGTATTTAAGTACTCTGCTGCATTATTTAAGGACTTTGCTGCATTATTTAAGGACTCTGCTGCATTATTTAATTACTTTGCTGCATTATTAAAGGACCCTGCTGCGGCATTTAAGGATTCTGCTGCATAATTTAAGGACTTTATTGCATTATTTAAGGATCCTGCTGCATTATTTAAGGATCCTGCTGAAGCATTTGAGGACTCAGCTGCATTATTTAAGGACTTTGCTGCATTATTTAAGGAGTCTTCTGCATTATTTAATGACTCTGCTGAAGCATTTGAGGACTCAACTGCATTATTTAAGGACTCTGCTGCATTATTTAAGGTCTCTGCTGCATTATTTAAGGACTCTGCTGTGGTATATAAGGACTCTGCTGCATTATTTAAGGAATTTGTTGCATTATTTAAGGACGCTGCTGCATTATTTAAGGACTTTGTTGCATTATTTAAGGACTCTGCTGCATTAATTAAGGACTTTGCTGCATTACTTAAGGACACTGCTGCATTATTTAAGGACTTTGTTGCATTATGTAAGGACTCTGCTGCATTATTTAAGGACTCTGCTGAAACATTTGGGGACTCAGATGCATTATTTAAGGTCTCTGTTGCATTATGTAAGGGCTTTGCTGCTTTATTTAAGGACTCTGTTGCATTATTTAAGGACTTTGTTGCATTATTTAAGAACTCTGCTGCATTATTTAAGGAATTTGTTGCATTATTTAAGGATTCTGCTGCATTATTAAAGGACTTTGCTGCATTATTTAAGGACTATGCTGTGGTATTTAAGGACTCTGCTGCATTATTTAAGGACTTTGCTGCATTATTAAAGGACTCTGCTGCATTATTTAATTACTTTGCTGCATTATTTAAGGACTCTGCTGCGGTATTTAAGGACTCTGCTGCATTATTTAAGGACTTTGATGCATTATTTAAGGACACTGCTGCAGAATTTAAGGAATCTGCTGCGTTATTTAAGGACTTTGTTGCATTATTTAAGGTCTCTTTTTCATTATTTAAGGACTCTGCTATTGTACTTAAGGACTTTGCTGCATTATTTAAGGACTTTGCTGCATTATTTAAGGACTCTTCTGCATTATTTAATGACTCTGCTGAAGCATTTGAGGACTCAGCTGCATTATTTAAGGTCTCTGCTGTATTATTTAAGGACTCTGCTGCATTATTTAATGACTCTGCTGCGATATTTAAGGACTCTGCTGCATTATTTAAGGACTTTGCTGCATTATTTAAGGACTGCTGCGTTATTTAAGGACTCTGCTGCATTATTTAAGACTTTGCTGCATTATTTAAGGACTCTGCTGCAGTGCTTAATGACTCTGCTGAAGCAATTGGGGACTCAGATGCATTATTTAAGGACTCTGCTGCATTATGTAAGGACTTTGCTGCTTTATTTAAGGACTTTGCTGCATTATTTAAGGACTTTGTTGCATTATTTAAGGACTCTGCTGCATTATTTAAGGACTTTGTTGCATTATTTAAGGACTCTGCTGCATTATTTAAGGACTTTGCTGCATTATTTAAGGACTATGCTGTGGTATTTAAGGACTATGCTTTGGCATTATTTAAGGACTTTACTGCATTATTTAAGGACTCTGCTGCATTATTTAATTACTTTGCTGCATTATTAAAGGACCCTGCTGCGGCATTTAAGGATTCTGCTGCATTATTTAAGGACTTTGATGCATTATTTAAGGACGCTGCTGCAGAATTTAAGGAATCTGCTGCATTATTTAAGGACTTTGTTGCATTATTTAAGGTCTCTGCTGCATTATTTAAGGACTCTGCTATGGTACTTAACGACTTTGCTGCATTATTTAAGGACTTTGCTGCATTATTTAAGGACTTTGATGCATTATTTAAGAACTTTGTTGCATTATTTAAGGACTCTGCTGCATTATTTAAGGACTTTGTTGCATTATGTAAGGACTCTGCTGCATTATTTAAGGACTTTGCTGCATTATTTAAGGACTCTGTTGCATAATTTAAGGACTTTATTGCATTATTTAAGGATCCTGCTGCATTATTTAAGGATCCTGCTGAAGCATTTGAGGACTCAGCTGCATTATTTAAGGACTTTGCTGCATTATTTAACGACTCTGCTGCATTATCTAAGGACTCTGCTGCTTTATTTAAGGACTTTCCTGCATTATTTAAGGAGTCTTCTGCATTATTTAATGACTCTGCTGAAGCATTTGAGGACTCAGCTGCATTATTTAAGGACTCTGCTGCATTATTTAAGGACTTTGCTGCATTATTTAATGACTCTGCTGAAGCATTTGAGGACTCAGCTGCATTATTTAAGGACTCTGCTGCATTATTTAAGGAGTTTGCTGCATTATTTAAGGACTCTGCTGCGGCATTTATGGACTCTGCTGCATTATTTAAGGACTTTGATGCATTATTTAAGGACGCTGCTGCAGAATTTAAGGAATCTGCTGCATTATTTAAGGACTTTGTTGCATTATTTAAGGTCTCTGCTGAATTATTTAAGGACTCTGCTGTGGTATTTAAGGACTCTGCTGCATTATTTAAGGAATTTGTTGCATTATTTAAGGACGCTGCTGCATTATTTAAGGAATTTGTTGCATTATTTAACGACTTTGCTGCATTAATTAAGGACTTTGCTGCATTACTTAAGGACTCTGCTGCATTATTTAATTACTTGCTGCATTATTTAAGGACTCTGCTGCTGTGTTTAAGAACTCTGCTGCATTATTTAAGGACTTTGCTGCATTATTTTAGGACTCTGCTGCATTATTTAAGGACTTTGCTGTATTATTTAAGGACTCTACTGCATTATTTAAGGACTTTGTTGCATTATTTAAGGACTCTGCTGCATTATTTAAGGACTTTGCTGCATTATTTAAGGACTTTTTTGCATTATTTAAGGACTCTGCTGCATTATTTAAGGACTTTGATGCATTATTTAAGGATGCTGCTGCAGAATTTAAGGAATCTGCTGCATTATTTAAGGACTTTGTTGCATTATTTAAGGTCTCTGCTGCATTATTTAAGGACTCTGCTGTGGTATTTAAGGACTCTGCTGCATTATTTAAGGAATTTGTTGCATTATTTAAGGACACTGCTGCATTATTTAAGGACTTTGTTGCATTATTTAAGGACTCTGCTGCAGTATTTAATGACTCTGCTGAAGCATTTGGGGACTCAGATGCATTATTTAAGGACTCTGCTGCATTATGTAAGGGCTTTGCTGCTTTATTTAAGGACTCTTTTGCATTATTTAAGGACTCTGCTGCATTATTTAAGGACTTTGTTGCATTATTTAAGGATTTTGCTGCATTATTTAAGGATTTTGCTGCATTATTTAAGGACTTTGCCGCATTATTTAAGGACTATGCTTTGGTATTTAAGGACTCTGCTGCATTATTTAAGGACTTTGCTGCATTATTTAAGGACTCTGCTGCATTATTTAATTACTTTGCTGCATTATTTAAGGACTCTGCTGCGGTATTTAAGGACTCTGCTGCATTATTTAAGGACTTTGATGCATTATTTAAGGACACTGCTGCAGAATTTAAGGAATCTGCTTCATTATTTTAGGACTTTGTTGCATTATTTAAGGACTCTGCTGCATTATTTAAGAACTTTGTTGCATTATTTAAGGACTCTGCTGCATTATTTAAGGACTTTGTTGCATTATGTAAGGACTCTGCTGCATTATTTAAGGACTTTGCTGCATTATTTAAGGACTCTGCTGCATAATTTAAGGACTTTATTGCATTATTTTAGGATCCTGCTGCATTATTTAATGACTCTGCTGAAGCATTTGAGGACTCAGCTGCATTATTAAAGGTCTCTGCTGCATTATTTAAGGATCCTGCTGAAGCATTTGAGGACTCAGTTGCATTATTTAAGGACTTTGCTGCATTATTTAACGACTCTGCTGCGTTATTTAAGGACTCTGCTGCATTATTTAAGAACTTTGCTGCATTATTTAAGGACTCTTCTGAATTATTTAATGACTCTGCTGAAGTATTTGAGGACTCAGCTGCATTATTTAAGGACTCTGCTGCATTATTTAAGGAATTTGCTGCATTATTTAAGGACTCTGCTGCGTTATTTAAGGACTCTGCTGCATTATTTAAGGACTTTGATGCATTATTTATGGACGCTGCTGCAGAATTTAAGGAATCTGCTGCATTATTTAAGGACTTTGTTGCATTATTTAAGGTCTCTGCTGCATTATTTAAGGACTCTGCTGTGGTATTTAAGGACTCTGCTGCATTATTTAAGGAATTTGTTGCATTATTTAAGGACGCTGCTGCATTATTTAAGGTCTTTGTTGCATTATTTAAGGACTCTGCTGCAGTATTTAATGACTGCTGAAGCATTTGGGGACTCAGATGCATTATTTAAGGACTCTGCTGCATTATGTAAGGGCTTTGCTGCTTTATTTAAGGACTCTTTTGCATTATTTAAGGACTTTGTTGCATTATTTAAGGACTCTGCTGCATTATTTAAGGACTTTGTTGCATTATTTAAGGATTCTGCTGCATTATTTAAGGACTTTGCTGCATTATTTAAGGACTATGCTTTGGTATTTAAGGACTCTGCTGCATTATTTAAGGACTTTGCTGCATTATTTAAGGACTCTGCTGCATTATTTAATTACTTTGCTGCATTATTTAAGGACTCTGCTGCGGTATTTAAGGACTCTGCTGCATTATTTAAGGACTTTGATGCATTATTTAAGGACTCTGCTGCATTATTTAAGGAATTTGTTGCATTATTTAAGGACTCTGCTGCATTATTTAAGGACTTTGCTGCATTATTTAATAATTTTGTTGCATTATATAAGTACTCTGCTGCATTATTTAAGGACTTTGTTGCATTATGTAAGGAGTCTGCTGCATTATTTAAGGACTTTGCTGCATTATTTAACGACTCTGCTGAAACATTTGAGGACTCAGCTGCATTATTTAAGGACTCTGCTGCATTATTTAAGGAATTTGCTGCATTATTTAAGGACTCTGCTGCGGTATTTAAGGACTCTGCTGCATTATTTAAGGACTTTGATGCATTATTTAAGGACTCTGCTGCATTATTTAATGACTTTGTTGCATTATATAAGGTCTCTGCTGCATTATTTAAGGACTATGTTGCATTATGTTAGAAGTCTGCTGCATTATTTAAGGACTTTATTGCATTATTTAAGGACTCTGCTGCATTATTTAATGACTCTGCTGAAGCATTTGAGGACTCAGCTGCATTATTTAAGGTCTCTGCTGTATTATTTAAGGACTCTGCTGCATTATTTAATGACTCTGCTGCGGTATTTAAGGACTCTGCTGCATTATTTAAGGACTTTGCTGCATTATTTAAGGACTGCTGCGTTGTTTAAGGACTCTGCTGCATTATTTAAGACTTTGCTGCATTATTTAAGGACTCTGCTGCAGTGTTTAATGACTCTGCTGAAGCAATTGGGGACTCAGATGCATTATTTAAGGACTCTGCTGCATTATGTAAGGACTTTGCTGCTTTATTTAAGGACTTTGCTGCATTATTTAAGGACTTTGCTGCATTATTTAAGGACTATGCTGTGGTATTTAAGTACTCTGCTGCATTATTTAAGGACTTTGCTGCATTATTTAAGGACTCTGCTGCATTATTTAATTACTTTGCTGCATTATTAAAGGACCCTGCTGCGGCATTTAAGGATTCTGCTGCATAATTTAAGGACTTTATTGCATTATTTAAGGATCCTGCTGCATTATTTAAGGATCCTGCTGAAGCATTTGAGGACTCAGCTGCATTATTTAAGGATTTTGCTGCATTATTTAACGACTCTGCTGCATTATTTAAGGACTCTGCTGCTTTATTTAAGGACTTTCCTGCATTATTTAAGGAGTCTTCTGCATTATTTAATGACTCTGCTGAAGCATTTGAGGACTCAACTGCATTATTTAAGGACTCTGCTGCATTATTTAAGGTCTCTGCTGCATTATTTAAGGACTCTGCTGTGGTATATAAGGACTCTGCTGCATTATTTAAGGAATTTGTTGCATTATTTAAGGACGCTGCTGCATTATTTAAGGACTTTGTTGCATTATTTAAGGACTCTGCTGCATTAATTAAGGACTTTGCTGCATTACTTAAGGACACTGCTGCATTATTTAAGGACTTTGTTGCATTATTTAAGGACTCTGCTGCATTATTTAAGGACTCTGCTGAAACATTTGGGGACTCAGATGCATTATTTAAGGTCTCTGCTGCATTATGTAAGGGCTTTGCTGCTTTATTTAAGGACTCTGTTGCATTATTTAAGGACTTTGTTGCATTATTTAAGAACTCTGCTGCATTATTTAAGGAATTTGTTGCATTATTTAAGGATTCTGCTGCATTATTTAAGGACTTTGCTGCATTATTTAAGGACTATGCTGTGGTATTTAAGGACTCTGCTGCATTATTTAAGGACTTTGCTGCATTATTAAAGGACTCTGCTGCATTATTTAATTACTTTGCTGCATTATTTAAGGACTCTGCTGCGGTATTTAAGGACTCTGCTGCATTATTTAAGGACTTTGATGCATTATTTAAGGACACTGCTGCAGAATTTAAGGAATCTGCTGCGTTATTTAAGGACTTTGTTGCATTATTTAAGGTCTCTTTTTCATTATTTAAGGACTCTGCTATTGTACTTAAGGACTTTGCTGCATTATTTAAGGACTTTGCTGCATTATTTAAGGACTCTGCTGCATTATTTAAGTACTTTGTTGCATTATTTAAGGACTCTGCTGCATAATTTAAGGACTTTATTGCATTATTTAAGGATCCTGCTGCATTATTTAATGACTCTGCTGAAGCATTTGAGGACTCAGCTACATTATTTAAGGTCTCTGCTGCATTATTTAAGGATCCTGCTGAAGCATTTGAGGACTCAGCTGCATTATTTAAGGACTTTGCTGCATTATTTAACGACTCTGCTGCGTTATTTAAGGACTCTGCTGCATTATTTAAGGACACTGCTGCATTATTTAAGGACTCTGCTGCATTATTTAAGGACTTTGCTGCATTATTTAACGACTCTGCTGCATTATTTAAGAACTTTGCTGCATTATTTAAGGACTCTGCTGCATTATTTAAGGAATTTGTTGCATTATTTAAGGACTCTGCTGCTTTATTTAAGGACTCTGCTGCGGTATTTAAGGACTCTGCTGCATTATTTAAGGACTTTGCTGCATTATTTAAGGACTGCTGCGTTATTTAAGGACTCTGCTGCATTATTTAAGACTTTGCTGCATTATTTAAGGACTCTGCTGCAGTGTTTAATGACTCTGCTGAAGCAACTGGGGACTCAGATGCATTATTTAAGGACTCTGCTGCATTATGTAAGGACTTTGCTGCTTTATTTAAGGACTTTGCTGCATTATTTAAGGACTTTGTTGCATTATTTAAGGACTCTGCTGCATTATTTAAGGACTTTGTTGCATTATTTAAGGACTCTTCTGCATTATTTAAGGACTTTGCTGCATTATTTAAGGACTCTGCTGCATTATTTAATTACTTTGCTGCATTATTAAAGGACCCTGCTGCGGCATTTAAGGATTCTGCTGCATTATTTAAGGACTTTGATGCATTATTTAAGGACGCTGCTGCAGAATTTAAGGAATCTGCTGCATTATTTAAGGACTTTGTTGCATTATTTAAGGTCTCTGCTGCATGAATTATGGACTCTGCTATGGTACTTAAGGACTTTGCTGCATTATTTAAGGACTTTGCTGCATTATTTAAGGACTTTGATGCATTATTTAAGGACTTTGCTGCATTATTTAATGACTCTGCTGCATTATTTAAGGACTTTGTTGTATTATTTAAGGACTTTGCTGCATTATTTAAGGACTCTGCTGCGGTATTTAAGGACTCTGCTGCATTATTTAAGGACTTTGTTGCATTATTTAAGGACTCTGCTGCATTATTTAAGGACTTTGCTGCATTATTTAAGGACTATGCTGTGGTATTTAAGGACTCTGCTGTATTATTTAAGGACTTTGCTGCATTATTTAAGGACTCTGCTGCATTATTTAATGACTTTGTTGCATTATATAAAGACTCTGCTGCATTATTTAAGGACTATGTTGCATTATGTTAGAAGTCTGCTGCATTATTTAAGGACTTTGCTGCATTATTTAAGGACTCTGCTGCATTATTTAAGGACTTTATTGCATTATTTAAGGACTCTGCTGCATTATTTAATGACTCTGCTGAAGCATTTGAGGACTCAGCTGCATTATTTAAGGTCTCTGCTGTATTATTTAAGGACTCTGCTGCATTATTTAATGACTCTGCTGCGATATTTAAGGACTCTGCTGCATTATTTAAGGACTTTGCTGCATTATTTAAGGACTGCTGCGTTATTTAAGGACTCTGCTGCATTATTTAAGGACTTTGCTGCATTATTTAAGGACTGCTGCGTTATTTAAGGACTCTGCTGCATTATTTAAGACTTTGCTGCATTATTTAAGGACTCTGCTGCAGTGCTTAATGACTCTGCTGAAGCAATTGGGGACTCAGATGCATTATTTAAGGACTCTGCTGCATTATGTAAGGACTTTGCTGCTTTATTTAAGGACTTTGCTGCATTATTTAAGGACTTTGTTGCATTATTTAAGGACTCTGCTGCATTATTTAAGGACTTTGTTGCATTATTTAAGGACTCTGCTGCATTATTTAAGGACTTTGCTGCATTATTTAAGGACTATGCTGTGGTATTTAAGGACTATGCTTTGGCATTATTTAAGGACTTTACTGCATTATTTAAGGACTCTGCTGCATTATTTAATTACTTTGCTGCATTATTAAAGGACCCTGCTGCGTCATTTAAGGATTCTGCTGCATTATTTAAGGACTTTGATGCATTATTTAAGGACGCTGCTGCAGAATTTAAGGAATCTGCTGCATTATTTAAGGACTTTGTTGCATTATTTAAGGTCTCTGCTGCATTATTTAAGGACTCTGCTATGGTACTTAACGACTTTGCTGCATTATTTAAGGACTTTGCTGCATTATTTAAGGACTTTGATGCATTATTTAAGAACTTTGTTGCATTATTTAAGGACTCTGCTGCATTATTTAAGGACTTTGTTGCATTATGTAAGGACTCTGCTGCATTATTTAAGGACTTTGCTGCATTATTTAAGGACTCTGTTGCATAATTTAAGGACTTTATTGCATTATTTAAGGATCCTGCTGCATTATTTAAGGATCCTGCTGAAGCATTTGAGGACTCAGCTGCATTATTTAAGGACTTTGCTGCATTATTTAACGACTCTGCTGCATTATCTAAGGACTCTGCTGCTTTATTTAAGGACTTTCCTGCATTATTTAAGGAGTCTTCTGCATTATTTAATGACTCTGCTGAAGCATTTGAGGACTCAGCTGCATTATTTAAGGACTCTGCTGCATTATTTAAGGACTTTGCTGCATTATTTAATGACTCTGCTGAAGCATTTGAGGACTCAGCTGCATTATTTAAGGACTCTGCTGCATTATTTAAGGAGTTTGCTGCATTATTTAAGGACTCTGCTGCGGTATTTATGGACTCTGCTGCATTATTTAAGGACTTTGATGCATTATTTAAGGACGCTGCTGCAGAATTTAAGGAATCTGCTGCATTATTTAAGGACTTTGTTGCATTATTTAAGGTCTCTGCTGAATTATTTAAGGACTCTGCTGTGGTATTTAAGGACTCTGCTGCATTATTTAAGGAATTTGTTGCATTATTTAAGGACGCTGCTGCATTATTTAAGGAATTTGTTGCATTATTTAAGGACTTTGCTGCATTAATTAAGGACTTTGCTGCATTACTTAAGGACTCTGCTGCATTATTTAATTACTTGCTGCATTATTTAAGGACTCTGCTGCTGTGTTTAAGAACTCTGCTGCATTATTTAAGGACTTTGCTGCATTATTTTAGGACTCTGCTGCATTATTTAAGGACTTTGCTGTATTATTTAAGGACTCTACTGCATTATTTAAGGACTTTGTTGCATTATTTAAGGACTCTGCTGCATTATTTAAG
Source organism: Phyllobates terribilis (assembly GCF_046119375.1). NCBI lineage: Eukaryota > Metazoa > Chordata > Amphibia > Anura > Dendrobatidae > Phyllobates > Phyllobates terribilis. The sequence continues at coordinate 191,068 of NW_027363178.1, forward strand.
GACTTTGCTGCATTATTTAAGGACTTTTTTGCATTATTTAAGGACTCTGCTGCATTATTTAAGGACTTTGATGCATTATTTAAGGATGCTGCTGCAGAATTTAAGGAATCTGCTGCATTATTTAAGGACTTTGTTGCATTATTTAAGGTCTCTGCTGCATTATTTAAGGACTCTGCTGTGGTATTTAAGGACTCTGCTGCATTATTTAAGGAATTTGTTGCATTATTTAAGGACACTGCTGCATTATTTAAGGACTTTGTTGCATTATTTAAGGACTCTGCTGCAGTATTTAATGACTCTGCTGAAGCATTTGGGGACTCAGATGCATTATTTAAGGACTCTGCTGCATTATGTAAGGGCTTTGCTGCTTTATTTAAGGACTCTTTTGCATTATTTAAGGACTCTGCTGCATTATTTAAGGACTTTGTTGCATTATTTAAGGATTTTGCTGCATTATTTAAGGATTTTGCTGCATTATTTAAGGACTTTGCCGCATTATTTAAGGACTATGCTTTGGTATTTAAGGACTCTGCTGCATTATTTAAGGACTTTGCTGCATTATTTAAGGACTCTGCTGCATTATTTAATTACTTTGCTGCATTATTTAAGGACTCTGCTGCGGTATTTAAGGACTCTGCTGCATTATTTAAGGACTTTGATGCATTATTTAAGGACACTGCTGCAGAATTTAAGGAATCTGCTTCATTATTTTAGGACTTTGTTGCATTATTTAAGGACTCTGCTGCATTATTTAAGAACTTTGTTGCATTATTTAAGGACTCTGCTGCATTATTTAAGGACTTTGTTGCATTATGTAAGGACTCTGCTGCATTATTTAAGGACTTTGCTGCATTATTTAAGGACTCTGCTGCATAATTTAAGGACTTTATTGCATTATTTTAGGATCCTGCTGCATTATTTAATGACTCTGCTGAAGCATTTGAGGACTCAGCTGCATTATTAAAGGTCTCTGCTGCATTATTTAAGGATCCTGCTGAAGCATTTGAGGACTCAGTTGCATTATTTAAGGACTTTGCTGCATTATTTAACGACTCTGCTGCGTTATTTAAGGACTCTGCTGCATTATTTAAGAACTTTGCTGCATTATTTAAGGACTCTTCTGAATTATTTAATGACTCTGCTGAAGTATTTGAGGACTCAGCTGCATTATTTAAGGACTCTGCTGCATTATTTAAGGAATTTGCTGCATTATTTAAGGACTCTGCTGCGTTATTTAAGGACTCTGCTGCATTATTTAAGGACTTTGATGCATTATTTATGGACGCTGCTGCAGAATTTAAGGAATCTGCTGCATTATTTAAGGACTTTGTTGCATTATTTAAGGTCTCTGCTGCATTATTTAAGGACTCTGCTGTGGTATTTAAGGACTCTGCTGCATTATTTAAGGAATTTGTTGCATTATTTAAGGACGCTGCTGCATTATTTAAGGTCTTTGTTGCATTATTTAAGGACTCTGCTGCAGTATTTAATGACTCTGCTGAAGCATTTGGGGACTCAGATGCATTATTTAAGGACTCTGCTGCATTATGTAAGAGCTTTGCTGCTTTATTTAAGGACTCTTTTGCATTATTTAAGGACTTTGTTGCATTATTTAAGGACTCTGCTGCATTATTTAAGGACTTTGTTGCATTATTTAAGGATTCTGCTGCATTATTTAAGGACTTTGCTGCATTATTTAAGGACTATGCTTTGGTATTTAAGGACTCTGCTGCATTATTTAAGGACTTTGCTGCATTATTTAAGGACTCTGCTGCATTATTTAATTACTTTGCTGCATTATTTAAGGACTCTGCTGCGGTATTTAAGGACTCTGCTGCATTATTTAAGGACTTTGATGCATTATTTAAGGACTCTGCTGCATTATTTAAGGAATTTGTTGCATTATTTAAGGACTCTGCTGCATTATTTAAGGACTTTGCTGCATTATTTAATAATTTTGTTGCATTATATAAGTACTCTGCTGCATTATTTAAGGACTTTGTTGCATTATGTAAGGAGTCTGCTGCATTATTTAAGGACTTTGCTGCATTATTTAACGACTCTGCTGAAACATTTGAGGACTCAGCTGCATTATTTAAGGACTCTGCTGCATTATTTAAGGAATTTGCTGCATTATTTAAGGACTCTGCTGCGGTATTTAAGGACTCTGCTGCATTATTTAAGGACTTTGATGCATTATTTAAGGACTCTGCTGCATTATTTAATGACTTTGTTGCATTATATAAGGTCTCTGCTGCATTATTTAAGGACTATGTTGCATTATGTTAGAAGTCTGCTGCATTATTTAAGGACTTTGCTGCATTATTTAAGGACTCTGCTGCATTATTTAAGGACTTTATTGCATTATTTAAGGACTCTGCTGCATTATTTAATGACTCTGCTGAAGCATTTGAGGACTCAGCTGCATTATTTAAGGTCTCTGCTGTATTATTTAAGGACTCTGCTGCATTATTTAATGACTCTGCTGCGGTATTTAAGGACTCTGCTGCATTATTTAAGGACTTTGCTGCATTATTTAAGGACTGCTGCGTTGTTTAAGGACTCTGCTGCATTATTTAAGACTTTGCTGCATTATTTAAGGACTCTGCTGCAGTGTTTAATGACTCTGCTGAAGCAATTGGGGACTCAGATGCATTATTTAAGGACTCTGCTGCATTATGTAAGGACTTTGCTGCTTTATTTAAGGACTTTGCTGCATTATTTAAGGACTTTGCTGCATTATTTAAGGACTATGCTGTGGTATTTAAGTACTCTGCTGCATTATTTAAGGACTTTGCTGCATTATTTAAGGACTCTGCTGCATTATTTAATTACTTTGCTGCATTATTAAAGGACCCTGCTGCGGCATTTAAGGATTCTGCTGCATAATTTAAGGACTTTATTGCATTATTTAAGGATCCTGCTGCATTATTTAAGGATCCTGCTGAAGCATTTGAGGACTCAGCTGCATTATTTAAGGACTTTGCTGCATTATTTAACGACTCTGCTGCATTATTTAAGGACTCTGCTGCTTTATTTAAGGACTTTCCTGCATTATTTAAGGAGTCTTCTGCATTATTTAATGACTCTGCTGAAGCATTTGAGGACTCAACTGCATTATTTAAGGACTCTGCTGCATTATTTAAGGTCTCTGCTGCATTATTTAAGGACTCTGCTGTGGTATATAAGGACTCTGCTGCATTATTTAAGGAATTTGTTGCATTATTTAAGGACGCTGCTGCATTATTTAAGGACTTTGTTGCATTATTTAAGGACTCTGCTGCATTAATTAAGGACTTTGCTGCATTACTTAAGGACACTGCTGCATTATTTAAGGACTTTGTTGCATTATTTAAGGACTCTGCTGCATTATTTAAGGACTCTGCTGAAACATTTGGGGACTCAGATGCATTATTTAAGGTCTCTGCTGCATTATGTAAGGGCTTTGCTGCTTTATTTAAGGACTCTGTTGCATTATTTAAGGACTTTGTTGCATTATTTAAGAACTCTGCTGCATTATTTAAGGAATTTGTTGCATTATTTAAGGATTCTGCTGCATTATTTAAGGACTTTGCTGCATTATTTAAGGACTATGCTGTGGTATTTAAGGACTCTGCTGCATTATTTAAGGACTTTGCTGCATTATTAAAGGACTCTGCTGCATTATTTAATTACTTTGCTGCATTATTTAAGGACTCTGCTGCGGTATTTAAGGACTCTGCTGCATTATTTAAGGACTTTGATGCATTATTTAAGGACACTGCTGCAGAATTTAAGGAATCTGCTGCGTTATTTAAGGACTTTGTTGCATTATTTAAGGTCTCTTTTTCATTATTTAAGGACTCTGCTATTGTACTTAAGGACTTTGCTGCATTATTTAAGGACTTTGCTGCATTATTTAAGGACTCTGCTGCATTATTTAAGTACTTTGTTGCATTATTTAAGGACTCTGCTGCATAATTTAAGGACTTTATTGCATTATTTAAGGATCCTGCTGCATTATTTAATGACTCTGCTGAAGCATTTGAGGACTCAGCTACATTATTTAAGGTCTCTGCTGCATTATTTAAGGATCCTGCTGAAGCATTTGAGGACTCAGCTGCATTATTTAAGGACTTTGCTGCATTATTTAACGACTCTGCTGCGTTATTTAAGGACTCTGCTGCATTATTTAAGGACACTGCTGCATTATTTAAGGACTCTGCTGCATTATTTAAGGACTTTGCTGCATTATTTAACGACTCTGCTGCATTATTTAAGAACTTTGCTGCATTATTTAAGGACTCTGCTGCATTATTTAAGGAATTTGTTGCATTATTTAAGGACTCTGCTGCTTTATTTAAGGACTCTGCTGCGGTATTTAAGGACTCTGCTGCATTATTTAAGGACTTTGCTGCATTATTTAAGGACTGCTGCGTTATTTAAGGACTCTGCTGCATTATTTAAGACTTTGCTGCATTATTTAAGGACTCTGCTGCAGTGTTTAATGACTCTGCTGAAGCAACTGGGGACTCAGATGCATTATTTAAGGACTCTGCTGCATTATGTAAGGACTTTGCTGCTTTATTTAAGGACTTTGCTGCATTATTTAAGGACTTTGTTGCATTATTTAAGGACTCTGCTGCATTATTTAAGGACTTTGTTGCATTATTTAAGGACTCTTCTGCATTATTTAAGGACTTTGCTGCATTATTTAAGGACTCTGCTGCATTATTTAATTACTTTGCTGCATTATTAAAGGACCCTGCTGCGGCATTTAAGGATTCTGCTGCATTATTTAAGGACTTTGATGCATTATTTAAGGACGCTGCTGCAGAATTTAAGGAATCTGCTGCATTATTTAAGGACTTTGTTGCATTATTTAAGGTCTCTGCTGCATGAATTATGGACTCTGCTATGGTACTTAAGGACTTTGCTGCATTATTTAAGGACTTTGCTGCATTATTTAAGGACTTTGATGCATTATTTAAGAACTTTGTTGCATTATTTAAGGACTCTGCTGCATTATTTAAGGACTTTGTTGCATTATGTAAGGACTTTGCTGCTTTATTTAAGGACTTTGCTGCATTATTTAAGGACTTTGTTGCATTATTTAAGGACTCTGCTGCATTATTTAAGGACTTTGTTGCATTATTTAAGGACTCTTCTGCATTATTTAAGGACTTTGCTGCATTATTTAAGGACTATGCTGTGGTATTTAAGTACTCTGCTGCATTATTTAAGGACTTTGCTGCATTATTTAAGGACTCTGCTGCATTATTTAATTACTTTGCTGCATTATTAAAGGACCCTGCTGCGGCATTTAGGGATTCTGCTGCATAATTTAAGGACTTTATTGCATTATTTAAGGATCCTGCTGCATTATTTAAGGATCCTGATGAAGCATTTGAGGACTCAGCTGCATTATTTAAGGACTTTGCTGCATTATTTAACGACTCTGCTGCATTATTTAAGGACTCTGCTGCTTTATTTAAGGACTTTCCTGCATTATTTAAGGAGTCTTCTGCATTATTTAATGACTCTGCTGAAGCATTTGAGGACTCAACTGCATTATTTAAGGACTCTGCTGCATTATTTAAGGTCTCTGCTGCATTATTTAAGGACTCTGCTGTGGTATGTAAGGACTCTGCTGCATTATTTAAGGAATTTGTTGCATTATTTAAGGACGCTGCTGCATTATTTAAGGACTTTGTTGCATTATTTAAGGACTCTGCTGCATTAATTAAGGACTTTGCTGCATTACTTAAGGACACTGCTGCATTATTTAAGGACTTTGTTGCATTATTTAAGGACTCTGCTGCATTATTTAAGGACTCTGCTGAAGCATTTGGGGACTCAGATGCATTATTTAAGGACTCTGCTGCATTATGTAAGGGCTTTGCTGCTTTATTTAAGGACTCTGTTGCATTATTTAAGGACTTTGTTGCATTATTTAAGAACTCTGCTGCATTATTTAAGGACTTTGTTGCATTATTTAAGGATTCTGCTGCATTATTTAAGGACTTTGCTGCATTATTTAAGGACTATGCTGTGGTATTTAAGGACTCTGCTGCATTATTTAAGGACTTTGCTGCATTATTAAAGGACTCTGCTGCATTATTTAATTACTTTGCTGCATTATTTAAGGACTCTGCTGCGGTATTTAAGGACTCTGCTGCATTATTTAAGGACTTTGATGCATTATTTAAGGACACTGCTGCAGAATTTAAGGAATCTGCTGCATTATCTAAGGACTTTGTTGCATTATTTAAGGTCTCTTTTTCATTATTTAAGGACTCTGCTATTGTACTTAAGGACTTTGCTGCATTATTTAAGGACTTTGCTGCATTATTTAAGGACTCTGCTGCATTATTTAAGTACTTTGTTGCATTATTTAAGGACTCTGCTGCATAATTTAAGGACTTTATTGCATTATTTAAGAATCCTGCTGCATTATTTAATGACTCTGCTGAAGCATTTGAGGACTCAGCTGCATTATTTAAGGTCTCTCTGCTGCATTATTTAAGGATCCTGCTGAAGCATTTGAGGACTCAGCTGCATTATTTAAGGACTTTGCTGCATTATTTAACGACTCTGCTGCGTTATTTAAGGACTCTGCTGCATTATTTAAGGACACTGCTGCATTATTTAAGGACTCTGCTGCATTATTTAAGGACTTTGCTGCATTATTTAACGACTCTGCTGCATTATTTAAGAACTTTGCTGCATTATTTAAGGACTCTGCTCCATTATTTAAGGAATTTGCTGCATTATTTAAGGACTCTGCTGCTTTATTTAAGGACTTTGCTGCATTATTTAATGAATCTGCTGAAGCATTTGAGGACTCAACTGCATTATTTAAGGTCTCTGCTGCATTATTTAAGGACTCTGCTGAAGCATTTGAGGACTCAGCTGCATGATTTAAGGACTTTGCTGAATTATTTAAGGACTCTGCTGCATTATTTAAGGAATTTGTTGCATTATTTAAGGACTCTGCTGCATTATTTAAGGAATTTGTTGCATTATTTAAGGACTCTGCTGCATTATTTAAGGACTTTGCTGCATTATTTAATAACTTTGTTGCATTATATAAGTACTCTGCTGCATTATTTAAGGACTTTGTTGCATTATGTAAGGAGTCTGCTGCATTATTTAAGGAGTCTGCTGCATTATTTAACGACTCTGCTGCGTTATTTAAGGACTCTGCTGCATTATTTAAGAACTTTGCTGCATTATTTAAGGACTCTTCTGAATTATTTAATGACTCTGCTGAAGTATTTGAGGACTCAGCTGCATTATTTAAGGACTCTGCTGCATTATTTAAGGAATTTGCTGCATTATTTAAGGACTCTGCTGCGTTATTTAAGGACTCTGCTGCATTATTTAAGGACTTTGATGCATTATTTATGGACGCTGCTGCAGAATTTAAGGAATCTGCTGCATTATTTAAGGACTTTGTTGCATTATTTAAGGTCTCTGCTGCATTATTTAAGGACTCTGCTGTGGTATTTAAGGACTCTGCTGCATTATTTAAGGAATTTGTTGCATTATTTAAGGACGCTGCTGCATTATTTAAGGTCTTTGTTGCATTATTTAAGGACTCTGCTGCAGTATTTAATGACTCTGCTGAAGCATTTGGGGACTCAGATGCATTATTTAAGGACTCTGCTGCATTATGTAAGGGCTTTGCTGCTTTATTTAAGGACTCTTTTGCATTATTTAAGGACTTTGTTGCATTATTTAAGGACTCTGCTGCATTATTTAAGGACTTTGTTGCATTATTTAAGGATTCTGCTGCATTATTTAAGGACTTTGCTGCATTATTTAAGGACTATGCTTTGGTATTTAAGGACTCTGCTGCATTATTTAAGGACTTTGCTGCATTATTTAAGGACTCTGCTGCATTATTTAATTACTTTGCTGCATTATTTAAGGACTCTGCTGCGGTATTTAAGGACTCTGCTGCATTATTTAAGGACTTTGATGCATTATTTAAGGACTCTGCTGCATTATTTAAGGAATTTGTTGCATTATTTAAGGACTCTGCTGCATTATTTAAGGACTTTGCTGCATTATTTAATAATTTTGTTGCATTATATAAGTACTCTGCTGCATTATTTAAGGACTTTGTTGCATTATGTAAGGAGTCTGCTGCATTATTTAAGGACTTTGCTGCATTATTTAACGACTCTGCTGAAACATTTGAGGACTCAGCTGCATTATTTAAGGACTCTGCTGCATTATTTAAGGAATTTGCTGCATTATTTAAGGACTCTGCTGCGGTATTTAAGGACTCTGCTGCATTATTTAAGGACTTTGATGCATTATTTAAGGACTCTGCTGCATTATTTAATGACTTTGTTGCATTATATAAGGTCTCTGCTGCATTATTTAAGGACTATGTTGCATTATGTTAGAAGTCTGCTGCATTATTTAAGGACTTTGCTGCATTATTTAAGGACTCTGCTGCATTATTTAAGGACTTTATTGCATTATTTAAGGACTCTGCTGCATTATTTAATGACTCTGCTGAAGCATTTGAGGACTCAGCTGCATTATTTAAGGTTTCTGCTGTATTATTTAAGGACTCTGCTGCATTATTTAATGACTCTGCTGCGATATTTAAGGACTCTGCTGCATTATTTAAGGACTTTGCTGCATTATTTAAGGACTGCTGCGTTATTTAAGGACTCTGCTGCATTATTTAAGACTTTGCTGCATTATTTAAGGACTCTGCTGCAGTGCTTAATGACTCTGCTGAAGCAATTGGGGACTCAGATGCATTATTTAAGGACTCTGCTGCATTATGTAAGGACTTTGCTGCTTTATTTAAGGACTTTGCTGCATTATTTAAGGACTTTGTTGCATTATTTAAGGACTCTGCTGCATTATTTAAGGACTTTGTTGCATTATTTAAGGACTCTGCTGCATTATTTAAGGACTTTGCTGCATTATTTAAGGACTATGCTGTGGTATTTAAGGACTATGCTTTGGCATTATTTAAGGACTTTACTGCATTATTTAAGGACTCTGCTGCATTATTTAATTACTTTGCTGCATTATTAAAGGACCCTGCTGCGTCATTTAAGGATTCTGCTGCATTATTTAAGGACTTTGATGCATTATTTAAGGACGCTGCTGCAGAATTTAAGGAATCTGCTGCATTATTTAAGGACTTTGTTGCATTATTTAAGGTCTCTGCTGCATTATTTAAGGACTCTGCTATGGTACTTAACGACTTTGCTGCATTATTTAAGGACTTTGCTGCATTATTTAAGGACTTTGATGCATTATTTAAGAACTTTGTTGCATTATTTAAGGACTCTGCTGCATTATTTAAGGACTTTGTTGCATTATGTAAGGACTCTGCTGCATTATTTAAGGACTTTGCTGCATTATTTAAGGACTCTGTTGCATAATTTAAGGACTTTATTGCATTATTTAAGGATCCTGCTGCATTATTTAAGGATCCTGCTGAAGCATTTGAGGACTCAGCTGCATTATTTAAGGACTTTGCTGCATTATTTAACGACTCTGCTGCATTATCTAAGGACTCTGCTGCTTTATTTAAGGACTTTCCTGCATTATTTAAGGAGTCTTCTGCATTATTTAATGACTCTGCTGAAGCATTTGAGGACTCAGCTGCATTATTTAAGGACTCTGCTGCATTATTTAAGGACTTTGCTGCATTATTTAATGACTCTGCTGAAGCATTTGAGGACTCAGCTGCATTATTTAAGGACTCTGCTGCATTATTTAAGGAGTTTGCTGCATTATTTAAGGACTCTGCTGCGGTATTTATGGACTCTGCTGCATTATTTAAGGACTTTGATGCATTATTTAAGGACGCTGCTGCAGAATTTAAGGAATCTGCTGCATTATTTAAGGACTTTGTTGCATTATTTAAGGTCTCTGCTGAATTATTTAAGGACTCTGCTGTGGTATTTAAGGACTCTGCTGCATTATTTAAGGAATTTGTTGCATTATTTAAGGACGCTGCTGCATTATTTAAGGAATTTGTTGCATTATTTAAGGACTTTGCTGCATTAATTAAGGACTTTGCTGCATTACTTAAGGACTCTGCTGCATTATTTAATTACTTGCTGCATTATTTAAGGACTCTGCTGCTGTGTTTAAGAACTCTGCTGCATTATTTAAGGACTTTGCTGCATTATTTTAGGACTCTGCTGCATTATTTAAGGACTTTGCTGTATTATTTAAGGACTCTACTGCATTATTTAAGGACTTTGTTGCATTATTTAAGGACTCTGCTGCATTATTTAAGGACTTTGCTGCATTATTTAAGGACTTTTTTGCATTATTTAAGGACTCTGCTGCATTATTTAAGGACTTTGATGCATTATTTAAGGATGCTGCTGCAGAATTTAAGGAATCTGCTGCATTATTTAAGGACTTTGTTGCATTATTTAAGGTCTCTGCTGCATTATTTAAGGACTCTGCTGTGGTATTTAAGGACTCTGCTGCATTATTTAAGGAATTTGTTGCATTATTTAAGGACACTGCTGCATTATTTAAGGACTTTGTTGCATTATTTAAGGACTCTGCTGCAGTATTTAATGACTCTGCTGAAGCATTTGGGGACTCAGATGCATTATTTAAGGACTCTGCTGCATTATGTAAGGGCTTTGCTGCTTTATTTAAGGACTCTTTTGCATTATTTAAGGACTCTGCTGCATTATTTAAGGACTTTGTTGCATTATTTAAGGATTTTGCTGCATTATTTAAGGATTTTGCTGCATTATTTAAGGACTTTGCCGCATTATTTAAGGACTATGCTTTGGTATTTAAGGACTCTGCTGCATTATTTAAGGACTTTGCTGCATTATTTAAGGACTCTGCTGCATTATTTAATTACTTTGCTGCATTATTTAAGGACTCTGCTGCGGTATTTAAGGACTCTGCTGCATTATTTAAGGACTTTGATGCATTATTTAAGGACACTGCTGCAGAATTTAAGGAATCTGCTTCATTATTTTAGGACTTTGTTGCATTATTTAAGGACTCTGCTGCATTATTTAAGAACTTTGTTGCATTATTTAAGGACTCTGCTGCATTATTTAAGGACTTTGTTGCATTATGTAAGGACTCTGCTGCATTATTTAAGGACTTTGCTGCATTATTTAAGGACTCTGCTGCATAATTTAAGGACTTTATTGCATTATTTTAGGATCCTGCTGCATTATTTAATGACTCTGCTGAAGCATTTGAGGACTCAGCTGCATTATTAAAGGTCTCTGCTGCATTATTTAAGGATCCTGCTGAAGCATTTGAGGACTCAGTTGCATTATTTAAGGACTTTGCTGCATTATTTAACGACTCTGCTGCGTTATTTAAGGACTCTGCTGCATTATTTAAGAATTTTGCTGCATTATTTAAGGACTCTTCTGAATTATTTAATGACTCTGCTGAAGTATTTGAGGACTCAGCTGCATTATTTAAGGACTCTGCTGCATTATTTAAGGAATTTGCTGCATTATTTAAGGACTCTGCTGCGTTATTTAAGGACTCTGCTGCATTATTTAAGGACTTTGATGCATTATTTATGGACGCTGCTGCAGAATTTAAGGAATCTGCTGCATTATTTAAGGACTTTGTTGCATTATTTAAGGTCTCTGCTGCATTATTTAAGGACTCTGCTGTGGTATTTAAGGACTCTGCTGCATTATTTAAGGAATTTGTTGCATTATTTAAGGACGCTGCTGCATTATTTAAGGTCTTTGTTGCATTATTTAAGGACTCTGCTGCAGTATTTAATGACTCTGCTGAAGCATTTGGGGACTCAGATGCATTATTTAAGGACTCTGCTGCATTATGTAAGGGCTTTGCTGCTTTATTTAAGGACTCTTTTGCATTATTTAAGGACTTTGTTGCATTATTTAAGGACTCTGCTGCATTATTTAAGGACTTTGTTGCATTATTTAAGGATTCTGCTGCATTATTTAAGGACTTTGCTGCATTATTTAAGGACTATGCTTTGGTATTTAAGGACTCTGCTGCATTATTTAAGGACTTTGCTGCATTATTTAAGGACTCTGCTGCATTATTTAATTACTTTGCTGCATTATTTAAGGACTCTGCTGCGGTATTTAAGGACTCTGCTGCATTATTTAAGGACTTTGATGCATTATTTAAGGACTCTGCTGCATTATTTAAGGAATTTGTTGCATTATTTAAGGACTCTGCTGCATTATTTAAGGACTTTGCTGCATTATTTAATAATTTTGTTGCATTATATAAGTACTCTGCTGCATTATTTAAGGACTTTGTTGCATTATGTAAGGAGTCTGCTGCATTATTTAAGGACTTTGCTGCATTATTTAACGACTCTGCTGAAACATTTGAGGACTCAGCTGCATTATTTAAGGACTCTGCTGCATTATTTAAGGAATTTGCTGCATTATTTAAGGACTCTGCTGCGGTATTTAAGGACTCTGCTGCATTATTTAAGGACTTTGATGCATTATTTAAGGACTCTGCTGCATTATTTAATGACTTTGTTGCATTATATAAGGTCTCTGCTGCATTATTTAAGGACTATGTTGCATTATGTTAGAAGTCTGCTGCATTATTTAAGGACTTTGCTGCATTATTTAAGGACTCTGCTGCATTATTTAAGGACTTTATTGCATTATTTAAGGACTCTGCTGCATTATTTAATGACTCTGCTGAAGCATTTGAGGACTCAGCTGCATTATTTAAGGTCTCTGCTGTATTATTTAAGGACTCTGCTGCATTATTTAATGACTCTGCTGCGGTATTTAAGGACTCTGCTGCATTATTTAAGGACTTTGCTGCATTATTTAAGGACTGCTGCGTTGTTTAAGGACTCTGCTGCATTATTTAAGACTTTGCTGCATTATTTAAGGACTCTGCTGCAGTGTTTAATGACTCTGCTGAAGCAATTGGGGACTCAGATGCATTATTTAAGGACTCTGCTGCATTATGTAAGGACTTTGCTGCTTTATTTAAGGACTTTGCTGCATTATTTAAGGACTTTGCTGCATTATTTAAGGACTATGCTGTGGTATTTAAGTACTCTGCTGCATTATTTAAGGACTTTGCTGCATTATTTAAGGACTCTGCTGCATTATTTAATTACTTTGCTGCATTATTAAAGGACCCTGCTGCGGCATTTAAGGATTCTGCTGCATAATTTAAGGACTTTATTGCATTATTTAAGGATCCTGCTGCATTATTTAAGGATCCTGCTGAAGCATTTGAGGACTCAGCTGCATTATTTAAGGACTTTGCTGCATTATTTAACGACTCTGCTGCATTATTTAAGGACTCTGCTGCTTTATTTAAGGACTTTCCTGCATTATTTAAGGAGTCTTCTGCATTATTTAATGACTCTGCTGAAGCATTTGAGGACTCAACTGCATTATTTAAGGACTCTGCTGCATTATTTAAGGTCTCTGCTGCATTATTTAAGGACTCTGCTGTGGTATATAAGGACTCTGCTGCATTATTTAAGGAATTTGTTGCATTATTTAAGGACGCTGCTGCATTATTTAAGGACTTTGTTGCATTATTTAAGGACTCTGCTGCATTAATTAAGGACTTTGCTGCATTACTTAAGGACACTGCTGCATTATTTAAGGACTTTGTTGCATTATTTAAGGACTCTGCTGCATTATTTAAGGACTCTGCTGAAACATTTGGGGACTCAGATGCATTATTTAAGGTCTCTGCTGCATTATGTAAGGGCTTTGCTGCTTTATTTAAGGACTCTGTTGCATTATTTAAGGACTTTGTTGCATTATTTAAGAACTCTGCTGCATTATTTAAGGAATTTGTTGCATTATTTAAGGATTCTGCTGCATTATTTAAGGACTTTGCTGCATTATTTAAGGACTATGCTGTGGTATTTAAGGACTCTGCTGCATTATTTAAGGACTTTGCTGCATTATTAAAGGACTCTGCTGCATTATTTAATTACTTTGCTGCATTATTTAAGGACTCTGCTGCGGTATTTAAGGACTCTGCTGCATTATTTAAGGACTTTGATGCATTATTTAAGGACACTGCTGCAGAATTTAAGGAATCTGCTGCGTTATTTAAGGACTTTGTTGCATTATTTAAGGTCTCTTTTTCATTATTTAAGGACTCTGCTATTGTACTTAAGGACTTTGCTGCATTATTTAAGGACTTTGCTGCATTATTTAAGGACTCTGCTGCATTATTTAAGTACTTTGTTGCATTATTTAAGGACTCTGCTGCATAATTTAAGGACTTTATTGCATTATTTAAGGATCCTGCTGCATTATTTAATGACTCTGCTGAAGCATTTGAGGACTCAGCTACATTATTTAAGGTCTCTGCTGCATTATTTAAGGATCCTGCTGAAGCATTTGAGGACTCAGCTGCATTATTTAAGGACTTTGCTGCATTATTTAACGACTCTGCTGCGTTATTTAAGGACTCTGCTGCATTATTTAAGGACACTGCTGCATTATTTAAGGACTCTGCTGCATTATTTAAGGACTTTGCTGCATTATTTAACGACTCTGCTGCATTATTTAAGAACTTTGCTGCATTATTTAAGGACTCTGCTGCATTATTTAAGGAATTTGTTGCATTATTTAAGGACTCTGCTGCTTTATTTAAGGACTCTGCTGCGGTATTTAAGGACTCTGCTGCATTATTTAAGGACTTTGCTGCATTATTTAAGGACTGCTGCGTTATTTAAGGACTCTGCTGCATTATTTAAGACTTTGCTGCATTATTTAAGGACTCTGCTGCAGTGTTTAATGACTCTGCTGAAGCAACTGGGGACTCAGATGCATTATTTAAGGACTCTGCTGCATTATGTAAGGACTTTGCTGCTTTATTTAAGGACTTTGCTGCATTATTTAAGGACTTTGTTGCATTATTTAAGGACTCTGCTGCATTATTTAAGGACTTTGTTGCATTATTTAAGGACTCTTCTGCATTATTTAAGGACTTTGCTGCATTATTTAAGGACTCTGCTGCATTATTTAATTACTTTGCTGCATTATTAAAGGACCCTGCTGCGGCATTTAAGGATTCTGCTGCATTATTTAAGGACTTTGATGCATTATTTAAGGACGCTGCTGCAGAATTTAAGGAATCTGCTGCATTATTTAAGGACTTTGTTGCATTATTTAAGGTCTCTGCTGCATGAATTATGGACTCTGCTATGGTACTTAAGGACTTTGCTGCATTATTTAAGGACTTTGCTGCATTATTTAAGGACTTTGATGCATTATTTAAGAACTTTGTTGCATTATTTAAGGACTCTGCTGCATTATTTAAGGACTTTGTTGCATTATGTAAGGACTTTGCTGCTTTATTTAAGGACTTTGCTGCATTATTTAAGGACTTTGTTGCATTATTTAAGGACTCTGCTGCATTATTTAAGGACTTTGTTGCATTATTTAAGGACTCTTCTGCATTATTTAAGGACTTTGCTGCATTATTTAAGGACTATGCTGTGGTATTTAAGTACTCTGCTGCATTATTTAAGGACTTTGCTGCATTATTTAAGGACTCTGCTGCATTATTTAATTACTTTGCTGCATTATTAAAGGACCCTGCTGCGGCATTTAGGGATTCTGCTGCATAATTTAAGGACTTTATTGCATTATTTAAGGATCCTGCTGCATTATTTAAGGATCCTGATGAAGCATTTGAGGACTCAGCTGCATTATTTAAGGACTTTGCTGCATTATTTAACGACTCTGCTGCATTATTTAAGGACTCTGCTGCTTTATTTAAGGACTTTCCTGCATTATTTAAGGAGTCTTCTGCATTATTTAATGACTCTGCTGAAGCATTTGAGGACTCAACTGCATTATTTAAGGACTCTGCTGCATTATTTAAGGTCTCTGCTGCATTATTTAAGGACTCTGCTGTGGTATGTAAGGACTCTGCTGCATTATTTAAGGAATTTGTTGCATTATTTAAGGACGCTGCTGCATTATTTAAGGACTTTGTTGCATTATTTAAGGACTCTGCTGCATTAATTAAGGACTTTGCTGCATTACTTAAGGACACTGCTGCATTATTTAAGGACTTTGTTGCATTATTTAAGGACTCTGCTGCATTATTTAAGGACTCTGCTGAAGCATTTGGGGACTCAGATGCATTATTTAAGGACTCTGCTGCATTATGTAAGGGCTTTGCTGCTTTATTTAAGGACTCTGTTGCATTATTTAAGGACTTTGTTGCATTATTTAAGAACTCTGCTGCATTATTTAAGGACTTTGTTGCATTATTTAAGGATTCTGCTGCATTATTTAAGGACTTTGCTGCATTATTTAAGGACTATGCTGTGGTATTTAAGGACTCTGCTGCATTATTTAAGGACTTTGCTGCATTATTAAAGGACTCTGCTGCATTATTTAATTACTTTGCTGCATTATTTAAGGACTCTGCTGCGGTATTTAAGGACTCTGCTGCATTATTTAAGGACTTTGATGCATTATTTAAGGACACTGCTGCAGAATTTAAGGAATCTGCTGCATTATCTAAGGACTTTGTTGCATTATTTAAGGTCTCTTTTTCATTATTTAAGGACTCTGCTATTGTACTTAAGGACTTTGCTGCATTATTTAAGGACTTTGCTGCATTATTTAAGGACTCTGCTGCATTATTTAAGTACTTTGTTGCATTATTTAAGGACTCTGCTGCATAATTTAAGGACTTTATTGCATTATTTAAGAATCCTGCTGCATTATTTAATGACTCTGCTGAAGCATTTGAGGACTCAGCTGCATTATTTAAGGTCTCTCTGCTGCATTATTTAAGGATCCTGCTGAAGCATTTGAGGACTCAGCTGCATTATTTAAGGACTTTGCTGCATTATTTAACGACTCTGCTGCGTTATTTAAGGACTCTGCTGCATTATTTAAGGACACTGCTGCATTATTTAAGGACTCTGCTGCATTATTTAAGGACTTTGCTGCATTATTTAACGACTCTGCTGCATTATTTAAGAACTTTGCTGCATTATTTAAGGACTCTGCTCCATTATTTAAGGAATTTGCTGCATTATTTAAGGACTCTGCTGCTTTATTTAAGGACTTTGCTGCATTATTTAATGAATCTGCTGAAGCATTTGAGGACTCAACTGCATTATTTAAGGTCTCTGCTGCATTATTTAAGGACTCTGCTGAAGCATTTGAGGACTCAGCTGCATGATTTAAGGACTTTGCTGAATTATTTAAGGACTCTGCTGCATTATTTAAGGAATTTGTTGCATTATTTAAGGACTCTGCTGCATTATTTAAGGAATTTGTTGCATTATTTAAGGACTCTGCTGCATTATTTAAGGACTTTGCTGCATTATTTAATAACTTTGTTGCATTATATAAGTACTCTGCTGCATTATTTAAGGACTTTGTTGCATTATGTAAGGAGTCTGCTGCATTATTTAAGGAGTCTGCTGCATTATTTAACGACTCTGCTGCGTTATTTAAGGACTCTGCTGCATTATTTAAGAACTTTGCTGCATTATTTAAGGACTCTTCTGAATTATTTAATGACTCTGCTGAAGTATTTGAGGACTCAGCTGCATTATTTAAGGACTCTGCTGCATTATTTAAGGAATTTGCTGCATTATTTAAGGACTCTGCTGCGTTATTTAAGGACTCTGCTGCATTATTTAAGGACTTTGATGCATTATTTATGGACGCTGCTGCAGAATTTAAGGAATCTGCTGCATTATTTAAGGACTTTGTTGCATTATTAAAGGTCTCTGCTGCATTATTTAAGGACTCTGCTGTGGTATTTAAGGACTCTGCTGCATTATTTAAGGAATTTGTTGCATTATTTAAGGACGCTGCTGCATTATTTAAGGTCTTTGTTGCATTATTTAAGGACTCTGCTGCAGTATTTAATGACTCTGCTGAAGCATTTGGGGACTCAGATGCATTATTTAAGGACTCTGCTGCATTATGTAAGGGCTTTGCTGCTTTATTTAAGGACTCTTTTGCATTATTTAAGGACTTTGTTGCATTATTTAAGGACTCTGCTGCATTATTTAAGGACTTTGTTGCATTATTTAAGGATTCTGCTGCATTATTTAAGGACTTTGCTGCATTATTTAAGGACTATGCTTTGGTATTTAAGGACTCTGCTGCATTATTTAAGGACTTTGCTGCATTATTTAAGGACTCTGCTGCATTATTTAATTACTTTGCTGCATTATTTAAGGACTCTGCTGCGGTATTTAAGGACTCTGCTGCATTATTTAAGGACTTTGATGCATTATTTAAGGACTCTGCTGCATTATTTAAGGAATTTGTTGCATTATTTAAGGACTCTGCTGCATTATTTAAGGACTTTGCTGCATTATTTAATAATTTTGTTGCATTATATAAGTACTCTGCTGCATTATTTAAGGACTTTGTTGCATTATGTAAGGAGTCTGCTGCATTATTTAAGGACTTTGCTGCATTATTTAACGACTCTGCTGAAACATTTGAGGACTCAGCTGCATTATTTAAGGACTCTGCTGCATTATTTAAGGAATTTGCTGCATTATTTAAGGACTCTGCTGCGGTATTTAAGGACTCTGCTGCATTATTTAAGGACTTTGATGCATTATTTAAGGACTCTGCTGCATTATTTAATGACTTTGTTGCATTATATAAGGTCTCTGCTGCATTATTTAAGGACTATGTTGCATTATGTTAGAAGTCTGCTGCATTATTTAAGGACTTTGCTGCATTATTTAAGGACTCTGCTGCATTATTTAAGGACTTTATTGCATTATTTAAGGACTCTGCTGCATTATTTAATGACTCTGCTGAAGCATTTGAGGACTCAGCTGCATTATTTAAGGTCTCTGCTGTATTATTTAAGGACTCTGCTGCATTATTTAATGACTCTGCTGCGGTATTTAAGGACTCTGCTGCATTATTTAAGGACTTTGCTGCATTATTTAAGGACTGCTGCGTTGTTTAAGGACTCTGCTGCATTATTTAAGACTTTGCTGCATTATTTAAGGACTCTGCTGCAGTGTTTAATGACTCTGCTGAAGCAATTGGGGACTCAGATGCATTATTTAAGGACTCTGCTGCATTATGTAAGGACTTTGCTGCTTTATTTAAGGACTTTGCTGCATTATTTAAGGACTTTGCTGCATTATTTAAGGACTATGCTGTGGTATTTAAGTACTCTGCTGCATTATTTAAGGACTTTGCTGCATTATTTAAGGACTCTGCTGCATTATTTAATTACTTTGCTGCATTATTAAAGGACCCTGCTGCGGCATTTAAGGATTCTGCTGCATAATTTAAGGACTTTATTGCATTATTTAAGGATCCTGCTGCATTATTTAAGGATCCTGCTGAAGCATTTGAGGACTCAGCTGCATTATTTAAGGACTTTGCTGCATTATTTAACGACTCTGCTGCATTATTTAAGGACTCTGCTGCTTTATTTAAGGACTTTCCTGCATTATTTAAGGAGTCTTCTGCATTATTTAATGACTCTGCTGAAGCATTTGAGGACTCAACTGCATTATTTAAGGACTCTGCTGCATTATTTAAGGTCTCTGCTGCATTATTTAAGGACTCTGCTGTGGTATATAAGGACTCTGCTGCATTATTTAAGGAATTTGTTGCATTATTTAAGGACGCTGCTGCATTATTTAAGGACTTTGTTGCATTATTTAAGGACTCTGCTGCATTAATTAAGGACTTTGCTGCATTACTTAAGGACACTGCTGCATTATTTAAGGACTTTGTTGCATTATTTAAGGACTCTGCTGCATTATTTAAGGACTCTGCTGAAACATTTGGGGACTCAGATGCATTATTTAAGGTCTCTGCTGCATTATGTAAGGGCTTTGCTGCTTTATTTAAGGACTCTGTTGCATTATTTAAGGACTTTGTTGCATTATTTAAGAACTCTGCTGCATTATTTAAGGAATTTGTTGCATTATTTAAGGATTCTGCTGCATTATTTAAGGACTTTGCTGCATTATTTAAGGACTATGCTGTGGTATTTAAGGACTCTGCTGCATTATTTAAGGACTTTGCTGCATTATTAAAGGACTCTGCTGCATTATTTAATTACTTTGCTGCATTATTTAAGGACTCTGCTGCGGTATTTAAGGACTCTGCTGCATTATTTAAGGACTTTGATGCATTATTTAAGGACACTGCTGCAGAATTTAAGGAATCTGCTGCGTTATTTAAGGACTTTGTTGCATTATTTAAGGTCTCTTTTTCATTATTTAAGGACTCTGCTATTGTACTTAAGGACTTTGCTGCATTATTTAAGGACTTTGCTGCATTATTTAAGGACTCTGCTGCATTATTTAAGTACTTTGTTGCATTATTTAAGGACTCTGCTGCATAATTTAAGGACTTTATTGCATTATTTAAGGATCCTGCTGCATTATTTAATGACTCTGCTGAAGCATTTGAGGACTCAGCTACATTATTTAAGGTCTCTGCTGCATTATTTAAGGATCCTGCTGAAGCATTTGAGGACTCAGCTGCATTATTTAAGGACTTTGCTGCATTATTTAACGACTCTGCTGCATTATTTAAGGACTCTGCTGCATTATTTAAGGACACTGCTGCATTATTTAAGGACTCTGCTGCATTATTTAAGGACTTTGCTGCATTATTTAACGACTCTGCTGCATTATTTAAGAACTTTGCTGCATTATTTAAGGACTCTGCTGCATTATTTAAGGAATTTGTTGCATTATTTAAGGACTCTGCTGCTTTATTTAAGGACTCTGCTGCGGTATTTAAGGACTCTGCTGCATTATTTAAGGACTTTGCTGCATTATTTAAGGACTGCTGCGTTATTTAAGGACTCTGCTGCATTATTTAAGACTTTGCTGCATTATTTAAGGACTCTGCTGCAGTGTTTAATGACTCTGCTGAAGCAACTGGGGACTCAGATGCATTATTTAAGGACTCTGCTGCATTATGTAAGGACTTTGCTGCTTTATTTAAGGACTTTGCTGCATTATTTAAGGACTTTGTTGCATTATTTAAGGACTCTGCTGCATTATTTAAGGACTTTGTTGCATTATTTAAGGACTCTTCTGCATTATTTAAGGACTTTGCTGCATTATTTAAGGACTCTGCTGCATTATTTAATTACTTTGCTGCATTATTAAAGGACCCTGCTGCGGCATTTAAGGATTCTGCTGCATTATTTAAGGACTTTGATGCATTATTTAAGGACGCTGCTGCAGAATTTAAGGAATCTGCTGCATTATTTAAGGACTTTGTTGCATTATTTAAGGTCTCTGCTGCATGAATTATGGACTCTGCTATGGTACTTAAGGACTTTGCTGCATTATTTAAGGACTTTGCTGCATTATTTAAGGACTTTGATGCATTATTTAAGAACTTTGTTGCATTATTTAAGGACTCTGCTGCATTATTTAAGGACTTTGTTGCATTATGTAAGGACTTTGCTGCTTTATTTAAGGACTTTGCTGCATTATTTAAGGACTTTGTTGCATTATTTAAGGACTCTGCTGCATTATTTAAGGACTTTGTTGCATTATTAAGGACTCTTCTGCATTATTTAAGGACTTTGCTGCATTATTTAAGGACTATGCTGTGGTATTTAAGTACTCTGCTGCATTATTTAAGGACTTTGCTGCATTATTTAAGGACTCTGCTGCATTATTTAATTACTTTGCTGCATTATTAAAGGACCCTGCTGCGGCATTTAGGGATTCTGCTGCATAATTTAAGGACTTTATTGCATTATTTAAGGATCCTGCTGCATTATTTAAGGATCCTGATGAAGCATTTGAGGACTCAGCTGCATTATTTAAGGACTTTGCTGCATTATTTAACGACTCTGCTGCATTATTTAAGGACTCTGCTGCTTTATTTAAGGACTTTCCTGCATTATTTAAGGAGTCTTCTGCATTATTTAATGACTCTGCTGAAGCATTTGAGGACTCAACTGCATTATTTAAGGACTCTGCTGCATTATTTAAGGTCTCTGCTGCATTATTTAAGGACTCTGCTGTGGTATGTAAGGACTCTGCTGCATTATTTAAGGAATTTGTTGCATTATTTAAGGACGCTGCTGCATTATTTAAGGACTTTGTTGCATTATTTAAGGACTCTGCTGCATTAATTAAGGACTTTGCTGCATTACTTAAGGACACTGCTGCATTATTTAAGGACTTTGTTGCATTATTTAAGGACTCTGCTGCATTATTTAAGGACTCTGCTGAAGCATTTGGGGACTCAGATGCATTATTTAAGGACTCTGCTGCATTATGTAAGGGCTTTGCTGCTTTATTTAAGGACTCTGTTGCATTATTTAAGGACTTTGTTGCATTATTTAAGAACTCTGCTGCATTATTTAAGGACTTTGTTGCATTATTTAAGGATTCTGCTGCATTATTTAAGGACTTTGCTGCATTATTTAAGGACTATGCTGTGGTATTTAAGGACTCTGCTGCATTATTTAAGGACTTTGCTGCATTATTAAAGGACTCTGCTGCATTATTTAATTACTTTGCTGCATTATTTAAGGACTCTGCTGCGGTATTTAAGGACTCTGCTGCATTATTTAAGGACTTTGATGCATTATTTAAGGACACTGCTGCAGAATTTAAGGAATCTGCTGCATTATCTAAGGACTTTGTTGCATTATTTAAGGTCTCTTTTTCATTATTTAAGGACTCTGCTATTGTACTTAAGGACTTTGCTGCATTATTTAAGGACTTTGCTGCATTATTTAAGGACTCTGCTGCATTATTTAAGTACTTTGTTGCATTATTTAAGGACTCTGCTGCATAATTTAAGGACTTTATTGCATTATTTAAGAATCCTGCTGCATTATTTAATGACTCTGCTGAAGCATTTGAGGACTCAGCTGCATTATTTAAGGTCTCTCTGCTGCATTATTTAAGGATCCTGCTGAAGCATTTGAGGACTCAGCTGCATTATTTAAGGACTTTGCTGCATTATTTAACGACTCTGCTGCGTTATTTAAGGACTCTGCTGCATTATTTAAGGACACTGCTGCATTATTTAAGGACTCTGCTGCATTATTTAAGGACTTTGCTGCATTATTTAACGACTCTGCTGCATTATTTAAGAACTTTGCTGCATTATTTAAGGACTCTGCTCCATTATTTAAGGAATTTGCTGCATTATTTAAGGACTCTGCTGCTTTATTTAAGGACTTTGCTGCATTATTTAATGAATCTGCTGAAGCATTTGAGGACTCAACTGCATTATTTAAGGTCTCTGCTGCATTATTTAAGGACTCTGCTGAAGCATTTGAGGACTCAGCTGCATGATTTAAGGACTTTGCTGAATTATTTAAGGACTCTGCTGCATTATTTAAGGAATTTGTTGCATTATTTAAGGACTCTGCTGCATTATTTAAGGAATTTGTTGCATTATTTAAGGACTTTGCTGCATTATTTAATAACTTTGTTGCATTATATAAGTACTCTGCTGCATTATTTAAGGACTTTGTTGCATTATGTAAGGAGTCTGCTGCATTATTTAAGGAGTCTGCTGCATTATTTAATGACTATGCTGCATTATTTAAGGACTGCTGCGTTATTTAAGGACTCTGCTGCATTATTTAAGACTTTGCTGCATTATTTAAGGACTCTGCTGCAGTATTTAATGACTCTGCTGAAGCATTTGGGGACTCAGATGCTTTATTTAAGGACTCTGTTGCATTATTTAAGGACTTTGTTGCATTATTTAAGGACTCTGCTGCATTATTTAAGGACTTTGTTGCATTATTTAAGGATTCTGCTGCATTTTTTAAGGACTTTGCTGCATTATTTAAGGACTCTGCTGCATTATTTAATTACTTTGCTCCATTATTTAAGGACTCTGCTGCGGTATTTAAGGACTCTGCTGCATTATTTAAGGACTGTGATGCATTATTTAAGGACGCTGCTGCAGAATTTAAGGAATCTGCTGCATTATTTAAGGACTTTGTTGCATTATTTAAGGTCTCTGCTGCATTATTTAAGGACTCTGCTATGGTACTTAAGGACTTTGCTGCATTATTTAAGGACTTTGCTGCATTATTTAAGGACTCTGCTGCATTATTTAAGAACTGTGTTGCATTATTTAAGGACTCTGCTGCATTATTTAAGGACTTTGTTGCGTTATGTAAGGACTCTGCTGCATTATTTAAGGACTTTGCTGCATTATTTAAGGACTCTACTGCATAATTTAAGGACTTTATTGCATTATTTAAGGATCCTGCTGCATTATTTAATGACTCTGCTGAAGCATTTGAGGACTCAGCTGCATTATTAAAGGTCTCTGCTGCATTATTTAAGGATCCTGCTGAAGCATTTGAGGACTCAGCTGCATTATTTAAGGACTTTGCTGCATTATTTAAGGACTCTTCTGCATTATTTAATGACTCTGCTGAAGTATTTGAGGACTCAGCTGCATTATTTAAGGACTCTGCTGCATTATTTAAGGAATTTGCTGCATTATTTAAGGACTCTACTGCGTTATTTAAGGACTCTGCTGCATTATTTAAGGACTTTGCTGCATTATTTAAGGACTCTGCTGCATTATTTAATTACTTTGCTGCATTATTTAAAGACTCTGCTGCGGTATTTAAGGACTCTGCTGCATTATTTAAGGACTTTGATGCATTATTTAAGGACTCTGCTGCATTATTTAAGGAATTTGTTGCATTATTTAAGGACTCTGCTGCATTATTTAAGGACTTTGCTGCATTATTTAATAACTTTGTTGCATTATATAAGTACTCTGCTGCATTATTTAAGGACTTTGTTGCATTATGTAAGGAGTCTGCTGCATTATTTAAGGACTTTGCTGCATTATTTAATGACTCTGCTGAAGCATTTGAGGACTCAGCTGCATTATTTAAGGACTCTGCTGCATTATTTAAGGAATTTGCTGCATTATTTAAGGACTCTGCTGCGGTATTTAAGGACTCTGCTGCATTATTTAAGGACTTTGTTGCATTATGTAAGGAGTCTGCTGCATTATTTAAGGACTTTGCTGCATTATTTAACGACTCTGCTGAAACATTTGAGGACTCAGCTGCATTATTTAAGGACTCTGCTGCATTATTTAAGGAATTTGCTGCATTATTTAAGGACTTTGATGCATTATTTAAGGACTCTGCTGCATTATTTAATGACTTTGTTGCATTATATAAGGTCTCTGCTGCATTATTTAAGGACTATGTTGCATTATGTTAGAAGTCTGCTGCATTATTTAAGGACTTTGCTGCATTATTTAAGGACTCTGCTGCATTATTTAAGGACTTTATTGCATTATTTAAGGACTCTGCTGCATTATTTAATGACTCTGCTGAAGCATTTGAGGACTCAGCTGCATTATTTAAGGTCTCTGCTGTATTATTTAAGGACTCTGCTGCATTATTTAATGACTCTGCTGCGGTATTTAAGGACTCTGCTGCATTATTTAAGGACTTTGCTGCATTATTTAAGGACTGCTGCGTTGTTTAAGGACTCTGCTGCATTATTTAAGACTTTGCTGCATTATTTAAGGACTCTGCTGCAGTGTTTAATGACTCTGCTGAAGCAATTGGGGACTCAGATGCATTATTTAAGGACTCTGCTGCATTATGTAAGGACTTTGCTGCTTTATTTAAGGACTTTGCTGCATTATTTAAGGACTTTGCTGCATTATTTAAGGACTATGCTGTGGTATTTAAGTACTCTGCTGCATTATTTAAGGACTTTGCTGCATTATTTAAGGACTCTGCTGCATTATTTAATTACTTTGCTGCATTATTAAAGGACCCTGCTGCGGCATTTAAGGATTCTGCTGCATAATTTAAGGACTTTATTGCATTATTTAAGGATCCTGCTGCATTATTTAAGGATCCTGCTGAAGCATTTGAGGACTCAGCTGCATTATTTAAGGACTTTGCTGCATTATTTAACGACTCTGCTGCATTATTTAAGGACTCTGCTGCTTTATTTAAGGACTTTCCTGCATTATTTAAGGAGTCTTCTGCATTATTTAATGACTCTGCTGAAGCATTTGAGGACTCAACTGCATTATTTAAGGACTCTGCTGCATTATTTAAGGTCTCTGCTGCATTATTTAAGGACTCTGCTGTGGTATATAAGGACTCTGCTGCATTATTTAAGGAATTTGTTGCATTATTTAAGGACGCTGCTGCATTATTTAAGGACTTTGTTGCATTATTTAAGGACTCTGCTGCATTAATTAAGGACTTTGCTGCATTACTTAAGGACACTGCTGCATTATTTAAGGACTTTGTTGCATTATTTAAGGACTCTGCTGCATTATTTAAGGACTCTGCTGAAACATTTGGGGACTCAGATGCATTATTTAAGGTCTCTGCTGCATTATGTAAGGGCTTTGCTGCTTTATTTAAGGACTCTGTTGCATTATTTAAGGACTTTGTTGCATTATTTAAGAACTCTGCTGCATTATTTAAGGAATTTGTTGCATTATTTAAGGATTCTGCTGCATTATTTAAGGACTTTGCTGCATTATTTAAGGACTATGCTGTGGTATTTAAGGACTCTGCTGCATTATTTAAGGACTTTGCTGCATTATTAAAGGACTCTGCTGCATTATTTAATTACTTTGCTGCATTATTTAAGGACTCTGCTGCGGTATTTAAGGACTCTGCTGCATTATTTAAGGACTTTGATGCATTATTTAAGGACACTGCTGCAGAATTTAAGGAATCTGCTGCGTTATTTAAGGACTTTGTTGCATTATTTAAGGTCTCTTTTTCATTATTTAAGGACTCTGCTATTGTACTTAAGGACTTTGCTGCATTATTTAAGGACTTTGCTGCATTATTTAAGGACTCTGCTGCATTATTTAAGTACTTTGTTGCATTATTTAAGGACTCTGCTGCATAATTTAAGGACTTTATTGCATTATTTAAGGATCCTGCTGCATTATTTAATGACTCTGCTGAAGCATTTGAGGACTCAGCTACATTATTTAAGGTCTCTGCTGCATTATTTAAGGATCCTGCTGAAGCATTTGAGGACTCAGCTGCATTATTTAAGGACTTTGCTGCATTATTTAACGACTCTGCTGCGTTATTTAAGGACTCTGCTGCATTATTTAAGGACACTGCTGCATTATTTAAGGACTCTGCTGCATTATTTAAGGACTTTGCTGCATTATTTAACGACTCTGCTGCATTATTTAAGAACTTTGCTGCATTATTTAAGGACTCTGCTGCATTATTTAAGGAATTTGTTGCATTATTTAAGGACTCTGCTGCTTTATTTAAGGACTCTGCTGCGGTATTTAAGGACTCTGCTGCATTATTTAAGGACTTTGCTGCATTATTTAAGGACTGCTGCGTTATTTAAGGACTCTGCTGCATTATTTAAGACTTTGCTGCATTATTTAAGGACTCTGCTGCAGTGTTTAATGACTCTGCTGAAGCAACTGGGGACTCAGATGCATTATTTAAGGACTCTGCTGCATTATGTAAGGACTTTGCTGCTTTATTTAAGGACTTTGCTGCATTATTTAAGGACTTTGTTGCATTATTTAAGGACTCTGCTGCATTATTTAAGGACTTTGTTGCATTATTTAAGGACTCTTCTGCATTATTTAAGGACTTTGCTGCATTATTTAAGGACTCTGCTGCATTATTTAATTACTTTGCTGCATTATTAAAGGACCCTGCTGCGGCATTTAAGGATTCTGCTGCATTATTTAAGGACTTTGATGCATTATTTAAGGACGCTGCTGCAGAATTTAAGGAATCTGCTGCATTATTTAAGGACTTTGTTGCATTATTTAAGGTCTCTGCTGCATGAATTATGGACTCTGCTATGGTACTTAAGGACTTTGCTGCATTATTTAAGGACTTTGCTGCATTATTTAAGGACTTTGATGCATTATTTAAGAACTTTGTTGCATTATTTAAGGACTCTGCTGCATTATTTAAGGACTTTGTTGCATTATGTAAGGACTTTGCTGCTTTATTTAAGGACTTTGCTGCATTATTTAAGGACTTTGTTGCATTATTTAAGGACTCTGCTGCATTATTTAAGGACTTTTTTGCATTATTAAGGACTCTTCTGCATTATTTAAGGACTTTGCTGCATTATTTAAGGACTATGCTGTGGTATTTAAGTACTCTGCTGCATTATTTAAGGACTTTGCTGCATTATTTAAGGACTCTGCTGCATTATTTAATTACTTTGCTGCATTATTAAAGGACCCTGCTGCGGCATTTAGGGATTCTGCTGCATAATTTAAGGACTTTATTGCATTATTTAAGGATCCTGCTGCATTATTTAAGGATCCTGATGAAGCATTTGAGGACTCAGCTGCATTATTTAAGGACTTTGCTGCATTATTTAACGACTCTGCTGCATTATTTAAGGACTCTGCTGCTTTATTTAAGGACTTTCCTGCATTATTTAAGGAGTCTTCTGCATTATTTAATGACTCTGCTGAAGCATTTGAGGACTCAACTGCATTATTTAAGGACTCTGCTGCATTATTTAAGGTCTCTGCTGCATTATTTAAGGACTCTGCTGTGGTATGTAAGGACTCTGCTGCATTATTTAAGGAATTTGTTGCATTATTTAAGGACGCTGCTGCATTATTTAAGGACTTTGTTGCATTATTTAAGGACTCTGCTGCATTAATTAAGGACTTTGCTGCATTACTTAAGGACACTGCTGCATTATTTAAGGACTTTGTTGCATTATTTAAGGACTCTGCTGCATTATTTAAGGACTCTGCTGAAGCATTTGGGGACTCAGATGCATTATTTAAGGACTCTGCTGCATTATGTAAGGGCTTTGCTGCTTTATTTAAGGACTCTGTTGCATTATTTAAGGACTTTGTTGCATTATTTAAGAACTCTGCTGCATTATTTAAGGACTTTGTTGCATTATTTAAGGATTCTGCTGCATTATTTAAGGACTTTGCTGCATTATTTAAGGACTATGCTGTGGTATTTAAGGACTCTGCTGCATTATTTAAGGACTTTGCTGCATTATTAAAGGACTCTGCTGCATTATTTAATTACTTTGCTGCATTATTTAAGGACTCTGCTGCGGTATTTAAGGACTCTGCTGCATTATTTAAGGACTTTGATGCATTATTTAAGGACACTGCTGCAGAATTTAAGGAATCTGCTGCATTATCTAAGGACTTTGTTGCATTATTTAAGGTCTCTTTTTCATTATTTAAGGACTCTGCTATTGTACTTAAGGACTTTGCTGCATTATTTAAGGACTTTGCTGCATTATTTAAGGACTCTGCTGCATTATTTAAGTACTTTGTTGCATTATTTAAGGACTCTGCTGCATAATTTAAGGACTTTATTGCATTATTTAAGAATCCTGCTGCATTATTTAATGACTCTGCTGAAGCATTTGAGGACTCAGCTGCATTATTTAAGGTCTCTCTGCTGCATTATTTAAGGATCCTGCTGAAGCATTTGAGGACTCAGCTGCATTATTTAAGGACTTTGCTGCATTATTTAACGACTCTGCTGCGTTATTTAAGGACTCTGCTGCATTATTTAAGGACACTGCTGCATTATTTAAGGACTCTGCTGCATTATTTAAGGACTTTGCTGCATTATTTAACGACTCTGCTGCATTATTTAAGAACTTTGCTGCATTATTTAAGGACTCTGCTCCATTATTTAAGGAATTTGCTGCATTATTTAAGGACTCTGCTGCTTTATTTAAGGACTTTGCTGCATTATTTAATGAATCTGCTGAAGCATTTGAGGACTCAACTGCATTATTTAAGGTCTCTGCTGCATTATTTAAGGACTCTGCTGAAGCATTTGAGGACTCAGCTGCATGATTTAAGGACTTTGCTGAATTATTTAAGGACTCTGCTGCATTATTTAAGGAATTTGTTGCATTATTTAAGGACTCTGCTGCATTATTTAAGGAATTTGTTGCATTATTTAAGGACTTTGCTGCATTATTTAATAACTTTGTTGCATTATATAAGTACTCTGCTGCATTATTTAAGGACTTTGTTGCATTATGTAAGGAGTCTGCTGCATTATTTAAGGAGTCTGCTGCATTATTTAATGACTATGCTGCATTATTTAAGGACTTCTGCGTTATTTAAGGACTCTGCTGCATTATTTAAGACTTTGCTGCATTATTTAAGGACTCTGCTGCAGTATTTAATGACTCTGCTGAAGCATTTGGGGACTCAGATGCTTTATTTAAGGACTCTGTTGCATTATTTAAGGACTTTGTTGCATTATTTAAGGACTCTGCTGCATTATTTAAGGACTTTGTTGCATTATTTAAGGATTCTGCTGCATTTTTTAAGGACTTTGCTGCATTATTTAAGGACTCTGCTGCATTATTTAATTACTTTGCTCCATTATTTAAGGACTCTGCTGCGGTATTTAAGGACTCTGCTGCATTATTTAAGGACTGTGATGCATTATTTAAGGACGCTGCTGCAGAATTTAAGGAATCTGCTGCATTATTTAAGGACTTTGTTGCATTATTTAAGGTCTCTGCTGCATTATTTAAGGACTCTGCTATGGTACTTAAGGACTTTGCTGCATTATTTAAGGACTTTGCTGCATTATTTAAGGACTCTGCTGCATTATTTAAGAACTGTGTTGCATTATTTAAGGACTCTGCTGCATTATTTAAGGACTTTGTTGCATTATGTAAGGACTCTGCTGCATTATTTAAGGACTTTGCTGCATTATTTAAGGACTCTACTGCATAATTTAAGGACTTTATTGCATTATTTAAGGATCCTGCTGCATTATTTAATGACTCTGCTGAAGCATTTGAGGACTCAGCTGCATTATTAAAGGTCTCTGCTGCATTATTTAAGGATCCTGCTGAAGCATTTGAGGACTCAGCTGCATTATTTAAGGACTTTGCTGCATTATTTAAGGACTCTTCTGCATTATTTAATGACTCTGCTGAAGTATTTGAGGACTCAGCTGCATTATTTAAGGACTCTGCTGCATTATTTAAGGAATTTGCTGCATTATTTAAGGACTCTACTGCGTTATTTAAGGACTCTGCTGCATTATTTAAGGACTTTGCTGCATTATTTAAGGACTCTGCTGCATTATTTAATTACTTTGCTGCATTATTTAAAGACTCTGCTGCGGTATTTAAGGACTCTGCTGCATTATTTAAGGACTTTGATGCATTATTTAAGGACTCTGCTGCATTATTTAAGGAATTTGTTGCATTATTTAAGGACTCTGCTGCATTATTTAAGGACTTTGCTGCATTATTTAATAACTTTGTTGCATTATATAAGTACTCTGCTGCATTATTTAAGGACTTTGTTGCATTATGTAAGGAGTCTGCTGCATTATTTAAGGACTTTGCTGCATTATTTAATGACTCTGCTGAAGCATTTGAGGACTCAGCTGCATTATTTAAGGACTCTGCTGCATTATTTAAGGAATTTGCTGCATTATTTAAGGACTCTGCTGCGGTATTTAAGGACTCTGCTGCATTATTTAAGGACTTTGTTGCATTATGTAAGGAGTCTGCTGCATTATTTAAGGACTTTGCTGCATTATTTAACGACTCTGCTGAAACATTTGAGGACTCAGCTGCATTATTTAAGGACTCTGCTGCATTATTTAAGGAATTTGCTGCATTATTTAAGGACTCTGCTGCGGTATTTAAGGACTCTGCTGCATTATTTAAGGACTTTGATGCATTATTTAAGGACTCTGCTGCATTATTTAATGACTTTGTTGCATTATATAAGGTCTCTGCTGCATTATTTAAGGACTATGTTGCATTATGTTAGAAGTCTGCTGCATTATTTAAGGACTTTGCTGCATTATTTAAGGACTCTGCTGCATTATTTAAGGATTCTGCTGCATAATTTAAGGACTTTATTGCATTATTTAAGGATCCTGCTGCATTATTTAAGGATCCTGCTGAAGCATTTGAGGACTCTGCTGCATTATTTAAGGACTTTGATGCATTATTTAAGGACTCTGCTGCATTATTTAAGGACTTTGCTGCATTATTTAAGGACTCTGCTGCATTATTTAAGGACTTTATTGCATTATTTAAGGACTCTGCTGCATTATTTAATGACTCTGCTGAAGCATTTGAGGACTCAGCTGCATTATTTAAGGTCTCTGCTGTATTATTTAAGGACTCTGCTGCATTATTTAATGACTCTGCTGCGGTATTTAAGGACTCTGCTGCATTATTTAAGGACTTTGCTGCATTATTTAAGGACTGCTGCGTTGTTTAAGGACTCTGCTGCATTATTTAAGACTTTGCTGCATTATTTAAGGACTCTGCTGCAGTGTTTAATGACTCTGCTGAAGCAATTGGGGACTCAGATGCATTATTTAAGGACTCTGCTGCATTATGTAAGGACTTTGCTGCTTTATTTAAGGACTTTGCTGCATTATTTAAGGACTTTGCTGCATTATTTAAGGACTATGCTGTGGTATTTAAGTACTCTGCTGCATTATTTAAGGACTTTGCTGCATTATTTAAGGACTCTGCTGCATTATTTAATTACTTTGCTGCATTATTAAAGGACCCTGCTGCGGCATTTAAGGATTCTGCTGCATAATTTAAGGACTTTATTGCATTATTTAAGGATCCTGCTGCATTATTTAAGGATCCTGCTGAAGCATTTGAGGACTCAGCTGCATTATTTAAGGACTTTGCTGCATTATTTAACGACTCTGCTGCATTATTTAAGGACTCTGCTGCTTTATTTAAGGACTTTCCTGCATTATTTAAGGAGTCTTCTGCATTATTTAATGACTCTGCTGAAGCATTTGAGGACTCAACTGCATTATTTAAGGACTCTGCTGCATTATTTAAGGTCTCTGCTGCATTATTTAAGGACTCTGCTGTGGTATATAAGGACTCTGCTGCATTATTTAAGGAATTTGTTGCATTATTTAAGGACGCTGCTGCATTATTTAAGGACTTTGTTGCATTATTTAAGGACTCTGCTGCATTAATTAAGGACTTTGCTGCATTACTTAAGGACACTGCTGCATTATTTAAGGACTTTGTTGCATTATTTAAGGACTCTGCTGCATTATTTAAGGACTCTGCTGAAACATTTGGGGACTCAGATGCATTATTTAAGGTCTCTGCTGCATTATGTAAGGGCTTTGCTGCTTTATTTAAGGACTCTGTTGCATTATTTAAGGACTTTGTTGCATTATTTAAGAACTCTGCTGCATTATTTAAGGAATTTGTTGCATTATTTAAGGATTCTGCTGCATTATTTAAGGACTTTGCTGCATTATTTAAGGACTATGCTGTGGTATTTAAGGACTCTGCTGCATTATTTAAGGACTTTGCTGCATTATTAAAGGACTCTGCTGCATTATTTAATTACTTTGCTGCATTATTTAAGGACTCTGCTGCGGTATTTAAGGACTCTGCTGCATTATTTAAGGACTTTGATGCATTATTTAAGGACACTGCTGCAGAATTTAAGGAATCTGCTGCGTTATTTAAGGACTTTGTTGCATTATTTAAGGTCTCTTTTTCATTATTTAAGGACTCTGCTATTGTACTTAAGGACTTTGCTGCATTATTTAAGGACTTTGCTGCATTATTTAAGGACTCTGCTGCATTATTTAAGTACTTTGTTGCATTATTTAAGGACTCTGCTGCATAATTTAAGGACTTTATTGCATTATTTAAGGATCCTGCTGCATTATTTAATGACTCTGCTGAAGCATTTGAGGACTCAGCTACATTATTTAAGGTCTCTGCTGCATTATTTAAGGATCCTGCTGAAGCATTTGAGGACTCAGCTGCATTATTTAAGGACTTTGCTGCATTATTTAACGACTCTGCTGCGTTATTTAAGGACTCTGCTGCATTATTTAAGGACACTGCTGCATTATTTAAGGACTCTGCTGCATTATTTAAGGACTTTGCTGCATTATTTAACGACTCTGCTGCATTATTTAAGAACTTTGCTGCATTATTTAAGGACTCTGCTGCATTATTTAAGGAATTTGTTGCATTATTTAAGGACTCTGCTGCTTTATTTAAGGACTCTGCTGCGGTATTTAAGGACTCTGCTGCATTATTTAAGGACTTTGCTGCATTATTTAAGGACTGCTGCGTTATTTAAGGACTCTGCTGCATTATTTAAGACTTTGCTGCATTATTTAAGGACTCTGCTGCAGTGTTTAATGACTCTGCTGAAGCAACTGGGGACTCAGATGCATTATTTAAGGACTCTGCTGCATTATGTAAGGACTTTGCTGCTTTATTTAAGGACTTTGCTGCATTATTTAAGGACTTTGTTGCATTATTTAAGGACTCTGCTGCATTATTTAAGGACTTTGTTGCATTATTTAAGGACTCTTCTGCATTATTTAAGGACTTTGCTGCATTATTTAAGGACTCTGCTGCATTATTTAATTACTTTGCTGCATTATTAAAGGACCCTGCTGCGGCATTTAAGGATTCTGCTGCATTATTTAAGGACTTTGATGCATTATTTAAGGACGCTGCTGCAGAATTTAAGGAATCTGCTGCATTATTTAAGGACTTTGTTGCATTATTTAAGGTCTCTGCTGCATGAATTATGGACTCTGCTATGGTACTTAAGGACTTTGCTGCATTATTTAAGGACTTTGCTGCATTATTTAAGGACTTTGATGCATTATTTAAGAACTTTGTTGCATTATTTAAGGACTCTGCTGCATTATTTAAGGACTTTGTTGCATTATGTAAGGACTTTGCTGCTTTATTTAAGGACTTTGCTGCATTATTTAAGGACTTTGTTGCATTATTTAAGGACTCTGCTGCATTATTTAAGGACTTTTTTGCATTATTAAGGACTCTTCTGCATTATTTAAGGACTTTGCTGCATTATTTAAGGACTATGCTGTGGTATTTAAGTACTCTGCTGCATTATTTAAGGACTTTGCTGCATTATTTAAGGACTCTGCTGCATTATTTAATTACTTTGCTGCATTATTAAAGGACCCTGCTGCGGCATTTAGGGATTCTGCTGCATAATTTAAGGACTTTATTGCATTATTTAAGGATCCTGCTGCATTATTTAAGGATCCTGATGAAGCATTTGAGGACTCAGCTGCATTATTTAAGGACTTTGCTGCATTATTTAACGACTCTGCTGCATTATTTAAGGACTCTGCTGCTTTATTTAAGGACTTTCCTGCATTATTTAAGGAGTCTTCTGCATTATTTAATGACTCTGCTGAAGCATTTGAGGACTCAACTGCATTATTTAAGGACTCTGCTGCATTATTTAAGGTCTCTGCTGCATTATTTAAGGACTCTGCTGTGGTATGTAAGGACTCTGCTGCATTATTTAAGGAATTTGTTGCATTATTTAAGGACGCTGCTGCATTATTTAAGGACTTTGTTGCATTATTTAAGGACTCTGCTGCATTAATTAAGGACTTTGCTGCATTACTTAAGGACACTGCTGCATTATTTAAGGACTTTGTTGCATTATTTAAGGACTCTGCTGCATTATTTAAGGACTCTGCTGAAGCATTTGGGGACTCAGATGCATTATTTAAGGACTCTGCTGCATTATGTAAGGGCTTTGCTGCTTTATTTAAGGACTCTGTTGCATTATTTAAGGACTTTGTTGCATTATTTAAGAACTCTGCTGCATTATTTAAGGACTTTGTTGCATTATTTAAGGATTCTGCTGCATTATTTAAGGACTTTGCTGCATTATTTAAGGACTATGCTGTGGTATTTAAGGACTCTGCTGCATTATTTAAGGACTTTGCTGCATTATTAAAGGACTCTGCTGCATTATTTAATTACTTTGCTGCATTATTTAAGGACTCTGCTGCGGTATTTAAGGACTCTGCTGCATTATTTAAGGACTTTGATGCATTATTTAAGGACACTGCTGCAGAATTTAAGGAATCTGCTGCATTATCTAAGGACTTTGTTGCATTATTTAAGGTCTCTTTTTCATTATTTAAGGACTCTGCTATTGTACTTAAGGACTTTGCTGCATTATTTAAGGACTTTGCTGCATTATTTAAGGACTCTGCTGCATTATTTAAGTACTTTGTTGCATTATTTAAGGACTCTGCTGCATAATTTAAGGACTTTATTGCATTATTTAAGAATCCTGCTGCATTATTTAATGACTCTGCTGAAGCATTTGAGGACTCAGCTGCATTATTTAAGGTCTCTCTGCTGCATTATTTAAGGATCCTGCTGAAGCATTTGAGGACTCAGCTGCATTATTTAAGGACTTTGCTGCATTATTTAACGACTCTGCTGCGTTATTTAAGGACTCTGCTGCATTATTTAAGGACACTGCTGCATTATTTAAGGACTCTGCTGCATTATTTAAGGACTTTGCTGCATTATTTAACGACTCTGCTGCATTATTTAAGAACTTTGCTGCATTATTTAAGGACTCTGCTCCATTATTTAAGGAATTTGCTGCATTATTTAAGGACTCTGCTGCTTTATTTAAGGACTTTGCTGCATTATTTAATGAATCTGCTGAAGCATTTGAGGACTCAACTGCATTATTTAAGGTCTCTGCTGCATTATTTAAGGACTCTGCTGAAGCATTTGAGGACTCAGCTGCATGATTTAAGGACTTTGCTGAATTATTTAAGGACTCTGCTGCATTATTTAAGGAATTTGTTGCATTATTTAAGGACTCTGCTGCATTATTTAAGGAATTTGTTGCATTATTTAAGGACTTTGCTGCATTATTTAATAACTTTGTTGCATTATATAAGTACTCTGCTGCATTATTTAAGGACTTTGTTGCATTATGTAAGGAGTCTGCTGCATTATTTAAGGAGTCTGCTGCATTATTTAATGACTATGCTGCATTATTTAAGGACTTCTGCGTTATTTAAGGACTCTGCTGCATTATTTAAGACTTTGCTGCATTATTTAAGGACTCTGCTGCAGTATTTAATGACTCTGCTGAAGCATTTGGGGACTCAGATGCTTTATTTAAGGACTCTGTTGCATTATTTAAGGACTTTGTTGCATTATTTAAGGACTCTGCTGCATTATTTAAGGACTTTGTTGCATTATTTAAGGATTCTGCTGCATTTTTTAAGGACTTTGCTGCATTATTTAAGGACTCTGCTGCATTATTTAATTACTTTGCTCCATTATTTAAGGACTCTGCTGCGGTATTTAAGGACTCTGCTGCATTATTTAAGGACTGTGATGCATTATTTAAGGACGCTGCTGCAGAATTTAAGGAATCTGCTGCATTATTTAAGGACTTTGTTGCATTATTTAAGGTCTCTGCTGCATTATTTAAGGACTCTGCTATGGTACTTAAGGACTTTGCTGCATTATTTAAGGACTTTGCTGCATTATTTAAGGACTCTGCTGCATTATTTAAGAACTGTGTTGCATTATTTAAGGACTCTGCTGCATTATTTAAGGACTTTGTTGCATTATGTAAGGACTCTGCTGCATTATTTAAGGACTTTGCTGCATTATTTAAGGACTCTACTGCATAATTTAAGGACTTTATTGCATTATTTAAGGATCCTGCTGCATTATTTAATGACTCTGCTGAAGCATTTGAGGACTCAGCTGCATTATTAAAGGTCTCTGCTGCATTATTTAAGGATCCTGCTGAAGCATTTGAGGACTCAGCTGCATTATTTAAGGACTTTGCTGCATTATTTAAGGACTCTTCTGCATTATTTAATGACTCTGCTGAAGTATTTGAGGACTCAGCTGCATTATTTAAGGACTCTGCTGCATTATTTAAGGAATTTGCTGCATTATTTAAGGACTCTACTGCGTTATTTAAGGACTCTGCTGCATTATTTAAGGACTTTGCTGCATTATTTAAGGACTCTGCTGCATTATTTAATTACTTTGCTGCATTATTTAAAGACTCTGCTGCGGTATTTAAGGACTCTGCTGCATTATTTAAGGACTTTGATGCATTATTTAAGGACTCTGCTGCATTATTTAAGGAATTTGTTGCATTATTTAAGGACTCTGCTGCATTATTTAAGGACTTTGCTGCATTATTTAATAACTTTGTTGCATTATATAAGTACTCTGCTGCATTATTTAAGGACTTTGTTGCATTATGTAAGGAGTCTGCTGCATTATTTAAGGACTTTGCTGCATTATTTAATGACTCTGCTGAAGCATTTGAGGACTCAGCTGCATTATTTAAGGACTCTGCTGCATTATTTAAGGAATTTGCTGCATTATTTAAGGACTCTGCTGCGGTATTTAAGGACTCTGCTGCATTATTTAAGGACTTTGTTGCATTATGTAAGGAGTCTGCTGCATTATTTAAGGACTTTGCTGCATTATTTAACGACTCTGCTGAAACATTTGAGGACTCAGCTGCATTATTTAAGGACTCTGCTGCATTATTTAAGGAATTTGCTGCATTATTTAAGGACTCTGCTGCGGTATTTAAGGACTCTGCTGCATTATTTAAGGACTTTGATGCATTATTTAAGGACTCTGCTGCATTATTTAATGACTTTGTTGCATTATATAAGGTCTCTGCTGCATTATTTAAGGACTATGTTGCATTATGTTAGAAGTCTGCTGCATTATTTAAGGACTTTGCTGCATTATTTAAGGACTCTGCTGCATTATTTAAGGATTCTGCTGCATAATTTAAGGACTTTATTGCATTATTTAAGGATCCTGCTGCATTATTTAAGGATCCTGCTGAAGCATTTGAGGACTCTGCTGCATTATTTAAGGACTTTGATGCATTATTTAAGGACTCTGCTGCATTATTTAAGGACTTTGCTGCATTATTTAAGGACTCTGCTGCATTATTTAAGGACTTTATTGCATTATTTAAGGACTCTGCTGCATTATTTAATGACTCTGCTGAAGCATTTGAGGACTCAGCTGCATTATTTAAGGTCTCTGCTGTATTATTTAAGGACTCTGCTGCATTATTTAATGACTCTGCTGCGGTATTTAAGGACTCTGCTGCATTATTTAAGGACTTTGCTGCATTATTTAAGGACTGCTGCGTTGTTTAAGGACTCTGCTGCATTATTTAAGACTTTGCTGCATTATTTAAGGACTCTGCTGCAGTGTTTAATGACTCTGCTGAAGCAATTGGGGACTCAGATGCATTATTTAAGGACTCTGCTGCATTATGTAAGGACTTTGCTGCTTTATTTAAGGACTTTGCTGCATTATTTAAGGACTTTGCTGCATTATTTAAGGACTATGCTGTGGTATTTAAGTACTCTGCTGCATTATTTAAGGACTTTGCTGCATTATTTAAGGACTCTGCTGCATTATTTAATTACTTTGCTGCATTATTAAAGGACCCTGCTGCGGCATTTAAGGATTCTGCTGCATAATTTAAGGACTTTATTGCATTATTTAAGGATCCTGCTGCATTATTTAAGGATCCTGCTGAAGCATTTGAGGACTCAGCTGCATTATTTAAGGACTTTGCTGCATTATTTAAGGAGTCTTCTGCATTATTTAATGACTCTGCTGAAGCATTTGAGGACTCAACTGCATTATTTAAGGACTCTGCTGCATTATTTAAGGTCTCTGCTGCATTATTTAAGGACTCTGCTGTGGTATATAAGGACTCTGCTGCATTATTTAAGGAATTTGTTGCATTATTTAAGGACGCTGCTGCATTATTTAATGACTTTGTTGCATTATTTAAGGACTCTGCTGCATTAATTAAGGACTTTGCTGCATTACTTAAGGACACTGCTGCATTATTTAAGGACTTTGTTGCATTATTTAAGGACTCTGCTGCATTATTTAAGGACTCTGCTGAAACATTTGGGGACTCAGATGCATTATTTAAGGTCTCTGCTGCATTATGTAAGGGCTTTGCTGCTTTATTTAAGGACTCTGTTGCATTATTTAAGGACTTTGTTGCATTATTTAAGAACTCTGCTGCATTATTTAAGGAATTTGTTGCATTATTTAAGGATTCTGCTGCATTATTTAAGGACTTTGCTGCATTATTTAAGGACTATGCTGTGGTATTTAAGGACTCTGCTGCATTATTTAAGGACTTTGCTGCATTATTAAAGGACTCTGCTGCATTATTTAATTACTTTGCTGCATTATTTAAGGACTCTGCTGCGGTATTTAAGGACTCTGCTGCATTATTTAAGGACTTTGATGCATTATTTAAGGACACTGCTGCAGAATTTAAGGAATCTGCTGCGTTATTTAAGGACTTTGTTGCATTATTTAAGGTCTCTTTTTCATTATTTAAGGACTCTGCTATTGTACTTAAGGACTTTGCTGCATTATTTAAGGACTTTGCTGCATTATTTAAGG
The DNA here is from genome assembly GCF_046119375.1 of Phyllobates terribilis. Taxonomy (NCBI): domain Eukaryota; kingdom Metazoa; phylum Chordata; class Amphibia; order Anura; family Dendrobatidae; genus Phyllobates; species Phyllobates terribilis. Next base: position 231,311 of record NW_027363178.1, read on the forward strand.
ACTCTGCTGCATTATTTAAGTACTTTGTTGCATTATTTAAGGACTCTGCTGCATAATTTAAGGACTTTATTGCATTATTTAAGGATCCTGCTGCATTATTTAATGACTCTGCTGAAGCATTTGAGGACTCAGCTACATTATTTAAGGTCTCTGCTGCATTATTTAAGGATCCTGCTGAAGCATTTGAGGACTCAGCTGCATTATTTAAGGACTTTGCTGCATTATTTAACGACTCTGCTGCGTTATTTAAGGACTCTGCTGCATTATTTAAGGACACTGCTGCATTACTTAAGGACTCTGCTGCATTATTTAAGGACTTTGCTGCATTATTTAACGACTCTGCTGCATTATTTAAGAACTTTGCTGCATTATTTAAGGACTCTGCTGCATTATTTAAGGAATTTGTTGCATTATTTAAGGACTCTGCTGCTTTATTTAAGGACTCTGCTGCGGTATTTAAGGACTCTGCTGCATTATTTAAGGACTTTGCTGCATTATTTAAGGACTGCTGCGTTATTTAAGGACTCTGCTGCATTATTTAAGACTTTGCTGCATTATTTAAGGACTCTGCTGCAGTGTTTAATGACTCTGCTGAAGCAACTGGGGACTCAGATGCATTATTTAAGGACTCTGCTGCATTATGTAAGGACTTTGCTGCTTTATTTAAGGACTTTGCTGCATTATTTAATTACTTTGCTGCATTATTAAAGGACCCTGCTGCGGCATTTAAGGATTCTGCTGCATTATTTAAGGACTTTGATGCATTATTTAAGGACGCTGCTGCAGAATTTAAGGAATCTGCTGCATTATTTAAGGACTTTGTTGCATTATTTAAGGTCTCTGCTGCATGAATTATGGACTCTGCTATGGTACTTAAGGACTTTGCTGCATTATTTAAGGACTTTGCTGCATTATTTAAGGACTTTGATGCATTATTTAAGAACTTTGTTGCATTATTTAAGGACTCTGCTGCATTATTTAAGGACTTTGTTGCATTATGTAAGGACTTTGCTGCTTTATTTAAGGACTTTGCTGCATTATTTAAGGACTTTGTTGCATTATTTAAGGACTCTGCTGCATTATTTAAGGACTTTGTTGCATTATTTAAGGACTCTTCTGCATTATTTAAGGACTTTGCTGCATTATTTAAGGACTATGCTGTGGTATTTAAGTACTCTGCTGCATTATTTAAGGACTTTGCTGCATTATTTAAGGACTCTGCTGCATTATTTAATTACTTTGCTGCATTATTAAAGGACCCTGCTGCGGCATTTAGGGATTCTGCTGCATAATTTAAGGACTTTATTGCATTATTTAAGGATCCTGCTGCATTATTTAAGGATCCTGATGAAGCATTTGAGGACTCAGCTGCATTATTTAAGGACTTTGCTGCATTATTTAACGACTCTGCTGCATTATTTAAGGACTCTGCTGCTTTATTTAAGGACTTTCCTGCATTATTTAAGGAGTCTTCTGCATTATTTAATGACTCTGCTGAAGCATTTGAGGACTCAACTGCATTATTTAAGGACTCTGCTGCATTATTTAAGGTCTCTGCTGCATTATTTAAGGACTCTGCTGTGGTATGTAAGGACTCTGCTGCATTATTTAAGGAATTTGTTGCATTATTTAAGGACGCTGCTGCATTATTTAAGGACTTTGTTGCATTATTTAAGGACTCTGCTGCATTAATTAAGGACTTTGCTGCATTACTTAAGGACACTGCTGCATTATTTAAGGACTTTGTTGCATTATTTAAGGACTCTGCTGCATTATTTAAGGACTCTGCTGAAGCATTTGGGGACTCAGATGCATTATTTAAGGACTCTGCTGCATTATGTAAGGGCTTTGCTGCTTTATTTAAGGACTCTGTTGCATTATTTAAGGACTTTGTTGCATTATTTAAGAACTCTGCTGCATTATTTAAGGACTTTGTTGCATTATTTAAGGATTCTGCTGCATTATTTAAGGACTTTGCTGCATTATTTAAGGACTATGCTGTGGTATTTAAGGACTCTGCTGCATTATTTAAGGACTTTGCTGCATTATTAAAGGACTCTGCTGCATTATTTAATTACTTTGCTGCATTATTTAAGGACTCTGCTGCGGTATTTAAGGACTCTGCTGCATTATTTAAGGACTTTGATGCATTATTTAAGGACACTGCTGCAGAATTTAAGGAATCTGCTGCATTATCTAAGGACTTTGTTGCATTATTTAAGGTCTCTTTTTCATTATTTAAGGACTCTGCTATTGTACTTAAGGACTTTGCTGCATTATTTAAGGACTTTGCTGCATTATTTAAGGACTCTGCTGCATTATTTAAGTACTTTGTTGCATTATTTAAGGACTCTGCTGCATAATTTAAGGACTTTATTGCATTATTTAAGAATCCTGCTGCATTATTTAATGACTCTGCTGAAGCATTTGAGGACTCAGCTGCATTATTTAAGGTCTCTCTGCTGCATTATTTAAGGATCCTGCTGAAGCATTTGAGGACTCAGCTGCATTATTTAAGGACTTTGCTGCATTATTTAACGACTCTGCTGCGTTATTTAAGGACTCTGCTGCATTATTTAAGGACACTGCTGCATTATTTAAGGACTCTGCTGCATTATTTAAGGACTTTGCTGCATTATTTAACGACTCTGCTGCATTATTTAAGAACTTTGCTGCATTATTTAAGGACTCTGCTCCATTATTTAAGGAATTTGCTGCATTATTTAAGGACTCTGCTGCTTTATTTAAGGACTTTGCTGCATTATTTAATGAATCTGCTGAAGCATTTGAGGACTCAACTGCATTATTTAAGGTCTCTGCTGCATTATTTAAGGACTCTGCTGAAGCATTTGAGGACTCAGCTGCATGATTTAAGGACTTTGCTGAATTATTTAAGGACTCTGCTGCATTATTTAAGGAATTTGTTGCATTATTTAAGGACTCTGCTGCATTATTTAAGGAATTTTTTGCATTATTTAAGGACTCTGCTGCATTATTTAAGGACTTTGCTGCATTATTTAATAACTTTGTTGCATTATATAAGTACTCTGCTGCATTATTTAAGGACTTTGTTGCATTATGTCAGGAGTCTGCTGCATTATTTAAGGAGTCTGCTGCATTATTTAATGACTATGCTGCATTATTTAAGGACTGCTGCGTTATTTAAGGACTCTGCTGCATTATTTAAGACTTTGCTGCATTATTTAAGGACTCTGCTGCAGTATTTAATGACTCTGCTGAAGCATTTGGGGACTCAGATGCTTTATTTAAGGACTCTGTTGCATTATTTAAGGACTTTGTTGCATTATTTAAGGACTCTGCTGCATTATTTAAGGACTTTGTTGCATTATTTAAGGATTCTGCTGCATTTTTTAAGGACTTTGCTGCATTATTTAAGGACTCTGCTGCATTATTTAATTACTTTGCTCCATTATTTAAGGACTCTGCTGCGGTATTTAAGGACTCTGCTGCATTATTTAAGGACTGTGATGCATTATTTAAGGACGCTGCTGCAGAATTTAAGGAATCTGCTGCATTATTTAAGGACTTTGTTGCATTATTTAAGGTCTCTGCTGCATTATTTAAGGACTCTGCTATGGTACTTAAGGACTTTGCTGCATTATTTAAGGACTTTGCTGCATTATTTAAGGACTCTGCTGCATTATTTAAGAACTGTGTTGCATTATTTAAGGACTCTGCTGCATTATTTAAGGACTTTGTTGCATTATGTAAGGACTCTGCTGCATTATTTAAGGACTTTGCTGCATTATTTAAGGACTCTACTGCATAATTTAAGGACTTTATTGCATTATTTAAGGATCCTGCTGCATTATTTAATGACTCTGCTGAAGCATTTGAGGACTCAGCTGCATTATTAAAGGTCTCTGCTGCATTATTTAAGGATCCTGCTGAAGCATTTGATGACTCAGCTGCATTATTTAAGGACTTTGCTGCATTATTTAAGGACTCTTCTGCATTATTTAATGACTCTGCTGAAGTATTTGAGGACTCAGCTGCATTATTTAAGGACTCTGCTGCATTATTTAAGGAATTTGCTGCATTATTTAAGGACTCTACTGCGTTATTTAAGGACTCTGCTGCATTATTTAAGGACTTTGCTGCATTATTTAAGGACTCTGCTGCATTATTTAATTACTTTGCTGCATTATTTAAAGACTCTGCTGCGGTATTTAAGGACTCTGCTGCATTATTTAAGGACTTTGATGCATTATTTAAGGACTCTGCTGCATTATTTAAGGAATTTGTTGCATTATTTAAGGACTCTGCTGCATTATTTAAGGACTTTGCTGCATTATTTAATAACTTTGTTGCATTATATAAGTACTCTGCTGCATTATTTAAGGACTTTGTTGCATTATGTAAGGAGTCTGCTGCATTATTTAAGGACTTTGCTGCATTATTTAATGACTCTGCTGAAGCATTTGAGGACTCAGCTGCATTATTTAAGGACTCTGCTGCATTATTTAAGGAATTTGCTGCATTATTTAAGGACTCTGCTGCGGTATTTAAGGACTCTGCTGCATTATTTAAGGACTTTGTTGCATTATGTAAGGAGTCTGCTGCATTATTTAAGGACTTTGCTGCATTATTTAATGAATCTGCTGAAGCATTTGAGGACTCAACTGCATTATTTAAGGTCTCTGCTGCATTATTAAGGACTCTGCTGAAGCATTTGAGGACTCAGCTGCATGATTTAAGGACTTTGCTGCATTATTTAAGGACTCTGCTGCATTATTTAAGGAATTTGTTGCATTATTTAAGGACTCTGCTGCATTATTTAAGGACTTTGCTGCATTATTTAATAACTTTGTTGCATTATATAAGTACTCTGCTGCATTATTTAAGGACTTTGTTGCATTATGTAAGGAGTCTGCTGCATTATTTAAGGACTTTGCTGCATTATTTAACGACTCTGCTGAAGCATTTGAGGACTCAGCTGCATTATTTAAGGACTCTGCTGCATTATTTAAGGAATTTGCTGCATTATTTAAGGACTCTGCTGCGGTATTTAAGGACTCTGCTGCATTATTTAAGGACTTTGTTGCATTATGTAAGGAGCCTGCTGCATTATTTAAGGACTTTGCTGCATTATTTAATGACTCTGCTGAAGCATTTGAGGACTCAGCTGCATAATTTAAGGACTCTGCTGCATTATTTAAGGAATTTGCTGCATTATTTAAGGACTCTGCTGCGATATTTAAGGACTCTTCTGCATTATTTAAGGACTTTGATGCATTATTTAAGGACGCTGCTGCAGAATTTAAGGAATCTGCTGCATTATTTAAGGACTTTGTTGCATTATTTAAGGTCTCTGCTGCATTATTTAAGGACTCTGCTGTGGTATTTAAGGACTCTGCTGCATTATTTAAGGACTTTGCTGCATTAATTAAGGACTTTGCTGCATTACTTAAGAACTCTGCTGCATTATTTAATTACTTGCTGCATTATTTAAGGACTCTGCTGCGGTGTTTAAGAACTCTGCTGCATTATTTAAGGACTTTGCTGCATTATCTTAGGACTCTGCTGCATTATTTAAGGACTTTGCTGTATTATTTAAGGACTCTACTGCATTATTTAAGGACTTTGTTGCATTATTTAAGGACTCTGCTGCATTATTTAAGGACTTTGCTGTATTATTTAAGGACTCTGCTGCATTATTTAAGGACTTTTTTGCATTATTTAATGACTCTGCTGCATTATTTAAGGACTTTGCTGCATTATTTAAGGACTCTGTTGCATTATTTAAGGACTTTATTGCATTATTTAATGACTCTGCTGCATTATTTAAGGAATTTGCTGCATTATTTAAGGACTCTGCTGCATTATTTAAGGACTTTGCTGCATTATTTAATGACTCTGCTGCATTATTTAAGGACTTTGTTGTATTATTTAAGGACTTTGCTGCATTATTTAAGGACTCTGCTGCGGTATTTAAGGACTCTGCTGCATTATTTAAGGACTTTGTTGCATTATTTAAGGACTCTGCTGCATTATTTAAGGACTTTGCTGCATTATTTAAGGACTATGCTGTGGTATTTAAGGACTCTGCTGTATTATTTAAGGACTTTGCTGCATTATTTAAGGACTCTGCTGCATTATTTAATGACTTTGTTGCATTATATAAAGACTCTGCTGCATTATTTAAGGACTATGTTGCATTATGTTAGAAGTCTGCTGCATTATTTAAGGACTTTGCTGCATTATTTAAGGACTCTGCTGCATTATTTAAGGACTTTATTGCATTATTTAAGGACTCTGCTGCATTATTTAATGACTCTGCTGAAGCATTTGAGGACTCAGCTGCATTATTTAAGGTCTCTGCTGTATTATTTAAGGACTCTGCTGCATTATTTAATGACTCTGCTGCGATATTTAAGGACTCTGCTGCATTATTTAAGGACTTTGCTGCATTATTTAAGGACTGCTGCGTTATTTAAGGACTCTGCTGCATTATTTAAGACTTTGCTGCATTATTTAAGGACTCTGCTGCAGTGCTTAATGACTCTGCTGAAGCAATTGGGGACTCAGATGCATTATTTAAGGACTCTGCTGCATTATGTAAGGACTTTGCTGCTTTATTTAAGGACTTTGCTGCATTATTTAAGGACTTTGTTGCATTATTTAAGGACTCTGCTGCATTATTTAAGGACTTTGTTGCATTATTTAAGGACTCTGCTGCATTATTTAAGGACTTTGCTGCATTATTTAAGGACTATGCTGTGGTATTTAAGGACTATGCTTTGGCATTATTTAAGGACTTTACTGCATTATTTAAGGACTCTGCTGCATTATTTAATTACTTTGCTGCATTATTAAAGGACCCTGCTGCGGCATTTAAGGATTCTGCTGCATTATTTAAGGACTTTGATGCATTATTTAAGGACGCTGCTGCAGAATTTAAGGAATCTGCTGCATTATTTAAGGACTTTGTTGCATTATTTAAGGTCTCTGCTGCATTATTTAAGGACTCTGCTATGGTACTTAACGACTTTGCTGCATTATTTAAGGACTTTGCTGCATTATTTAAGGACTTTGATGCATTATTTAAGAACTTTGTTGCATTATTTAAGGACTCTGCTGCATTATTTAAGGACTTTGTTGCATTATGTAAGGACTCTGCTGCATTATTTAAGGACTTTGCTGCATTATTTAAGGACTCTGTTGCATAATTTAAGGACTTTATTGCATTATTTAAGGATCCTGATGCATTATTTAAGGATCCTGCTGAAGCATTTGAGGACTCAGCTGCATTATTTAAGGACTTTGCTGCATTATTTAACGACTCTGCTGCATTATCTAAGGACTCTGCTGCTTTATTTAAGGACTTTCCTGCATTATTTAAGGAGTCTTCTGCATTATTTTATGACTCTGCTGAAGCATTTGAGGACTCAGCTGCATTATTTAAGGACTCTGCTGCATTATTTAAGGACTTTGCTGCATTATTTAATGACTCTGCTGAAGCATTTGAGGACTCAGCTGCATTATTTAAGGACTCTGCTGCATTATTTAAGGAGTTTGCTGCATTATTTAAGGACTCTGCTGCGGTATTTATGGACTCTGCTGCATTATTTAAGGACTTTGATGCATTATTTAAGGACGCTGCTGCAGAATTTAAGGAATCTGCTGCATTATTTAAGGACTTTGTTGCATTATTTAAGGTCTCTGCTGAATTATTTAAGGACTCTGCAGTGGTATTTAAGGACTCTGCTGCATTATTTAAGGAATTTGTTGCATTATTTAAGGACGCTGCTGCATTATTTAAGGAATTTGTTGCATTATTTAAGGACTTTGCTGCATTAATTAAGGACTTTGCTGCATTACTTAAGGACTCTGCTGCATTATTTAATTACTTGCTGCATTATTTAAGGACTCTGCTGCTGTGTTTAAGAACTCTGCTGCATTATTTAAGGACTTTGCTGCATTATTTTAGGACTCTGCTGCATTATTTAAGGACTTTGCTGTATTATTTAAGGACTCTACTGCATTATTTAAGGACTTTGTTGCATTATTTAAGGACTCTGCTGCATTATTTAAGGACTTTGCTGCATTATTTAAGGACTTTTTTGCATTATTTAAGGACTCTGCTGCATTATTTAAGGACTTTGATGCATTATTTAAGGATGCTGCTGCAGAATTTAAGGAATCTGCTGCATTATTTAAGGACTTTGTTGCATTATTTAAGGTCTCTGCTGCATTATTTAAGGACTCTGCTGTGGTATTTAAGGACTCTGCTGCATTATTTAAGGAATTTGTTGCATTATTTAAGGACACTGCTGCATTATTTAAGGACTTTGTTGCATTATTTAAGGACTCTGCTGCAGTATTTAATGACTCTGCTGAAGCATTTGGGGACTCAGATGCATTATTTAAGGACTCTGCTGCATTATGTAAGGGCTTTGCTGCTTTATTTAAGGACTCTTTTGCATTATTTAAGGACTCTGCTGCATTATTTAAGGACTTTGTTGCATTATTTAAGGATTTTGCTGCATTATTTAAGGATTTTGCTGCATTATTTAAGGACTTTGCCGCATTATTTAAGGACTATGCTTTGGTATTTAAGGACTCTGCTGCATTATTTAAGGACTTTGCTGCATTATTTAAGGACTCTGCTGCATTATTTAATTACTTTGCTGCATTATTTAAGGACTCTGCTGCGGTATTTAAGGACTCTGCTGCATTATTTAAGGACTTTGATGCATTATTTAAGGACACTGCTGCAGAATTTAAGGAATCTGCTTCATTATTTTAGGACTTTGTTGCATTATTTAAGGACTCTGCTGCATTATTTAAGAACTTTGTTGCATTATTTAAGGACTCTGCTGCATTATTTAAGGACTTTGTTGCATTATGTAAGGACTCTGCTGCATTATTTAAGGACTTTGCTGCATTATTTAAGGACTCTGCTGCATAATTTAAGGACTTTATTGCATTATTTTAGGATCCTGCTGCATTATTTAATGACTCTGCTGAAGCATTTGAGGACTCAGCTGCATTATTAAAGGTCTCTGCTGCATTATTTAAGGATCCTGCTGAAGCATTTGAGGACTCAGTTGCATTATTTAAGGACTTTGCTGCATTATTTAACGACTCTGCTGCGTTATTTAAGGACTCTGCTGCATTATTTAAGAACTTTGCTGCATTATTTAAGGACTCTTCTGAATTATTTAATGACTCTGCTGAAGTATTTGAGGACTCAGCTGCATTATTTAAGGACTCTGCTGCATTATTTAAGGAATTTGCTGCATTATTTAAGGACTCTGCTGCGTTATTTAAGGACTCTGCTGCATTATTTAAGGACTTTGATGCATTATTTATGGACGCTGCTGCAGAATTTAAGGAATCTGCTGCATTATTTAAGGACTTTGTTGCATTATTTAAGGTCTCTGCTGCATTATTTAAGGACTCTGCTGTGGTATTTAAGGACTCTGCTGCATTATTTAAGGAATTTGTTGCATTATTTAAGGACGCTGCTGCATTATTTAAGGTCTTTGTTGCATTATTTAAGGACTCTGCTGCAGTATTTAATGACTCTGCTGAAGCATTTGGGGACTCAGATGCATTATTTAAGGACTCTGCTGCATTATGTAAGGGCTTTGCTGCTTTATTTAAGGACTCTTTTGCATTATTTAAGGACTTTGTTGCATTATTTAAGGACTCTGCTGCATTATTTAAGGACTTTGTTGCATTATTTAAGGATTCTGCTGCATTATTTAAGGACTTTGCTGCATTATTTAAGGACTATGCTTTGGTATTTAAGGACTCTGCTGCATTATTTAAGGACTTTGCTGCATTATTTAAGGACTCTGCTGCATTATTTAATTACTTTGCTGCATTATTTAAGGACTCTGCTGCATTATTTAAGGACTTTGATGCATTATTTAAGGACTCTGCTGCATTATTTAAGGAATTTGTTGCATTATTTAAGGACTCTGCTGCATTATTTAAGGACTTTGCTGCATTATTTAATAATTTTGTTGCATTATATAAGTACTCTGCTGCATTATTTAAGGACTTTGTTGCATTATGTAAGGAGTCTGCTGCATTATTTAAGGACTTTGCTGCATTATTTAACGACTCTGCTGAAACATTTGAGGACTCAGCTGCATTATTTAAGGACTCTGCTGCATTATTTAAGGAATTTGCTGCATTATTTAAGGACTCTGCTGCGGTATTTAAGGACTCTGCTGCATTATTTAAGGACTTTGATGCATTATTTAAGGACTCTGCTGCATTATTTAATGACTTTGTTGCATTATATAAGGTCTCTGCTGCATTATTTAAGGACTATGTTGCATTATGTTAGAAGTCTGCTGCATTATTTAAGGACTTTGCTGCATTATTTAAGGACTCTGCTGCATTATTTAAGGACTTTATTGCATTATTTAAGGACTCTGCTGCATTATTTAATGACTCTGCTGAAGCATTTGAGGACTCAGCTGCATTATTTAAGGTCTCTGCTGTATTATTTAAGGACTCTGCTGCATTATTTAATGACTCTGCTGCGGTATTTAAGGACTCTGCTGCATTATTTAAGGACTTTGCTGCATTATTTAAGGACTGCTGCGTTGTTTAAGGACTCTGCTGCATTATTTAAGACTTTGCTGCATTATTTAAGGACTCTGCTGCAGTGTTTAATGACTCTGCTGAAGCAATTGGGGACTCAGATGCATTATTTAAGGACTCTGCTGCATTATGTAAGGACTTTGCTGCTTTATTTAAGGACTTTGCTGCATTATTTAAGGACTTTGCTGCATTATTTAAGGACTATGCTGTGGTATTTAAGTACTCTGCTGCATTATTTAAGGACTTTGCTGCATTATTTAAGGACTCTGCTGCATTATTTAATTACTTTGCTGCATTATTAAAGGACCCTGCTGCGGCATTTAAGGATTCTGCTGCATAATTTAAGGACTTTATTGCATTATTTAAGGATCCTGCTGCATTATTTAAGGATCCTGCTGAAGCATTTGAGGACTCAGCTGCATTATTTAAGGACTTTGCTGCATTATTTAACGACTCTGCTGCATTATTTAAGGACTCTGCTGCTTTATTTAAGGACTTTCCTGCATTATTTAAGGAGTCTTCTGCATTATTTAATGACTCTGCTGAAGCATTTGAGGACTCAACTGCATTATTTAAGGACTCTGCTGCATTATTTAAGGTCTCTGCTGCATTATTTAAGGACTCTGCTGTGGTATATAAGGACTCTGCTGCATTATTTAAGGAATTTGTTGCATTATTTAAGGACGCTGCTGCATTATTTAAGGACTTTGTTGCATTATTTAAGGACTCTGCTGCATTAATTAAGGACTTTGCTGCATTACTTAAGGACACTGCTGCATTATTTAAGGACTTTGTTGCATTATTTAAGGACTCTGCTGCATTATTTAAGGACTCTGCTGAAACATTTGGGGACTCAGATGCATTATTTAAGGTCTCTGCTGCATTATGTAAGGGCTTTGCTGCTTTATTTAAGGACTCTGTTGCATTATTTAAGGACTTTGTTGCATTATTTAAGAACTCTGCTGCATTATTTAAGGAATTTGTTGCATTATTTAAGGATTCTGCTGCATTATTTAAGGACTTTGCTGCATTATTTAAGGACTATGCTGTGGTATTTAAGGACTCTGCTGCATTATTTAAGGACTTTGCTGCATTATTAAAGGACTCTGCTGCATTATTTAATTACTTTGCTGCATTATTTAAGGACTCTGCTGCGGTATTTAAGGACTCTGCTGCATTATTTAAGGACTTTGATGCATTATTTAAGGACACTGCTGCAGAATTTAAGGAATCTGCTGCGTTATTTAAGGACTTTGTTGCATTATTTAAGGTCTCTTTTTCATTATTTAAGGACTCTGCTATTGTACTTAAGGACTTTGCTGCATTATTTAAGGACTTTGCTGCATTATTTAAGGACTCTGCTGCATTATTTAAGTACTTTGTTGCATTATTTAAGGACTCTGCTGCATAATTTAAGGACTTTATTGCATTATTTAAGGATCCTGCTGCATTATTTAATGACTCTGCTGAAGCATTTGAGGACTCAGCTACATTATTTAAGGTCTCTGCTGCATTATTTAAGGATCCTGCTGAAGCATTTGAGGACTCAGCTGCATTATTTAAGGACTTTGCTGCATTATTTAACGACTCTGCTGCGTTATTTAAGGACTCTGCTGCATTATTTAAGGACACTGCTGCATTATTTAAGGACTCTGCTGCATTATTTAAGGACTTTGCTGCATTATTTAACGACTCTGCTGCATTATTTAAGAACTTTGCTGCATTATTTAAGGACTCTGCTGCATTATTTAAGGAATTTGTTGCATTATTTAAGGACTCTGCTGCTTTATTTAAGGACTCTGCTGCGGTATTTAAGGACTCTGCTGCATTATTTAAGGACTTTGCTGCATTATTTAAGGACTATGCTGTGGTATTTAAGGACTCTGCTGCATTATTTAAGGACACTGCTGCATTATTTAAGGACTCTGCTGCATTATTTAAGGACTTTGCTGCATTATTTAACGACTCTGCTGCATTATTTAAGAACTTTGCTGCATTATTTAAGGACTCTGCTCCATTATTTAAGGAATTTGCTGCATTATTTAAGGACTCTGCTGCTTTATTTAAGGACTTTGCTGCATTATTTAATGAATCTGCTGAAGCATTTGAGGACTCAACTGCATTATTTAAGGTCTCTGCTGCATTATTTAAGGACTCTGCTGAAGCATTTGAGGACTCAGCTGCATGATTTAAGGACTTTGCTGAATTATTTAAGGACTCTGCTGCATTATTTAAGGAATTTGTTGCATTATTTAAGGACTCTGCTGCATTATTTAAGGAATTTGTTGCATTATTTAAGGACTCTGCTGCATTATTTAAGGACTTTGCTGCATTATTTAATAACTTTGTTGCATTATATAAGTACTCTGCTGCATTATTTAAGGACTTTGTTGCATTATGTAAGGAGTCTGCTGCATTATTTAAGGAGTCTGCTGCATTATTTAATGACTATGCTGCATTATTTAAGGACTGCTGCGTTATTTAAGGACTCTGCTGCATTATTTAAGACTTTGCTGCATTATTTAAGGACTCTGCTGCAGTATTTAATGACTCTGCTGAAGCATTTGGGGACTCAGATGCTTTATTTAAGGACTCTGTTGCATTATTTAAGGACTTTGTTGCATTATTTAAGGACTCTGCTGCATTATTTAAGGACTTTGTTGCATTATTTAAGGATTCTGCTGCATTTTTTAAGGACTTTGCTGCATTATTTAAGGACTCTGCTGCATTATTTAATTACTTTGCTCCATTATTTAAGGACTCTGCTGCGGTATTTAAGGACTCTGCTGCATTATTTAAGGACTGTGATGCATTATTTAAGGACGCTGCTGCAGAATTTAAGGAATCTGCTGCATTATTTAAGGACTTTGTTGCATTATTTAAGGTCTCTGCTGCATTATTTAAGGACTCTGCTATGGTACTTAAGGACTTTGCTGCATTATTTAAGGACTTTGCTGCATTATTTAAGGACTCTGCTGCATTATTTAAGAACTGTGTTGCATTATTTAAGGACTCTGCTGCATTATTTAAGGACTTTGTTGCATTATGTAAGGACTCTGCTGCATTATTTAAGGACTTTGCTGCATTATTTAAGGACTCTACTGCATAATTTAAGGACTTTATTGCATTATTTAAGGATCCTGCTGCATTATTTAATGACTCTGCTGAAGCATTTGAGGACTCAGCTGCATTATTAAAGGTCTCTGCTGCATTATTTAAGGATCCTGCTGAAGCATTTGAGGACTCAGCTGCATTATTTAAGGACTTTGCTGCATTATTTAAGGACTCTTCTGCATTATTTAATGACTCTGCTGAAGTATTTGAGGACTCAGCTGCATTATTTAAGGACTCTGCTGCATTATTTAAGGAATTTGCTGCATTATTTAAGGACTCTACTGCGTTATTTAAGGACTCTGCTGCATTATTTAAGGACTTTGCTGCATTATTTAAGGACTCTGCTGCATTATTTAATTACTTTGCTGCATTATTTAAAGACTCTGCTGCGGTATTTAAGGACTCTGCTGCATTATTTAAGGACTTTGATGCATTATTTAAGGACTCTGCTGCATTATTTAAGGAATTTGTTGCATTATTTAAGGACTCTGCTGCATTATTTAAGGACTTTGCTGCATTATTTAATAACTTTGTTGCATTATATAAGTACTCTGCTGCATTATTTAAGGACTTTGTTGCATTATGTAAGGAGTCTGCTGCATTATTTAAGGACTTTGCTGCATTATTTAATGACTCTGCTGAAGCATTTGAGGACTCAGCTGCATTATTTAAGGACTCTGCTGCATTATTTAAGGAATTTGCTGCATTATTTAAGGACTCTGCTGCGGTATTTAAGGACTCTGCTGCATTATTTAAGGACTTTGTTGCATTATGTAAGGAGTCTGCTGCATTATTTAAGGACTTTGCTGCATTATTTAATGAATCTGCTGAAGCATTTGAGGACTCAACTGCATTATTTAAGGTCTCTGCTGCATTATTAAGGACTCTGCTGAAGCATTTGAGGACTCAGCTGCATGATTTAAGGACTTTGCTGCATTATTTAAGGACTCTGCTGCATTATTTAAGGAATTTGTTGCATTATTTAAGGACTCTGCTGCATTATTTAAGGACTTTGCTGCATTATTTAATAACTTTGTTGCATTATATAAGTACTCTGCTGCATTATTTAAGGACTTTGTTGCATTATGTAAGGAGTCTGCTGCATTATTTAAGGACTTTGCTGCATTATTTAACGACTCTGCTGAAGCATTTGAGGACTCAGCTGCATTATTTAAGGACTCTGCTGCATTATTTAAGGAATTTGCTGCATTATTTAAGGACTCTGCTGCGGTATTTAAGGACTCTGCTGCATTATTTAAGGACTTTGTTGCATTATGTAAGGAGCCTGCTGCATTATTTAAGGACTTTGCTGCATTATTTAATGACTCTGCTGAAGCATTTGAGGACTCAGCTGCATAATTTAAGGACTCTGCTGCATTATTTAAGGAATTTGCTGCATTATTTAAGGACTCTGCTGCGATATTTAAGGACTCTTCTGCATTATTTAAGGACTTTGATGCATTATTTAAGGACGCTGCTGCAGAATTTAAGGAATCTGCTGCATTATTTAAGGACTTTGTTGCATTATTTAAGGTCTCTGCTGCATTATTTAAGGACTCTGCTGTGGTATTTAAGGACTCTGCTGCATTATTTAAGGACTTTGCTGCATTAATTAAGGACTTTGCTGCATTACTTAAGAACTCTGCTGCATTATTTAATTACTTGCTGCATTATTTAAGGACTCTGCTGCGGTGTTTAAGAACTCTGCTGCATTATTTAAGGACTTTGCTGCATTATCTTAGGACTCTGCTGCATTATTTAAGGACTTTGCTGTATTATTTAAGGACTCTACTGCATTATTTAAGGACTTTGTTGCATTATTTAAGGACTCTGCTGCATTATTTAAGGACTTTGCTGTATTATTTAAGGACTCTGCTGCATTATTTAAGGACTTTTTTGCATTATTTAATGACTCTGCTGCATTATTTAAGGACTTTGCTGCATTATTTAAGGACTCTGTTGCATTATTTAAGGACTTTATTGCATTATTTAATGACTCTGCTGCATTATTTAAGGAATTTGCTGCATTATTTAAGGACTCTGCTGCATTATTTAAGGACTTTGCTGCATTATTTAATGACTCTGCTGCATTATTTAAGGACTTTGTTGTATTATTTAAGGACTTTGCTGCATTATTTAAGGACTCTGCTGCGGTATTTAAGGACTCTGCTGCATTATTTAAGGACTTTGTTGCATTATTTAAGGACTCTGCTGCATTATTTAAGGACTTTGCTGCATTATTTAAGGACTATGCTGTGGTATTTAAGGACTCTGCTGTATTATTTAAGGACTTTGCTGCATTATTTAAGGACTCTGCTGCATTATTTAATGACTTTGTTGCATTATATAAAGACTCTGCTGCATTATTTAAGGACTATGTTGCATTATGTTAGAAGTCTGCTGCATTATTTAAGGACTTTGCTGCATTATTTAAGGACTCTGCTGCATTATTTAAGGACTTTATTGCATTATTTAAGGACTCTGCTGCATTATTTAATGACTCTGCTGAAGCATTTGAGGACTCAGCTGCATTATTTAAGGTCTCTGCTGTATTATTTAAGGACTCTGCTGCATTATTTAATGACTCTGCTGCGATATTTAAGGACTCTGCTGCATTATTTAAGGACTTTGCTGCATTATTTAAGGACTGCTGCGTTATTTAAGGACTCTGCTGCATTATTTAAGACTTTGCTGCATTATTTAAGGACTCTGCTGCAGTGCTTAATGACTCTGCTGAAGCAATTGGGGACTCAGATGCATTATTTAAGGACTCTGCTGCATTATGTAAGGACTTTGCTGCTTTATTTAAGGACTTTGCTGCATTATTTAAGGACTTTGTTGCATTATTTAAGGACTCTGCTGCATTATTTAAGGACTTTGTTGCATTATTTAAGGACTCTGCTGCATTATTTAAGGACTTTGCTGCATTATTTAAGGACTATGCTGTGGTATTTAAGGACTATGCTTTGGCATTATTTAAGGACTTTACTGCATTATTTAAGGACTCTGCTGCATTATTTAATTACTTTGCTGCATTATTAAAGGACCCTGCTGCGGCATTTAAGGATTCTGCTGCATTATTTAAGGACTTTGATGCATTATTTAAGGACGCTGCTGCAGAATTTAAGGAATCTGCTGCATTATTTAAGGACTTTGTTGCATTATTTAAGGTCTCTGCTGCATTATTTAAGGACTCTGCTATGGTACTTAACGACTTTGCTGCATTATTTAAGGACTTTGCTGCATTATTTAAGGACTTTGATGCATTATTTAAGAACTTTGTTGCATTATTTAAGGACTCTGCTGCATTATTTAAGGACTTTGTTGCATTATGTAAGGACTCTGCTGCATTATTTAAGGACTTTGCTGCATTATTTAAGGACTCTGTTGCATAATTTAAGGACTTTATTGCATTATTTAAGGATCCTGATGCATTATTTAAGGATCCTGCTGAAGCATTTGAGGACTCAGCTGCATTATTTAAGGACTTTGCTGCATTATTTAACGACTCTGCTGCATTATCTAAGGACTCTGCTGCTTTATTTAAGGACTTTCCTGCATTATTTAAGGAGTCTTCTGCATTATTTTATGACTCTGCTGAAGCATTTGAGGACTCAGCTGCATTATTTAAGGACTCTGCTGCATTATTTAAGGACTTTGCTGCATTATTTAATGACTCTGCTGAAGCATTTGAGGACTCAGCTGCATTATTTAAGGACTCTGCTGCATTATTTAAGGAGTTTGCTGCATTATTTAAGGACTCTGCTGCGGTATTTATGGACTCTGCTGCATTATTTAAGGACTTTGATGCATTATTTAAGGACGCTGCTGCAGAATTTAAGGAATCTGCTGCATTATTTAAGGACTTTGTTGCATTATTTAAGGTCTCTGCTGAATTATTTAAGGACTCTGCAGTGGTATTTAAGGACTCTGCTGCATTATTTAAGGAATTTGTTGCATTATTTAAGGACGCTGCTGCATTATTTAAGGAATTTGTTGCATTATTTAAGGACTTTGCTGCATTAATTAAGGACTTTGCTGCATTACTTAAGGACTCTGCTGCATTATTTAATTACTTGCTGCATTATTTAAGGACTCTGCTGCTGTGTTTAAGAACTCTGCTGCATTATTTAAGGACTTTGCTGCATTATTTTAGGACTCTGCTGCATTATTTAAGGACTTTGCTGTATTATTTAAGGACTCTACTGCATTATTTAAGGACTTTGTTGCATTATTTAAGGACTCTGCTGCATTATTTAAGGACTTTGCTGCATTATTTAAGGACTTTTTTGCATTATTTAAGGACTCTGCTGCATTATTTAAGGACTTTGATGCATTATTTAAGGATGCTGCTGCAGAATTTAAGGAATCTGCTGCATTATTTAAGGACTTTGTTGCATTATTTAAGGTCTCTGCTGCATTATTTAAGGACTCTGCTGTGGTATTTAAGGACTCTGCTGCATTATTTAAGGAATTTGTTGCATTATTTAAGGACACTGCTGCATTATTTAAGGACTTTGTTGCATTATTTAAGGACTCTGCTGCAGTATTTAATGACTCTGCTGAAGCATTTGGGGACTCAGATGCATTATTTAAGGACTCTGCTGCATTATGTAAGGGCTTTGCTGCTTTATTTAAGGACTCTTTTGCATTATTTAAGGACTCTGCTGCATTATTTAAGGACTTTGTTGCATTATTTAAGGATTTTGCTGCATTATTTAAGGACTTTGCCGCATTATTTAAGGACTATGCTTTGGTATTTAAGGACTCTGCTGCATTATTTAAGGACTTTGCTGCATTATTTAAGGACTCTGCTGCATTATTTAATTACTTTGCTGCATTATTTAAGGACTCTGCTGCGGTATTTAAGGACTCTGCTGCATTATTTAAGGACTTTGATGCATTATTTAAGGACACTGCTGCAGAATTTAAGGAATCTGCTTCATTATTTTAGGACTTTGTTGCATTATTTAAGGACTCTGCTGCATTATTTAAGAACTTTGTTGCATTATTTAAGGACTCTGCTGCATTATTTAAGGACTTTGTTGCATTATGTAAGGACTCTGCTGCATTATTTAAGGACTTTGCTGCATTATTTAAGGACTCTGCTGCATAATTTAAGGACTTTATTGCATTATTTTAGGATCCTGCTGCATTATTTAATGACTCTGCTGAAGCATTTGAGGACTCAGCTGCATTATTAAAGGTCTCTGCTGCATTATTTAAGGATCCTGCTGAAGCATTTGAGGACTCAGTTGCATTATTTAAGGACTTTGCTGCATTATTTAACGACTCTGCTGCGTTATTTAAGGACTCTGCTGCATTATTTAAGAACTTTGCTGCATTATTTAAGGACTCTTCTGAATTATTTAATGACTCTGCTGAAGTATTTGAGGACTCAGCTGCATTATTTAAGGACTCTGCTGCATTATTTAAGGAATTTGCTGCATTATTTAAGGACTCTGCTGCGTTATTTAAGGACTCTGCTGCATTATTTAAGGACTTTGATGCATTATTTATGGACGCTGCTGCAGAATTTAAGGAATCTGCTGCATTATTTAAGGACTTTGTTGCATTATTTAAGGTCTCTGCTGCATTATTTAAGGACTCTGCTGTGGTATTTAAGGACTCTGCTGCATTATTTAAGGAATTTGTTGCATTATTTAAGGACGCTGCTGCATTATTTAAGGTCTTTGTTGCATTATTTAAGGACTCTGCTGCAGTATTTAATGACTCTGCTGAAGCATTTGGGGACTCAGATGCATTATTTAAGGACTCTGCTGCATTATGTAAGGGCTTTGCTGCTTTATTTAAGGACTCTTTTGCATTATTTAAGGACTTTGTTGCATTATTTAAGGACTCTGCTGCATTATTTAAGGACTTTGTTGCATTATTTAAGGATTCTGCTGCATTATTTAAGGACTTTGCTGCATTATTTAAGGACTATGCTTTGGTATTTAAGGACTCTGCTGCATTATTTAAGGACTTTGCTGCATTATTTAAGGACTCTGCTGCATTATTTAATTACTTTGCTGCATTATTTAAGGACTCTGCTGCATTATTTAAGGACTTTGATGCATTATTTAAGGACTCTGCTGCATTATTTAAGGAATTTGTTGCATTATTTAAGGACTCTGCTGCATTATTTAAGGACTTTGCTGCATTATTTAATAATTTTGTTGCATTATATAAGTACTCTGCTGCATTATTTAAGGACTTTGTTGCATTATGTAAGGAGTCTGCTGCATTATTTAAGGACTTTGCTGCATTATTTAACGACTCTGCTGAAACATTTGAGGACTCAGCTGCATTATTTAAGGACTCTGCTGCATTATTTAAGGAATTTGCTGCATTATTTAAGGACTCTGCTGCGGTATTTAAGGACTCTGCTGCATTATTTAAGGACTTTGATGCATTATTTAAGGACTCTGCTGCATTATTTAATGACTTTGTTGCATTATATAAGGTCTCTGCTGCATTATTTAAGGACTATGTTGCATTATGTTAGAAGTCTGCTGCATTATTTAAGGACTTTGCTGCATTATTTAAGGACTCTGCTGCATTATTTAAGGACTTTATTGCATTATTTAAGGACTCTGCTGCATTATTTAATGACTCTGCTGAAGCATTTGAGGACTCAGCTGCATTATTTAAGGTCTCTGCTGTATTATTTAAGGACTCTGCTGCATTATTTAATGACTCTGCTGCGGTATTTAAGGACTCTGCTGCATTATTTAAGGACTTTGCTGCATTATTTAAGGACTGCTGCGTTGTTTAAGGACTCTGCTGCATTATTTAAGACTTTGCTGCATTATTTAAGGACTCTGCTGCAGTGTTTAATGACTCTGCTGAAGCAATTGGGGACTCAGATGCATTATTTAAGGACTCTGCTGCATTATGTAAGGACTTTGCTGCTTTATTTAAGGACTTTGCTGCATTATTTAAGGACTTTGCTGCATTATTTAAGGACTATGCTGTGGTATTTAAGTACTCTGCTGCATTATTTAAGGACTTTGCTGCATTATTTAAGGACTCTGCTGCATTATTTAATTACTTTGCTGCATTATTAAAGGACCCTGCTGCGGCATTTAAGGATTCTGCTGCATAATTTAAGGACTTTATTGCATTATTTAAGGATCCTGCTGCATTATTTAAGGATCCTGCTGAAGCATTTGAGGACTCAGCTGCATTATTTAAGGACTTTGCTGCATTATTTAACGACTCTGCTGCATTATTTAAGGACTCTGCTGCTTTATTTAAGGACTTTCCTGCATTATTTAAGGAGTCTTCTGCATTATTTAATGACTCTGCTGAAGCATTTGAGGACTCAACTGCATTATTTAAGGACTCTGCTGCATTATTTAAGGTCTCTGCTGCATTATTTAAGGACTCTGCTGTGGTATATAAGGACTCTGCTGCATTATTTAAGGAATTTGTTGCATTATTTAAGGACGCTGCTGCATTATTTAAGGACTTTGTTGCATTATTTAAGGACTCTGCTGCATTAATTAAGGACTTTGCTGCATTACTTAAGGACACTGCTGCATTATTTAAGGACTTTGTTGCATTATTTAAGGACTCTGCTGCATTATTTAAGGACTCTGCTGAAACATTTGGGGACTCAGATGCATTATTTAAGGTCTCTGCTGCATTATGTAAGGGCTTTGCTGCTTTATTTAAGGACTCTGTTGCATTATTTAAGGACTTTGTTGCATTATTTAAGAACTCTGCTGCATTATTTAAGGAATTTGTTGCATTATTTAAGGATTCTGCTGCATTATTTAAGGACTTTGCTGCATTATTTAAGGACTATGCTGTGGTATTTAAGGACTCTGCTGCATTATTTAAGGACTTTGCTGCATTATTAAAGGACTCTGCTGCATTATTTAATTACTTTGCTGCATTATTTAAGGACTCTGCTGCGGTATTTAAGGACTCTGCTGCATTATTTAAGGACTTTGATGCATTATTTAAGGACACTGCTGCAGAATTTAAGGAATCTGCTGCGTTATTTAAGGACTTTGTTGCATTATTTAAGGTCTCTTTTTCATTATTTAAGGACTCTGCTATTGTACTTAAGGACTTTGCTGCATTATTTAAGGACTTTGCTGCATTATTTAAGGACTCTGCTGCATTATTTAAGTACTTTGTTGCATTATTTAAGGACTCTGCTGCATAATTTAAGGACTTTATTGCATTATTTAAGGATCCTGCTGCATTATTTAATGACTCTGCTGAAGCATTTGAGGACTCAGCTACATTATTTAAGGTCTCTGCTGCATTATTTAAGGATCCTGCTGAAGCATTTGAGGACTCAGCTGCATTATTTAAGGACTTTGCTGCATTATTTAACGACTCTGCTGCGTTATTTAAGGACTCTGCTGCATTATTTAAGGACACTGCTGCATTATTTAAGGACTCTGCTGCATTATTTAAGGACTTTGCTGCATTATTTAACGACTCTGCTGCATTATTTAAGAACTTTGCTGCATTATTTAAGGACTCTGCTGCATTATTTAAGGAATTTGTTGCATTATTTAAGGACTCTGCTGCTTTATTTAAGGACTCTGCTGCGGTATTTAAGGACTCTGCTGCATTATTTAAGGACTTTGCTGCATTATTTAAGGACTGCTGCGTTATTTAAGGACTCTGCTGCATTATTTAAGACTTTGCTGCATTATTTAAGGACTCTGCTGCAGTGTTTAATGACTCTGCTGAAGCAACTGGGGACTCAGATGCATTATTTAAGGACTCTGCTGCATTATGTAAGGACTTTGCTGCTTTATTTAAGGACTTTGCTGCATTATTTAAGGACTTTGTTGCATTATTTAAGGACTCTGCTGCATTATTTAAGGACTTTGTTGCATTATTTAAGGACTCTTCTGCATTATTTAAGGACTTTGCTGCATTATTTAAGGACTCTGCTGCATTATTTAATTACTTTGCTGCATTATTAAAGGACCCTGCTGCGGCATTTAAGGATTCTGCTGCATTATTTAAGGACTTTGATGCATTATTTAAGGACGCTGCTGCAGAATTTAAGGAATCTGCTGCATTATTTAAGGACTTTGTTGCATTATTTAAGGTCTCTGCTGCATGAATTATGGACTCTGCTATGGTACTTAAGGACTTTGCTGCATTATTTAAGGACTTTGCTGCATTATTTAAGGACTTTGATGCATTATTTAAGAACTTTGTTGCATTATTTAAGGACTCTGCTGCATTATTTAAGGACTTTGTTGCATTATGTAAGGACTTTGCTGCTTTATTTAAGGACTTTGCTGCATTATTTAAGGACTTTGTTGCATTATTTAAGGACTCTGCTGCATTATTTAAGGACTTTGTTGCATTATTTAAGGACTCTTCTGCATTATTTAAGGACTTTGCTGCATTATTTAAGGACTATGCTGTGGTATTTAAGTACTCTGCTGCATTATTTAAGGACTTTACTGCATTATTTAAGGACTCTGCTGCATTATTTAATTACTTTGCTGCATTATTAAAGGACCCTGCTGCGGCATTTAGGGATTCTGCTGCATAATTTAAGGACTTTATTGCATTATTTAAGGATCCTGCTGCATTATTTAAGGATCCTGATGAAGCATTTGAGGACTCAGCTGCATTATTTAAGGACTTTGCTGCATTATTTAACGACTCTGCTGCATTATTTAAGGACTCTGCTGCTTTATTTAAGGACTTTCCTGCATTATTTAAGGAGTCTTCTGCATTATTTAATGACTCTGCTGAAGCATTTGAGGACTCAACTGCATTATTTAAGGACTCTGCTGCATTATTTAAGGTCTCTGCTGCATTATTTAAGGACTCTGCTGTGGTATGTAAGGACTCTGCTGCATTATTTAAGGAATTTGTTGCATTATTTAAGGACGCTGCTGCATTATTTAAGGACTTTGTTGCATTATTTAAGGACTCTGCTGCATTAATTAAGGACTTTGCTGCATTACTTAAGGACACTGCTGCATTATTTAAGGACTTTGTTGCATTATTTAAGGACTCTGCTGCATTATTTAAGGACTCTGCTGAAGCATTTGGGGACTCAGATGCATTATTTAAGGACTCTGCTGCATTATGTAAGGGCTTTGCTGCTTTATTTAAGGACTCTGTTGCATTATTTAAGGACTTTGTTGCATTATTTAAGAACTCTGCTGCATTATTTAAGGACTTTGTTGCATTATTTAAGGATTCTGCTGCATTATTTAAGGACTTTGCTGCATTATTTAAGGACTATGCTGTGGTATTTAAGGACTCTGCTGCATTATTTAAGGACTTTGCTGCATTATTAAAGGACTCTGCTGCATTATTTAATTACTTTGCTGCATTATTTAAGGACTCTGCTGCGGTATTTAAGGACTCTGCTGCATTATTTAAGGACTTTGATGCATTATTTAAGGACACTGCTGCAGAATTTAAGGAATCTGCTGCATTATCTAAGGACTTTGTTGCATTATTTAAGGTCTCTTTTTCATTATTTAAGGACTCTGCTATTGTACTTAAGGACTTTGCTGCATTATTTAAGGACTTTGCTGCATTATTTAAGGACTCTGCTGCATTATTTAAGTACTTTGTTGCATTATTTAAGGACTCTGCTGCATAATTTAAGGACTTTATTGCATTATTTAAGAATCCTGCTGCATTATTTAATGACTCTGCTGAAGCATTTGAGGACTCAGCTGCATTATTTAAGGTCTCTCTGCTGCATTATTTAAGGATCCTGCTGAAGCATTTGAGGACTCAGCTGCATTATTTAAGGACTTTGCTGCATTATTTAACGACTCTGCTGCGTTATTTAAGGACTCTGCTGCATTATTTAAGGACACTGCTGCATTATTTAAGGACTCTGCTGCATTATTTAAGGACTTTGCTGCATTATTTAACGACTCTGCTGCATTATTTAAGAACTTTGCTGCATTATTTAAGGACTCTGCTCCATTATTTAAGGAATTTGCTGCATTATTTAAGGACTCTGCTGCTTTATTTAAGGACTTTGCTGCATTATTTAATGAATCTGCTGAAGCATTTGAGGACTCAACTGCATTATTTAAGGTCTCTGCTGCATTATTTAAGGACTCTGCTGAAGCATTTGAGGACTCAGCTGCATGATTTAAGGACTTTGCTGAATTATTTAAGGACTCTGCTGCATTATTTAAGGAATTTGTTGCATTATTTAAGGACTCTGCTGCATTATTTAAGGAATTTGTTGCATTATTTAAGGACTCTGCTGCATTATTTAAGGACTTTGCTGCATTATTTAATAACTTTGTTGCATTATATAAGTACTCTGCTGCATTATTTAAGGACTTTGTTGCATTATGTAAGGAGTCTGCTGCATTATTTAAGGAGTCTGCTGCATTATTTAACGACTCTGCTGCGTTATTTAAGGACTCTGCTGCATTATTTAAGAACTTTGCTGCATTATTTAAGGACTCTTCTGAATTATTTAATGACTGCTGAAGTATTTGAGGACTCAGCTGCATTATTTAAGGACTCTGCTGCATTATTTAAGGAATTTGCTGCATTATTTAAGGACTCTGCTGCGTTATTTAAGGACTCTGCTGCATTATTTAAGGACTTTGATGCATTATTTATGGACGCTGCTGCAGAATTTAAGGAATCTGCTGCATTATTTAAGGACTTTGTTGCATTATTTAAGGTCTCTGCTGCATTATTTAAGGACTCTGCTGTGGTATTTAAGGACTCTGCTGCATTATTTAAGGAATTTGTTGCATTATTTAAGGACGCTGCTGCATTATTTAAGGTCTTTGTTGCATTATTTAAGGACTCTGCTGCAGTATTTAATGACTCTGCTGAAGCATTTGGGGACTCAGATGCATTATTTAAGGACTCTGCTGCATTATGTAAGGGCTTTGCTGCTTTATTTAAGGACTCTTTTGCATTATTTAAGGACTTTGTTGCATTATTTAAGGACTCTGCTGCATTATTTAAGGACTTTGTTGCATTATTTAAGGATTCTGCTGCATTATTTAAGGACTTTGCTGCATTATTTAAGGACTATGCTTTGGTATTTAAGGACTCTGCTGCATTATTTAAGGACTTTGCTGCATTATTTAAGGACTCTGCTGCATTATTTAATTACTTTGCTGCATTATTTAAGGACTCTGCTGCGGTATTTAAGGACTCTGCTGCATTATTTAAGGACTTTGATGCATTATTTAAGGACTCTGCTGCATTATTTAAGGAATTTGTTGCATTATTTAAGGACTCTGCTGCATTATTTAAGGACTTTGCTGCATTATTTAATAATTTTGTTGCATTATATAAGTACTCTGCTGCATTATTTAAGGACTTTGTTGCATTATGTAAGGAGTCTGCTGCATTATTTAAGGACTTTGCTGCATTATTTAACGACTCTGCTGAAACATTTGAGGACTCAGCTGCATTATTTAAGGACTCTGCTGCATTATTTAAGGAATTTGCTGCATTATTTAAGGACTCTGCTGTGGTATTTAAGGACTCTGCTGCATTATTTAAGGACTTTGATGCATTATTTAAGGACTCTGCTGCATTATTTAATGACTTTGTTGCATTATATAAGGTCTCTGCTGCATTATTTAAGGACTATGTTGCATTATGTTAGAAGTCTGCTGCATTATTTAAGGACTTTGCTGCATTATTTAAGGACTCTGCTGCATTATTTAAGGACTTTATTGCATTATTTAAGGACTCTGCTGCATTATTTAATGACTCTGCTGAAGCATTTGAGGACTCAGCTGCATTATTTAAGGTCTCTGCTGTATTATTTAAGGACTCTGCTGCATTATTTAATGACTCTGCTGCGGTATTTAAGGACTCTGCTGCATTATTTAAGGACTTTGCTGCATTATTTAAGGACTGCTGCGTTGTTTAAGGACTCTGCTGCATTATTTAAGACTTTGCTGCATTATTTAAGGACTCTGCTGCAGTGTTTAATGACTCTGCTGAAGCAATTGGGGACTCAGATGCATTATTTAAGGACTCTGCTGCATTATGTAAGGACTTTGCTGCTTTATTTAAGGACTTTGCTGCATTATTTAAGGACTTTGCTGCATTATTTAAGGACTATGCTGTGGTATTTAAGTACTCTGCTGCATTATTTAAGGACTTTGCTGCATTATTTAAGGACTCTGCTGCATTATTTAATTACTTTGCTGCATTATTAAAGGACCCTGCTGCGGCATTTAAGGATTCTGCTGCATAATTTAAGGACTTTATTGCATTATTTAAGGATCCTGCTGCATTATTTAAGGATCCTGCTGAAGCATTTGAGGACTCAGCTGCATTATTTAAGGACTTTGCTGCATTATTTAACGACTCTGCTGCATTATTTAAGGACTCTGCTGCTTTATTTAAGGACTTTCCTGCATTATTTAAGGAGTCTTCTGCATTATTTAATGACTCTGCTGAAGCATTTGAGGACTCAACTGCATTATTTAAGGACTCTGCTGCATTATTTAAGGTCTCTGCTGCATTATTTAAGGACTCTGCTGTGGTATATAAGGACTCTGCTGCATTATTTAAGGAATTTGTTGCATTATTTAAGGACGCTGCTGCATTATTTAAGGACTTTGTTGCATTATTTAAGGACTCTGCTGCATTAATTAAGGACTTTGCTGCATTACTTAAGGACACTGCTGCATTATTTAAGGACTTTGTTGCATTATTTAAGGACTCTGCTGCATTATTTAAGGACTCTGCTGAAACATTTGGGGACTCAGATGCATTATTTAAGGTCTCTGCTGCATTATGTAAGGGCTTTGCTGCTTTATTTAAGGACTCTGTTGCATTATTTAAGGACTTTGTTGCATTATTTAAGAACTCTGCTGCATTATTTAAGGAATTTGTTGCATTATTTAAGGATTCTGCTGCATTATTTAAGGACTTTGCTGCATTATTTAAGGACTATGCTGTGGTATTTAAGGACTCTGCTGCATTATTTAAGGACTTTGCTGCATTATTAAAGGACTCTGCTGCATTATTTAATTACTTTGCTGCATTATTTAAGGACTCTGCTGCGGTATTTAAGGACTCTGCTGCATTATTTAAGGACTTTGATGCATTATTTAAGGACACTGCTGCAGAATTTAAGGAATCTGCTGCGTTATTTAAGGACTTTGTTGCATTATTTAAGGTCTCTTTTTCATTATTTAAGGACTCTGCTATTGTACTTAAGGACTTTGCTGCATTATTTAAGGACTTTGCTGCATTATTTAAGGACTCTGCTGCATTATTTAAGTACTTTGTTGCATTATTTAAGGACTCTGCTGCATAATTTAAGGACTTTATTGCATTATTTAAGGATCCTGCTGCATTATTTAATGACTCTGCTGAAGCATTTGAGGACTCAGCTACATTATTTAAGGTCTCTGCTGCATTATTTAAGGATCCTGCTGAAGCATTTGAGGACTCAGCTGCATTATTTAAGGACTTTGCTGCATTATTTAACGACTCTGCTGCGTTATTTAAGGACTCTGCTGCATTATTTAAGGACACTGCTGCATTATTTAAGGACTCTGCTGCATTATTTAAGGACTTTGCTGCATTATTTAACGACTCTGCTGCATTATTTAAGAACTTTGCTGCATTATTTAAGGACTCTGCTGCATTATTTAAGGAATTTGTTGCATTATTTAAGGACTCTGCTGCTTTATTTAAGGACTCTGCTGCGGTATTTAAGGACTCTGCTGCATTATTTAAGGACTTTGCTGCATTATTTAAGGACTGCTGCGTTATTTAAGGACTCTGCTGCATTATTTAAGACTTTGCTGCATTATTTAAGGACTCTGCTGCAGTGTTTAATGACTCTGCTGAAGCAACTGGGGACTCAGATGCATTATTTAAGGACTCTGCTGCATTATGTAAGGACTTTGCTGCTTTATTTAAGGACTTTGCTGCATTATTTAAGGACTTTGTTGCATTATTTAAGGACTCTGCTGCATTATTTAAGGACTTTGTTGCATTATTTAAGGACTCTTCTGCATTATTTAAGGACTTTGCTGCATTATTTAAGGACTCTGCTGCATTATTTAATTACTTTGCTGCATTATTAAAGGACCCTGCTGCGGCATTTAAGGATTCTGCTGCATTATTTAAGGACTTTGATGCATTATTTAAGGACGCTGCTGCAGAATTTAAGGAATCTGCTGCATTATTTAAGGACTTTGATGCATTATTTAAGGACGCTGCTGCAGAATTTAAGGAATCTGCTGCATTATTTAAGGACTTTGCTGCATTATTTAAGGACTTTGATGCATTATTTAAGAACTTTGTTGCATTATTTAAGGACTCTGCTGCATTATTTAAGGACTTTGTTGCATTATGTAAGGACTTTGCTGCTTTATTTAAGGACTTTGCTGCATTATTTAAGGACTTTGTTGCATTATTTAAGGACTCTGCTGCATTATTTAAGGACTTTGTTGCATTATTTAAGGACTCTTCTGCATTATTTAAGGACTTTGCTGCATTATTTAAGGACTATGCTGTGGTATTTAAGTACTCTGCTGCATTATTTAAGGACTTTGCTGCATTATTTAAGGACTCTGCTGCATTATTTAATTACTTTGCTGCATTATTAAAGGACCCTGCTGCGGCATTTAGGGATTCTGCTGCATAATTTAAGGACTTTATTGCATTATTTAAGGATCCTGCTGCATTATTTAAGGATCCTGATGAAGCATTTGAGGACTCAGCTGCATTATTTAAGGACTTTGCTGCATTATTTAACGACTCTGCTGCATTATTTAAGGACTCTGCTGCTTTATTTAAGGACTTTCCTGCATTATTTAAGGAGTCTTCTGCATTATTTAATGACTCTGCTGAAGCATTTGAGGACTCAACTGCATTATTTAAGGACTCTGCTGCATTATTTAAGGTCTCTGCTGCATTATTTAAGGACTCTGCTGTGGTATGTAAGGACTCTGCTGCATTATTTAAGGAATTTGTTGCATTATTTAAGGACGCTGCTGCATTATTTAAGGACTTTGTTGCATTATTTAAGGACTCTGCTGCATTAATTAAGGACTTTGCTGCATTACTTAAGGACACTGCTGCATTATTTAAGGACTTTGTTGCATTATTTAAGGACTCTGCTGCATTATTTAAGGACTCTGCTGAAGCATTTGGGGACTCAGATGCATTATTTAAGGACTCTGCTGCATTATGTAAGGGCTTTGCTGCTTTATTTAAGGACTCTGTTGCATTATTTAAGGACTTTGTTGCATTATTTAAGAACTCTGCTGCATTATTTAAGGACTTTGTTGCATTATTTAAGGATTCTGCTGCATTATTTAAGGACTTTGCTGCATTATTTAAGGACTATGCTGTGGTATTTAAGGACTCTGCTGCATTATTTAAGGACTTTGCTGCATTATTAAAGGACTCTGCTGCATTATTTAATTACTTTGCTGCATTATTTAAGGACTCTGCTGCGGTATTTAAGGACTCTGCTGCATTATTTAAGGACTTTGATGCATTATTTAAGGACACTGCTGCAGAATTTAAGGAATCTGCTGCATTATCTAAGGACTTTGTTGCATTATTTAAGGTCTCTTTTTCATTATTTAAGGACTCTGCTATTGTACTTAAGGACTTTGCTGCATTATTTAAGGACTTTGCTGCATTATTTAAGGACTCTGCTGCATTATTTAAGTACTTTGTTGCATTATTTAAGGACTCTGCTGCATAATTTAAGGACTTTATTGCATTATTTAAGAATCCTGCTGCATTATTTAATGACTCTGCTGAAGCATTTGAGGACTCAGCTGCATTATTTAAGGTCTCTCTGCTGCATTATTTAAGGATCCTGCTGAAGCATTTGAGGACTCAGCTGCATTATTTAAGGACTTTGCTGCATTATTTAACGACTCTGCTGCGTTATTTAAGGACTCTGCTGCATTATTTAAGGACACTGCTGCATTATTTAAGGACTCTGCTGCATTATTTAAGGACTTTGCTGCATTATTTAACGACTCTGCTGCATTATTTAAGAACTTTGCTGCATTATTTAAGGACTCTGCTCCATTATTTAAGGAATTTGCTGCATTATTTAAGGACTCTGCTGCTTTATTTAAGGACTTTGCTGCATTATTTAATGAATCTGCTGAAGCATTTGAGGACTCAACTGCATTATTTAAGGTCTCTGCTGCATTATTTAAGGACTCTGCTGAAGCATTTGAGGACTCAGCTGCATGATTTAAGGACTTTGCTGAATTATTTAAGGACTCTGCTGCATTATTTAAGGAATTTGTTGCATTATTTAAGGACTCTGCTGCATTATTTAAGGAATTTGTTGCATTATTTAAGGACTCTGCTGCATTATTTAAGGACTTTGCTGCATTATTTAATAACTTTGTTGCATTATATAAGTACTCTGCTGCATTATTTAAGGACTTTGTTGCATTATGTAAGGAGTCTGCTGCATTATTTAAGGAGTCTGCTGCATTATTTAATGACTATGCTGCATTATTTAAGGACTGCTGCGTTATTTAAGGACTCTGCTGCATTATTTAAGACTTTGCTGCATTATTTAAGGACTCTGCTGCAGTATTTAATGACTCTGCTGAAGCATTTGGGGACTCAGATGCTTTATTTAAGGACTCTGTTGCATTATTTAAGGACTTTGTTGCATTATTTAAGGACTCTGCTGCATTATTTAAGGACTTTGTTGCATTATTTAAGGATTCTGCTGCATTTTTTAAGGACTTTGCTGCATTATTTAAGGACTCTGCTGCATTATTTAATTACTTTGCTCCATTATTTAAGGACTCTGCTGCGGTATTTAAGGACTCTGCTGCATTATTTAAGGACTGTGATGCATTATTTAAGGACGCTGCTGCAGAATTTAAGGAATCTGCTGCATTATTTAAGGACTTTGTTGCATTATTTAAGGTCTCTGCTGCATTATTTAAGGACTCTGCTATGGTACTTAAGGACTTTGCTGCATTATTTAAGGACTTTGCTGCATTATTTAAGGACTCTGCTGCATTATTTAAGAACTGTGTTGCATTATTTAAGGACTCTGCTGCATTATTTAAGGACTTTGTTGCATTATGTAAGGACTCTGCTGCATTATTTAAGGACTTTGCTGCATTATTTAAGGACTCTACTGCATAATTTAAGGACTTTATTGCATTATTTAAGGATCCTGCTGCATTATTTAATGACTCTGCTGAAGCATTTGAGGACTCAGCTGCATTATTAAAGGTCTCTGCTGCATTATTTAAGGATCCTGCTGAAGCATTTGAGGACTCAGCTGCATTATTTAAGGACTTTGCTGCATTATTTAAGGACTCTTCTGCATTATTTAATGACTCTGCTGAAGTATTTGAGGACTCAGCTGCATTATTTAAGGACTCTGCTGCATTATTTAAGGAATTTGCTGCATTATTTAAGGACTCTACTGCGTTATTTAAGGACTCTGCTGCATTATTTAAGGACTTTGCTGCATTATTTAAGGACTCTGCTGCATTATTTAATTACTTTGCTGCATTATTTAAAGACTCTGCTGCGGTATTTAAGGACTCTGCTGCATTATTTAAGGACTTTGATGCATTATTTAAGGACTCTGCTGCATTATTTAAGGAATTTGTTGCATTATTTAAGGACTCTGCTGCATTATTTAAGGACTTTGCTGCATTATTTAATAACTTTGTTGCATTATATAAGTACTCTGCTGCATTATTTAAGGACTTTGTTGCATTATGTAAGGAGTCTGCTGCATTATTTAAGGACTTTGCTGCATTATTTAATGACTCTGCTGAAGCATTTGAGGACTCAGCTGCATTATTTAAGGACTCTGCTGCATTATTTAAGGAATTTGCTGCATTATTTAAGGACTCTGCTGCGGTATTTAAGGACTCTGCTGCATTATTTAAGGACTTTGTTGCATTATGTAAGGAGTCTGCTGCATTATTTAAGGACTTTGCTGCATTATTTAACGACTCTGCTGAAACATTTGAGGACTCAGCTGCATTATTTAAGGACTCTGCTGCATTATTTAAGGAATTTGCTGCATTATTTAAGGACTCTGCTGCGGTATTTAAGGACTCTGCTGCATTATTTAAGGACTTTGATGCATTATTTAAGGACTCTGCTGCATTATTTAATGACTTTGTTGCATTATATAAGGTCTCTGCTGCATTATTTAAGGACTATGTTGCATTATGTTAGAAGTCTGCTGCATTATTTAAGGACTTTGCTGCATTATTTAAGGACTCTGCTGCATTATTTAAGGACTTTATTGCATTATTTAAGGACTCTGCTGCATTATTTAATGACTCTGCTGAAGCATTTGAGGACTCAGCTGCATTATTTAAGGTCTCTGCTGTATTATTTAAGGACTCTGCTGCATTATTTAATGACTCTGCTGCGGTATTTAAGGACTCTGCTGCATTATTTAAGGACTTTGCTGCATTATTTAAGGACTGCTGCGTTGTTTAAGGACTCTGCTGCATTATTTAAGACTTTGCTGCATTATTTAAGGACTCTGCTGCAGTGTTTAATGACTCTGCTGAAGCAATTGGGGACTCAGATGCATTATTTAAGGACTCTGCTGCATTATGTAAGGACTTTGCTGCTTTATTTAAGGACTTTGCTGCATTATTTAAGGACTTTGCTGCATTATTTAAGGACTATGCTGTGGTATTTAAGTACTCTGCTGCATTATTTAAGGACTTTGCTGCATTATTTAAGGACTCTGCTGCATTATTTAATTACTTTGCTGCATTATTAAAGGACCCTGCTGCGGCATTTAAGGATTCTGCTGCATAATTTAAGGACTTTATTGCATTATTTAAGGATCCTGCTGCATTATTTAAGGATCCTGCTGAAGCATTTGAGGACTCAGCTGCATTATTTAAGGACTTTGCTGCATTATTTAACGACTCTGCTGCATTATTTAAGGACTCTGCTGCTTTATTTAAGGACTTTCCTGCATTATTTAAGGAGTCTTCTGCATTATTTAATGACTCTGCTGAAGCATTTGAGGACTCAACTGCATTATTTAAGGACTCTGCTGCATTATTTAAGGTCTCTGCTGCATTATTTAAGGACTCTGCTGTGGTATATAAGGACTCTGCTGCATTATTTAAGGAATTTGTTGCATTATTTAAGGACGCTGCTGCATTATTTAAGGACTTTGTTGCATTATTTAAGGACTCTGCTGCATTAATTAAGGACTTTGCTGCATTACTTAAGGACACTGCTGCATTATTTAAGGACTTTGTTGCATTATTTAAGGACTCTGCTGCATTATTTAAGGACTCTGCTGAAACATTTGGGGACTCAGATGCATTATTTAAGGTCTCTGCTGCATTATGTAAGGGCTTTGCTGCTTTATTTAAGGACTCTGTTGCATTATTTAAGGACTTTGTTGCATTATTTAAGAACTCTGCTGCATTATTTAAGGAATTTGTTGCATTATTTAAGGATTCTGCTGCATTATTTAAGGACTTTGCTGCATTATTTAAGGACTATGCTGTGGTATTTAAGGACTCTGCTGCATTATTTAAGGACTTTGCTGCATTATTAAAGGACTCTGCTGCATTATTTAATTACTTTGCTGCATTATTTAAGGACTCTGCTGCGGTATTTAAGGACTCTGCTGCATTATTTAAGGACTTTGATGCATTATTTAAGGACACTGCTGCAGAATTTAAGGAATCTGCTGCGTTATTTAAGGACTTTGTTGCATTATTTAAGGTCTCTTTTTCATTATTTAAGGACTCTGCTATTGTACTTAAGGACTTTGCTGCATTATTTAAGGACTTTGCTGCATTATTTAAGGACTCTGCTGCATTATTTAAGTACTTTGTTGCATTATTTAAGGACTCTGCTGCATAATTTAAGGACTTTATTGCATTATTTAAGGATCCTGCTGCATTATTTAATGACTCTGCTGAAGCATTTGAGGACTCAGCTACATTATTTAAGGTCTCTGCTGCATTATTTAAGGATCCTGCTGAAGCATTTGAGGACTCAGCTGCATTATTTAAGGACTTTGCTGCATTATTTAACGACTCTGCTGCGTTATTTAAGGACTCTGCTGCATTATTTAAGGACACTGCTGCATTATTTAAGGACTCTGCTGCATTATTTAAGGACTTTGCTGCATTATTTAACGACTCTGCTGCATTATTTAAGAACTTTGCTGCATTATTTAAGGACTCTGCTGCATTATTTAAGGAATTTGTTGCATTATTTAAGGACTCTGCTGCTTTATTTAAGGACTCTGCTGCGGTATTTAAGGACTCTGCTGCATTATTTAAGGACTTTGCTGCATTATTTAAGGACTGCTGCGTTATTTAAGGACTCTGCTGCATTATTTAAGACTTTGCTGCATTATTTAAGGACTCTGCTGCAGTGTTTAATGACTCTGCTGAAGCAACTGGGGACTCAGATGCATTATTTAAGGACTCTGCTGCATTATGTAAGGACTTTGCTGCTTTATTTAAGGACTTTGCTGCATTATTTAAGGACTTTGTTGCATTATTTAAGGACTCTGCTGCATTATTTAAGGACTTTGTTGCATTATTTAAGGACTCTTCTGCATTATTTAAGGACTTTGCTGCATTATTTAAGGACTCTGCTGCATTATTTAATTACTTTGCTGCATTATTAAAGGACCCTGCTGCGGCATTTAAGGATTCTGCTGCATTATTTAAGGACTTTGATGCATTATTTAAGGACGCTGCTGCAGAATTTAAGGAATCTGCTGCATTATTTAAGGACTTTGTTGCATTATTTAAGGTCTCTGCTGCATGAATTATGGACTCTGCTATGGTACTTAAGGACTTTGCTGCATTATTTAAGGACTTTGCTGCATTATTTAAGGACTTTGATGCATTATTTAAGAACTTTGTTGCATTATTTAAGGACTCTGCTGCATTATTTAAGGACTTTGTTGCATTATGTAAGGACTTTGCTGCTTTATTTAAGGACTTTGCTGCATTATTTAAGGACTTTGTTGCATTATTTAAGGACTCTGCTGCATTATTTAAGGACTTTGTTGCATTATTTAAGGACTCTTCTGCATTATTTAAGGACTTTGCTGCATTATTTAAGGACTATGCTGTGGTATTTAAGTACTCTGCTGCATTATTTAAGGACTTTGCTGCATTATTTAAGGACTCTGCTGCATTATTTAATTACTTTGCTGCATTATTAAAGGACCCTGCTGCGGCATTTAGGGATTCTGCTGCATAATTTAAGGACTTTATTGCATTATTTAAGGATCCTGCTGCATTATTTAAGGATCCTGATGAAGCATTTGAGGACTCAGCTGCATTATTTAAGGACTTTGCTGCATTATTTAACGACTCTGCTGCATTATTTAAGGACTCTGCTGCTTTATTTAAGGACTTTCCTGCATTATTTAAGGAGTCTTCTGCATTATTTAATGACTCTGCTGAAGCATTTGAGGACTCAACTGCATTATTTAAGGACTCTGCTGCATTATTTAAGGTCTCTGCTGCATTATTTAAGGACTCTGCTGTGGTATGTAAGGACTCTGCTGCATTATTTAAGGAATTTGTTGCATTATTTAAGGACGCTGCTGCATTATTTAAGGACTTTGTTGCATTATTTAAGGACTCTGCTGCATTAATTAAGGACTTTGCTGCATTACTTAAGGACACTGCTGCATTATTTAAGGACTTTGTTGCATTATTTAAGGACTCTGCTGCATTATTTAAGGACTCTGCTGAAGCATTTGGGGACTCAGATGCATTATTTAAGGACTCTGCTGCATTATGTAAGGGCTTTGCTGCTTTATTTAAGGACTCTGTTGCATTATTTAAGGACTTTGTTGCATTATTTAAGAACTCTGCTGCATTATTTAAGGACTTTGTTGCATTATTTAAGGATTCTGCTGCATTATTTAAGGACTTTGCTGCATTATTTAAGGACTATGCTGTGGTATTTAAGGACTCTGCTGCATTATTTAAGGACTTTGCTGCATTATTAAAGGACTCTGCTGCATTATTTAATTACTTTGCTGCATTATTTAAGGACTCTGCTGCGGTATTTAAGGACTCTGCTGCATTATTTAAGGACTTTGATGCATTATTTAAGGACACTGCTGCAGAATTTAAGGAATCTGCTGCATTATCTAAGGACTTTGTTGCATTATTTAAGGTCTCTTTTTCATTATTTAAGGACTCTGCTATTGTACTTAAGGACTTTGCTGCATTATTTAAGGACTTTGCTGCATTATTTAAGGACTCTGCTGCATTATTTAAGTACTTTGTTGCATTATTTAAGGACTCTGCTGCATAATTTAAGGACTTTATTGCATTATTTAAGAATCCTGCTGCATTATTTAATGACTCTGCTGAAGCATTTGAGGACTCAGCTGCATTATTTAAGGTCTCTCTGCTGCATTATTTAAGGATCCTGCTGAAGCATTTGAGGACTCAGCTGCATTATTTAAGGACTTTGCTGCATTATTTAACGACTCTGCTGCGTTATTTAAGGACTCTGCTGCATTATTTAAGGACACTGCTGCATTATTTAAGGACTCTGCTGCATTATTTAAGGACTTTGCTGCATTATTTAACGACTCTGCTGCATTATTTAAGAACTTTGCTGCATTATTTAAGGACTCTGCTCCATTATTTAAGGAATTTGCTGCATTATTTAAGGACTCTGCTGCTTTATTTAAGGACTTTGCTGCATTATTTAATGAATCTGCTGAAGCATTTGAGGACTCAACTGCATTATTTAAGGTCTCTGCTGCATTATTTAAGGACTCTGCTGAAGCATTTGAGGACTCAGCTGCATGATTTAAGGACTTTGCTGAATTATTTAAGGACTCTGCTGCATTATTTAAGGAATTTGTTGCATTATTTAAGGACTCTGCTGCATTATTTAAGGAATTTGTTGCATTATTTAAGGACTCTGCTGCATTATTTAAGGACTTTGCTGCATTATTTAATAACTTTGTTGCATTATATAAGTACTCTGCTGCATTATTTAAGGACTTTGTTGCATTATGTAAGGAGTCTGCTGCATTATTTAAGGAGTCTGCTGCATTATTTAATGACTATGCTGCATTATTTAAGGACTGCTGCGTTATTTAAAGACTCTGCTGCATTATTTAAGACTTTGCTGCATTATTTAAGGACTCTGCTGCAGTATTTAATGACTCTGCTGAAGCATTTGGGGACTCAGATGCTTTATTTAAGGACTCTGTTGCATTATTTAAGGACTTTGTTGCATTATTTAAGGACTCTGCTGCATTATTTAAGGACTTTGTTGCATTATTTAAGGATTCTGCTGCATTTTTTAAGGACTTTGCTGCATTATTTAAGGACTCTGCTGCATTATTTAATTACTTTGCTCCATTATTTAAGGACTCTGCTGCGGTATTTAAGGACTCTGCTGCATTATTTAAGGACTGTGATGCATTATTTAAGGACGCTGCTGCAGAATTTAAGGAATCTGCTGCATTATTTAAGGACTTTGTTGCATTATTTAAGGTCTCTGCTGCATTATTTAAGGACTCTGCTATGGTACTTAAGGACTTTGCTGCATTATTTAAGGACTTTGCTGCATTATTTAAGGACTCTGCTGCATTATTTAAGAACTGTGTTGCATTATTTAAGGACTCTGCTGCATTATTTAAGGACTTTGTTGCATTATGTAAGGACTCTGCTGCATTATTTAAGGACTTTGCTGCATTATTTAAGGACTCTACTGCATAATTTAAGGACTTTATTGCATTATTTAAGGATCCTGCTGCATTATTTAATGACTCTGCTGAAGCATTTGAGGACTCAGCTGCATTATTAAAGGTCTCTGCTGCATTATTTAAGGATCCTGCTGAAGCATTTGAGGACTCAGCTGCATTATTTAAGGACTTTGCTGCATTATTTAAGGACTCTTCTGCATTATTTAATGACTCTGCTGAAGTATTTGAGGACTCAGCTGCATTATTTAAGGACTCTGCTGCATTATTTAAGGAATTTGCTGCATTATTTAAGGACTCTACTGCGTTATTTAAGGACTCTGCTGCATTATTTAAGGACTTTGCTGCATTATTTAAGGACTCTGCTGCATTATTTAATTACTTTGCTGCATTATTTAAAGACTCTGCTGCGGTATTTAAGGACTCTGCTGCATTATTTAAGGACTTTGATGCATTATTTAAGGACTCTGCTGCATTATTTAAGGAATTTGTTGCATTATTTAAGGACTCTGCTGCATTATTTAAGGACTTTGCTGCATTATTTAATAACTTTGTTGCATTATATAAGTACTCTGCTGCATTATTTAAGGACTTTGTTGCATTATGTAAGGAGTCTGCTGCATTATTTAAGGACTTTGCTGCATTATTTAATGACTCTGCTGAAGCATTTGAGGACTCAGCTGCATTATTTAAGGACTCTGCTGCATTATTTAAGGAATTTGCTGCATTATTTAAGGACTCTGCTGCGGTATTTAAGGACTCTGCTGCATTATTTAAGGACTTTGTTGCATTATGTAAGGAGTCTGCTGCATTATTTAAGGACTTTGCTGCATTATTTAATGAATCTGCTGAAGCATTTGAGGACTCAACTGCATTATTTAAGGTCTCTGCTGCATTATTTAAGGACTCTGCTGAAGCATTTGAGGACTCAGCTGCATGATTTAAGGACTTTGCTGCATTATTTAAGGACTCTGCTGCATTATTTAAGGAATTTGTTGCATTATTTAAGGACTCTGCTGCATTATTTAAGGACTTTGCTGCATTATTTAATAACTTTGTTGCATTATATAAGTACTCTGCTGCATTATTTAAGGACTTTGTTGCATTATGTAAGGAGTCTGCTGCATTATTTAAGGACTTTGCTGCATTATTTAACGACTCTGCTGAAGCATTTGAGGACTCAGCTGCATTATTTAAGGACTCTGCTGCATTATTTAAGGAATTTGCTGCATTATTTAAGGACTCTGCTGCGGTATTTAAGGACTCTGCTGCATTATTTAAGGACTTTGTTGCATTATGTAAGGAGCCTGCTGCATTATTTAAGGACTTTGCTGCATTATTTAATGACTCTGCTGAAGCATTTGAGGACTCAGCTGCATAATTTAAGGACTCTGCTGCATTATTTAAGGAATTTGCTGCATTATTTAAGGACTCTGCTGCGATATTTAAGGACTCTTCTGCATTATTTAAGGACTTTGATGCATTATTTAAGGACGCTGCTGCAGAATTTAAGGAATCTGCTGCATTATTTAAGGACTTTGTTGCATTATTTAAGGTCTCTGCTGCATTATTTAAGGACTCTGCTGTGGTATTTAAGGACTCTGCTGCATTATTTAAGGACTTTGCTGCATTAATTAAGGACTTTGCTGCATTACTTAAGAACTCTGCTGCATTATTTAATTACTTGCTGCATTATTTAAGGACTCTGCTGCGGTGTTTAAGAACTCTGCTGCATTATTTAAGGACTTTGCTGCATTATCTTAGGACTCTGCTGCATTATTTAAGGACTTTGCTGTATTATTTAAGGACTCTACTGCATTATTTAAGGACTTTGTTGCATTATTTAAGGACTCTGCTGCATTATTTAAGGACTTTGCTGTATTATTTAAGGACTCTGCTGCATTATTTAAGGACTTTTTTGCATTATTTAATGACTCTGCTGCATTATTTAAGGACTTTGCTGCATTATTTAAGGACTCTGTTGCATTATTTAAGGACTTTATTGCATTATTTAATGACTCTGCTGCATTATTTAAGGAATTTGCTGCATTATTTAAGGACTCTGCTGCATTATTTAAGGACTTTGCTGCATTATTTAATGACTCTGCTGCATTATTTAAGGACTTTGTTGTATTATTTAAGGACTTTGCTGCATTATTTAAGGACTCTGCTGCGGTATTTAAGGACTCTGCTGCATTATTTAAGGACTTTGTTGCATTATTTAAGGACTCTGCTGCATTATTTAAGGACTTTGCTGCATTATTTAAGGACTATGCTGTGGTATTTAAGGACTCTGCTGTATTATTTAAGGACTTTGCTGCATTATTTAAGGACTCTGCTGCATTATTTAATGACTTTGTTGCATTATATAAAGACTCTGCTGCATTATTTAAGGACTATGTTGCATTATGTTAGAAGTCTGCTGCATTATTTAAGGACTTTGCTGCATTATTTAAGGACTCTGCTGCATTATTTAAGGACTTTATTGCATTATTTAAGGACTCTGCTGCATTATTTAATGACTCTGCTGAAGCATTTGAGGACTCAGCTGCATTATTTAAGGTCTCTGCTGTATTATTTAAGGACTCTGCTGCATTATTTAATGACTCTGCTGCGATATTTAAGGACTCTGCTGCATTATTTAAGGACTTTGCTGCATTATTTAAGGACTGCTGCGTTATTTAAGGACTCTGCTGCATTATTTAAGACTTTGCTGCATTATTTAAGGACTCTGCTGCAGTGCTTAATGACTCTGCTGAAGCAATTGGGGACTCAGATGCATTATTTAAGGACTCTGCTGCATTATGTAAGGACTTTGCTGCTTTATTTAAGGACTTTGCTGCATTATTTAAGGACTTTGTTGCATTATTTAAGGACTCTGCTGCATTATTTAAGGACTTTGTTGCATTATTTAAGGACTCTGCTGCATTATTTAAGGACTTTGCTGCATTATTTAAGGACTATGCTGTGGTATTTAAGGACTATGCTTTGGCATTATTTAAGGACTTTACTGCATTATTTAAGGACTCTGCTGCATTATTTAATTACTTTGCTGCATTATTAAAGGACCCTGCTGCGGCATTTAAGGATTCTGCTGCATTATTTAAGGACTTTGATGCATTATTTAAGGACGCTGCTGCAGAATTTAAGGAATCTGCTGCATTATTTAAGGACTTTGTTGCATTATTTAAGGTCTCTGCTGCATTATTTAAGGACTCTGCTATGGTACTTAACGAATTTGCTGCATTATTTAAGGACTTTGCTGCATTATTTAAGGACTTTGATGCATTATTTAAGAACTTTGTTGCATTATTTAAGGACTCTGCTGCATTATTTAAGGACTTTGTTGCATTATGTAAGGACTCTGCTGCATTATTTAAGGACTTTGCTGCATTATTTAAGGACTCTGTTGCATAATTTAAGGACTTTATTGCATTATTTAAGGATCCTGCTGCATTATTTAAGGATCCTGCTGAAGCATTTGAGGACTCAGCTGCATTATTTAAGGACTTTGCTGCATTATTTAACGACTCTGCTGCATTATCTAAGGACTCTGCTGCTTTATTTAAGGACTTTCCTGCATTATTTAAGGAGTCTTCTGCATTATTTAATGACTCTGCTGAAGCATTTGAGGACTCAGCTGCATTATTTAAGGACTCTGCTGCATTATTTAAGGACTTTGCTGCATTATTTAATGACTCTGCTGAAGCATTTGAGGACTCAGCTGCATTATTTAAGGACTCTGCTGCATTATTTAAGGAGTTTGCTGCATTATTTAAGGACTCTGCTGCGGTATTTATGGACTCTGCTGCATTATTTAAGGACTTTGATGCATTATTTAAGGACGCTGCTGCAGAATTTAAGGAATCTGCTGCATTATTTAAGGACTTTGTTGCATTATTTAAGGTCTCTGCTGAATTATTTAAGGACTCTGCTGTGGTATTTAAGGA
The DNA here is from genome assembly GCF_046119375.1 of Phyllobates terribilis. Taxonomy (NCBI): domain Eukaryota; kingdom Metazoa; phylum Chordata; class Amphibia; order Anura; family Dendrobatidae; genus Phyllobates; species Phyllobates terribilis. Next base: position 273,653 of record NW_027363178.1, read on the forward strand.
CTCTGCTGCATTATTTAAGGAATTTGTTGCATTATTTAAGGACGCTGCTGCATTATTTAAGGAATTTGTTGCATTATTTAAGGACTTTGCTGCATTAATTAAGGACTTTGCTGCATTACTTAAGGACTCTGCTGCATTATTTAATTACTTGCTGCATTATTTAAGGACTCTGCTGCTGTGTTTAAGAACTCTGCTGCATTATTTAAGGACTTTGCTGCATTATTTTAGGACTCTGCTGCATTATTTAAGGACTTTGCTGTATTATTTAAGGACTCTACTGCATTATTTAAGGACTTTGTTGCATTATTTAAGGACTCTGCTGCATTATTTAAGGACTTTGCTGCATTATTTAAGGACTTTTTTGCATTATTTAAGGACTCTGCTGCATTATTTAAGGACTTTGATGCATTATTTAAGGATGCTGCTGCAGAATTTAAGGAATCTGCTGCATTATTTAAGGACTTTGTTGCATTATTTAAGGTCTCTGCTGCATTATTTAAGGACTCTGCTGTGGTATTTAAGGACTCTGCTGCATTATTTAAGGAATTTGTTGCATTATTTAAGGACGCTGCTGCATTATTTAAGGACTTTGTTGCATTATTTAAGGACTCTGCTGCATTATTTAATGACTCTGCTGAAGCATTTGGGGACTCAGATGCATTATTTAAGGACTCTGCTGCATTATGTAAGGGCTTTGCTGCTTTATTTAAGGACTCTTTTGCATTATTTAAGGACTCTGCTGCATTATTTAAGGACTTTGTTGCATTATTTAAGGATTTTGCTGCATTATTTAAGGATTTTGCTGCATTATTTAAGGACTTTGCCGCATTATTTAAGGACTATGCTTTGGTATTTAAGGACTCTGCTGCATTATTTAAGGACTTTGCTGCATTATTTAAGGACTCTGCTGCATTATTTAATTACTTTGCTGCATTATTTAAGGACTCTGCTGCGGTATTTAAGGACTCTGCTGCATTATTTAAGGACTTTGATGCATTATTTAAGGACACTGCTGCAGAATTTAAGGAATCTGCTTCATTATTTTAGGACTTTGTTGCATTATTTAAGGACTCTGCTGCATTATTTAAGAACTTTGTTGCATTATTTAAGGACTCTGCTGCATTATTTAAGGACTTTGTTGCATTATGTAAGGACTCTGCTGCATTATTTAAGGACTTTGCTGCATTATTTAAGGACTCTGCTGCATAATTTAAGGACTTTATTGCATTATTTTAGGATCCTGCTGCATTATTTAATGACTCTGCTGAAGCATTTGAGGACTCAGCTGCATTATTAAAGGTCTCTGCTGCATTATTTAAGGATCCTGCTGAAGCATTTGAGGACTCAGTTGCATTATTTAAGGACTTTGCTGCATTATTTAACGACTCTGCTGCGTTATTTAAGGACTCTGCTGCATTATTTAAGAACTTTGCTGCATTATTTAAGGACTCTTCTGAATTATTTAATGACTCTGCTGAAGTATTTGAGGACTCAGCTGCATTATTTAAGGACTCTGCTGCATTATTTAAGGAATTTGCTGCATTATTTAAGGACTCTGCTGCGTTATTTAAGGACTCTGCTGCATTATTTAAGGACTTTGATGCATTATTTATGGACGCTGCTGCAGAATTTAAGGAATCTGCTGCATTATTTAAGGACTTTGTTGCATTATTTAAGGTCTCTGCTGCATTATTTAAGGACTCTGCTGTGGTATTTAAGGACTCTGCTGCATTATTTAAGGAATTTGTTGCATTATTTAAGGACGCTGCTGCATTATTTAAGGTCTTTGTTGCATTATTTAAGGACTCTGCTGCAGTATTTAATGACTCTGCTGAAGCATTTGGGGACTCAGATGCATTATTTAAGGACTCTGCTGCATTATGTAAGGGCTTTGCTGCTTTATTTAAGGACTCTTTTGCATTATTTAAGGACTTTGTTGCATTATTTAAGGACTCTGCTGCATTATTTAAGGACTTTGTTGCATTATTTAAGGATTCTGCTGCATTATTTAAGGACTTTGCTGCATTATTTAAGGACTATGCTTTGGTATTTAAGGACTCTGCTGCATTATTTAAGGACTTTGCTGCATTATTTAAGGACTCTGCTGCATTATTTAATTACTTTGCTGCATTATTTAAGGACTCTGCTGCGGTATTTAAGGACTCTGCTGCATTATTTAAGGACTTTGATGCATTATTTAAGGACTCTGCTGCATTATTTAAGGAATTTGTTGCATTATTTAAGGACTCTGCTGCATTATTTAAGGACTTTGCTGCATTATTTAATAATTTTGTTGATTATATAAGTACTCTGCTGCATTATTTAAGGACTTTGTTGCATTATGTAAGGAGTCTGCTGCATTATTTAAGGACTTTGCTGCATTATTTAACGACTCTGCTGAAACATTTGAGGACTCAGCTGCATTATTTAAGGACTCTGCTGCATTATTTAAGGAATTTGCTGCATTATTTAAGGACTCTGCTGCGGTATTTAAGGACTCTGCTGCATTATTTAAGGACTTTGATGCATTATTTAAGGACTCTGCTGCATTATTTAATGACTTTGTTGCATTATATAAGGTCTCTGCTGCATTATTTAAGGACTATGTTGCATTATGTTAGAAGTCTGCTGCATTATTTAAGGACTTTGCTGCATTATTTAAGGACTCTGCTGCATTATTTAAGGACTTTATTGCATTATTTAAGGACTCTGCTGCATTATTTAATGACTCTGCTGAAGCATTTGAGGACTCAGCTGCATTATTTAAGGTCTCTGCTGTATTATTTAAGGACTCTGCTGCATTATTTAATGACTCTGCTGCGGTATTTAAGGACTCTGCTGCATTATTTAAGGACTTTGCTGCATTATTTAAGGACTGCTGCGTTGTTTAAGGACTCTGCTGCATTATTTAAGACTTTGCTGCATTATTTAAGGACTCTGCTGCAGTGTTTAATGACTCTGCTGAAGCAATTGGGGACTCAGATGCATTATTTAAGGACTCTGCTGCATTATGTAAGGACTTTGCTGCTTTATTTAAGGACTTTGCTGCATTATTTAAGGACTTTGTTGCATTATTTAAGGACTCTGTTGCATTATTTAAGGACTTTGTTGCATTATTTAAGGACTCTTCTGCATTATTTAAGGACTTTGCTGCATTATTTAAGGACTATGCTGTGGTATTTAAGTACTCTGCTGCATTATTTAAGGACTTTGCTGCATTATTTAAGGACTCTGCTGCATTATTTAATTACTTTGCTGCATTATTAAAGGACCCTGCTGCGGCATTTAAGGATTCTGCTGCATTATTTAAGGACTTTGATGCATTATTTAAGGACGCTGCTGCAGAATTTAAGGAATCTGCTGCATTATTTAAGGACTTTGTTGCATTATTTAAGGTCTCTGCTGCATTATTTAAGGACTCTGCTATGGTACTTAAGGACTTTGCTGCATTACTTAAGGACTTTGCTGCATTATTTAAGGACTTTGATGCATTATTTAAGAACTTTGTTGCATTATTTAAGGACTCTGCTGCATTATTTAAGGACTTTGTTGCATTATGTAAGTACTTTGCTGCTTTATTTAAGGACTTTGCTGCATTATTTAATGACTTTGTTGCATTATTTAAGGACTCTTCTGCATTATTTAAGGACTTTGCTGCATTATTTAAGGACTATGCTGTGGTATTTAAGTACTCTGCTGCATTATTTAAGGACTTTGCTGCATTATTTAAGGACTCTGCTGCATTATTTAATTACTTTGCTGCATTATTAAAGGACCCTGCTGCGGCATTTAAGGATTCTGCTGCATAATTTAAGGACTTTATTGCATTATTTAAGGATCCTGCTGCATTATTTAAGGATCCTGCTGAAGCATTTGAGGACTCAGCTGCATTATTTAAGGACTTTGCTGCATTATTTAACGACTCTGCTGCATTATTTAAGGACTCTGCTGCTTTATTTAAGGACTTTCCTGCATTATTTAAGGAGTCTTCTGCATTATTTAATGACTCTGCTGAAGCATTTGAGGACTCAACTGCATTATTTAAGGACTCTGCTGCATTATTTAAGGTCTCTGCTGCATTATTTAAGGACTCTGCTGTGGTATATAAGGACTCTGCTGCATTATTTAAGGAATTTGTTGCATTATTTAAGGACGCTGCTGCATTATTTAAGGACTTTGTTGCATTATTTAAGGACTCTGCTGCATTAATTAAGGACTTTGCTGCATTACTTAAGGACACTGCTGCATTATTTAAGGACTTTGTTGCATTATTTAAGGACTCTGCTGCATTATTTAAGGACTCTGCTGAAACATTTGGGGACTCAGATGCCTTATTTAAGGTCTCTGCTGCATTATGTAAGGGCTTTGCTGCTTTATTTAAGGACTCTGTTGCATTATTTAAGGACTTTGTTGCATTATTTAAGAACTCTGCTGCATTATTTAAGGAATTTGTTGCATTATTTAAGGATTCTGCTGCATTATTTAAGGACTTTGCTGCATTATTTAAGGACTATGCTGTGGTATTTAAGGACTCTGCTGCATTATTTAAGGACTTTGCTGCATTATTAAAGGACTCTGCTGCATTATTTAATTACTTTGCTGCATTATTTAAGGACTCTGCTGCGGTATTTAAGGACTCTGCTGCATTATTTAAGGACTTTGATGCATTATTTAAGGACACTGCTGCAGAATTTAAGGAATCTGCTGCGTTATTTAAGGACTTTGTTGCATTATTTAAGGTCTCTTTTTCATTATTTAAGGACTCTGCTATTGTACTTAAGGACTTTGCTGCATTATTTAAGGACTTTGCTGCATTATTTAAGGACTCTGCTGCATTATTTAAGTACTTTGTTGCATTATTTAAGGACTCTGCTGCATAATTTAAGGACTTTATTGCATTATTTAAGGATCCTGCTGCATTATTTAATGACTCTGCTGAAGCATTTGAGGACTCAGCTACATTATTTAAGGTCTCTGCTGCATTATTTAAGGATCCTGCTGAAGCATTTGAGGACTCAGCTGCATTATTTAAGGACTTTGCTGCATTATTTAACGACTCTGCTGCGTTATTTAAGGACTCTGCTGCATTATTTAAGGACACTGCTGCATTATTTAAGGACTCTGCTGCATTATTTAAGGACTTTGCTGCATTATTTAACGACTCTGCTGCATTATTTAAGAACTTTGCTGCATTATTTAAGGACTCTGCTGCATTATTTAAGGAATTTGTTGCATTATTTAAGGACTCTGCTGCTTTATTTAAGGACTCTGCTGCGGTATTTAAGGACTCTGCTGCATTATTTAAGGACTTTGCTGCATTATTTAAGGACTGCTGCGTTATTTAAGGACTCTGCTGCATTATTTAAGTCTTTGCTGCATTATTTAAGGACTCTGCTGCAGTGTTTAATGACTCTGCTGAAGCAACTGGGGACTCAGATGCATTATTTAAGGACTCTGCTGCATTATGCAAGGACTTTGCTGCTTTATTTAAGGACTTTGCTGCATTATTTAAGGACTTTGTTGCATTATTTAAGGACTCTGCTGCATTATTTAAGGACTTTGTTGCATTATTTAAGGACTGTTCTGCATTATTTAAGGACTTTGCTGCATTATTTAAGGACTATGCTGTGGTATTTAAGTACTCTGCTGCATTATTTAAGGACTTTGCTGCATTATTTAAGGACTCTGCTGCATTATTTAATTACTTTGCTGCATTATTAAAGGACCCTGCTGCGGCATTTAAGGATTCTGCTGCATTATTTAAGGACTTTGATGCATTATTTAAGGACGCTGCTGCAGAATTTAAGGAATCTGCTGCATTATTTAAGGACTTTGTTGCATTATTTAAGGTCTCTGCTGCATGAATTATGGACTCTGCTATGGTACTTAAGGACTTTGCTGCATTATTTAAGGACTTTGCTGCATTATTTAAGGACTTTGATGCATTATTTAAGAACTTTGTTGCATTATTTAAGGACTCTGCTGCATTATTTAAGGACTTTGTTGCATTATGTAAGGACTTTGCTGCTTTATTTAAGGACTTTGCTGCATTATTTAAGGACTTTGTTGCATTATTTAAGGACTCTGCTGCATTATTTAAGGACTTTGTTGCATTATTTAAGGACTCTTCTGCATTATTTAAGGACTTTGCTGCATTATTTAAGGACTATGCTGTGGTATTTAAGTACTCTGCTGCATTATTTAAGGACTTTGCTGCATTATTTAAGGACTCTGCTGCATTATTTAATTACTTTGCTGCATTATTAAAGGACCCTGCTGCGGCATTTAGGGATTCTGCTGCATAATTTAAGGACTTTATTGCATTATTTAAGGATCCTGCTGCATTATTTAAGGATCCTGATGAAGCATTTGAGGACTCAGCTGCATTATTTAAGGACTTTGCTGCATTATTTAACGACTCTGCTGCATTATTTAAGGACTCTGCTGCTTTATTTAAGGACTTTCCTGCATTATTTAAGGAGTCTTCTGCATTATTTAATGACTCTGCTGAAGCATTTGAGGACTCAACTGCATTATTTAAGGACTCTGCTGCATTATTTAAGGTCTCTGCTGCATTATTTAAGGACTCTGCTGTGGTATGTAAGGACTCTGCTGCATTATTTAAGGAATTTGTTGCATTATTTAAGGACGCTGCTGCATTATTTAAGGACTTTGTTGCATTATTTAAGGACTCTGCTGCATTAATTAAGGACTTTGCTGCATTACTTAAGGACACTGCTGCATTATTTAAGGACTTTGTTGCATTATTTAAGGACTCTGCTGCATTATTTAAGGACTCTGCTGAAGCATTTGGGGACTCAGATGCATTATTTAAGGACTCTGCTGCATTATGTAAGGGCTTTGCTGCTTTATTTAAGGACTCTGTTGCATTATTTAAGGACTTTGTTGCATTATTTAAGAACTCTGCTGCATTATTTAAGGACTTTGTTGCATTATTTAAGGATTCTGCTGCATTATTTAAGGACTTTGCTGCATTATTTAAGGACTATGCTGTGGTATTTAAGGACTCTGCTGCATTATTTAAGGACTTTGCTGCATTATTAAAGGACTCTGCTGCATTATTTAATTACTTTGCTGCATTATTTAAGGACTCTGCTGCGGTATTTAAGGACTCTGCTGCATTATTTAAGGACTTTGATGCATTATTTAAGGACACTGCTGCAGAATTTAAGGAATCTGCTGCATTATCTAAGGACTTTGTTGCATTATTTAAGGTCTCTTTTTCATTATTTAAGGACTCTGCTATTGTACTTAAGGACTTTGCTGCATTATTTAAAGACTTTGCTGCATTATTTAAGGACTCTGCTGCATTATTTAAGTACTTTGTTGCATTATTTAAGGACTCTGCTGCATAATTTAAGGACTTTATTGCATTATTTAAGAATCCTGCTGCATTATTTAATGACTCTGCTGAAGCATTTGAGGACTCAGCTGCATTATTTAAGGTCTCTCTGCTGCATTATTTAAGGATCCTGCTGAAGCATTTGAGGACTCAGCTGCATTATTTAAGGACTTTGCTGCATTATTTAACGACTCTGCTGCGTTATTTAAGGACTCTGCTGCATTATTTAAGGACACTGCTGCATTATTTAAGTACTCTGCTGCATTATTTAAGGACTTTGCTGCATTATTTAACGACTCTGCTGCATTATTTAAGAACTTTGCTGCATTATTTAAGGACTCTGCTCCATTATTTAAGGAATTTGCTGCATTATTTAAGGACTCTGCTGCTTTATTTAAGGACTTTGCTGCATTATTTAATGAATCTGCTGAAGCATTTGAGGACTCAACTGCATTATTTAAGGTCTCTGCTGCATTATTTAAGGACTCTGCTGAAGCATTTGAGGACTCAGCTGCATGATTTAAGGACTTTGCTGAATTATTTAAGGACTCTGCTGCATTATTTAAGGAATTTGTTGCATTATTTAAGGACTCTGCTGCATTATTTAAGGAATTTGTTGCATTATTTAAGGACTCTGCTGCATTATTTAAGGACTTTGCTGCATTATTTAATAACTTTGTTGCATTATATAAGTACTCTGCTGCATTATTTAAGGACTTTGTTGCATTATGTAAGGAGTCTGCTGCATTATTTAAGGAGTCTGCTGCATTATTTAATGACTATGCTGCATTATTTAAGGACTGCTGCGTTATTTAAGGACTCTGCTGCATTATTTAAGACTTTGCTGCATTATTTAATGACTCTGCTGCAGTATTTAATGACTCTGCTGAAGCATTTGGGGACTCAGATGCTTTATTTAAGGACTCTGTTGCATTATTTAAGGACTTTGTTGCATTATTTAAGGACTCTGCTGCATTATTTAAGGACTTTGTTGCATTATTTAAGGATTCTGCTGCATTTTTTAAGGACTTTGCTGCATTATTTAAGGACTCTGCTGCATTATTTAATTACTTTGCTCCATTATTTAAGGACTCTGCTGCGGTATTTAAGGACTCTGCTGCATTATTTAAGGACTGTGATGCATTATTTAAGGACGCTGCTGCAGAATTTAAGGAATCTGCTGCATTATTTAAGGACTTTGTTGCATTATTTAAGGTCTCTGCTGCATTATTTAAGGACTCTGCTATGGTACTTAAGGACTTTGCTGCATTATTTAAGGACTTTGCTGCATTATTTAAGGATCCTGCTGAAGCATTTGAGGACTCAGCTGCATTATTTAAGGACTTTGCTGCATTATTTAACGACTCTGCTGCGTTATTTAAGGACTCTGCTGCATTATTTAAGGACACTGCTGCATTATTTAAGGACTCTGCTGCATTATTTAAGGACTTTGCTGCATTATTTAACGACTCTGCTGCATTATTTAAGAACTTTGCTGCATTATTTAAGGACTCTGCTGCATTATTTAAGGAATTTGTTGCATTATTTAAGGACTCTGCTGCTTTATTTAAGGACTCTGCTGCGGTATTTAAGGACTCTGCTGCATTATTTAAGGACTTTGCTGCATTATTTAAGGACTGCTGCGTTATTTAAGGACTCTGCTGCATTATTTAAGACTTTGCTGCATTATTTAAGGACTCTGCTGCAGTGTTTAATGACTCTGCTGAAGCAACTGGGGACTCAGATGCATTATTTAAGGACTCTGCTGCATTATGCAAGGACTTTGCTGCTTTATTTAAGGACTTTGCTGCATTATTTAAGGACTTTGTTGCATTATTTAAGGACTCTGCTGCATTATTTAAGGACTTTGTTGCATTATTTAAGGACTCTTCTGCATTATTTAAGGACTTTGCTGCATTATTTAAGGACTATGCTGTGGTATTTAAGTACTCTGCTGCATTATTTAAGGACTTTGCTGCATTATTTAAGGACTCTGCTGCATTATTTAATTACTTTGCTGCATTATTAAAGGACCCTGCTGCGGCATTTAAGGATTCTGCTGCATTATTTAAGGACTTTGATGCATTATTTAAGGACGCTGCTGCAGAATTTAAGGAATCTGCTGCATTATTTAAGGACTTTGTTGCATTATTTAAGGTCTCTGCTGCATGAATTATGGACTCTGCTATGGTACTTAAGGACTTTGCTGCATTATTTAAGGACTTTGCTGCATTATTTAAGGACTTTGATGCATTATTTAAGAACTTTGTTGCATTATTTAAGGACTCTGCTGCATTATTTAAGGACTTTGTTGCATTATGTAAGGACTTTGCTGCTTTATTTAAGGACTTTGCTGCATTATTTAAGGACTTTGTTGCATTATTTAAGGACTCTTCTGCATTATTTAAGGACTTTGTTGCATTATTTAAGGACTCTTCTGCATTATTTAAGGACTTTGCTGCATTATTTAAGGACTATGCTGTGGTATTTAAGTACTCTGCTGCATTATTTAAGGACTTTGCTGCATTATTTAAGGACTCTGCTGCATTATTTAATTACTTTGCTGCATTATTAAAGGACCCTGCTGCGGCATTTAGGGATTCTGCTGCATAATTTAAGGACTTTATTGCATTATTTAAGGATCCTGCTGCATTATTTAAGGATCCTGATGAAGCATTTGAGGACTCAGCTGCATTATTTAAGGACTTTGCTGCATTATTTAACGACTCTGCTGCATTATTTAAGGACTCTGCTGCTTTATTTAAGGACTTTCCTGCATTATTTAAGGAGTCTTCTGCATTATTTAATGACTCTGCTGAAGCATTTGAGGACTCAACTGCATTATTTAAGGACTCTGCTGCATTATTTAAGGTCTCTGCTGCATTATTTAAGGACTCTGCTGTGGTATGTAAGGACTCTGCTGCATTATTTAAGGAATTTGTTGCATTATTTAAGGACGCTGCTGCATTATTTAAGGACTTTGTTGCATTATTTAAGGACTCTGCTGCATTAATTAAGGACTTTGCTGCATTACTTAAGGACACTGCTGCATTATTTAAGGACTTTGTTGCATTATTTAAGGACTCTGCTGCATTATTTAAGGACTCTGCTGAAGCATTTGGGGACTCAGATGCATTATTTAAGGACTCTGCTGCATTATGTAAGGGCTTTGCTGCTTTATTTAAGGACTCTGTTGCATTATTTAAGGACTTTGTTGCATTATTTAAGAACTCTGCTGCATTATTTAAGGACTTTGTTGCATTATTTAAGGATTCTGCTGCATTATTTAAGGACTTTGCTGCATTATTTAAGGACTATGCTGTGGTATTTAAGGACTCTGCTGCATTATTTAAGGACTTTGCTGCATTATTAAAGGACTCTGCTGCATTATTTAATTACTTTGCTGCATTATTTAAGGACTCTGCTGCGGTATTTAAGGACTCTGCTGCATTATTTAAGGACTTTGATGCATTATTTAAGGACACTGCTGCAGAATTTAAGGAATCTGCTGCATTATCTAAGGACTTTGTTGCATTATTTAAGGTCTCTTTTTCATTATTTAAGGACTCTGCTATTGTACTTAAGGACTTTGCTGCATTATTTAAGGACTTTGCTGCATTATTTAAGGACTCTGCTGCATTATTTAAGTACTTTGTTGCATTATTTAAGGACTCTGCTGCATAATTTAAGGACTTTATTGCATTATTTAAGAATCCTGCTGCATTATTTAATGACTCTGCTGAAGCATTTGAGGACTCAGCTGCATTATTTAAGGTCTCTCTGCTGCATTATTTAAGGATCCTGCTGAAGCATTTGAGGACTCAGCTGCATTATTTAAGGACTTTGCTGCATTATTTAACGACTCTGCTGCGTTATTTAAGGACTCTGCTGCATTATTTAAGGACACTGCTGCATTATTTAAGGACTCTGCTGCATTATTTAAGGACTTTGCTGCATTATTTAACGACTCTGCTGCATTATTTAAGAACTTTGCTGCATTATTTAAGGACTCTGCTCCATTATTTAAGGAATTTGCTGCATTATTTAAGGACTCTGCTGCTTTATTTAAGGACTTTGCTGCATTATTTAATGAATCTGCTGAAGCATTTGAGGACTCAACTGCATTATTTAAGGTCTCTGCTGCATTATTTAAGGACTCTGCTGAAGCATTTGAGGACTCAGCTGCATGATTTAAGGACTTTGCTGAATTATTTAAGGACTCTGCTGCATTATTTAAGGAATTTGTTGCATTATTTAAGGACTCTGCTGCATTATTTAAGGAATTTGTTGCATTATTTAAGGACTCTGCTGCATTATTTAAGGACTTTGCTGCATTATTTAATAACTTTGTTGCATTATATAAGTACTCTGCTGCATTATTTAAGGACTTTGTTGCATTATGTAAGGAGTCTGCTGCATTATTTAAGGAGTCTGCTGCATTATTTAATGACTATGCTGCATTATTTAAGGACTGCTGCGTTATTTAAGGACTCTGCTGCATTATTTAAGACTTTGCTGCATTATTTAAGGACTCTGCTGCAGTATTTAATGACTCTGCTGAAGCATTTGGGGACTCAGATGCTTTATTTAAGGACTCTGTTGCATTATTTAAGGACTTTGTTGCATTATTTAAGGACTCTGCTGCATTATTTAAGGACTTTGTTGCATTATTTAAGGATTCTGCTGCATTTTTTAAGGACTTTGCTGCATTATTTAAGGACTCTGCTGCATTATTTAATTACTTTGCTCCATTATTTAAGGACTCTGCTGCGGTATTTAAGGACTCTGCTGCATTATTTAAGGACTGTGATGCATTATTTAAGGACGCTGCTGCAGAATTTAAGGAATCTGCTGCATTATTTAAGGACTTTGTTGCATTATTTAAGGTCTCTGCTGCATTATTTAAGGACTCTGCTATGGTACTTAAGGACTTTGCTGCATTATTTAAGGACTTTGCTGCATTATTTAAGGACTCTGCTGCATTATTTAAGAACTGTGTTGCATTATTTAAGGACTCTGCTGCATTATTTAAGGACTTTGTTGCATTATGTAAGGACTCTGCTGCATTATTTAAGGACTTTGCTGCATTATTTAAGGACTCTACTGCATAATTTAAGGACTTTATTGCATTATTTAAGGATCCTGCTGCATTATTTAATGACTCTGCTGAAGCATTTGAGGACTCAGCTGCATTATTAAAGGTCTCTGCTGCATTATTTAAGGATCCTGCTGAAGCATTTGAGGACTCAGCTGCATTATTTAAGGACTTTGCTGCATTATTTATCGACTCTGCTGCGTTATTTAAGGACTCTGCTGCATTATTTAAGAACTTTGCTGCATTATTTAAGGACTCTTCTGCATTATTTAATGACTCTGCTGAAGTATTTGAGGACTCAGCTGCATTATTTAAGGACTCTGCTGCATTATTTAAGGAATTTGCTGCATTATTTAAGGACTCTACTGCGTTATTTAAGGACTCTGCTGCATTATTTAAGGACTTTGATGCATTATTTAAGGATGCTGCTGCAGAATTTAAGGAATCTGCTGCATTATTTAAGGACTTTGTTGCATTATTTAAGGTCTCTGCTGCATTATTTAAGGACTCTGCTGTGGTATTTAAGGACTCTGCTGCATTATTTAAGGAATTTGTTGCATTATTTAAGGACGCTGCTGCATTATTTAAGGACTTTGTTGCATTATTTAAGGACTCTGCTGCAGTATTTAATGACTCTGCTGAAGCATTTGGGGACTCAGATGCATTATTTAAGGACTCTGCTGCATTATGTAAGGGCTTTGCTGCTTTATTTAAGGACTCTTTTGCATTATTTAAGGACTCTGCTGCATTATTTAAGGACTTTGTTGCATTATTTAAGGATTTTGCTGCATTATTTAAGGACTTTGCCGCATTATTTAAGGACTATGCTTTGGTATTTAAGGACTCTGCTGCATTATTTAAGGACTTTGCTGCATTATTTAAGGACTCTGCTGCATTATTTAATTACTTTGCTGCATTATTTAAGGACTCTGCTGCGGTATTTAAGGACTCTGCTGCATTATTTAAGGACTTTGATGCATTATTTAAGGACACTGCTGCAGAATTTAAGGAATCTGCTTCATTATATAAGGACTTTGTTGCATTATTTAAGGTCTCTGCTGCATTATTTAAGGACTCTGCTATGGTACTTAAGGACTTTGCTGCATTATTTAAGGACTCTGCTGCATTATTTAAGAACTTTGTTGCATTATTTAAGGACTCTGCTGCATTATTTAAGGACTTTGTTGCATTATGTAAGGACTCTGCTGCATTATTTAAGGACTTTGCTGCATTATTTAAGGACTCTGCTGCATAATTTAAGGACTTTATTGCATTATTTTAGGATCCTGCTGCATTATTTAATGACTCTGCTGAAGCATTTGAGGACTCAGCTGCATTATTAAAGGTCTCTGCTGCATTATTTAAGGATCCTGCTGAAGCATTTGAGGACTCAGTTGCATTATTTAAGGACTTTGCTGCATTATTTAACGACTCTGCTGCGTTATTTAAGGACTCTGCTGCATTATTTAAGAACTTTGCTGCATTATTTAAGGACTCTTCTGAATTATTTAATGACTCTGCTGAAGTATTTGAGGACTCAGCTGCATTACTTAAGGACTCTGCTGCATTATTTAAGGAATTTGCTGCATTATTTAAGGACTCTGCTGCGTTATTTAAGGACTCTGCTGCGTTATTTAAGGACTCTGCTGCATTATTTAAGGACTTTGATGCATTATTTATGGACGCTGCTGCAGAATTTAAGGAATCTGCTGCATTATTTAAGGACTTTGTTGCATTATTTAAGGTCTCTGCTGCATTATTTAAGGACTCTGCTGTGGTATTTAAGGACTCTGCTGCATTATTTAAGGAATTTGTTGCATTATTTAAGGACGCTGCTGCATTATTTAAGGTCTTTGTTGCATTATTTAAGGACTCTGCTGCAGTATTTAATGACTCTGCTGAAGCATTTGGGGACTCAGATGCATTATTTAAGGACTCTGCTGCATTATGTAAGGGCTTTGCTGCTTTATTTAAGGACTCTTTTGCATTATTTAAGGACTTTGTTGCATTATTTAAGGACTCTGCTGCATTATTTAAGGACTTTGTTGCATTATTTAAGGATCCTGCTGCATTATTTAAGGACTTTGCTGCATTATTTAAGGACTATGCTTTGGTATTTAAGGACTCTGCTGCATTATTTAAGGACTTTGCTGCATTATTTAAGGACTCTGCTGCATTATTTAATTACTTTGCTGCATTATTTAAGGACTCTGCTGCGGTATTTAAGGACTCTGCTGCATTATTTAAGGACTTTGATGCATTATTTAAGGACTCTGCTGCATTATTTAAGGAATTTGTTGCATTATTTAAGGACTCTGCTGCATTATTTAAGGACTTTGCTGCATTATTTAATAACTTTGTTGCATTATATAAGTACTCTGCTGCATTATTTAAGGACTTTGTTGCATTATGTAAGGAGTCTGCTGCATTATTTAAGGACTTTGCTGCATTATTTAACGACTCTGCTGAAACATTTGAGGACTCAGCTGCATTATTTAAGGACTCTGCTGCATTATTTAAGGAATTTGCTGCATTATTTAAGGACTCTGCTGCGGTATTTAAGGACTCTGCTGCATTATTTAAGGACTTTGATGCATTATTTAAGGACTCTGCTGCATTATTTAATGACTTTGTTGCATTATATAAGGTCTCTGCTGCATTATTTAAGGACTATGTTGCATTATGTTAGAAGTCTGCTGCATTATTTAAGGACTTTGCTGCATTATTTAAGGACTCTGCTGCATTATTTAAGGACTTTATTGCATTATTTAAGGACTCTGCTGCATTATTTAATGACTCTGCTGAAGCATTTGAGGACTCAGCTGCATTATTTAAGGTCTCTGCTGTATTATTTAAGGACTCTGCTGCATTATTTAATGACTCTGCTGCGGTATTTAAGGACTCTGCTGCATTATTTAAGGACTTTGCTGCATTATTTAAGGACTGCTGCGTTGTTTAAGGACTCTGCTGCATTATTTAAGACTTTGCTGCATTATTTAAGGACTCTGCTGAAGCAATTGGGGACTCAGATGCATTATTTAAGGACTCTGCTGCATTATGTAAGGACTTTGCTGCTTTATTTAAGGACTTTGCTGCACTATTTAAGGACTTTGTTGCATTATTTAAGGACTCTGCTGCATTATTTAAGGACTTTGTTGCATTATTTAAGGACTCTGCTGCATTATTTAAGGACTTTGCTGCATTATTTAAGGACTATGCTGTGGTATTTAAGGACTATGCTTTGGCATTATTTAAGGACTTTGCTGCATTATTAAAGGACTCTGCTGCATTATTTAATTACTTTGCTGCATTATTTAAGGACTCTGCTGCGGTATTTAAGGACTCTGCTGCATTATTTAAGGACTTTGATGCATTATTTAAGGACACTGCTGCAGAATTTAAGGAATCTGCTGCATTATCTAAGGACTTTGTTGCATTATTTAAGGTCTCTTTTTCATTATTTAAGGACTCTGCTATTGTACTTAAGGACTTTGCTGCATTATTTAAGGACTTTGCTGCATTATTTAAGGACTCTGCTGCATTATTTAAGTACTTTGTTGCATTATTTAAGGACTCTGCTGCATAATTTAAGGACTTTATTGCATTATTTAAGAATCCTGCTGCATTATTTAATGACTCTGCTGAAGCATTTGAGGACTCAGCTGCATTATTTAAGGTCTCTCTGCTGCATTATTTAAGGATCCTGCTGAAGCATTTGAGGACTCAGCTGCATTATTTAAGGACTTTGCTGCATTATTTAACGACTCTGCTGCGTTATTTAAGGACTCTGCTGCATTATTTAAGGACACTGCTGCATTATTTAAGGACTCTGCTGCATTATTTAAGGACTTTGCTGCATTATTTAACGACTCTGCTGCATTATTTAAGAACTTTGCTGCATTATTTAAGGACTCTGCTCCATTATTTAAGGAATTTGCTGCATTATTTAAGGACTCTGCTGCTTTATTTAAGGACTTTGCTGCATTATTTAATGAATCTGCTGAAGCATTTGAGGACTCAACTGCATTATTTAAGGTCTCTGCTGCATTATTTAAGGACTCTGCTGAAGCATTTGAGGACTCAGCTGCATGATTTAAGGACTTTGCTGAATTATTTAAGGACTCTGCTGCATTATTTAAGGAATTTGTTGCATTATTTAAGGACTCTGCTGCATTATTTAAGGAATTTGTTGCATTATTTAAGGACTCTGCTGCATTATTTAAGGACTTTGCTGCATTATTTAATAACTTTGTTGCATTATATAAGTACTCTGCTGCATTATTTAAGGACTTTGTTGCATTATGTAAGGAGTCTGCTGCATTATTTAAGGAGTCTGCTGCATTATTTAATGACTATGCTGCATTATTTAAGGACTGCTGCGTTATTTAAGGACTCTGCTGCATTATTTAAGACTTTGCTGCATTATTTAAGGACTCTGCTGCAGTATTTAATGACTCTGCTGAAGCATTTGGGGACTCAGATGCTTTATTTAAGGACTCTGTTGCATTATTTAAGGACTTTGTTGCATTATTTAAGGACTCTGCTGCATTATTTAAGGACTTTGTTGCATTATTTAAGGATTCTGCTGCATTTTTTAAGGACTTTGCTGCATTATTTAAGGACTCTGCTGCATTATTTAATTACTTTGCTCCATTATTTAAGGACTCTGCTGCGGTATTTAAGGACTCTGCTGCATTATTTAAGGACTGTGATGCATTATTTAAGGACGCTGCTGCAGAATTTAAGGAATCTGCTGCATTATTTAAGGACTTTGTTGCATTATTTAAGGTCTCTGCTGCATTATTTAAGGACTCTTCTATGGTACTTAAGGACTTTGCTGCATTATTTAAGGACTTTGCTGCATTATTTAAGGACTCTGCTGCATTATTTAAGAACTGTGTTGCATTATTTAAGGACTCTGCTGCATTATTTAAGGACTTTGTTGCATTATGTAAGGACTCTGCTGCATTATTTAAGGACTTTGCTGCATTATTTAAGGACTCTACTGCATAATTTAAGGACTTTATTGCATTATTTAAGGATCCTGCTGCATTATTTAATGACTCTGCTGAAGCATTTGAGGACTCAGCTGCATTATTAAAGGTCTCTGCTGCATTATTTAAGGATCCTGCTGAAGCATTTGAGGACTCAGCTGCATTATTTAAGAACTTTGCTGCATTATTTATCGACTCTGCTGCGTTATTTAAGGACTCTGCTGCATTATTTAAGAACTTTGCTGCATTATTTAAGGACTCTTCTGCATTATTTAATGACTCTGCTGAAGTATTTGAGGACTCAGCTGCATTATTTAAGGACTCTGCTGCATTATTTAAGGAATTTGCTGCATTATTTAAGGACTCTACTGCGTTATTTAAGGACTCTGCTGCATTATTTAAGGACTTTGATGCATTATTTAAGGATGCTGCTGCAGAATTTAAGGAATCTGCTGCATTATTTAAGGACTTTGTTGCATTATTTAAGGTCTCTGCTGCATTATTTAAGGACTCTGCTGTGGTATTTAAGGACTCTGCTGCATTATTTAAGGAATTTGTTGCATTACTTAAGGACGCTGCTGCATTATTTAAGGACTTTGTTGCATTATTTAAGGACTCTGCTGCAGTATTTAATGACTCTGCTGAAGCATTTGGGGACTCAGATGCATTATTTAAGGACTCTGCTGCATTATGTAAGGGCTTTGCTGCTTTATTTAAGGACTCTTTTGCATTATTTAAGGACTCTGCTGCATTATTTAAGGACTTTGTTGCATTATTTAAGGATTTTGCTGCATTATTTAAGGATTTTGCTGCATTATTTAAGGACTTTGCCGCATTATTTAAGGACTATGCTTTGGTATTTAAGGACTCTGCTGCATTATTTAAGGACTTTGCTGCATTATTTAAGGACTCTGCTGCATTATTTAATTACTTTGCTGCATTATTTAAGGACTCTGCTGCGGTATTTAAGGACTCTGCTGCATTATTTAAGGACTTTGATGCATTATTTAAGGACACTGCTGCAGAATTTAAGGAATCTGCTTCATTATATAAGGACTTTGTTGCATTATTTAAGGTCTCTGCTGCATTATTTAAGGACTCTGCTATGGTACTTAAGGACTTTGCTGCATTATTTAAAGACTCTGCTGCATTATTTAAGAACTTTGTTGCATTATTTAAGGACTCTGCTGCATTATTTAAGGACTTTGTTGCATTATGTAAGGACTCTGCTGCATTATTTAAGGACTTTGCTGCATTATTTAAGGACTCTGCTGCATAATTTAAGGACTTTATTGCATTATTTTAGGATCCTGCTGCATTATTTAATGACTCTGCTGAAGCATTTGAGGACTCAGCTGCATTATTAAAGGTCTCTGCTGCATTATTTAAGGATCCTGCTGAAGCATTTGAGGACTCAGTTGCATTATTTAAGGACTTTGCTGCATTATTTAACGACTCTGCTGCGTTATTTAAGGACTCTGCTGCATTATTTAAGAACTTTGCTGCATTATTTAAGGACTCTTCTGAATTATTTAATGACTCTGCTGAAGTATTTGAGGACTCAGCTGCATTACTTAAGGACTCTGCTGCATTATTTAAGGAATTTGCTGCATTATTTAAGGACTCTGCTGCGTTATTTAAGGACTCTGCTGCGTTATTTAAGGACTCTGCTGCATTATTTAAGGACTTTGATGCATTATTTATTGACGCTGCTGCAGAATTTAAGGAATCTGCTGCATTATTTAAGGACTTTGTTGCATTATTTAAGGTCTCTGCTGCATTATTTAAGGACTCTGCTGTGGTATTTAAGGACTCTGCTGCATTATTTAAGGAATTTGTTGCATTATTTAAGGACTTTGCTGCATTATTTAAGGACTCTGCTGCATTATTTAAGAACTGTGTTGCATTATTTAAGGACTCTGCTGCATTATTTAAGGAATTTGTTGCATTATGTAAGGACTCTGCTGCATTATTTAAGGACTTTGCTGCATTATTTAAGGACTCTACTGCATAATTTAAGGACTTTATTGCATTATTTAAGGATCCTGCTGCATTATTTAATGACTCTGCTGAAGCATTTGAGGACTCAGCTGCATTATTAAAGGTCTCTGCTGCATTATTTAAGGATCCTGCTGAAGCATTTGAGGACTCAGCTGCATTATTTAAGGACTTTGCTGCATTATTTAAGGACTCTTCTGCATTATTTAATGACTCTGCTGAAGTATTTGAGGACTCAGCTGCATTATTTAAGGACTCTGCTGCATTATTTAAGGAATTTGCTGCATTATTTAAGGACTCTACTGCGTTATTTAAGGACTCTGCTGCATTATTTAAGGACTTTGCTGCATTATTTAAGGACTCTGCTGCATTATTTAATTACTTTGCTGCATTATTTAAAGACTCTGCTGCGGTATTTAAGGACTCTGCTGCATTATTTAAGGACTTTGATGCATTATTTAAGGACTCTGCTGCATTATTTAAGGAATTTGTTGCATTATTTAAGGACTCTGCTGCATTATTTAAGGACTTTGCTGCATTATTTAATAACTTTGTTGCATTATATAAGTACTCTGCTGCATTATTTAAGGACTTTGTTGCATTATGTAAGGAGTCTGCTGCATTATTTAAGGACTTTGCTGCATTATTTAATGACTCTGCTGAAGCATTTGAGGACTCAGCTGCATTATTTAAGGACTCTGCTGCATTATTTAAGGAATTTGCTGCATTATTTAAGGACTCTGCTGCGGTATTTAAGGACTCTGCTGCATTATTTAAGGACTTTGTTGCATTATGTAAGGAGTCTGCTGCATTATTTAAGGACTTTGCTGCATTATTTAACGACTCTGCTGAAACATTTGAGGACTCAGCTGCATTATTTAAGGACTCTGCTGCATTATTTAAGGAATTTGCTGCATTATTTAAGGACTCTGCTGCGGTATTTAAGGACTCTGCTGCATTATTTAAGGACTTTGATGCATTATTTAAGGACTCTGCTGCATTATTTAATGACTTTGTTGCATTATATAAGGTCTCTGCTGCATTATTTAAGGACTATGTTGCATTATGTTAGAAGTCTGCTGCATTATTTAAGGACTTTGCTGCATTATTTAAGGACTCTGCTGCATTATTTAAGGACTTTATTGCATTATTTAAGGACTCTGCTGCATTATTTAATGACTCTGCTGAAGCATTTGAGGACTCAGCTGCATTATTTAAGGTCTCTGCTGTATTATTTAAGGACTCTGCTGCATTATTTAATGACTCTGCTGCGGTATTTAAGGACTCTGCTGCATTATTTAAGGACTTTGCTGCATTATTTAAGGACTGCTGCGTTGTTTAAGGACTCTGCTGCATTATTTAAGACTTTGCTGCATTATTTAAGGACTCTGCTGCAGTGTTTAATGACTCTGCTGAAGCAATTGGGGACTCAGATGCATTATTTAAGGACTCTGCTGCATTATGTAAGGACTTTGCTGCTTTATTTAAGGACTTTGCTGCATTATTTAAGGACTTTGCTGCATTATTTAAGGACTATGCTGTGGTATTTAAGTACTCTGCTGCATTATTTAAGGACTTTGCTGCATTATTTAAGGACTCTGCTGCATTATTTAATTACTTTGCTGCATTATTAAAGGACCCTGCTGCGGCATTTAAGGATTCTGCTGCATAATTTAAGGACTTTATTGCATTATTTAAGGATCCTGCTGCATTATTTAAGGATCCTGCTGAAGCATTTGAGGACTCAGCTGCATTATTTAAGGACTTTGCTGCATTATTTAACGACTCTGCTGCATTATTTAAGGACTCTGCTGCTTTATTTAAGGACTTTCCTGCATTATTTAAGGAGTCTTCTGCATTATTTAATGACTCTGCTGAAGCATTTGAGGACTCAACTGCATTATTTAAGGACTCTGCTGCATTATTTAAGGTCTCTGCTGCATTATTTAAGGACTCTGCTGTGGTATATAAGGACTCTGCTGCATTATTTAAGGAATTTGTTGCATTATTTAAGGACGCTGCTGCATTATTTAAGGACTTTGTTGCATTATTTAAGGACTCTGCTGCATTAATTAAGGACTTTGCTGCATTACTTAAGGACACTGCTGCATTATTTAAGGACTTTGTTGCATTATTTAAGGACTCTGCTGCATTATTTAAGGACTCTGCTGAAACATTTGGGGACTCAGATGCATTATTTAAGGTCTCTGCTGCATTATGTAAGGGCTTTGCTGCTTTATTTAAGGACTCTGTTGCATTATTTAAGGACTTTGTTGCATTATTTAAGAACTCTGCTGCATTATTTAAGGAATTTGTTGCATTATTTAAGGATTCTGCTGCATTATTTAAGGACTTTGCTGCATTATTTAAGGACTATGCTGTGGTATTTAAGGACTCTGCTGCATTATTTAAGGACTTTGCTGCATTATTAAAGGACTCTGCTGCATTATTTAATTACTTTGCTGCATTATTTAAGGACTCTGCTGCGGTATTTAAGGACTCTGCTGCATTATTTAAGGACTTTGATGCATTATTTAAGGACACTGCTGCAGAATTTAAGGAATCTGCTGCGTTATTTAAGGACTTTGTTGCATTATTTAAGGTCTCTTTTTCATTATTTAAGGACTCTGCTATTGTACTTAAGGACTTTGCTGCATTATTTAAGGACTTTGCTGCATTATTTAAGGACTCTGCTGCATTATTTAAGTACTTTGTTGCATTATTTAAGGACTCTGCTGCATAATTTAAGGACTTTATTGCATTATTTAAGGATCCTGCTGCATTATTTAATGACTCTGCTGAAGCATTTGAGGACTCAGCTACATTATTTAAGGTCTCTGCTGCATTATTTAAGGATCCTGCTGAAGCATTTGAGGACTCAGCTGCATTATTTAAGGACTTTGCTGCATTATTTAACGACTCTGCTGCGTTATTTAAGGACTCTGCTGCATTATTTAAGGACACTGCTGCATTATTTAAGGACTCTGCTGCATTATTTAAGGACTTTGCTGCATTATTTAACGAATCTGCTGCATTATTTAAGAACTTTGCTGCATTATTTAAGGACTCTGCTGCATTATTTAAGGAATTTGTTGCATTATTTAAGGACTCTGCTGCTTTATTTAAGGACTCTGCTGCGGTATTTAAGGACTCTGCTGCATTATTTAAGGACTTTGCTGCATTATTTAAGGACTGCTGCGTTATTTAAGGACTCTGCTGCATTATTTAAGACTTTGCTGCATTATTTAAGGACTCTGCTGCAGTGTTTAATGACTCTGCTGAAGCAACTGGGGACTCAGATGCATTATTTAAGGACTCTGCTGCATTATGTAAGGACTTTGCTGCTTTATTTAAGGACTTTGCTGCATTATTTAAGGACTTTGTTGCATTATTTAAGGACTCTGCTGCATTATTTAAGGACTTTGTTGCATTATTTAAGGACTCTTCTGCATTATTTAAGGACTTTGCTGCATTATTTAAGGACTCTGCTGCATTATTTAATTACTTTGCTGCATTATTAAAGGACCCTGCTGCGGCATTTAAGGATTCTGCTGCATTATTTAAGGACTTTGATGCATTATTTAAGGACGCTGCTGCAGAATTTAAGGAATCTGCTGCATTATTTAAGGACTTTGTTGCATTATTTAAGGTCTCTGCTGCATGAATTATGGACTCTGCTATGGTACTTAAGGACTTTGCTGCATTATTTAAGGACTTTGCTGCATTATTTAAGGACTTTGATGCATTATTTAAGAACTTTGTTGCATTATTTAAGGACTCTGCTGCATTATTTAAGGACTTTGTTGCATTATGTAAGGACTTTGCTGCTTTATTTAAGGACTTTGCTGCATTATTTAAGGACTTTGTTGCATTATTTAAGGACTCTGCTGCATTATTTAAGGACTTTGTTGCATTATTTAAGGACTCTTCTGCATTATTTAAGGACTTTGCTGCATTATTTAAGGACTATGCTGTGGTATTTAAGTACTCTGCTGCATTATTTAAGGACTTTGCTGCATTATTTAAGGACTCTGCTGCATTATTTAATTACTTTGCTGCATTATTAAAGGACCCTGCTGCGGCATTTAGGGATTCTGCTGCATAATTTAAGGACTTTATTGCATTATTTAAGGATCCTGCTGCATTATTTAAGGATCCTGATGAAGCATTTGAGGACTCAGCTGCATTATTTAAGGACTTTGCTGCATTATTTAACGACTCTGCTGCATTATTTAAGGACTCTGCTGCTTTATTTAAGGACTTTCCTGCATTATTTAAGGAGTCTTCTGCATTATTTAATGACTCTGCTGAAGCATTTGAGGACTCAACTGCATTATTTAAGGACTCTGCTGCATTATTTAAGGTCTCTGCTGCATTATTTAAGGACTCTGCTGTGGTATGTAAGGACTCTGCTGCATTATTTAAGGAATTTGTTGCATTATTTAAGGACGCTGCTGCATTATTTAAGGACTTTGTTGCATTATTTAAGGACTCTGCTGCATTAATTAAGCACTTTGCTGCATTACTTAAGGACACTGCTGCATTATTTAAGGACTTTGTTGCATTATTTAAGGACTCTGCTGCATTATTTAAGGACTCTGCTGAAGCATTTGGGGACTCAGATGCATTATTTAAGGACTCTGCTGCATTATGTAAGGGCTTTGCTGCTTTATTTAAGGACTCTGTTGCATTATTTAAGGACTTTGTTGCATTATTTAAGAACTCTGCTGCATTATTTAAGGACTTTGTTGCATTATTTAAGGATTCTGCTGCATTATTTAAGGACTTTGCTGCATTATTTAAGGACTATGCTGTGGTATTTAAGGACTCTGCTGCATTATTTAAGGACTTTGCTGCATTATTAAAGGACTCTGCTGCATTATTTAATTACTTTGCTGCATTATTTAAGGACTCTGCTGCGGTATTTAAGGACTCTGCTGCATTATTTAAGGACTTTGATGCATTATTTAAGGACACTGCTGCAGAATTTAAGGAATCTGCTGCATTATCTAAGGACTTTGTTGCATTATTTAAGGTCTCTTTTTCATTATTTAAGGACTCTGCTATTGTACTTAAGGACTTTGCTGCATTATTTAAGGACTTTGCTGCATTATTTAAGGACTCTGCTGCATTATTTAAGTACTTTGTTGCATTATTTAAGGACTCTGCTGCATAATTTAAGGACTTTATTGCATTATTTAAGAATCCTGCTGCATTATTTAATGACTCTGCTGAAGCATTTGAGGACTCAGCTGCATTATTTAAGGTCTCTCTGCTGCATTATTTAAGGATCCTGCTGAAGCATTTGAGGACTCAGCTGCATTATTTAAGGACTTTGCTGCATTATTTAACGACTCTGCTGCGTTATTTAAGGACTCTGCTGCATTATTTAAGGACACTGCTGCATTATTTAAGGACTCTGCTGCATTATTTAAGGACTTTGCTGCATTATTTAACGACTCTGCTGCATTATTTAAGAACTTTGCTGCATTATTTAAGGACTCTGCTCCATTATTTAAGGAATTTGCTGCATTATTTAAGGACTCTGCTGCTTTATTTAAGGACTTTGCTGCATTATTTAATGAATCTGCTGAAGCATTTGAGGACTCAACTGCATTATTTAAGGTCTCTGCTGCATTATTTAAGGACTCTGCTGAAGCATTTGAGGACTCAGCTGCATGATTTAAGGACTTTGCTGAATTATTTAAGGACTCTGCTGCATTATTTAAGGAATTTGTTGCATTATTTAAGGACTCTGCTGCATTATTTAAGGAATTTGTTGCATTATTTAAGGACTCTGCTGCATTATTTAAGGACTTTGCTGCATTATTTAATAACTTTGTTGCATTATATAAGTACTCTGCTGCATTATTTAAGGACTTTGTTGCATTATGTAAGGAGTCTGCTGCATTATTTAAGGAGTCTGCTGCATTATTTAATGACTATGCTGCATTATTTAAGGACTGCTGCGTTATTTAAGGACTCTGCTGCATTATTTAAGACTTTGCTGCATTATTTAAGGACTCTGCTGCAGTATTTAATGACTCTGCTGAAGCATTTGGGGACTCAGATGCTTTATTTAAGGACTCTGTTGCATTATTTAAGGACTTTGTTGCATTATTTAAGGACTCTGCTGCATTATTTAAGGACTTTGTTGCATTATTTAAGGATTCTGCTGCATTTTTTAAGGACTTTGCTGCATTATTTAAGGACTCTGCTGCATTATTTAATTACTTTGCTCCATTATTTAAGGACTCTGCTGCGGTATTTAAGGACTCTGCTGCATTATTTAAGGACTGTGATGCATTATTTAAGGACGCTGCTGCAGAATTTAAGGAATCTGCTGCATTATTTAAGGACTTTGTTGCATTATTTAAGGTCTCTGCTGCATTATTTAAGGACTCTGCTATGGTACTTAAGGACTTTGCTGCATTATTTAAGGACTTTGCTGCATTATTTAAGGACTCTGCTGCATTATTTAAGAACTGTGTTGCATTATTTAAGGACTCTGCTGCATTATTTAAGGACTTTGTTGCATTATGTAAGGACTCTGCTGCATTATTTAAGGACTTTGCTGCATTATTTAAGGACTCTACTGCATAATTTAAGGACTTTATTGCATTATTTAAGGATCCTGCTGCATTATTTAATGACTCTGCTGAAGCATTTGAGGACTCAGCTGCATTATTAAAGGTCTCTGCTGCATTATTTAAGGATCCTGCTGAAGCATTTGAGGACTCAGCTGCATTATTTAAGGACTTTGCTGCATTATTTAAGGACTCTTCTGCATTATTTAATGACTCTGCTGAAGTATTTGGGGACTCAGCTGCATTATTTAAGGACTCTGCTGCATTATTTAAGGAATTTGCTGCATTATTTAAGGACTCTACTGCGTTATTTAAGGACTCTGCTGCATTATTTAAGGACTTTGCTGCATTATTTAAGGACTCTGCTGCATTATTTAATTACTTTGCTGCATTATTTAAAGACTCTGCTGCGGTATTTAAGGACTCTGCTGCATTATTTAAGGACTTTGATGCATTATTTAAGGACTCTGCTGCATTATTTAAGGAATTTGTTGCATTATTTAAGGACTCTGCTGCATTATTTAAGGACTTTGCTGCATTATTTAATAACTTTGTTGCATTATATAAGTACTCTGCTGCATTATTTAAGGACTTTGTTGCATTATGTAAGGAGTCTGCTGCATTATTTAAGGACTTTGCTGCATTATTTAATGACTCTGCTGAAGCATTTGAGGACTCAGCTGCATTATTTAAGGACTCTGCTGCATTATTTAAGGAATTTGCTGCATTATTTAAGGACTCTGCTGCGGTATTTAAGGACTCTGCTGCATTATTTAAGGACTTTGTTGCATTATGTAAGGAGTCTGCTGCATTATTTAAGGACTTTGCTGCATTATTTAACGACTCTGCTGAAACATTTGAGGACTCAGCTGCATTATTTAAGGACTCTGCTGCATTATTTAAGGAATTTGCTGCATTATTTAAGGACTCTGCTGCGGTATTTAAGGACTCTGCTGCATTATTTAAGGACTTTGATGCATTATTTAAGGACTCTGCTGCATTATTTAATGACTTTGTTGCATTATATAAGGTCTCTGCTGCATTATTTAAGGACTATGTTGCATTATGTTAGAAGTCTGCTGCATTATTTAAGGACTTTGCTGCATTATTTAAGGACTCTGCTGCATTATTTAAGGACTTTATTGCATTATTTAAGGACTCTGCTGCATTATTTAATGACTCTGCTGAAGCATTTGAGGACTCAGCTGCATTATTTAAGGTCTCTGCTGTATTATTTAAGGACTCTGCTGCATTATTTAATGACTCTGCTGCGGTATTTAAGGACTCTGCTGCATTATTTAAGGACTTTGCTGCATTATTTAAGGACTGCTGCGTTGTTTAAGGACTCTGCTGCATTATTTAAGACTTTGCTGCATTATTTAAGGACTCTGCTGCAGTGTTTAATGACTCTGCTGAAGCAATTGGGGACTCAGATGCATTATTTAAGGACTCTGCTGCATTATGTAAGGACTTTGCTGCTTTATTTAAGGACTTTGCTGCATTATTTAAGGACTTTGCTGCATTATTTAAGGACTATGCTGTGGTATTTAAGTACTCTGCTGCATTATTTAAGGACTTTGCTGCATTATTTAAGGACTCTGCTGCATTATTTAATTACTTTGCTGCATTATTAAAGGACCCTGCTGCGGCATTTAAGGATTCTGCTGCATAATTTAAGGACTTTATTGCATTATTTAAGGATCCTGCTGCATTATTTAAGGATCCTGCTGAAGCATTTGAGGACTCAGCTGCATTATTTAAGGACTTTGCTGCATTATTTAACGACTCTGCTGCATTATTTAAGGACTCTGCTGCTTTATTTAAGGACTTTCCTGCATTATTTAAGGAGTCTTCTGCATTATTTAATGACTCTGCTGAAGCATTTGAGGACTCAACTGCATTATTTAAGGACTCTGCTGCATTATTTAAGGTCTCTGCTGCATTATTTAAGGACTCTGCTGTGGTATATAAGGACTCTGCTGCATTATTTAAGGAATTTGTTGCATTATTTAAGGACGCTGCTGCATTATTTAAGGACTTTGTTGCATTATTTAAGGACTCTGCTGCATTAATTAAGGACTTTGCTGCATTACTTAAGGACACTGCTGCATTATTTAAGGACTTTGTTGCATTATTTAAGGACTCTGCTGCATTATTTAAGGACTCTGCTGAAACATTTGGGGACTCAGATGCATTATTTAAGGTCTCTGCTGCATTATGTAAGGGCTTTGCTGCTTTATTTAAGGACTCTGTTGCATTATTTAAGGACTTTGTTGCATTATTTAAGAACTCTGCTGCATTATTTAAGGAATTTGTTGCATTATTTAAGGATTCTGCTGCATTATTTAAGGACTTTGCTGCATTATTTAAGGACTATGCTGTGGTATTTAAGGACTCTGCTGCATTATTTAAGGACTTTGCTGCATTATTAAAGGACTCTGCTGCATTATTTAATTACTTTGCTGCATTATTTAAGGACTCTGCTGCGGTATTTAAGGACTCTGCTGCATTATTTAAGGACTTTGATGCATTATTTAAGGACACTGCTGCAGAATTTAAGGAATCTGCTGCGTTATTTAAGGACTTTGTTGCATTATTTAAGGTCTCTTTTTCATTATTTAAGGACTCTGCTATTGTACTTAAGGACTTTGCTGCATTATTTAAGGACTTTGCTGCATTATTTAAGGACTCTGCTGCATTATTTAAGTACTTTGTTGCATTATTTAAGGACTCTGCTGCATAATTTAAGGACTTTATTGCATTATTTAAGGATCCTGCTGCATTATTTAATGACTCTGCTGAAGCATTTGAGGACTCAGCTACATTATTTAAGGTCTCTGCTGCATTATTTAAGGATCCTGCTGAAGCATTTGAGGACTCAGCTGCATTATTTAAGGACTTTGCTGCATTATTTAACGACTCTGCTGCGTTATTTAAGGACTCTGCTGCATTATTTAAGGACACTGCTGCATTATTTAAGGACTCTGCTGCATTATTTAAGGACTTTGCTGCATTATTTAACGACTCTGCTGCATTATTTAAGAACTTTGCTGCATTATTTAAGGACTCTGCTGCATTATTTAAGGAATTTGTTGCATTATTTAAGGACTCTGCTGCTTTATTTAAGGACTCTGCTGCGGTATTTAAGGACTCTGCTGCATTATTTAAGGACTTTGCTGCATTATTTAAGGACTGCTGCGTTATTTAAGGACTCTGCTGCATTATTTAAGACTTTGCTGCATTATTTAAGGACTCTGCTGCAGTGTTTAATGACTCTGCTGAAGCAACTGGGGACTCAGATGCATTATTTAAGGACTCTGCTGCATTATGTAAGGACTTTGCTGCTTTATTTAAGGACTTTGCTGCATTATTTAAGGACTTTGTTGCATTATTTAAGGACTCTGCTGCATTATTTAAGGACTTTGTTGCATTATTTAAGGACTCTTCTGCATTATTTAAGGACTTTGCTGCATTATTTAAGGACTCTGCTGCATTATTTAAGTACTTTGCTGCATTATTAAAGGACCCTGCTGCGGCATTTAAGGATTCTGCTGCATTATTTAAGGACTTTGATGCATTATTTAAGGACGCTGCTGCAGAATTTAAGGAATCTGCTGCATTATTTAAGGACTTTGTTGCATTATTTAAGGTCTCTGCTGCATGAATTATGGACTCTGCTATGGTACTTAAGGACTTTGCTGCATTATTTAAGGACTTTGCTGCATTATTTAAGGACTTTGATGCATTATTTAAGAACTTTGTTGCATTATTTAAGGACTCTGCTGCATTATTTAAGGACTTTGTTGCATTATGTAAGGACTTTGCTGCTTTATTTAAGGACTTTGCTGCATTATTTAAGGACTTTGTTGCATTATTTAAGGACTCTGCTGCATTATTTAAGGACTTTGTTGCATTATTTAAGGACTCTTCTGCATTATTTAAGGACTTTGCTGCATTATTTAAGGACTATGCTGTGGTATTTAAGTACTCTGCTGCATTATTTAAGGACTTTGCTGCATTATTTAAGGACTCTGCTGCATTATTTAATTACTTTGCTGCATTATTAAAGGACCCTGCTGCGGCATTTAGGGATTCTGCTGCATAATTTAAGGACTTTATTGCATTATTTAAGGATCCTGCTGCATTATTTAAGGATCCTGATGAAGCATTTGAGGACTCAGCTGCATTATTTAAGGACTTTGCTGCATTATTTAACGACTCTGCTGCATTATTTAAGGACTCTGCTGCTTTATTTAAGGACTTTCCTGCATTATTTAAGGAGTCTTCTGCATTATTTAATGACTCTGCTGAAGCATTTGAGGACTCAACTGCATTATTTAAGGACTCTGCTGCATTATTTAAGGTCTCTGCTGCATTATTTAAGGACTCTGCTGTGGTATGTAAGGACTCTGCTGCATTATTTAAGGAATTTGTTGCATTATTTAAGGACGCTGCTGCATTATTTAAGGACTTTGTTGCATTATTTAAGGACTCTGCTGCATTAATTAAGGACTTTGCTGCATTACTTAAGGACACTGCTGCATTATTTAAGGACTTTGTTGCATTATTTAAGGACTCTGCTGCATTATTTAAGGACTCTGCTGAAGCATTTGGGGACTCAGATGCATTATTTAAGGACTCTGCTGCATTATGTAAGGGCTTTGCTGCTTTATTTAAGGACTCTGTTGCATTATTTAAGGACTTTGTTGCATTATTTAAGAACTCTGCTGCATTATTTAAGGACTTTGTTGCATTATTTAAGGATTCTGCTGCATTATTTAAGGACTTTGCTGCATTATTTAAGGACTATGCTGTGGTATTTAAGGACTCTGCTGCATTATTTAAGGACTTTGCTGCATTATTAAAGGACTCTGCTGCATTATTTAATTACTTTGCTGCATTATTTAAGGACTCTGCTGCGGTATTTAAGGACTCTGCTGCATTATTTAAGGACTTTGATGCATTATTTAAGGACACTGCTGCAGAATTTAAGGAATCTGCTGCATTATCTAAGGACTTTGTTGCATTATTTAAGGTCTCTTTTTCATTATTTAAGGACTCTGCTATTGTACTTAAGGACTTTGCTGCATTATTTAAGGACTTTGCTGCATTATTTAAGGACTCTGCTGCATTATTTAAGTACTTTGTTGCATTATTTAAGGACTCTGCTGCATAATTTAAGGACTTTATTGCATTATTTAAGAATCCTGCTGCATTATTTAATGACTCTGCTGAAGCATTTGAGGACTCAGCTGCATTATTTAAGGTCTCTCTGCTGCATTATTTAAGGATCCTGCTGAAGCATTTGAGGACTCAGCTGCATTATTTAAGGACTTTGCTGCATTATTTAACGACTCTGCTGCGTTATTTAAGGACTCTGCTGCATTATTTAAGGACACTGCTGCATTATTTAAGGACTCTGCTGCATTATTTAAGGACTTTGCTGCATTATTTAACGACTCTGCTGCATTATTTAAGAACTTTGCTGCATTATTTAAGGACTCTGCTCCATTATTTAAGGAATTTGCTGCATTATTTAAGGACTCTGCTGCTTTATTTAAGGACTTTGCTGCATTATTTAATGAATCTGCTGAAGCATTTGAGGACTCAACTGCATTATTTAAGGTCTCTGCTGCATTATTTAAGGACTCTGCTGAAGCATTTGAGGACTCAGCTGCATGATTTAAGGACTTTGCTGAATTATTTAAGGACTCTGCTGCATTATTTAAGGAATTTGTTGCATTATTTAAGGACTCTGCTGCATTATTTAAGGAATTTGTTGCATTATTTAAGGACTCTGCTGCATTATTTAAGGACTTTGCTGCATTATTTAATAACTTTGTTGCATTATATAAGTACTCTGCTGCATTATTTAAGGACTTTGTTGCATTATGTAAGGAGTCTGCTGCATTATTTAAGGAGTCTGCTGCATTATTTAATGACTATGCTGCATTATTTAAGGACTGCTGCGTTATTTAAGGACTCTGCTGCATTATTTAAGACTTTGCTGCATTATTTAAGGACTCTGCTGCAGTATTTAATGACTCTGCTGAAGCATTTGGGGACTCAGATGCTTTATTTAAGGACTCTGTTGCATTATTTAAGGACTTTGTTGCATTATTTAAGGACTCTGCTGCATTATTTAAGGACTTTGTTGCATTATTTAAGGATTCTGCTGCATTTTTTAAGGACTTTGCTGCATTATTTAAGGACTCTGCTGCATTATTTAATTACTTTGCTCCATTATTTAAGGACTCTGCTGCGGTATTTAAGGACTCTGCTGCATTATTTAAGGACTGTGATGCATTATTTAAGGACGCTGCTGCAGAATTTAAGGAATCTGCTGCATTATTTAAGGACTTTGTTGCATTATTTAAGGTCTCTGCTGCATTATTTAAGGACTCTGCTATGGTACTTAAGGACTTTGCTGCATTATTTAAGGACTTTGCTGCATTATTTAAGGACTCTGCTGCATTATTTAAGAACTGTGTTGCATTATTTAAGGACTCTGCTGCATTATTTAAGGACTTTGTTGCATTATGTAAGGACTCTGCTGCATTATTTAAGGACTTTGCTGCATTATTTAAGGACTCTACTGCATAATTTAAGGACTTTATTGCATTATTTAAGGATCCTGCTGCATTATTTAATGACTCTGCTGAAGCATTTGAGGACTCAGCTGCATTATTAAAGGTCTCTGCTGCATTATTTAAGGATCCTGCTGAAGCATTTGAGGACTCAGCTGCATTATTTAAGGACTTTGCTGCATTATTTAAGGACTATTCTGCATTATTTAATGACTCTGCTGAAGTATTTGAGGACTCAGCTGCATTATTTAAGGACTCTGCTGCATTATTTAAGGAATTTGCTGCATTATTTAAGGACTCTACTGCGTTATTTAAGGACTCTGCTGCATTATTTAAGGACTTTGCTGCATTATTTAAGGACTCTGCTGCATTATTTAATTACTTTGCTGCATTATTTAAAGACTCTGCTGCGGTATTTAAGGACTCTGCTGCATTATTTAAGGACTTTGATGCATTATTTAAGGACTCTGCTGCATTATTTAAGGAATTTGTTGCATTATTTAAGGACTCTGCTGCATTATTTAAGGACTTTGCTGCATTATTTAATAACTTTGTTGCATTATATAAGTACTCTGCTGCATTATTTAAGGACTTTGTTGCATTATGTAAGGAGTCTGCTGCATTATTTAAGGACTTTGCTGCATTATTTAATGACTCTGCTGAAGCATTTGAGGACTCAGCTGCATTATTTAAGGACTCTGCTGCATTATTTAAGGAATTTGCTGCATTATTTAAGGACTCTGCTGCGGTATTTAAGGACTCTGCTGCATTATTTAAGGACTTTGTTGCATTATGTAAGGAGTCTGCTGCATTATTTAAGGACTTTGCTGCATTATTTAACGACTCTGCTGAAACATTTGAGGACTCAGCTGCATTATTTAAGGACTCTGCTGCATTATTTAAGGAATTTGCTGCATTATTTAAGGACTCTGCTGCGGTATTTAAGGACTCTGCTGCATTATTTAAGGACTTTGATGCATTATTTAAGGACTCTGCTGCATTATTTAATGACTTTGTTGCATTATATAAGGTCTCTGCTGCATTATTTAAGGACTATGTTGCATTATGTTAGAAGTCTGCTGCATTATTTAAGGACTTTGCTGCATTATTTAAGGACTCTGCTGCATTATTTAAGGACTTTATTGCATTATTTAAGGACTCTGCTGCATTATTTAATGACTCTGCTGAAGCATTTGAGGACTCAGCTGCATTATTTAAGGTCTCTGCTGTATTATTTAAGGACTCTGCTGCATTATTTAATGACTCTGCTGCGGTATTTAAGGACTCTGCTGCATTATTTAAGGACTTTGCTGCATTATTTAAGGACTGCTGCGTTGTTTAAGGACTCTGCTGCATTATTTAAGACTTTGCTGCATTATTTAAGGACTCTGCTGCAGTGTTTAATGACTCTGCTGAAGCAATTGGGGACTCAGATGCATTATTTAAGGACTCTGCTGCATTATGTAAGGACTTTGCTGCTTTATTTAAGGACTTTGCTGCATTATTTAAGGACTTTGCTGCATTATTTAAGGACTATGCTGTGGTATTTAAGTACTCTGCTGCATTATTTAAGGACTTTGCTGCATTATTTAAGGACTCTGCTGCATTATTTAATTACTTTGCTGCATTATTAAAGGACCCTGCTGCGGCATTTAAGGATTCTGCTGCATAATTTAAGGACTTTATTGCATTATTTAAGGATCCTGCTGCATTATTTAAGGATCCTGCTGAAGCATTTGAGGACTCAGCTGCATTATTTAAGGACTTTGCTGCATTATTTAACGACTCTGCTGCATTATTTAAGGACTCTGCTGCTTTATTTAAGGACTTTCCTGCATTATTTAAGGAGTCTTCTGCATTATTTAATGACTCTGCTGAAGCATTTGAGGACTCAACTGCATTATTTAAGGACTCTGCTGCATTATTTAAGGTCTCTGCTGCATTATTTAAGGACTCTGCTGTGGTATATAAGGACTCTGCTGCATTATTTAAGGAATTTGTTGCATTATTTAAGGACGCTGCTGCATTATTTAAGGACTTTGTTGCATTATTTAAGGACTCTGCTGCATTAATTAAGGACTTTGCTGCATTACTTAAGGACACTGCTGCATTATTTAAGGACTTTGTTGCATTATTTAAGGACTCTGCTGCATTATTTAAGGACTCTGCTGAAACATTTGGGGACTCAGATGCATTATTTAAGGTCTCTGCTGCATTATGTAAGGGCTTTGCTGCTTTATTTAAGGACTCTGTTGCATTATTTAAGGACTTTGTTGCATTATTTAAGAACTCTGCTGCATTATTTAAGGAATTTGTTGCATTATTTAAGGATTCTGCTGCATTATTTAAGGACTTTGCTGCATTATTTAAGGACTATGCTGTGGTATTTAAGGACTCTGCTGCATTATTTAAGGACTTTGCTGCATTATTAAAGGACTCTGCTGCATTATTTAATTACTTTGCTGCATTATTTAAGGACTCTGCTGCGGTATTTAAGGACTCTGCTGCATTATTTAAGGACTTTGATGCATTATTTAAGGACACTGCTGCAGAATTTAAGGAATCTGCTGCGTTATTTAAGGACTTTGTTGCATTATTTAAGGTCTCTTTTTCATTATTTAAGGACTCTGCTATTGTACTTAAGGACTTTGCTGCATTATTTAAGGACTTTGCTGCATTATTTAAGGACTCTGCTGCATTATTTAAGTACTTTGTTGCATTATTTAAGGACTCTGCTGCATAATTTAAGGACTTTATTGCATTATTTAAGGATCCTGCTGCATTATTTAATGACTCTGCTGAAGCATTTGAGGACTCAGCTACATTATTTAAGGTCTCTGCTGCATTATTTAAGGATCCTGCTGAAGCATTTGAGGACTCAGCTGCATTATTTAAGGACTTTGCTGCATTATTTAACGACTCTGCTGCGTTATTTAAGGACTCTGCTGCATTATTTAAGGACACTGCTGCATTATTTAAGGACTCTGCTGCATTATTTAAGGACTTTGCTGCATTATTTAACGACTCTGCTGCATTATTTAAGAACTTTGCTGCATTATTTAAGGACTCTGCTGCATTATTTAAGGAATTTGTTGCATTATTTAAGGACTCTGCTGCTTTATTTAAGGACTCTGCTGCGGTATTTAAGGACTCTGCTGCATTATTTAAGGACTTTGCTGCATTATTTAAGGACTGCTGCGTTATTTAAGGACTCTGCTGCATTATTTAAGACTTTGCTGCATTATTTAAGGACTCTGCTGCAGTGTTTAATGACTCTGCTGAAGCAACTGGGGACTCAGATGCATTATTTAAGGACTCTGCTGCATTATGTAAGGACTTTGCTGCTTTATTTAAGGACTTTGCTGCATTATTTAAGGACTTTGTTGCATTATTTAAGGACTCTGCTGCATTATTTAAGGACTTTGTTGCATTATTTAAGGACTCTTCTGCATTATTTAAGGACTTTGCTGCATTATTTAAGGACTCTGCTGCATTATTTAATTACTTTGCTGCATTATTAAAGGACCCTGCTGCGGCATTTAAGGATTCTGCTGCATTATTTAAGGACTTTGATGCATTATTTAAGGACGCTGCTGCAGAATTTAAGGAATCTGCTGCATTATTTAAGGACTTTGTTGCATTATTTAAGGTCTCTGCTGCATGAATTATGGACTCTGCTATGGTACTTAAGGACTTTGCTGCATTATTTAAGGACTTTGCTGCATTATTTAAGGACTTTGATGCATTATTTAAGAACTTTGTTGCATTATTTAAGGACTCTGCTGCATTATTTAAGGACTTTGTTGCATTATGTAAGGACTTTGCTGCTTTATTTAAGGACTTTGCTGCATTATTTAAGGACTTTGTTGCATTATTTAAGGACTCTGCTGCATTATTTAAGGACTTTGTTGCATTATTTAAGGACTCTTCTGCATTATTTAAGGACTTTGCTGCATTATTTAAGGACTATGCTGTGGTATTTAAGTACTCTGCTGCATTATTTAAGGACTTTGCTGCATTATTTAAGGACTCTGCTGCATTATTTAATTACTTTGCTGCATTATTAAAGGACCCTGCTGCGGCATTTAGGGATTCTGCTGCATAATTTAAGGACTTTATTGCATTATTTAAGGATCCTGCTGCATTATTTAAGGATCCTGATGAAGCATTTGAGGACTCAGCTGCATTATTTAAGGACTTTGCTGCATTATTTAACGACTCTGCTGCATTATTTAAGGACTCTGCTGCTTTATTTAAGGACTTTCCTGCATTATTTAAGGAGTCTTCTGCATTATTTAATGACTCTGCTGAAGCATTTGAGGACTCAACTGCATTATTTAAGGACTCTGCTGCATTATTTAAGGTCTCTGCTGCATTATTTAAGGACTCTGCTGTGGTATGTAAGGACTCTGCTGCATTATTTAAGGAATTTGTTGCATTATTTAAGGACGCTGCTGCATTATTTAAGGACTTTGTTGCATTATTTAAGGACTCTGCTGCATTAATTAAGGACTTTGCTGCATTACTTAAGGACACTGCTGCATTATTTAAGGACTTTGTTGCATTATTTAAGGACTCTGCTGCATTATTTAAGGACTCTGCTGAAGCATTTGGGGACTCAGATGCATTATTTAAGGACTCTGCTGCATTATGTAAGGGCTTTGCTGCTTTATTTAAGGACTCTGTTGCATTATTTAAGGACTTTGTTGCATTATTTAAGAACTCTGCTGCATTATTTAAGGACTTTGTTGCATTATTTAAGGATTCTGCTGCATTATTTAAGGACTTTGCTGCATTATTTAAGGACTATGCTGTGGTATTTAAGGACTCTGCTGCATTATTTAAGGACTTTGCTGCATTATTAAAGGACTCTGCTGCATTATTTAATTACTTTGCTGCATTATTTAAGGACTCTGCTGCGGTATTTAAGGACTCTGCTGCATTATTTAAGGACTTTGATGCATTATTTAAGGACACTGCTGCAGAATTTAAGGAATCTGCTGCATTATCTAAGGACTTTGTTGCATTATTTAAGGTCTCTTTTTCATTATTTAAGGACTCTGCTATTGTACTTAAGGACTTTGCTGCATTATTTAAGGACTTTGCTGCATTATTTAAGGACTCTGCTGCATTATTTAAGTACTTTGTTGCATTATTTAAGGACTCTGCTGCATAATTTAAGGACTTTATTGCATTATTTAAGAATCCTGCTGCATTATTTAATGACTCTGCTGAAGCATTTGAGGACTCAGCTGCATTATTTAAGGTCTCTCTGCTGCATTATTTAAGGATCCTGCTGAAGCATTTGAGGACTCAGCTGCATTATTTAAGGACTTTGCTGCATTATTTAACGACTCTGCTGCGTTATTTAAGGACTCTGCTGCATTATTTAAGGACACTGCTGCATTATTTAAGGACTCTGCTGCATTATTTAAGGACTTTGCTGCATTATTTAACGACTCTGCTGCATTATTTAAGAACTTTGCTGCATTATTTAAGGACTCTGCTCCATTATTTAAGGAATTTGCTGCATTATTTAAGGACTCTGCTGCTTTATTTAAGGACTTTGCTGCATTATTTAATGAATCTGCTGAAGCATTTGAGGACTCAACTGCATTATTTAAGGTCTCTGCTGCATTATTTAAGGACTCTGCTGAAGCATTTGAGGACTCAGCTGCATGATTTAAGGACTTTGCTGAATTATTTAAGGACTCTGCTGCATTATTTAAGGAATTTGTTGCATTATTTAAGGACTCTGCTGCATTATTTAAGGAATTTGTTGCATTATTTAAGGACTCTGCTGCATTATTTAAGGACTTTGCTGCATTATTTAATAACTTTGTTGCATTATATAAGTACTCTGCTGCATTATTTAAGGACTTTGTTGCATTATGTAAGGAGTCTGCTGCATTATTTAAGGAGTCTGCTGCATTATTTAATGACTATGCTGCATTATTTAAGGACTGCTGCGTTATTTAAGGACTCTGCTGCATTATTTAAGACTTTGCTGCATTATTTAAGGACTCTGCTGCAGTATTTAATGACTCTGCTGAAGCATTTGGGGACTCAGATGCTTTATTTAAGGACTCTGTTGCATTATTTAAGGACTTTGTTGCATTATTTAAGGACTCTGCTGCATTATTTAAGGACTTTGTTGCATTATTTAAGGATTCTGCTGCATTTTTTAAGGACTTTGCTGCATTATTTAAGGACTCTGCTGCATTATTTAATTACTTTGCTCCATTATTTAAGGACTCTGCTGCGGTATTTAAGGACTCTGCTGCATTATTTAAGGACTGTGATGCATTATTTAAGGACGCTGCTGCAGAATTTAAGGAATCTGCTGCATTATTTAAGGACTTTGTTGCATTATTTAAGGTCTCTGCTGCATTATTTAAGGACTCTGCTATGGTACTTAAGGACTTTGCTGCATTATTTAAGGACTTTGCTGCATTATTTAAGGACTCTGCTGCATTATTTAAGAACTGTGTTGCATTATTTAAGGACTCTGCTGCATTATTTAAGGACTTTGTTGCATTATGTAAGGACTCTGCTGCATTATTTAAGGACTTTGCTGCATTATTTAAGGACTCTACTGCATAATTTAAGGACTTTATTGCATTATTTAAGGATCCTGCTGCATTATTTAATGACTCTGCTGAAGCATTTGAGGACTCAGCTGCATTATTAAAGGTCTCTGCTGCATTATTTAAGGATCCTGCTGAAGCATTTGAGGACTCAGCTGCATTATTTAAGGACTTTGCTGCATTATTTAAGGACTCTTCTGCATTATTTAATGACTCTGCTGAAGTATTTGAGGACTCAGCTGCATTATTTAAGGACTCTGCTGCATTATTTAAGGAATTTGCTGCATTATTTAAGGACTCTACTGCGTTATTTAAGGACTCTGCTGCATTATTTAAGGACTTTGCTGCATTATTTAAGGACTCTGCTGCATTATTTAATTACTTTGCTGCATTATTTAAAGACTCTGCTGCGGTATTTAAGGACTCTGCTGCATTATTTAAGGACTTTGATGCATTATTTAAGGACTCTGCTGCATTATTTAAGGAATTTGTTGCATTATTTAAGGACTCTGCTGCATTATTTAAGGACTTTGCTGCATTATTTAATAACTTTGTTGCATTATATAAGTACTCTGCTGCATTATTTAAGGACTTTGTTGCATTATGTAAGGAGTCTGCTGCATTATTTAAGGACTTTGCTGCATTATTTAATGACTCTGCTGAAGCATTTGAGGACTCAGCTGCATTATTTAAGGACTCTGCTGCATTATTTAAGGAATTTGCTGCATTATTTAAGGACTCTGCTGCGGTATTTAAGGACTCTGCTGCATTATTTAAGGACTTTGTTGCATTATGTAAGGAGTCTGCTGCATTATTTAAGGACTTTGCTGCATTATTTAATGAATCTGCTGAAGCATTTGAGGACTCAACTGCATTATTTAAGGTCTCTGCTGCATTATTTAAGGACTCTGCTGAAGCATTTGAGGACTCAGCTGCATGATTTAAGGACTTTGCTGCATTATTTAAGGACTCTGCTGCATTATTTAAGGAATTTGTTGCATTATTTAAGGACTCTGCTGCATTATTTAAGGACTTTGCTGCATTATTTAATAACTTTGTTGCATTATATAAGTACTCTGCTGCATTATTTAAGGACTTTGTTGCATTATGTAAGGAGTCTGCTGCATTATTTAAGGACTTTGCTGCATTATTTAACGACTCTGCTGAAGCATTTGAGGACTCAGCTGCATTATTTAAGGACTCTGCTGCATTATTTAAGGAATTTGCTGCATTATTTAAGGACTCTGCTGCGGTATTTAAGGACTCTGCTGCATTATTTAAGGACTTTGTTGCATTATGTAAGGAGCCTGCTGCATTATTTAAGGACTTTGCTGCATTATTTAATGACTCTGCTGAAGCATTTGAGGACTCAGCTGCATAATTTAAGGACTCTGCTGCATTATTTAAGGAATTTGCTGCATTATTTAAGGACTCTGCTGCGATATTTAAGGACTCTTCTGCATTATTTAAGGACTTTGATGCATTATTTAAGGACGCTGCTGCAGAATTTAAGGAATCTGCTGCATTATTTAAGGACTTTGTTGCATTATTTAAGGTCTCTGCTGCATTATTTAAGGACTCTGCTATGGTACTTAAGGACTTTGCTGCATTATTTAAGGACTTTGCTGCATTATTTAAGGACTCTGCTGCATTATTTAAGAACTGTGTTGCATTATTTAAGGACTCTGCTGCATTATTTAAGGACTTTGTTGCATTATGTAAGGACTCTGCTGCATTATTTAAGGACTTTGCTGCATTATTTAAGGACTCTACTGCATAATTTAAGGACTTTATTGCATTATTTAAGGATCCTGCTGCATTATTTAATGACTCTGCTGAAGCATTTGAGGACTCAGCTGCATTATTAAAGGTCTCTGCTGCATTATTTAAGGATCCTGCTGAAGCATTTGAGGACTCAGCTGCATTATTTAAGGACTTTGCTGCATTATTTAAGGACTCTTCTGCATTATTTAATGACTCTGCTGAAGTATTTGAGGACTCAGCTGCATTATTTAAGGACTCTGCTGCATTATTTAAGGAATTTGCTGCATTATTTAAGGACTCTACTGCGTTATTTAAGGACTCTGCTGCATTATTTAAGGACTTTGCTGCATTATTTAAGGACTCTGCTGCATTATTTAATTACTTTGCTGCATTATTTAAAGACTCTGCTGCGGTATTTAAGGACTCTGCTGCATTATTTAAGGACTTTGATGCATTATTTAAGGACTCTGCTGCATTATTTAATGAATTTGTTGCATTATTTAAGGACTCTGCTGCATTATTTAAGGACTTTGCTGCATTATTTAATAACTTTGTTGCATTATATAAGTACTCTGCTGCATTATTTAAGGACTTTGTTGCATTATGTAAGGAGTCTGCTGCATTATTTAAGGACTTTGCTGCATTATTTAATGACTCTGCTGAAGCATTTGAGGACTCAGCTGCATTATTTAAGGACTCTGCTGCATTATTTAAGGAATTTGCTGCATTATTTAAGGACTCTGCTGCGGTATTTAAGGACTCTGCTGCATTATTTAAGGACTTTGTTGCATTATTTAAGGAGTCTGCTGCATTATTTAAGGACTTTGCTGCATTATTTAACGACTCTGCTGAAACATTTG
This sequence comes from Phyllobates terribilis, assembly GCF_046119375.1. Taxonomy (NCBI): domain Eukaryota; kingdom Metazoa; phylum Chordata; class Amphibia; order Anura; family Dendrobatidae; genus Phyllobates; species Phyllobates terribilis. The sequence goes on from NW_027363178.1 coordinate 315,488, forward strand.
AGGACTCAGCTGCATTATTTAAGGACTCTGCTGCATTATTTAAGGAATTTGCTGCATTATTTAAGGACTCTGCTGCGGTATTTAAGGACTCTGCTGCATTATTTAAGGACTTTGATGCATTATTTAAGGACTCTGCTGCATTATTTAATGACTTTGTTGCATTATATAAGGTCTCTGCTGCATTATTTAAGGACTATGTTGCATTATGTTAGAAGTCTGCTGCATTATTTAAGGACTTTGCTGCATTATTTAAGGACTCTGCTGCATTATTTAAGGACTTTATTGCATTATTTAAGGACTCTGCTGCATTATTTAATGACTCTGCTGAAGCATTTGAGGACTCAGCTGCATTATTTAAGGTCTCTGCTGTATTATTTAAGGACTCTGCTGCATTATTTAATGACTCTGCTGCGGTATTTAAGGACTCTGCTGCATTATTTAAGGACTTTGCTGCATTATTTAAGGACTGCTGCGTTGTTTAAGGACTCTGCTGCATTATTTAAGACTTTGCTGCATTATTTAAGGACTCTGCTGCAGTGTTTAATGACTCTGCTGAAGCAATTGGGGACTCAGATGCATTATTTAAGGACTCTGCTGCATTATGTAAGGACTTTGCTGCTTTATTTAAGGACTTTGCTGCATTATTTAAGGACTTTGCTGCATTATTTAAGGACTATGCTGTGGTATTTAAGTACTCTGCTGCATTATTTAAGGACTTTGCTGCATTATTTAAGGACTCTGCTGCATTATTTAATTACTTTGCTGCATTATTAAAGGACCCTGCTGCGGCATTTAAGGATTCTGCTGCATAATTTAAGGACTTTATTGCATTATTTAAGGATCCTGCTGCATTATTTAAGGATCCTGCTGAAGCATTTGAGGACTCAGCTGCATTATTTAAGGACTTTGCTGCATTATTTAACGACTCTGCTGCATTATTTAAGGACTCTGCTGCTTTATTTAAGGACTTTCCTGCATTATTTAAGGAGTCTTCTGCATTATTTAATGACTCTGCTGAAGCATTTGAGGACTCAACTGCATTATTTAAGGACTCTGCTGCATTATTTAAGGTCTCTGCTGCATTATTTAAGGACTCTGCTGTGGTATATAAGGACTCTGCTGCATTATTTAAGGAATTTGTTGCATTATTTAAGGACGCTGCTGCATTATTTAAGGACTTTGTTGCATTATTTAAGGACTCTGCTGCATTAATTAAGGACTTTGCTGCATTACTTAAGGACACTGCTGCATTATTTAAGGACTTTGTTGCATTATTTAAGGACTCTGCTGCATTATTTAAGGACTCTGCTGAAACATTTGGGGACTCAGATGCATTATTTAAGGTCTCTGCTGCATTATGTAAGGGCTTTGCTGCTTTATTTAAGGACTCTGTTGCATTATTTAAGGACTTTGTTGCATTATTTAAGAACTCTGCTGCATTATTTAAGGAATTTGTTGCATTATTTAAGGATTCTGCTGCATTATTTAAGGACTTTGCTGCATTATTTAAGGACTATGCTGTGGTATTTAAGGACTCTGCTGCATTATTTAAGGACTTTGCTGCATTATTAAAGGACTCTGCTGCATTATTTAATTACTTTGCTGCATTATTTAAGGACTCTGCTGCGGTATTTAAGGACTCTGCTGCATTATTTAAGGACTTTGATGCATTATTTAAGGACACTGCTGCAGAATTTAAGGAATCTGCTGCGTTATTTAAGGACTTTGTTGCATTATTTAAGGTCTCTTTTTCATTATTTAAGGACTCTGCTATTGTACTTAAGGACTTTGCTGCATTATTTAAGGACTTTGCTGCATTATTTAAGGACTCTGCTGCATTATTTAAGTACTTTGTTGCATTATTTAAGGACTCTGCTGCATAATTTAAGGACTTTATTGCATTATTTAAGGATCCTGCTGCATTATTTAATGACTCTGCTGAAGCATTTGAGGACTCAGCTACATTATTTAAGGTCTCTGCTGCATTATTTAAGGATCCTGCTGAAGCATTTGAGGACTCAGCTGCATTATTTAAGGACTTTGCTGCATTATTTAACGACTCTGCTGCGTTATTTAAGGACTCTGCTGCATTATTTAAGGACACTGCTGCATTATTTAAGGACTCTGCTGCATTATTTAAGGACTTTGCTGCATTATTTAACGACTCTGCTGCATTATTTAAGAACTTTGCTGCATTATTTAAGGACTCTGCTGCATTATTTAAGGAATTTGTTGCATTATTTAAGGACTCTGCTGCTTTATTTAAGGACTCTGCTGCGGTATTTAAGGACTCTGCTGCATTATTTAAGGACTTTGCTGCATTATTTAAGGACTGCTGCGTTATTTAAGGACTCTGCTGCATTATTTAAGACTTTGCTGCATTATTTAAGGACTCTGCTGCAGTGTTTAATGACTCTGCTGAAGCAACTGGGGACTCAGATGCATTATTTAAGGACTCTGCTGCATTATGTAAGGACTTTGCTGCTTTATTTAAGGACTTTGCTGCATTATTTAAGGACTTTGTTGCATTATTTAAGGACTCTGCTGCATTATTTAAGGACTTTGTTGCATTATTTAAGGACTCTTCTGCATTATTTAAGGACTTTGCTGCATTATTTAAGGACTCTGCTGCATTATTTAATTACTTTGCTGCATTATTAAAGGACCCTGCTGCGGCATTTAAGGATTCTGCTGCATTATTTAAGGACTTTGATGCATTATTTAAGGACGCTGCTGCAGAATTTAAGGAATCTGCTGCATTATTTAAGGACTTTGTTGCATTATTTAAGGTCTCTGCTGCATGAATTATGGACTCTGCTATGGTACTTAAGGACTTTGCTGCATTATTTAAGGACTTTGCTGCATTATTTAAGGACTTTGATGCATTATTTAAGAACTTTGTTGCATTATTTAAGGACTCTGCTGCATTATTTAAGGACTTTGTTGCATTATGTAAGGACTTTGCTGCTTTATTTAAGGACTTTGCTGCATTATTTAAGGACTTTGTTGCATTATTTAAGGACTCTGCTGCATTATTTAAGGACTTTGTTGCATTATTTAAGGACTCTTCTGCATTATTTAAGGACTTTGCTGCATTATTTAAGGACTATGCTGTGGTATTTAAGTACTCTGCTGCATTATTTAAGGACTTTGCTGCATTATTTAAGGACTCTGCTGCATTATTTAATTACTTTGCTGCATTATTAAAGGACCCTGCTGCGGCATTTAGGGATTCTGCTGCATAATTTAAGGACTTTATTGCATTATTTAAGGATCCTGCTGCATTATTTAAGGATCCTGATGAAGCATTTGAGGACTCAGCTGCATTATTTAAGGACTTTGCTGCATTATTTAACGACTCTGCTGCATTATTTAAGGACTCTGCTGCTTTATTTAAGGACTTTCCTGCATTATTTAAGGAGTCTTCTGCATTATTTAATGACTCTGCTGAAGCATTTGAGGACTCAACTGCATTATTTAAGGACTCTGCTGCATTATTTAAGGTCTCTGCTGCATTATTTAAGGACTCTGCTGTGGTATGTAAGGACTCTGCTGCATTATTTAAGGAATTTGTTGCATTATTTAAGGACGCTGCTGCATTATTTAAGGACTTTGTTGCATTATTTAAGGACTCTGCTGCATTAATTAAGGACTTTGCTGCATTACTTAAGGACACTGCTGCATTATTTAAGGACTTTGTTGCATTATTTAAGGACTCTGCTGCATTATTTAAGGACTCTGCTGAAGCATTTGGGGACTCAGATGCATTATTTAAGGACTCTGCTGCATTATGTAAGGGCTTTGCTGCTTTATTTAAGGACTCTGTTGCATTATTTAAGGACTTTGTTGCATTATTTAAGAACTCTGCTGCATTATTTAAGGACTTTGTTGCATTATTTAAGGATTCTGCTGCATTATTTAAGGACTTTGCTGCATTATTTAAGGACTATGCTGTGGTATTTAAGGACTCTGCTGCATTATTTAAGGACTTTGCTGCATTATTAAAGGACTCTGCTGCATTATTTAATTACTTTGCTGCATTATTTAAGGACTCTGCTGCGGTATTTAAGGACTCTGCTGCATTATTTAAGGACTTTGATGCATTATTTAAGGACACTGCTGCAGAATTTAAGGAATCTGCTGCATTATCTAAGGACTTTGTTGCATTATTTAAGGTCTCTTTTTCATTATTTAAGGACTCTGCTATTGTACTTAAGGACTTTGCTGCATTATTTAAGGACTTTGCTGCATTATTTAAGGACTCTGCTGCATTATTTAAGTACTTTGTTGCATTATTTAAGGACTCTGCTGCATAATTTAAGGACTTTATTGCATTATTTAAGAATCCTGCTGCATTATTTAATGACTCTGCTGAAGCATTTGAGGACTCAGCTGCATTATTTAAGGTCTCTCTGCTGCATTATTTAAGGATCCTGCTGAAGCATTTGAGGACTCAGCTGCATTATTTAAGGACTTTGCTGCATTATTTAACGACTCTGCTGCGTTATTTAAGGACTCTGCTGCATTATTTAAGGACACTGCTGCATTATTTAAGGACTCTGCTGCATTATTTAAGGACTTTGCTGCATTATTTAACGACTCTGCTGCATTATTTAAGAACTTTGCTGCATTATTTAAGGACTCTGCTCCATTATTTAAGGAATTTGCTGCATTATTTAAGGACTCTGCTGCTTTATTTAAGGACTTTGCTGCATTATTTAATGAATCTGCTGAAGCATTTGAGGACTCAACTGCATTATTTAAGGTCTCTGCTGCATTATTTAAGGACTCTGCTGAAGCATTTGAGGACTCAGCTGCATGATTTAAGGACTTTGCTGAATTATTTAAGGACTCTGCTGCATTATTTAAGGAATTTGTTGCATTATTTAAGGACTCTGCTGCATTATTTAAGGAATTTGTTGCATTATTTAAGGACTCTGCTGCATTATTTAAGGACTTTGCTGCATTATTTAATAACTTTGTTGCATTATATAAGTACTCTGCTGCATTATTTAAGGACTTTGTTGCATTATGTAAGGAGTCTGCTGCATTATTTAAGGAGTCTGCTGCATTATTTAATGACTATGCTGCATTATTTAAGGACTGCTGCGTTATTTAAGGACTCTGCTGCATTATTTAAGACTTTGCTGCATTATTTAAGGACTCTGCTGCAGTATTTAATGACTCTGCTGAAGCATTTGGGGACTCAGATGCTTTATTTAAGGACTCTGTTGCATTATTTAAGGACTTTGTTGCATTATTTAAGGACTCTGCTGCATTATTTAAGGACTTTGTTGCATTATTTAAGGATTCTGCTGCATTTTTTAAGGACTTTGCTGCATTATTTAAGGACTCTGCTGCATTATTTAATTACTTTGCTCCATTATTTAAGGACTCTGCTGCGGTATTTAAGGACTCTGCTGCATTATTTAAGGACTGTGATGCATTATTTAAGGACGCTGCTGCAGAATTTAAGGAATCTGCTGCATTATTTAAGGACTTTGTTGCATTATTTAAGGTCTCTGCTGCATTATTTAAGGACTCTGCTATGGTACTTAAGGACTTTGCTGCATTATTTAAGGACTTTGCTGCATTATTTAAGGACTCTGCTGCATTATTTAAGAACTGTGTTGCATTATTTAAGGACTCTGCTGCATTATTTAAGGACTTTGTTGCATTATGTAAGGACTCTGCTGCATTATTTAAGGACTTTGCTGCATTATTTAAGGACTCTACTGCATAATTTAAGGACTTTATTGCATTATTTAAGGATCCTGCTGCATTATTTAATGACTCTGCTGAAGCATTTGAGGACTCAGCTGCATTATTAAAGGTCTCTGCTGCATTATTTAAGGATCCTGCTGAAGCATTTGAGGACTCAGCTGCATTATTTAAGGACTTTGCTGCATTATTTAAGGACTCTTCTGCATTATTTAATGACTCTGCTGAAGTATTTGAGGACTCAGCTGCATTATTTAAGGACTCTGCTGCATTATTTAAGGAATTTGCTGCATTATTTAAGGACTCTACTGCGTTATTTAAGGACTCTGCTGCATTATTTAAGGACTTTGCTGCATTATTTAAGGACTCTGCTGCATTATTTAATTACTTTGCTGCATTATTTAAAGACTCTGCTGCGGTATTTAAGGACTCTGCTGCATTATTTAAGGACTTTGATGCATTATTTAAGGACTCTGCTGCATTATTTAAGGAATTTGTTGCATTATTTAAGGACTCTGCTGCATTATTTAAGGACTTTGCTGCATTATTTAATAACTTTGTTGCATTATATAAGTACTCTGCTGCATTATTTAAGGACTTTGTTGCATTATGTAAGGAGTCTGCTGCATTATTTAAGGACTTTGCTGCATTATTTAATGACTCTGCTGAAGCATTTGAGGACTCAGCTGCATTATTTAAGGACTCTGCTGCATTATTTAAGGAATTTGCTGCATTATTTAAGGACTCTGCTGCGGTATTTAAGGACTCTGCTGCATTATTTAAGGACTTTGTTGCATTATGTAAGGAGTCTGCTGCATTATTTAAGGACTTTGCTGCATTATTTAATGAATCTGCTGAAGCATTTGAGGACTCAACTGCATTATTTAAGGTCTCTGCTGCATTATTTAAGGACTCTGCTGAAGCATTTGAGGACTCAGCTGCATGATTTAAGGACTTTGCTGCATTATTTAAGGACTCTGCTGCATTATTTAAGGAATTTGTTGCATTATTTAAGGACTCTGCTGCATTATTTAAGGACTTTGCTGCATTATTTAATAACTTTGTTGCATTATATAAGTACTCTGCTGCATTATTTAAGGACTTTGTTGCATTATGTAAGGAGTCTGCTGCATTATTTAAGGACTTTGCTGCATTATTTAACGACTCTGCTGAAGCATTTGAGGACTCAGCTGCATTATTTAAGGACTCTGCTGCATTATTTAAGGAATTTGCTGCATTATTTAAGGACTCTGCTGCGGTATTTAAGGACTCTGCTGCATTATTTAAGGACTTTGTTGCATTATGTAAGGAGCCTGCTGCATTATTTAAGGACTTTGCTGCATTATTTAATGACTCTGCTGAAGCATTTGAGGACTCAGCTGCATAATTTAAGGACTCTGCTGCATTATTTAAGGAATTTGCTGCATTATTTAAGGACTCTGCTGCGATATTTAAGGACTCTTCTGCATTATTTAAGGACTTTGATGCATTATTTAAGGACGCTGCTGCAGAATTTAAGGAATCTGCTGCATTATTTAAGGACTTTGTTGCATTATTTAAGGTCTCTGCTGCATTATTTAAGGACTCTGCTGTGGTATTTAAGGACTCTGCTGCATTATTTAAGGACTTTGCTGCATTAATTAAGGACTTTGCTGCATTACTTAAGAACTCTGCTGCATTATTTAATTACTTGCTGCATTATTTAAGGACTCTGCTGCGGTGTTTAAGAACTCTGCTGCATTATTTAAGGACTTTGCTGCATTATCTTAGGACTCTGCTGCATTATTTAAGGACTTTGCTGTATTATTTAAGGACTCTACTGCATTATTTAAGGACTTTGTTGCATTATTTAAGGACTCTGCTGCATTATTTAAGGACTTTGCTGTATTATTTAAGGACTCTGCTGCATTATTTAAGGACTTTTTTGCATTATTTAATGACTCTGCTGCATTATTTAAGGACTTTGCTGCATTATTTAAGGACTCTGTTGCATTATTTAAGGACTTTATTGCATTATTTAATGACTCTGCTGCATTATTTAAGGAATTTGCTGCATTATTTAAGGACTCTGCTGCATTATTTAAGGACTTTGCTGCATTATTTAATGACTCTGCTGCATTATTTAAGGACTTTGTTGTATTATTTAAGGACTTTGCTGCATTATTTAAGGACTCTGCTGCGGTATTTAAGGACTCTGCTGCATTATTTAAGGACTTTGTTGCATTATTTAAGGACTCTGCTGCATTATTTAAGGACTTTGCTGCATTATTTAAGGACTATGCTGTGGTATTTAAGGACTCTGCTGTATTATTTAAGGACTTTGCTGCATTATTTAAGGACTCTGCTGCATTATTTAATGACTTTGTTGCATTATATAAAGACTCTGCTGCATTATTTAAGGACTATGTTGCATTATGTTAGAAGTCTGCTGCATTATTTAAGGACTTTGCTGCATTATTTAAGGACTCTGCTGCATTATTTAAGGACTTTATTGCATTATTTAAGGACTCTGCTGCATTATTTAATGACTCTGCTGAAGCATTTGAGGACTCAGCTGCATTATTTAAGGTCTCTGCTGTATTATTTAAGGACTCTGCTGCATTATTTAATGACTCTGCTGCGATATTTAAGGACTCTGCTGCATTATTTAAGGACTTTGCTGCATTATTTAAGGACTGCTGCGTTATTTAAGGACTCTGCTGCATTATTTAAGACTTTGCTGCATTATTTAAGGACTCTGCTGCAGTGCTTAATGACTCTGCTGAAGCAATTGGGGACTCAGATGCATTATTTAAGGACTCTGCTGCATTATGTAAGGACTTTGCTGCTTTATTTAAGGACTTTGCTGCATTATTTAAGGACTTTGTTGCATTATTTAAGGACTCTGCTGCATTATTTAAGGACTTTGTTGCATTATTTAAGGACTCTGCTGCATTATTTAAGGACTTTGCTGCATTATTTAAGGACTATGCTGTGGTATTTAAGGACTATGCTTTGGCATTATTTAAGGACTTTACTGCATTATTTAAGGACTCTGCTGCATTATTTAATTACTTTGCTGCATTATTAAAGGACCCTGCTGCGGCATTTAAGGATTCTGCTGCATTATTTAAGGACTTTGATGCATTATTTAAGGACGCTGCTGCAGAATTTAAGGAATCTGCTGCATTATTTAAGGACTTTGTTGCATTATTTAAGGTCTCTGCTGCATTATTTAAGGACTCTGCTATGGTACTTAACGACTTTGCTGCATTATTTAAGGACTTTGCTGCATTATTTAAGGACTTTGATGCATTATTTAAGAACTTTGTTGCATTATTTAAGGACTCTGCTGCATTATTTAAGGACTTTGTTGCATTATGTAAGGACTCTGCTGCATTATTTAAGGACTTTGCTGCATTATTTAAGGACTCTGTTGCATAAGTTAAGGACTTTATTGCATTATTTAAGGATCCTGCTGCATTATTTAAGGATCCTGCTGAAGCATTTGAGGACTCAGCTGCATTATTTAAGGACTTTGCTGCATTATTTAACGACTCTGCTGCATTATCTAAGGACTCTGCTGCTTTATTTAAGGACTTTCCTGCATTATTTAAGGAGTCTTCTGCATTATTTAATGACTCTGCTGAAGCATTTGAGGACTCAGCTGCATTATTTAAGGACTCTGCTGCATTATTTAAGGACTTTGCTGCATTATTTAATGACTCTGCTGAAGCATTTGAGGACTCAGCTGCATTATTTAAGGACTCTGCTGCATTATTTAAGGAGTTTGCTGCATTATTTAAGGACTCTGCTGCGGTATTTATGGACTCTGCTGCATTATTTAAGGACTTTGATGCATTATTTAAGGACGCTGCTGCAGAATTTAAGGAATCTGCTGCATTATTTAAGGACTTTGTTGCATTATTTAAGGTCTCTGCTGAATTATTTAAGGACTCTGCTGTGGTATTTAAGGACTCTGCTGCATTATTTAAGGAATTTGTTGCATTATTTAAGGACGCTGCTGCATTATTTAAGGAATTTGTTGCATTATTTAAGGACTTTGCTGCATTAATTAAGGACTTTGCTGCATTACTTAAGGACTCTGCTGCATTATTTAATTACTTGCTGCATTATTTAAGGACTCTGCTGCTGTGTTTAAGAACTCTGCTGCATTATTTAAGGACTTTGCTGCATTATTTTAGGACTCTGCTGCATTATTTAAGGACTTTGCTGTATTATTTAAGGACTCTACTGCATTATTTAAGGACTTTGTTGCATTATTTAAGGACTCTGCTGCATTATTTAAGGACTTTGCTGCATTATTTAAGGACTTTTTTGCATTATTTAAGGACTCTGCTGCATTATTTAAGGACTTTGATGCATTATTTAAGGATGCTGCTGCAGAATTTAAGGAATCTGCTGCATTATTTAAGGACTTTGTTGCATTATTTAAGGTCTCTGCTGCATTATTTAAGGACTCTGCTGTGGTATTTAAGGACTCTGCTGCATTATTTAAGGAATTTGTTGCATTATTTAAGGACGCTGCTGCATTATTTAAGGACTTTGTTGCATTATTTAAGGACTCTGCTGCAGTATTTAATGACTCTGCTGAAGCATTTGGGGACTCAGATGCATTATTTAAGGACTCTGCTGCATTATGTAAGGGCTTTGCTGCTTTATTTAAGGACTATTTTGCATTATTTAAGGACTCTGCTGCATTATTTAAGGACTTTGTTGCATTATTTAAGGATTTTGCTGCATTATTTAAGGATTTTGCTGCATTATTTAAGGACTTTGCCGCATTATTTAAGGACTATGCTTTGGTATTTAAGGACTCTGCTGCATTATTTAAGGACTTTGCTGCATTATTTAAGGACTCTGCTGCATTATTTAATTACTTTGCTGCATTATTTAAGGACTCTGCTGTGGTATTTAAGGACTCTGCTGCATTATTTAAGGACTTTGATGCATTATTTAAGGACACTGCTGCAGAATTTAAGGAATCTGCTTCATTATTTTAGGACTTTGTTGCATTATTTAAGGACTCTGCTGCATTATTTAAGAACTTTGTTGCATTATTTAAGGACTCTGCTGCATTATTTAAGGACTTTGTTGCATTATGTAAGGACTCTGCTGCATTATTTAAGGACTTTGCTGCATTATTTAAGGACTCTGCTGCATAATTTAAGGACTTTATTGCATTATTTTAGGATCCTGCTGCATTATTTAATGACTCTGCTGAAGCATTTGAGGACTCAGCTGCATTATTAAAGGTCTCTGCTGCATTATTTAAGGATCCTGCTGAAGCATTTGAGGACTCAGTTGCATTATTTAAGGACTTTGCTGCATTATTTAACGACTCTGCTGCGTTATTTAAGGACTCTGCTGCATTATTTAAGAACTTTGCTGCATTATTTAAGGACTCTTCTGAATTATTTAATGACTCTGCTGAAGTATTTGAGGACTCAGCTGCATTATTTAAGGACTCTGCTGCATTATTTAAGGAATTTGCTGCATTATTTAAGGACTCTGCTGCGTTATTTAAGGACTCTGCTGCATTATTTAAGGACTTTGATGCATTATTTATGGACGCTGCTGCAGAATTTAAGGAATCTGCTGCATTATTTAAGGACTTTGTTGCATTATTTAAGGTCTCTGCTGCATTATTTAAGGACTCTGCTGTGGTATTTAAGGACTCTGCTGCATTATTTAAGGAATTTGTTGCATTATTTAAGGACGCTGCTGCATTATTTAAGGTCTTTGTTGCATTATTTAAGGACTCTGCTGCAGTATTTAATGACTCTGCTGAAGCATTTGGGGACTCAGATGCATTATTTAAGGACTCTGCTGCATTATGTAAGGGCTTTGCTGCTTTATTTAAGGACTCTTTTGCATTATTTAAGGACTTTGTTGCATTATTTAAGGACTCTGCTGCATTATTTAAGGACTTTGTTGCATTATTTAAGGATTCTGCTGCATTATTTAAGGACTTTGCTGCATTATTTAAGGACTATGCTTTGGTATTTAAGGACTCTGCTGCATTATTTAAGGACTTTGCTGCATTATTTAAGGACTCTGCTGCATTATTTAATTACTTTGCTGCATTATTTAAGGACTCTGCTGCGGTATTTAAGGACTCTGCTGCATTATTTAAGGACTTTGATGCATTATTTAAGGACTCTGCTGCATTATTTAAGGAATTTGTTGCATTATTTAAGGACTCTGCTGCATTATTTAAGGACTTTGCTGCATTATTTAATAATTTTGTTGCATTATATAAGTACTCTGCTGCATTATTTAAGGACTTTGTTGCATTATGTAAGGAGTCTGCTGCATTATTTAAGGACTTTGCTGCATTATTTAACGACTCTGCTGAAACATTTGAGGACTCAGCTGCATTATTTAAGGACTCTGCTGCATTATTTAAGGAATTTGCTGCATTATTTAAGGACTCTGCTGCGGTATTTAAGGACTCTGCTGCATTATTTAAGGACTTTGATGCATTATTTAAGGACTCTGCTGCATTATTTAATGACTTTGTTGCATTATATAAGGTCTCTGCTGCATTATTTAAGGACTATGTTGCATTATGTTAGAAGTCTGCTGCATTATTTAAGGACTTTGCTGCATTATTTAAGGACTCTGCTGCATTATTTAAGGACTTTATTGCATTATTTAAGGACTCTGCTGCATTATTTAATGACTCTGCTGAAGCATTTGAGGACTCAGCTGCATTATTTAAGGTCTCTGCTGTATTATTTAAGGACTCTGCTGCATTATTTAATGACTCTGCTGCGGTATTTAAGGACTCTGCTGCATTATTTAAGGACTTTGCTGCATTATTTAAGGACTGCTGCGTTGTTTAAGGACTCTGCTGCATTATTTAAGACTTTGCTGCATTATTTAAGGACTCTGCTGCAGTGTTTAATGACTCTGCTGAAGCAATTGGGGACTCAGATGCATTATTTAAGGACTCTGCTGCATTATGTAAGGACTTTGCTGCTTTATTTAAGGACTTTGCTGCATTATTTAAGGACTTTGTTGCATTATTTAAGGACTCTGCTGCATTATTTAAGGACTTTGTTGCATTATTTAAGGACTCTTCTGCATTATTTAAGGACTTTGCTGCATTATTTAAGGACTATGCTGTGGTATTTAAGTACTCTGCTGCATTATTTAAGGACTTTGCTGCATTATTTAAGGACTCTGCTGCATTATTTAATTACTTTGCTGCATTATTAAAGGACCCTGCTGCGGCATTTAAGGATTCTGCTGCATTATTTAAGGACTTTGATGCATTATTTAAGGACGCTGCTGCAGAATTTAAGGAATCTGCTGCATTATTTAAGGACTTTGTTGCATTATTTAAGGTCTCTGCTGCATTATTTAAGGACTCTGCTATGGTACTTAAGGACTTTGCTGCATTACTTAAGGACTTTGCTGCATTATTTAAGGACTTTGATGCATTATTTAAGAACTTTGTTGCATTATTTAAGGACTCTGCTGCATTATTTAAGGACTTTGTTGCATTATGTAAGTACTTTGCTGCTTTATTTAAGGACTTTGCTGCATTATTTAATGACTTTGTTGCATTATTTAAGGACTCTTCTGCATTATTTAAGGACTTTGCTGCATTATTTAAGGACTATGCTGTGGTATTTAAGTACTCTGCTGCATTATTTAAGGACTTTGCTGCATTATTTAAGGACTCTGCTGCATTATTTAATTACTTTGCTGCATTATTAAAGGACCCTGCTGCGGCATTTAAGGATTCTGCTGCATAATTTAAGGACTTTATTGCATTATTTAAGGATCCTGCTGCATTATTTAAGGATCCTGCTGAAGCATTTGAGGACTCAGCTGCATTATTTAAGGACTTTGCTGCATTATTTAACGACTCTGCTGCATTATTTAAGGACTCTGCTGCTTTATTTAAGGACTTTCCTGCATTATTTAAGGAGTCTTCTGCATTATTTAATGACTCTGCTGAAGCATTTGAGGACTCAACTGCATTATTTAAGGACTCTGCTGCATTATTTAAGGTCTCTGCTGCATTATTTAAGGACTCTGCTGTGGTATATAAGGACTCTGCTGCATTATTTAAGGAATTTGTTGCATTATTTAAGGACGCTGCTGCATTATTTAAGGACTTTGTTGCATTATTTAAGGACTCTGCTGCATTAATTAAGGACTTTGCTGCATTACTTAAGGACACTGCTGCATTATTTAAGGACTTTGTTGCATTATTTAAGGACTCTGCTGCATTATTTAAGGACTCTGCTGAAACATTTGGGGACTCAGATGCATTATTTAAGGTCTCTGCTGCATTATGTAAGGGCTTTGCTGCTTTATTTAAGGACTCTGTTGCATTATTTAAGGACTTTGTTGCATTATTTAAGAACTCTGCTGCATTATTTAAGGAATTTGTTGCATTATTTAAGGATTCTGCTGCATTATTTAAGGACTTTGCTGCATTATTTAAGGACTATGCTGTGGTATTTAAGGACTCTGCTGCATTATTTAAGGACTTTGCTGCATTATTAAAGGACTCTGCTGCATTATTTAATTACTTTGCTGCATTATTTAAGGACTCTGCTGCGGTATTTAAGGACTCTGCTGCATTATTTAAGGACTTTGATGCATTATTTAAGGACACTGCTGCAGAATTTAAGGAATCTGCTGCGTTATTTAAGGACTTTGTTGTATTATTTAAGGTCTCTTTTTCATTATTTAAGGACTCTGCTATTGTACTTAAGGACTTTGCTGCATTATTTAAGGACTTTGCTGCATTATTTAAGGACTCTGCTGCATTATTTAAGTACTTTGTTGCATTATTTAAGGACTCTGCTGCATAATTTAAGGACTTTATTGCATTATTTAAGGATCCTGCTGCATTATTTAATGACTCTGCTGAAGCATTTGAGGACTCAGCTACATTATTTAAGGTCTCTGCTGCATTATTTAAGGATCCTGCTGAAGCATTTGAGGACTCAGCTGCATTATTTAAGGACTTTGCTGCATTATTTAACGACTCTGCTGCGTTATTTAAGGACTCTGCTGCATTATTTAAGGACACTGCTGCATTATTTAAGGACTCTGCTGCATTATTTAAGGACTTTGCTGCATTATTTAACGACTCTGCTGCATTATTTAAGAACTTTGCTGCATTATTTAAGGACTCTGCTGCATTATTTAAGGAATTTGTTGCATTATTTAAGGACTCTGCTGCTTTATTTAAGGACTCTGCTGCGGTATTTAAGGACTCTGCTGCATTACTTAAGGACTTTGCTGCATTATTTAAGGACTGCTGCGTTATTTAAGGACTCTGCTGCATTATTTAAGACTTTGCTGCATTATTTAAGGACTCTGCTGCAGTGTTTAATGACTCTGCTGAAGCAACTGGGGACTCAGATGCATTATTTAAGGACTCTGCTGCATTATGCAAGGACTTTGCTGCTTTATTTAAGGACTTTGCTGCATTATTTAAGGACTTTGTTGCATTATTTAAGGACTCTGCTGCATTATTTAAGGACTTTGTTGCATTATTTAAGGACTGTTCTGCATTATTTAAGGACTTTGCTGCATTATTTAAGGACTATGCTGTGGTATTTAAGTACTCTGCTGCATTATTTAAGGACTTTGCTGCATTATTTAAGGACTCTGCTGCATTATTTAATTACTTTGCTGCATTATTAAAGGACCCTGCTGCGGCATTTAAGGATTCTGCTGCATTATTTAAGGACTTTGATGCATTATTTAAGGACGCTGCTGCAGAATTTAAGGAATCTGCTGCATTATTTAAGGACTTTGTTGCATTATTTAAGGTCTCTGCTGCATGAATTATGGACTCTGCTATGGTACTTAAGGACTTTGCTGCATTATTTAAGGACTTTGCTGCATTATTTAAGGACTTTGATGCATTATTTAAGAACTTTGTTGCATTATTTAAGGACTCTGCTGCATTATTTAAGGACTTTGTTGCATTATGTAAGGACTTTGCTGCTTTATTTAAGGACTTTGCTGCATTATTTAAGGACTTTGTTGCATTATTTAAGGACTCTGCTGCATTATTTAAGGACTTTGTTGCATTATTTAAGGACTCTTCTGCATTATTTAAGGACTTTGCTGCATTATTTAAGGACTATGCTGTGGTATTTAAGTACTCTGCTGCATTATTTAAGGACTTTGCTGCATTATTTAAGGACTCTGCTGCATTATTTAATTACTTTGCTGCATTATTAAAGGACCCTGCTGCGGCATTTAGGGATTCTGCTGCATAATTTAAGGACTTTATTGCATTATTTAAGGATCCTGCTGCATTATTTAAGGATCCTGATGAAGCATTTGAGGACTCAGCTGCATTATTTAAGGACTTTGCTGCATTATTTAACGACTCTGCTGCATTATTTAAGGACTCTGCTGCTTTATTTAAGGACTTTCCTGCATTATTTAAGGAGTCTTCTGCATTATTTAATGACTCTGCTGAAGCATTTGAGGACTCAACTGCATTATTTAAGGACTCTGCTGCATTATTTAAGGTCTCTGCTGCATTATTTAAGGACTCTGCTGTGGTATGTAAGGACTCTGCTGCATTATTTAAGGAATTTGTTGCATTATTTAAGGACGCTGCTGCATTATTTAAGGACTTTGTTGCATTATTTAAGGACTCTGCTGCATTAATTAAGGACTTTGCTGCATTACTTAAGGACACTGCTGCATTATTTAAGGACTTTGTTGCATTATTTAAGGACTCTGCTGCATTATTTAAGGACTCTGCTGAAGCATTTGGGGACTCAGATGCATTATTTAAGGACTCTGCTGCATTATGTAAGGGCTTTGCTGCTTTATTTAAGGACTCTGTTGCATTATTTAAGGACTTTGTTGCATTATTTAAGAACTCTGCTGCATTATTTAAGGACTTTGTTGCATTATTTAAGGATTCTGCTGCATTATTTAAGGACTTTGCTGCATTATTTAAGGACTATGCTGTGGTATTTAAGGACTCTGCTGCATTATTTAAGGACTTTGCTGCATTATTAAAGGACTCTGCTGCATTATTTAATTACTTTGCTGCATTATTTAAGGACTCTGCTGCGGTATTTAAGGACTCTGCTGCATTATTTAAGGACTTTGATGCATTATTTAAGGACACTGCTGCAGAATTTAAGGAATCTGCTGCATTATCTAAGGACTTTGTTGCATTATTTAAGGTCTCTTTTTCATTATTTAAGGACTCTGCTATTGTACTTAAGGACTTTGCTGCATTATTTAAGGACTTTGCTGCATTATTTAAGGACTCTGCTGCATTATTTAAGTACTTTGTTGCATTATTTAAGGACTCTGCTGCATAATTCAAGGACTTTATTGCATTATTTAAGAATCCTGCTGCATTATTTAATGACTCTGCTGAAGCATTTGAGGACTCAGCTGCATTATTTAAGGTCTCTCTGCTGCATTATTTAAGGATCCTGCTGAAGCATTTGAGGACTCAGCTGCATTATTTAAGGACTTTGCTGCATTATTTAACGACTCTGCTGCGTTATTTAAGGACTCTGCTGCATTATTTAAGGACACTGCTGCATTATTTAAGTACTCTGCTGCATTATTTAAGGACTTTGCTGCATTATTTAACGACTCTGCTGCATTATTTAAGAACTTTGCTGCATTATTTAAGGACTCTGCTCCATTATTTAAGGAATTTGCTGCATTATTTAAGGACTCTGCTGCTTTATTTAAGGACTTTGCTGCATTATTTAATGAATCTGCTGAAGCATTTGAGGACTCAACTGCATTATTTAAGGTCTCTGCTGCATTATTTAAGGACTCTGCTGAAGCATTTGAGGACTCAGCTGCATGATTTAAGGACTTTGCTGAATTATTTAAGGACTCTGCTGCATTATTTAAGGAATTTGTTGCATTATTTAAGGACTCTGCTGCATTATTTAAGGAATTTGTTGCATTATTTAAGGACTCTGCTGCATTATTTAAGGACTTTGCTGCATTATTTAATAACTTTGTTGCATTATATAAGTACTCTGCTGCATTATTTAAGGACTTTGTTGCATTATGTAAGGAGTCTGCTGCATTATTTAAGGAGTCTGCTGCATTATTTAATGACTATGCTGCATTATTTAAGGACTGCTGCGTTATTTAAGGACTCTGCTGCATTATTTAAGACTTTGCTGCATTATTTAAGGACTCTGCTGCAGTATTTAATGACTCTGCTGAAGCATTTGGGGACTCAGATGCTTTATTTAAGGACTCTGTTGCATTATTTAAGGACTTTGTTGCATTATTTAAGGACTCTGCTGCATTATTTAAGGACTTTGTTGCATTATTTAAGGATTCTGCTGCATTTTTTAAGGACTTTGCTGCATTATTTAAGGACTCTGCTGCATTATTTAATTACTTTGCTCCATTATTTAAGGACTCTGCTGCGGTATTTAAGGACTCTGCTGCATTATTTAAGGACTGTGATGCATTATTTAAGGACGCTGCTGCAGAATTTAAGGAATCTGCTGCATTATTTAAGGACTTTGTTGCATTATTTAAGGTCTCTGCTGCATTATTTAAGGACTCTGCTATGGTACTTAAGGACTTTGCTGCATTATTTAAGGACTTTGCTGCATTATTTAAGGACTCTGCTGCATTATTTAAGAACTGTGTTGCATTATTTAAGGACTCTGCTGCATTATTTAAGGACTTTGTTGCATTATGTAAGGACTCTGCTGCATTATTTAAGGACTTTGCTGCATTATTTAAGGACTCTACTGCATAATTTAAGGACTTTATTGCATTATTTAAGGATCCTGCTGCATTATTTAATGACTCTGCTGAAGCATTTGAGGACTCAGCTGCATTATTAAAGGTCTCTGCTGCATTATTTAAGGATCCTGCTGAAGCATTTGAGGACTCAGCTGCATTATTTAAGGACTTTGCTGCATTATTTATCGACTCTGCTGCGTTATTTAAGGACTCTGCTGCATTATTTAAGAACTTTGCTGCATTATTTAAGGACTCTTCTGCATTATTTAATGACTCTGCTGAAGTATTTGAGGACTCAGCTGCATTATTTAAGGACTCTGCTGCATTATTTAAGGAATTTGCTGCATTATTTAAGGACTCTACTGCGTTATTTAAGGACTCTGCTGCATTATTTAAGGACTTTGATGCATTATTTAAGGATGCTGCTGCAGAATTTAAGGAATCTGCTGCATTATTTAAGGACTTTGTTGCATTATTTAAGGTCTCTGCTGCATTATTTAAGGACTCTGCTGTGGTATTTAAGGACTCTGCTGCATTATTTAAGGAATTTGTTGCATTATTTAAGGACGCTGCTGCATTATTTAAGGACTTTGTTGCATTATTTAAGGACTCTGCTGCAGTATTTAATGACTCTGCTGAAGCATTTGGGGACTCAGATGCATTATTTAAGGACTCTGCTGCATTATGTAAGGGCTTTGCTGCTTTATTTAAGGACTCTTTTGCATTATTTAAGGACTCTGCTGCATTATTTAAGGACTTTGTTGCATTATTTAAGGATTTTGCTGCATTATTTAAGGATTTTGCTGCATTATTTAAGGACTTTGCCGCATTATTTAAGGACTATGCTTTGGTATTTAAGGACTCTGCTGCATTATTTAAGGACTTTGCTGCATTATTTAAGGACTCTGCTGCATTATTTAATTACTTTGCTGCATTATTTAAGGACTCTGCTGCGGTATTTAAGGACTCTGCTGCATTATTTAAGGACTTTGATGCATTATTTAAGGACACTGCTGCAGAATTTAAGGAATCTGCTTCATTATATAAGGACTTTGTTGCATTATTTAAGGTCTCTGCTGCATTATTTAAGGACTCTGCTATGGTACTTAAGGACTTTGCTGCATTATTTAAGGACTCTGCTGCATTATTTAAGAACTTTGTTGCATTATTTAAGGACTCTGCTGCATTATTTAAGGACTTTGTTGCATTATGTAAGGACTCTGCTGCATTATTTAAGGACTTTGCTGCATTATTTAAGGACTCTGCTGCATAATTTAAGGACTTTATTGCATTATTTTAGGATCCTGCTGCATTATTTAATGACTCTGCTGAAGCATTTGAGGACTCAGCTGCATTATTAAAGGTCTCTGCTGCATTATTTAAGGATCCTGCTGAAGCATTTGAGGACTCAGTTGCATTATTTAAGGACTTTGCTGCATTATTTAACGACTCTGCTGCGTTATTTAAGGACTCTGCTGCATTATTTAAGAACTTTGCTGCATTATTTAAGGACTCTTCTGAATTATTTAATGACTCTGCTGAAGTATTTGAGGACTCAGCTGCATTACTTAAGGACTCTGCTGCATTATTTAAGGAATTTGCTGCATTATTTAAGGACTCTGCTGCGTTATTTAAGGACTCTGCTGCGTTATTTAAGGACTCTGCTGCATTATTTAAGGACTTTGATGCATTATTTATGGACGCTGCTGCAGAATTTAAGGAATCTGCTGCATTATTTAAGGACTTTGTTGCATTATTTAAGGTCTCTGCTGCATTATTTAAGGACTCTGCTGTGGTATTTAAGGACTCTGCTGCATTATTTAAGGAATTTGTTGCATTATTTAAGGACGCTGCTGCATTATTTAAGGTCTTTGTTGCATTATTTAAGGACTCTGCTGCAGTATTTAATGACTCTGCTGAAGCATTTGGGGACTCAGATGCATTATTTAAGGACTCTGCTGCATTATGTAAGGGCTTTGCTGCTTTATTTAAGGACTCTTTTGCATTATTTAAGGACTTTGTTGCATTATTTAAGGACTCTGCTGCATTATTTAAGGACTTTGTTGCATTATTTAAGGATCCTGCTGCATTATTTAAGGACTTTGCTGCATTATTTAAGGACTATGCTTTGGTATTTAAGGACTCTGCTGCATTATTTAAGGACTTTGCTGCATTATTTAAGGACTCTGCTGCATTATTTAATTACTTTGCTGCATTATTTAAGGACTCTGCTGCGGTATTTAAGGACTCTGCTGCATTATTTAAGGACTTTGATGCATTATTTAAGGACTCTGCTGCATTATTTAAGGAATTTGTTGCATTATTTAAGGACTCTGCTGCATTATTTAAGGACTTTGCTGCATTATTTAATAACTTTGTTGCATTATATAAGTACTCTGCTGCATTATTTAAGGACTTTGTTGCATTATGTAAGGAGTCTGCTGCATTATTTAAGGACTTTGCTGCATTATTTAACGACTCTGCTGAAACATTTGAGGACTCAGCTGCATTATTTAAGGACTCTGCTGCATTATTTAAGGAATTTGCTGCATTATTTAAGGACTCTGCTGCGGTATTTAAGGACTCTGCTGCATTATTTAAGGACTTTGATGCATTATTTAAGGACTCTGCTGCATTATTTAATGACTTTGTTGCATTATATAAGGTCTCTGCTGCATTATTTAAGGACTATGTTGCATTATGTTAGAAGTCTGCTGCATTATTTAAGGACTTTGCTGCATTATTTAAGGACTCTGCTGCATTATTTAAGGACTTTATTGCATTATTTAAGGACTCTGCTGCATTATTTAATGACTCTGCTGAAGCATTTGAGGACTCAGCTGCATTATTTAAGGTCTCTGCTGTATTATTTAAGGACTCTGCTGCATTATTTAATGACTCTGCTGCGGTATTTAAGGACTCTGCTGCATTATTTAAGGACTTTGCTGCATTATTTAAGGACTGCTGCGTTGTTTAAGGACTCTGCTGCATTATTTAAGACTTTGCTGCATTATTTAAGGACTCTGCTGAAGCAATTGGGGACTCAGATGCATTATTTAAGGACTCTGCTGCATTATGTAAGGACTTTGCTGCTTTATTTAAGGACTTTGCTGCATTATTTAAGGACTTTGTTGCATTATTTAAGGACTCTGCTGCATTATTTAAGGACTTTGTTGCATTATTTAAGGACTCTGCTGCATTATTTAAGGACTTTGCTGCATTATTTAAGGACTATGCTGTGGTATTTAAGGACTATGCTTTGGCATTATTTAAGGACTTTGCTGCATTATTAAAGGACTCTGCTGCATTATTTAATTACTTTGCTGCATTATTTAAGGACTCTGCTGCGGTATTTAAGGACTCTGCTGCATTATTTAAGGACTTTGATGCATTATTTAAGGACACTGCTGCAGAATTTAAGGAATCTGCTGCATTATCTAAGGACTTTGTTGCATTATTTAAGGTCTCTTTTTCATTATTTAAGGACTCTGCTATTGTACTTAAGGACTTTGCTGCATTATTTAAGGACTTTGCTGCATTATTTAAGGACTCTGCTGCATTATTTAAGTACTTTGTTGCATTATTTAAGGACTCTGCTGCATAATTTAAGGACTTTATTGCATTATTTAAGAATCCTGCTGCATTATTTAATGACTCTGCTGAAGCATTTGAGGACTCAGCTGCATTATTTAAGGTCTCTCTGCTGCATTATTTAAGGATCCTGCTGAAGCATTTGAGGACTCAGCTGCATTATTTAAGGACTTTGCTGCATTATTTAACGACTCTGCTGCGTTATTTAAGGACTCTGCTGCATTATTTAAGGACACTGCTGCATTATTTAAGGACTCTGCTGCATTATTTAAGGACTTTGCTGCATTATTTAACGACTCTGCTGCATTATTTAAGAACTTTGCTGCATTATTTAAGGACTCTGCTCCATTATTTAAGGAATTTGCTGCATTATTTAAGGACTCTGCTGCTTTATTTAAGGACTTTGCTGCATTATTTAATGAATCTGCTGAAGCATTTGAGGACTCAACTGCATTATTTAAGGTCTCTGCTGCATTATTTAAGGACTCTGCTGAAGCATTTGAGGACTCAGCTGCATGATTTAAGGACTTTGCTGAATTATTTAAGGACTCTGCTGCATTATTTAAGGAATTTGTTGCATTATTTAAGGACTCTGCTGCATTATTTAAGGAATTTGTTGCATTATTTAAGGACTCTGCTGCATTATTTAAGGACTTTGCTGCATTATTTAATAACTTTGTTGCATTATATAAGTACTCTGCTGCATTATTTAAGGACTTTGTTGCATTATGTAAGGAGTCTGCTGCATTATTTAAGGAGTCTGCTGCATTATTTAATGACTATGCTGCATTATTTAAGGACTGCTGCGTTATTTAAGGACTCTGCTGCATTATTTAAGACTTTGCTGCATTATTTAAGGACTCTGCTGCAGTATTTAATGACTCTGCTGAAGCATTTGGGGACTCAGATGCTTTATTTAAGGACTCTGTTGCATTATTTAAGGACTTTGTTGCATTATTTAAGGACTCTGCTGCATTATTTAAGGACTTTGTTGCATTATTTAAGGATTCTGCTGCATTTTTTAAGGACTTTGCTGCATTATTTAAGGACTCTGCTGCATTATTTAATTACTTTGCTCCATTATTTAAGGACTCTGCTGCGGTATTTAAGGACTCTGCTGCATTATTTAAGGACTGTGATGCATTATTTAAGGACGCTGCTGCAGAATTTAAGGAATCTGCTGCATTATTTAAGGACTTTGTTGCATTATTTAAGGTCTCTGCTGCATTATTTAAGGACTCTGCTATGGTACTTAAGGACTTTGCTGCATTATTTAAGGACTTTGCTGCATTATTTAAGGACTCTGCTGCATTATTTAAGAACTGTGTTGCATTATTTAAGGACTCTGCTGCATTATTTAAGGACTTTGTTGCATTATGTAAGGACTCTGCTGCATTATTTAAGGACTTTGCTGCATTATTTAAGGACTCTACTGCATAATTTAAGGACTTTATTGCATTATTTAAGGATCCTGCTGCATTATTTAATGACTCTGCTGAAGCATTTGAGGACTCAGCTGCATTATTAAAGGTCTCTGCTGCATTATTTAAGGATCCTGCTGAAGCATTTGAGGACTCAGCTGCATTATTTAAGGACTTTGCTGCATTATTTATCGACTCTGCTGCGTTATTTAAGGACTCTGCTGCATTATTTAAGAACTTTGCTGCATTATTTAAGGACTCTTCTGCATTATTTAATGACTCTGCTGAAGTATTTGAGGACTCAGCTGCATTATTTAAGGACTCTGCTGCATTATTTAAGGAATTTGCTGCATTATTTAAGGACTCTACTGCGTTATTTAAGGACTCTGCTGCATTATTTAAGGACTTTGATGCATTATTTAAGGATGCTGCTGCAGAATTTAAGGAATCTGCTGCATTATTTAAGGACTTTGTTGCATTATTTAAGGTCTCTGCTGCATTATTTAAGGACTCTGCTGTGGTATTTAAGGACTCTGCTGCATTATTTAAGGAATTTGTTGCATTACTTAAGGACGCTGCTGCATTATTTAAGGACTTTGTTGCATTATTTAAGGACTCTGCTGCAGTATTTAATGACTCTGCTGAAGCATTTGGGGACTCAGATGCATTATTTAAGGACTCTGCTGCATTATGTAAGGGCTTTGCTGCTTTATTTAAGGACTCTTTTGCATTATTTAAGGACTCTGCTGCATTATTTAAGGACTTTGTTGCATTATTTAAGGATTTTGCTGCATTATTTAAGGATTTTGCTGCATTATTTAAGGACTTTGCCGCATTATTTAAGGACTATGCTTTGGTATTTAAGGACTCTGCTGCATTATTTAAGGACTTTGCTGCATTATTTAAGGACTCTGCTGCATTATTTAATTACTTTGCTGCATTATTTAAGGACTCTGCTGCGGTATTTAAGGACTCTGCTGCATTATTTAAGGACTTTGATGCATTATTTAAGGACACTGCTGCAGAATTTAAGGAATCTGCTTCATTATATAAGGACTTTGTTGCATTATTTAAGGTCTCTGCTGCATTATTTAAGGACTCTGCTATGGTACTTAAGGACTTTGCTGCATTATTTAAGGACTCCGCTGCATTATTTAAGAACTTTGTTGCATTATTTAAGGACTCTGCTGCATTATTTAAGGACTTTGTTGCATTATGTAAGGACTCTGCTGCATTATTTAAGGACTTTGCTGCATTATTTAAGGACTCTGCTGCATAATTTAAGGACTTTATTGCATTATTTTAGGATCCTGCTGCATTATTTAATGACTCTGCTGAAGCATTTGAGGACTCAGCTGCATTATTAAAGGTCTCTGCTGCATTATTTAAGGATCCTGCTGAAGCATTTGAGGACTCAGTTGCATTATTTAAGGACTTTGCTGCATTATTTAACGACTCTGCTGCGTTATTTAAGGACTCTGCTGCATTATTTAAGAACTTTGCTGCATTATTTAAGGACTCTTCTGAATTATTTAATGACTCTGCTGAAGTATTTGAGGACTCAGCTGCATTACTTAAGGACTCTGCTGCATTATTTAAGGAATTTGCTGCATTATTTAAGGACTCTGCTGCGTTATTTAAGGACTCTGCTGCGTTATTTAAGGACTCTGCTGCATTATTTAAGGACTTTGATGCATTATTTATTGACGCTGCTGCAGAATTTAAGGAATCTGCTGCATTATTTAAGGACTTTGTTGCATTATTTAAGGTCTCTGCTGCATTATTTAAGGACTCTGCTGTGGTATTTAAGGACTCTGCTGCATTATTTAAGGAATTTGTTGCATTATTTAAGGACGCTGCTGCATTATTTAAGGTCTTTGTTGCATTATTTAAGGACTCTGCTGCAGTATTTAATGACTCTGCTGAAGCATTTGGGGACTCAGATGCATTATTTAAGGACTCTGCTGCATTATGTAAGGGCTTTGCTGCTTTATTTAAGGACTCTTTTGCATTATTTAAGGACTTTGTTGCATTATTTAAGGACTCTGCTGCATTATTTAAGGACTTTGTTGCATTATTTAAGGATCCTGCTGCATTATTTAAGGACTTTGCTGCATTATTTAAGGACTATGCTTTGGTATTTAAGGACTCTGCTGCATTATTTAAGGACTTTGCTGCATTATTTAAGGACTCTGCTGCATTATTTAATTACTTTGCTGCATTATTTAAGGACTCTGCTGCGGTATTTAAGGACTCTGCTGCATTATTTAAGGACTTTGATGCATTATTTAAGGACTCTGCTGCATTATTTAAGGAATTTGTTGCATTATTTAAGGACTCTGCTGCATTATTTAAGGACTTTGCTGCATTATTTAATAACTTTGTTGCATTATATAAGTACTCTGCTGCATTATTTAAGGACTTTGTTGCATTATGTAAGGAGTCTGCTGCATTATTTAAGGACTTTGCTGCATTATTTAACGACTCTGCTGAAACATTTGAGGACTCAGCTGCATTATTTAAGGACTCTGCTGCATTATTTAAGGAATTTGCTGCATTATTTAAGGACTCTGCTGCGGTATTTAAGGACTCTGCTGCATTATTTAAGGACTTTGATGCATTATTTAAGGACTCTGCTGCATTATTTAATGACTTTGTTGCATTATATAAGGTCTCTGCTGCATTATTTAAGGACTATGTTGCATTATGTTAGAAGTCTGCTGCATTATTTAAGGACTTTGCTGCATTATTTAAGGACTCTGCTGCATTATTTAAGGACTTTATTGCATTATTTAAGGACTCTGCTGCATTATTTAATGACTCTGCTGAAGCATTTGAGGACTCAGCTGCATTATTTAAGGTCTCTGCTGTATTATTTAAGGACTCTGCTGCATTATTTAATGACTCTGCTGCGGTATTTAAGGACTCTGCTGCATTATTTAAGGACTTTGCTGCATTATTTAAGGACTGCTGCGTTGTTTAAGGACTCTGCTGCATTATTTAAGACTTTGCTGCATTATTTAAGGACTCTGCTGAAGCAATTGGGGACTCAGATGCATTATTTAAGGACTCTGCTGCATTATGTAAGGACTTTGCTGCTTTATTTAAGGACTTTGCTGCATTATTTAAGGACTTTGTTGCATTATTTAAGGACTCTGCTGCATTATTTAAGGACTTTGTTGCATTATTTAAGGACTCTGCTGCATTATTTAAGGACTTTGCTGCATTATTTAAGGACTATGCTGTGGTATTTAAGGACTATGCTTTGGCATTATTTAAGGACTTTGCTGCATTATTAAAGGACTCTGCTGCATTATTTAATTACTTTGCTGCATTATTTAAGGACTCTGCTGCGGTATTTAAGGACTCTGCTGCATTATTTAAGGACTTTGATGCATTATTTAAGGACACTGCTGCAGAATTTAAGGAATCTGCTGCATTATCTAAGGACTTTGTTGCATTATTTAAGGTCTCTTTTTCATTATTTAAGGACTCTGCTATTGTACTTAAGGACTTTGCTGCATTATTTAAGGACTTTGCTGCATTATTTAAGGACTCTGCTGCATTATTTAAGTACTTTGTTGCATTATTTAAGGACTCTGCTGCATAATTTAAGGACTTTATTGCATTATTTAAGAATCCTGCTGCATTATTTAATGACTCTGCTGAAGCATTTGAGGACTCAGCTGCATTATTTAAGGTCTCTCTGCTGCATTATTTAAGGATCCTGCTGAAGCATTTGAGGACTCAGCTGCATTATTTAAGGACTTTGCTGCATTATTTAACGACTCTGCTGCGTTATTTAAGGACTCTGCTGCATTATTTAAGGACACTGCTGCATTATTTAAGGACTCTGCTGCATTATTTAAGGACTTTGCTGCATTATTTAACGACTCTGCTGCATTATTTAAGAACTTTGCTGCATTATTTAAGGACTCTGCTCCATTATTTAAGGAATTTGCTGCATTATTTAAGGACTCTGCTGCTTTATTTAAGGACTTTGCTGCATTATTTAATGAATCTGCTGAAGCATTTGAGGACTCAACTGCATTATTTAAGGTCTCTGCTGCATTATTTAAGGACTCTGCTGAAGCATTTGAGGACTCAGCTGCATGATTTAAGGACTTTGCTGAATTATTTAAGGACTCTGCTGCATTATTTAAGGAATTTGTTGCATTATTTAAGGACTCTGCTGCATTATTTAAGGAATTTGTTGCATTATTTAAGGACTCTGCTGCATTATTTAAGGACTTTGCTGCATTATTTAATAACTTTGTTGCATTATATAAGTACTCTGCTGCATTATTTAAGGACTTTGTTGCATTATGTAAGGAGTCTGCTGCATTATTTAAGGAGTCTGCTGCATTATTTAATGACTATGCTGCATTATTTAAGGACTGCTGCGTTATTTAAGGACTCTGCTGCATTATTTAAGACTTTGCTGCATTATTTAAGGACTCTGCTGCAGTATTTAATGACTCTGCTGAAGCATTTGGGGACTCAGATGCTTTATTTAAGGACTCTGTTGCATTATTTAAGGACTTTGTTGCATTATTTAAGGACTCTGCTGCATTATTTAAGGACTTTGTTGCATTATTTAAGGATTCTGCTGCATTTTTTAAGGACTTTGCTGCATTATTTAAGGACTCTGCTGCATTATTTAATTACTTTGCTCCATTATTTAAGGACTCTGCTGCGGTATTTAAGGACTCTGCTGCATTATTTAAGGACTGTGATGCATTATTTAAGGACGCTGCTGCAGAATTTAAGGAATCTGCTGCATTATTTAAGGACTTTGTTGCATTATTTAAGGTCTCTGCTGCATTATTTAAGGACTCTGCTATGGTACTTAAGGACTTTGCTGCATTATTTAAGGACTTTGCTGCATTATTTAAGGACTCTGCTGCATTATTTAAGAACTGTGTTGCATTATTTAAGGACTCTGCTGCATTATTTAAGGACTTTGTTGCATTATGTAAGGACTCTGCTGCATTATTTAAGGACTTTGCTGCATTATTTAAGGACTCTACTGCATAATTTAAGGACTTTATTGCATTATTTAAGGATCCTGCTGCATTATTTAATGACTCTGCTGAAGCATTTGAGGACTCAGCTGCATTATTAAAGGTCTCTGCTGCATTATTTAAGGATCCTGCTGAAGCATTTGAGGACTCAGCTGCATTATTTAAGGACTTTGCTGCATTATTTATCGACTCTGCTGCGTTATTTAAGGACTCTGCTGCATTATTTAAGAACTTTGCTGCATTATTTAAGGACTCTTCTGCATTATTTAATGACTCTGCTGAAGTATTTGAGGACTCAGCTGCATTATTTAAGGACTCTGCTGCATTATTTAAGGAATTTGCTGCATTATTTAAGGACTCTACTGCGTTATTTAAGGACTCTGCTGCATTATTTAAGGACTTTGATGCATTATTTAAGGATGCTGCTGCAGAATTTAAGGAATCTGCTGCATTATTAAAGGACTTTGTTGCATTATTTAAGGTCTCTGCTGCATTATTTAAGGACTCTGCTGTGGTATTTAAGGACTCTGCTGCATTATTTAAGGAATTTGTTGCATTATTTAAGGACGCTGCTGCATTATTTAAGGACTTTGTTGCATTATTTAAGGACTCTGCTGCAGTATTTAATGACTCTGCTGAAGCATTTGGGGACTCAGATGCATTATTTAAGGACTCTGCTGCATTATGTAAGGGCTTTGCTGCTTTATTTAAGGACTCTTTTGCATTATTTAAGGACTCTGCTGCATTATTTAAGGACTTTGTTGCATTATTTAAGGATTTTGCTGCATTATTTAAGGATTTTGCTGCATTATTTAAGGACTTTGCCGCATTATTTAAGGACTATGCTTTGGTATTTAAGGACTCTGCTGCATTATTTAAGGACTTTGCTGCATTATTTAAGGACTCTGCTGCATTATTTAATTACTTTGCTGCATTATTTAAGGACTCTGCTGCGGTATTTAAGGACTCTGCTGCATTATTTAAGGACTTTGATGCATTATTTAAGGACACTGCTGCAGAATTTAAGGAATCTGCTTCATTATATAAGGACTTTGTTGCATTATTTAAGGTCTCTGCTGCATTATTTAAGGACTCTGCTATGGTACTTAAGGACTTTGCTGCATTATTTAAGGACTCTGCTGCATTATTTAAGAACTTTGTTGCATTATTTAAGGACTCTGCTGCATTATTTAAGGACTTTGTTGCATTATGTAAGGACTCTGCTGCATTATTTAAGGACTTTGCTGCATTATTTAAGGACTCTGCTGCATAATTTAAGGACTTTATTGCATTATTTTAGGATCCTGCTGCATTATTTAATGACTCTGCTGAAGCATTTGAGGACTCAGCTGCATTATTAAAGGTCTCTGCTGCATTATTTAAGGATCCTGCTGAAGCATTTGAGGACTCAGTTGCATTATTTAAGGACTTTGCTGCATTATTTAACGACTCTGCTGCGTTATTTAAGGACTCTGCTGCATTATTTAAGAACTTTGCTGCATTATTTAAGGACTCTTCTGAATTATTTAATGACTCTGCTGAAGTATTTGAGGACTCAGCTGCATTACTTAAGGACTCTGCTGCATTATTTAAGGAATTTGCTGCATTATTTAAGGACGCTGCTGCATTATTTAAGGACTTTGTTGCATTATTTAAGGACTCTGCTGCATTAATTAAGGACTTTGCTGCATTACTTAAGGACACTGCTGCATTATTTAAGGACTTTGTTGCATTATTTAAGGACTCTGCTGCATTATTTAAGGACTCTGCTGAAGCATTTGGGGACTCAGATGCATTATTTAAGGACTCTGCTGCATTATGTAAGGGCTTTGCTGCTTTATTTAAGGACTCTGTTGCATTATTTAAGGACTTTGTTGCATTATTTAAGAACTCTGCTGCATTATTTAAGGACTTTGTTGCATTATTTAAGGATTCTGCTGCATTATTTAAGGACTTTGCTGCATTATTTAAGGACTATGCTGTGGTATTTAAGGACTCTGCTGCATTATTTAAGGACTTTGCTGCATTATTAAAGGACTCTGCTGCATTATTTAATTACTTTGCTGCATTATTTAAGGACTCTGCTGCGGTATTTAAGGACTCTGCTGCATTATTTAAGGACTTTGATGCATTATTTAAGGACACTGCTGCAGAATTTAAGGAATCTGCTGCATTATCTAAGGACTTTGTTGCATTATTTAAGGTCTCTTTTTCATTATTTAAGGACTCTGCTATTGTACTTAAGGACTTTGCTGCATTATTTAAGGACTTTGCTGCATTATTTAAGGACTCTGCTGCATTATTTAAGTACTTTGTTGCATTATTTAAGGACTCTGCTGCATAATTTAAGGACTTTATTGCATTATTTAAGAATCCTGCTGCATTATTTAATGACTCTGCTGAAGCATTTGAGGACTCAGCTGCATTATTTAAGGTCTCTCTGCTGCATTATTTAAGGATCCTGCTGAAGCATTTGAGGACTCAGCTGCATTATTTAAGGACTTTGCTGCATTATTTAACGACTCTGCTGCGTTATTTAAGGACTCTGCTGCATTATTTAAGGACACTGCTGCATTATTTAAGTACTCTGCTGCATTATTTAAGGACTTTGCTGCATTATTTAACGACTCTGCTGCATTATTTAAGAACTTTGCTGCATTATTTAAGGACTCTGCTCCATTATTTAAGGAATTTGCTGCATTATTTAAGGACTCTGCTGCTTTATTTAAGGACTTTGCTGCATTATTTAATGAATCTGCTGAAGCATTTGAGGACTCAACTGCATTATTTAAGGTCTCTGCTGCATTATTTAAGGACTCTGCTGAAGCATTTGAGGACTCAGCTGCATGATTTAAGGACTTTGCTGAATTATTTAAGGACTCTGCTGCATTATTTAAGGAATTTGTTGCATTATTTAAGGACTCTGCTGCATTATTTAAGGAATTTGTTGCATTATTTAAGGACTCTGCTGCATTATTTAAGGACTTTGCTGCATTATTTAATAACTTTGTTGCATTATATAAGTACTCTGCTGCATTATTTAAGGACTTTGTTGCATTATGTAAGGAGTCTGCTGCATTATTTAAGGAGTCTGCTGCATTATTTAATGACTATGCTGCATTATTTAAGGACTGCTGCGTTATTTAAGGACTCTGCTGCATTATTTAAGACTTTGCTGCATTATTTAAGGACTCTGCTGCAGTATTTAATGACTCTGCTGAAGCATTTGGGGACTCAGATGCTTTATTTAAGGACTCTGTTGCATTATTTAAGGACTTTGTTGCATTATTTAAGGACTCTGCTGCATTATTTAAGGACTTTGTTGCATTATTTAAGGATTCTGCTGCATTTTTTAAGGACTTTGCTGCATTATTTAAGGACTCTGCTGCATTATTTAATTACTTTGCTCCATTATTTAAGGACTCTGCTGCGGTATTTAAGGACTCTGCTGCATTATTTAAGGACTGTGATGCATTATTTAAGGACGCTGCTGCAGAATTTAAGGAATCTGCTGCATTATTTAAGGACTTTGTTGCATTATTTAAGGTCTCTGCTGCATTATTTAAGGACTCTGCTATGGTACTTAAGGACTTTGCTGCATTATTTAAGGACTTTGCTGCATTATTTAAGGACTCTGCTGCATTATTTAAGAACTGTGTTGCATTATTTAAGGACTCTGCTGCATTATTTAAGGACTTTGTTGCATTATGTAAGGACTCTGCTGCATTATTTAAGGACTTTGCTGCATTATTTAAGGACTCTACTGCATAATTTAAGGACTTTATTGCATTATTTAAGGATCCTGCTGCATTATTTAATGACTCTGCTGAAGCATTTGAGGACTCAGCTGCATTATTAAAGGTCTCTGCTGCATTATTTAAGGATCCTGCTGAAGCATTTGAGGACTCAGCTGCATTATTTAAGGACTTTGCTGCATTATTTATCGACTCTGCTGCGTTATTTAAGGACTCTGCTGCATTATTTAAGAACTTTGCTGCATTATTTAAGGACTCTTCTGCATTATTTAATGACTCTGCTGAAGTATTTGAGGACTCAGCTGCATTATTTAAGGACTCTGCTGCATTATTTAAGGAATTTGCTGCATTATTTAAGGACTCTACTGCGTTATTTAAGGACTCTGCTGCATTATTTAAGGACTTTGATGCATTATTTAAGGATGCTGCTGCAGAATTTAAGGAATCTGCTGCATTATTTAAGGACTTTGTTGCATTATTTAAGGTCTCTGCTGCATTATTTAAGGACTCTGCTGTGGTATTTAAGGACTCTGCTGCATTATTTAAGGAATTTGTTGCATTATTTAAGGACGCTGCTGCATTATTTAAGGACTTTGTTGCATTATTTAAGGACTCTGCTGCAGTATTTAATGACTCTGCTGAAGCATTTGGGGACTCAGATGCATTATTTAAGGACTCTGCTGCATTATGTAAGGGCTTTGCTGCTTTATTTAAGGACTCTTTTGCATTATTTAAGGACTCTGCTGCATTATTTAAGGACTTTGTTGCATTATTTAAGGATTTTGCTGCATTACTTAAGGATTTTGCTGCATTATTTAAGGACTTTGCCGCATTATTTAAGGACTATGCTTTGGTATTTAAGGACTCTGCTGCATTATTTAAGGACTTTGCTGCATTATTTAAGGACTCTGCTGCATTATTTAATTACTTTGCTGCATTATTTAAGGACTCTGCTGCGGTATTTAAGGACTCTGCTGCATTATTTAAGGACTTTGATGCATTATTTAAGGACACTGCTGCAGAATTTAAGGAATCTGCTTCATTATATAAGGACTTTGTTGCATTATTTAAGGTCTCTGCTGCATTATTTAAGGACTCTGCTATGGTACTTAAGGACTTTGCTGCATTATTTAAGGACTCTGCTGCATTATTTAAGAACTTTGTTGCATTATTTAAGGACTCTGCTGCATTATTTAAGGACTTTGTTGCATTATGTAAGGACTCTGCTGCATTATTTAAGGACTTTGCTGCATTATTTAAGGACTCTGCTGCATAATTTAAGGACTTTATTGCATTATTTTAGGATCCTGCTGCATTATTTAATGACTCTGCTGAAGCATTTGAGGACTCAGCTGCATTATTAAAGGTCTCTGCTGCATTATTTAAGGATCCTGCTGAAGCATTTGAGGACTCAGTTGCATTATTTAAGGACTTTGCTGCATTATTTAACGACTCTGCTGCGTTATTTAAGGACTCTGCTGCATTATTTAAGAACTTTGCTGCATTATTTAAGGACTCTTCTGAATTATTTAATGACTCTGCTGAAGTATTTGAGGACTCAGCTGCATTACTTAAGGACTCTGCTGCATTATTTAAGGAATTTGCTGCATTATTTAAGGACTCTGCTGCGTTATTTAAGGACTCTGCTGCGTTATTTAAGGACTCTGCTGCATTATTTAAGGACTTTGATGCATTATTTATGGACGCTGCTGCAGAATTTAAGGAATCTGCTGCATTATTTAAGGACTTTGTTGCATTATTTAAGGTCTCTGCTGCATTATTTAAGGACTCTGCTGTGGTATTTAAGGACTCTGCTGCATTATTTAAGGAATTTGTTGCATTATTTAAGGACGCTGCTGCATTATTTAAGGTCTTTGTTGCATTATTTAAGGACTCTGCTGCAGTATTTAATGACTCTGCTGAAGCATTTGGGGACTCAGATGCATTATTTAAGGACTCTGCTGCATTATGTAAGGGCTTTGCTGCTTTATTTAAGGACTCTTTTGCATTATTTAAGGACTTTGTTGCATTATTTAAGGACTCTGCTGCATTATTTAAGGACTTTGTTGCATTATTTAAGGATCCTGCTGCATTATTTAAGGACTTTGCTGCATTATTTAAGGACTATGCTTTGGTATTTAAGGACTCTGCTGCATTATTTAAGGACTTTGCTGCATTATTTAAGGACTCTGCTGCATTATTTAATTACTTTGCTGCATTATTTAAGGACTCTGCTGCGGTATTTAAGGACTCTGCTGCATTATTTAAGGACTTTGATGCATTATTTAAGGACTCTGCTGCATTATTTAAGGAATTTGTTGCATTATTTAAGGACTCTGCTGCATTATTTAAGGACTTTGCTGCATTATTTAATAACTTTGTTGCATTATATAAGTACTCTGCTGCATTATTTAAGGACTTTGTTGCATTATGTAAGGAGTCTGCTGCATTATTTAAGGACTTTGCTGCATTATTTAACGACTCTGCTGAAACATTTGAGGACTCAGCTGCATTATTTAAGGACTCTGCTGCATTATTTAAGGAATTTGCTGCATTATTTAAGGACTCTGCTGCGGTATTTAAGGACTCTGCTGCATTATTTAAGGACTTTGATGCATTATTTAAGGACTCTGCTGCATTATTTAATGACTTTGTTGCATTATATAAGGTCTCTGCTGCATTATTTAAGGACTATGTTGCATTATGTTAGAAGTCTGCTGCATTATTTAAGGACTTTGCTGCATTATTTAAGGACTCTGCTGCATTATTTAAGGACTTTATTGCATTATTTAAGGACTCTGCTGCATTATTTAATGACTCTGCTGAAGCATTTGAGGACTCAGCTGCATTATTTAAGGTCTCTGCTGTATTATTTAAGGACTCTGCTGCATTATTTAATGACTCTGCTGCGGTATTTAAGGACTCTGCTGCATTATTTAAGGACTTTGCTGCATTATTTAAGGACTGCTGCGTTGTTTAAGGACTCTGCTGCATTATTTAAGACTTTGCTGCATTATTTAAGGACTCTGCTGAAGCAATTGGGGACTCAGATGCATTATTTAAGGACTCTGCTGCATTATGTAAGGACTTTGCTGCTTTATTTAAGGACTTTGCTGCATTATTTAAGGACTTTGTTGCATTATTTAAGGACTCTGCTGCATTATTTAAGGACTTTGTTGCATTATTTAAGGACTCTGCTGCATTATTTAAGGACTTTGCTGCATTATTTAAGGACTATGCTGTGGTATTTAAGGACTATGCTTTGGCATTATTTAAGGACTTTGCTGCATTATTAAAGGACTCTGCTGCATTATTTAATTACTTTGCTGCATTATTTAAGGACTCTGCTGCGGTATTTAAGGACTCTGCTGCATTATTTAAGGACTTTGATGCATTATTTAAGGACACTGCTGCAGAATTTAAGGAATCTGCTGCATTATCTAAGGACTTTGTTGCATTATTTAAGGTCTCTTTTTCATTATTTAAGGACTCTGCTATTGTACTTAAGGACTTTGCTGCATTATTTAAGGACTTTGCTGCATTATTTAAGGACTCTGCTGCATTATTTAAGTACTTTGTTGCATTATTTAAGGACTCTGCTGCATAATTTAAGGACTTTATTGCATTATTTAAGAATCCTGCTGCATTATTTAATGACTCTGCTGAAGCATTTGAGGACTCAGCTGCATTATTTAAGGTCTCTCTGCTGCATTATTTAAGGATCCTGCTGAAGCATTTGAGGACTCAGCTGCATTATTTAAGGACTTTGCTGCATTATTTAACGACTCTGCTGCGTTATTTAAGGACTCTGCTGCATTATTTAAGGACACTGCTGCATTATTTAAGGACTCTGCTGCATTATTTAAGGACTTTGCTGCATTATTTAACGACTCTGCTGCATTATTTAAGAACTTTGCTGCATTATTTAAGGACTCTGCTCCATTATTTAAGGAATTTGCTGCATTATTTAAGGACTCTGCTGCTTTATTTAAGGACTTTGCTGCATTATTTAATGAATCTGCTGAAGCATTTGAGGACTCAACTGCATTATTTAAGGTCTCTGCTGCATTATTTAAGGACTCTGCTGAAGCATTTGAGGACTCAGCTGCATGATTTAAGGACTTTGCTGAATTATTTAAGGACTCTGCTGCATTATTTAAGGAATTTGTTGCATTATTTAAGGACTCTGCTGCATTATTTAAGGAATTTGTTGCATTATTTAAGGACTCTGCTGCATTATTTAAGGACTTTGCTGCATTATTTAATAACTTTGTTGCATTATATAAGTACTCTGCTGCATTATTTAAGGACTTTGTTGCATTATGTAAGGAGTCTGCTGCATTATTTAAGGAGTCTGCTGCATTATTTAATGACTATGCTGCATTATTTAAGGACTGCTGCGTTATTTAAGGACTCTGCTGCATTATTTAAGACTTTGCTGCATTATTTAAGGACTCTGCTGCAGTATTTAATGACTCTGCTGAAGCATTTGGGGACTCAGATGCTTTATTTAAGGACTCTGTTGCATTATTTAAGGACTTTGTTGCATTATTTAAGGACTCTGCTGCATTATTTAAGGACTTTGTTGCATTATTTAAGGATTCTGCTGCATTTTTTAAGGACTTTGCTGCATTATTTAAGGACTCTGCTGCATTATTTAATTACTTTGCTCCATTATTTAAGGACTCTGCTGCGGTATTTAAGGACTCTGCTGCATTATTTAAGGACTGTGATGCATTATTTAAGGACGCTGCTGCAGAATTTAAGGAATCTGCTGCATTATTTAAGGACTTTGTTGCATTATTTAAGGTCTCTGCTGCATTATTTAAGGACTCTGCTATGGTACTTAAGGACTTTGCTGCATTATTTAAGGACTTTGCTGCATTATTTAAGGACTCTGCTGCATTATTTAAGAACTGTGTTGCATTATTTAAGGACTCTGCTGCATTATTTAAGGACTTTGTTGCATTATGTAAGGACTCTGCTGCATTATTTAAGGACTTTGCTGCATTATTTAAGGACTCTACTGCATAATTTAAGGACTTTATTGCATTATTTAAGGATCCTGCTGCATTATTTAATGACTCTGCTGAAGCATTTGAGGACTCAGCTGCATTATTAAAGGTCTCTGCTGCATTATTTAAGGATCCTGCTGAAGCATTTGAGGACTCAGCTGCATTATTTAAGGACTTTGCTGCATTATTTATCGACTCTGCTGCGTTATTTAAGGACTCTGCTGCATTATTTAAGAACTTTGCTGCATTATTTAAGGACTCTTCTGCATTATTTAATGACTCTGCTGAAGTATTTGAGGACTCAGCTGCATTATTTAAGGACTCTGCTGCATTATTTAAGGAATTTGCTGCATTATTTAAGGACTCTACTGCGTTATTTAAGGACTCTGCTGCATTATTTAAGGACTTTG
Organism: Phyllobates terribilis; assembly: GCF_046119375.1. Lineage (NCBI taxonomy): Eukaryota > Metazoa > Chordata > Amphibia > Anura > Dendrobatidae > Phyllobates > Phyllobates terribilis. The sequence continues at coordinate 353,172 of NW_027363178.1, forward strand.
ATGCATTATTTAAGGATGCTGCTGCAGAATTTAAGGAATCTGCTGCATTATTTAAGGACTTTGTTGCATTATTTAAGGTCTCTGCTGCATTATTTAAGGACTCTGCTGTGGTATTTAAGGACTCTGCTGCATTATTTAAGGAATTTGTTGCATTACTTAAGGACGCTGCTGCATTATTTAAGGACTTTGTTGCATTATTTAAGGACTCTGCTGCAGTATTTAATGACTCTGCTGAAGCATTTGGGGACTCAGATGCATTATTTAAGGACTCTGCTGCATTATGTAAGGGCTTTGCTGCTTTATTTAAGGACTCTTTTGCATTATTTAAGGACTCTGCTGCATTATTTAAGGACTTTGTTGCATTATTTAAGGATTTTGCTGCATTATTTAAGGATTTTGCTGCATTATTTAAGGACTTTGCCGCATTATTTAAGGACTATGCTTTGGTATTTAAGGACTCTGCTGCATTATTTAAGGACTTTGCTGCATTATTTAAGGACTCTGCTGCATTATTTAATTACTTTGCTGCATTATTTAAGGACTCTGCTGCGGTATTTAAGGACTCTGCTGCATTATTTAAGGACTTTGATGCATTATTTAAGGACACTGCTGCAGAATTTAAGGAATCTGCTTCATTATATAAGGACTTTGTTGCATTATTTAAGGTCTCTGCTGCATTATTTAAGGACTCTGCTATGGTACTTAAGGACTTTGCTGCATTATTTAAGGACTCCGCTGCATTATTTAAGAACTTTGTTGCATTATTTAAGGACTCTGCTGCATTATTTAAGGACTTTGTTGCATTATGTAAGGACTCTGCTGCATTATTTAAGGACTTTGCTGCATTATTTAAGGACTCTGCTGCATAATTTAAGGACTTTATTGCATTATTTTAGGATCCTGCTGCATTATTTAATGACTCTGCTGAAGCATTTGAGGACTCAGCTGCATTATTAAAGGTCTCTGCTGCATTATTTAAGGATCCTGCTGAAGCATTTGAGGACTCAGTTGCATTATTTAAGGACTTTGCTGCATTATTTAACGACTCTGCTGCGTTATTTAAGGACTCTGCTGCATTATTTAAGAACTTTGCTGCATTATTTAAGGACTCTTCTGAATTATTTAATGACTCTGCTGAAGTATTTGAGGACTCAGCTGCATTACTTAAGGACTCTGCTGCATTATTTAAGGAATTTGCTGCATTATTTAAGGACTCTGCTGCGTTATTTAAGGACTCTGCTGCGTTATTTAAGGACTCTGCTGCATTATTTAAGGACTTTGATGCATTATTTATTGACGCTGCTGCAGAATTTAAGGAATCTGCTGCATTATTTAAGGACTTTGTTGCATTATTTAAGGTCTCTGCTGCATTATTTAAGGACTCTGCTGTGGTATTTAAGGACTCTGCTGCATTATTTAAGGAATTTGTTGCATTATTTAAGGACGCTGCTGCATTATTTAAGGTCTTTGTTGCATTATTTAAGGACTCTGCTGCAGTATTTAATGACTCTGCTGAAGCATTTGGGGACTCAGATGCATTATTTAAGGACTCTGCTGCATTATGTAAGGGCTTTGCTGCTTTATTTAAGGACTCTTTTGCATTATTTAAGGACTTTGTTGCATTATTTAAGGACTCTGCTGCATTATTTAAGGACTTTGTTGCATTATTTAAGGATCCTGCTGCATTATTTAAGGACTTTGCTGCATTATTTAAGGACTATGCTTTGGTATTTAAGGACTCTGCTGCATTATTTAAGGACTTTGCTGCATTATTTAAGGACTCTGCTGCATTATTTAATTACTTTGCTGCATTATTTAAGGACTCTGCTGCGGTATTTAAGGACTCTGCTGCATTATTTAAGGACTTTGATGCATTATTTAAGGACTCTGCTGCATTATTTAAGGAATTTGTTGCATTATTTAAGGACTCTGCTGCATTATTTAAGGACTTTGCTGCATTATTTAATAACTTTGTTGCATTATATAAGTACTCTGCTGCATTATTTAAGGACTTTGTTGCATTATGTAAGGAGTCTGCTGCATTATTTAAGGACTTTGCTGCATTATTTAACGACTCTGCTGAAACATTTGAGGACTCAGCTGCATTATTTAAGGACTCTGCTGCATTATTTAAGGAATTTGCTGCATTATTTAAGGACTCTGCTGCGGTATTTAAGGACTCTGCTGCATTATTTAAGGACTTTGATGCATTATTTAAGGACTCTGCTGCATTATTTAATGACTTTGTTGCATTATATAAGGTCTCTGCTGCATTATTTAAGGACTATGTTGCATTATGTTAGAAGTCTGCTGCATTATTTAAGGACTTTGCTGCATTATTTAAGGACTCTGCTGCATTATTTAAGGACTTTATTGCATTATTTAAGGACTCTGCTGCATTATTTAATGACTCTGCTGAAGCATTTGAGGACTCAGCTGCATTATTTAAGGTCTCTGCTGTATTATTTAAGGACTCTGCTGCATTATTTAATGACTCTGCTGCGGTATTTAAGGACTCTGCTGCATTATTTAAGGACTTTGCTGCATTATTTAAGGACTGCTGCGTTGTTTAAGGACTCTGCTGCATTATTTAAGACTTTGCTGCATTATTTAAGGACTCTGCTGAAGCAATTGGGGACTCAGATGCATTATTTAAGGACTCTGCTGCATTATGTAAGGACTTTGCTGCTTTATTTAAGGACTTTGCTGCATTATTTAAGGACTTTGTTGCATTATTTAAGGACTCTGCTGCATTATTTAAGGACTTTGTTGCATTATTTAAGGACTCTGCTGCATTATTTAAGGACTTTGCTGCATTATTTAAGGACTATGCTGTGGTATTTAAGGACTATGCTTTGGCATTATTTAAGGACTTTGCTGCATTATTAAAGGACTCTGCTGCATTATTTAATTACTTTGCTGCATTATTTAAGGACTCTGCTGCGGTATTTAAGGACTCTGCTGCATTATTTAAGGACTTTGATGCATTATTTAAGGACACTGCTGCAGAATTTAAGGAATCTGCTGCATTATCTAAGGACTTTGTTGCATTATTTAAGGTCTCTTTTTCATTATTTAAGGACTCTGCTATTGTACTTAAGGACTTTGCTGCATTATTTAAGGACTTTGCTGCATTATTTAAGGACTCTGCTGCATTATTTAAGTACTTTGTTGCATTATTTAAGGACTCTGCTGCATAATTTAAGGACTTTATTGCATTATTTAAGAATCCTGCTGCATTATTTAATGACTCTGCTGAAGCATTTGAGGACTCAGCTGCATTATTTAAGGTCTCTCTGCTGCATTATTTAAGGATCCTGCTGAAGCATTTGAGGACTCAGCTGCATTATTTAAGGACTTTGCTGCATTATTTAACGACTCTGCTGCGTTATTTAAGGACTCTGCTGCATTATTTAAGGACACTGCTGCATTATTTAAGGACTCTGCTGCATTATTTAAGGACTTTGCTGCATTATTTAACGACTCTGCTGCATTATTTAAGAACTTTGCTGCATTATTTAAGGACTCTGCTCCATTATTTAAGGAATTTGCTGCATTATTTAAGGACTCTGCTGCTTTATTTAAGGACTTTGCTGCATTATTTAATGAATCTGCTGAAGCATTTGAGGACTCAACTGCATTATTTAAGGTCTCTGCTGCATTATTTAAGGACTCTGCTGAAGCATTTGAGGACTCAGCTGCATGATTTAAGGACTTTGCTGAATTATTTAAGGACTCTGCTGCATTATTTAAGGAATTTGTTGCATTATTTAAGGACTCTGCTGCATTATTTAAGGAATTTGTTGCATTATTTAAGGACTCTGCTGCATTATTTAAGGACTTTGCTGCATTATTTAATAACTTTGTTGCATTATATAAGTACTCTGCTGCATTATTTAAGGACTTTGTTGCATTATGTAAGGAGTCTGCTGCATTATTTAAGGAGTCTGCTGCATTATTTAATGACTATGCTGCATTATTTAAGGACTGCTGCGTTATTTAAGGACTCTGCTGCATTATTTAAGACTTTGCTGCATTATTTAAGGACTCTGCTGCAGTATTTAATGACTCTGCTGAAGCATTTGGGGACTCAGATGCTTTATTTAAGGACTCTGTTGCATTATTTAAGGACTTTGTTGCATTATTTAAGGACTCTGCTGCATTATTTAAGGACTTTGTTGCATTATTTAAGGATTCTGCTGCATTTTTTAAGGACTTTGCTGCATTATTTAAGGACTCTGCTGCATTATTTAATTACTTTGCTCCATTATTTAAGGACTCTGCTGCGGTATTTAAGGACTCTGCTGCATTATTTAAGGACTGTGATGCATTATTTAAGGACGCTGCTGCAGAATTTAAGGAATCTGCTGCATTATTTAAGGACTTTGTTGCATTATTTAAGGTCTCTGCTGCATTATTTAAGGACTCTGCTATGGTACTTAAGGACTTTGCTGCATTATTTAAGGACTTTGCTGCATTATTTAAGGACTCTGCTGCATTATTTAAGAACTGTGTTGCATTATTTAAGGACTCTGCTGCATTATTTAAGGACTTTGTTGCATTATGTAAGGACTCTGCTGCATTATTTAAGGACTTTGCTGCATTATTTAAGGACTCTACTGCATAATTTAAGGACTTTATTGCATTATTTAAGGATCCTGCTGCATTATTTAATGACTCTGCTGAAGCATTTGAGGACTCAGCTGCATTATTAAAGGTCTCTGCTGCATTATTTAAGGATCCTGCTGAAGCATTTGAGGACTCAGCTGCATTATTTAAGGACTTTGCTGCATTATTTATCGACTCTGCTGCGTTATTTAAGGACTCTGCTGCATTATTTAAGAACTTTGCTGCATTATTTAAGGACTCTTCTGCATTATTTAATGACTCTGCTGAAGTATTTGAGGACTCAGCTGCATTATTTAAGGACTCTGCTGCATTATTTAAGGAATTTGCTGCATTATTTAAGGACTCTACTGCGTTATTTAAGGACTCTGCTGCATTATTTAAGGACTTTGATGCATTATTTAAGGATGCTGCTGCAGAATTTAAGGAATCTGCTGCATTATTTAAGGACTTTGTTGCATTATTTAAGGTCTCTGCTGCATTATTTAAGGACTCTGCTGTGGTATTTAAGGACTCTGCTGCATTATTTAAGGAATTTGTTGCATTATTTAAGGACGCTGCTGCATTATTTAAGGACTTTGTTGCATTATTTAAGGACTCTGCTGCAGTATTTAATGACTCTGCTGAAGCATTTGGGGACTCAGATGCATTATTTAAGTACTCTGCTGCATTATGTAAGGGCTTTGCTGCTTTATTTAAGGACTCTTTTGCATTATTTAAGGACTCTGCTGCATTATTTAAGGACTTTGTTGCATTATTTAAGGATTTTGCTGCATTATTTAAGGATTTTGCTGCATTATTTAAGGACTTTGCCGCATTATTTAAGGACTATGCTTTGGTATTTAAGGACTCTGCTGCATTATTTAAGGACTTTGCTGCATTATTTAAGGACTCTGCTGCATTATTTAATTACTTTGCTGCATTATTTAAGGACTCTGCTGCGGTATTTAAGGACTCTGCTGCATTATTTAAGGACTTTGATGCATTATTTAAGGACACTGCTGCAGAATTTAAGGAATCTGCTTCATTATATAAGGACTTTGTTGCATTATTTAAGGTCTCTGCTGCATTATTTAAGGACTCTGCTATGGTACTTAAGGACTTTGCTGCATTATTTAAGGACTCTGCTGCATTATTTAAGAACTTTGTTGCATTATTTAAGGACTCTGCTGCATTATTTAAGGACTTTGTTGCATTATGTAAGGACTCTGCTGCATTATTTAAGGACTTTGCTGCATTATTTAAGGACTCTGCTGCATAATTTAAGGACTTTATTGCATTATTTTAGGATCCTGCTGCATTATTTAATGACTCTGCTGAAGCATTTGAGGACTCAGCTGCATTATTAAAGGTCTCTGCTGCATTATTTAAGGATCCTGCTGAAGCATTTGAGGACTCAGTTGCATTATTTAAGGACTTTGCTGCATTATTTAACGACTCTGCTGCGTTATTTAAGGACTCTGCTGCATTATTTAAGAACTTTGCTGCATTATTTAAGGACTCTTCTGAATTATTTAATGACTCTGCTGAAGTATTTGAGGACTCAGCTGCATTACTTAAGGACTCTGCTGCATTATTTAAGGAATTTGCTGCATTATTTAAGGACTCTGCTGCGTTATTTAAGGACTCTGCTGCGTTATTTAAGGACTCTGCTGCATTATTTAAGGACTTTGATGCATTATTTATGGACGCTGCTGCAGAATTTAAGGAATCTGCTGCATTATTTAAGGACTTTGTTGCATTATTTAAGGTCTCTGCTGCATTATTTAAGGACTCTGCTGTGGTATTTAAGGACTCTGCTGCATTATTTAAGGAATTTGTTGCATTATTTAAGGACGCTGCTGCATTATTTAAGGTCTTTGTTGCGTTATTTAAGGACTCTGCTGCAGTATTTAATGACTCTGCTGAAGCATTTGGGGACTCAGATGCATTATTTAAGGACTCTGCTGCATTATGTAAGGGCTTTGCTGCTTTATTTAAGGACTCTTTTGCATTATTTAAGGACTTTGTTGCATTATTTAAGGACTCTGCTGCATTATTTAAGGACTTTGTTGCATTATTTAAGGATCCTGCTGCATTATTTAAGGACTTTGCTGCATTATTTAAGGACTATGCTTTGGTATTTAAGGACTCTGCTGCATTATTTAAGGACTTTGCTGCATTATTTAAGGACTCTGCTGCATTATTTAATTACTTTGCTGCATTATTTAAGGACTCTGCTGCGGTATTTAAGGACTCTGCTGCATTATTTAAGGACTTTGATGCATTATTTAAGGACTCTGCTGCATTATTTAAGGAATTTGTTGCATTATTTAAGGACTCTGCTGCATTATTTAAGGACTTTGCTGCATTATTTAATAACTTTGTTGCATTATATAAGTACTCTGCTGCATTATTTAAGGACTTTGTTGCATTATGTAAGGAGTCTGCTGCATTATTTAAGGACTTTGCTGCATTATTTAACGACTCTGCTGAAACATTTGAGGACTCAGCTGCATTATTTAAGGACTCTGCTGCATTATTTAAGGAATTTGCTGCATTATTTAAGGACTCTGCTGCGGTATTTAAGGACTCTGCTGCATTATTTAAGGACTTTGATGCATTATTTAAGGACTCTGCTGCATTATTTAATGACTTTGTTGCATTATATAAGGTCTCTGCTGCATTATTTAAGGACTATGTTGCATTATGTTAGAAGTCTGCTGCATTATTTAAGGACTTTGCTGCATTATTTAAGGACTCTGCTGCATTATTTAAGGACTTTATTGCATTATTTAAGGACTCTGCTGCATTATTTAATGACTCTGCTGAAGCATTTGAGGACTCAGCTGCATTATTTAAGGTCTCTGCTGTATTATTTAAGGACTCTGCTGCATTATTTAATGACTCTGCTGCGGTATTTAAGGACTCTGCTGCATTATTTAAGGACTTTGCTGCATTATTTAAGGACTGCTGCGTTGTTTAAGGACTCTGCTGCATTATTTAAGACTTTGCTGCATTATTTAAGGACTCTGCTGAAGCAATTGGGGACTCAGATGCATTATTTAAGGACTCTGCTGCATTATGTAAGGACTTTGCTGCTTTATTTAAGGACTTTGCTGCATTATTTAAGGACTTTGTTGCATTATTTAAGGACTCTGCTGCATTATTTAAGGACTTTGTTGCATTATTTAAGGACTCTGCTGCATTATTTAAGGACTTTGCTGCATTATTTAAGGACTATGCTGTGGTATTTAAGGACTATGCTTTGGCATTATTTAAGGACTTTGCTGCATTATTTAAGGACTCTGCTGCATTATTTAATTACTTTGCTGCATTATTAAAGGACCCTGCTGCGGCATTTAAGGATTCTGCTGCATTATTTAAGGACTTTGATGCATTATTTAAGGACGCTGCTGCAGAATTTAAGGAATCTGCTGCATTATTTAAGGACTTTGTTGCATTATTTAAGGTCTCTGCTGCATTATTTAAGGACTCTGCTATGGTACTTAACGACTTTGCTGCATTATTTAAGGACTTTGCTGCATTATTTAAGGACTTTGATGCATTATTTAAGAACTTTGTTGCATTATTTAAGGACTCTGCTGCATTATTTAAGGACTTTGTTGCATTATGTAAGGACTCTGCTGCATTATTTAAGGACTTTGCTGCATTATTTAAGGACTCTGCTGCATAATTTAAGGACTTTATTGCATTATTTAAGGATCCTGCTGCATTATTTAAGGATCCTGCTGAAGCATTTGAGGACTCAGCTGCATTATTTAAGGACTTTGCTGCATTATTTAACGACTCTGCTGCATTATCTAAGGACTCTGCTGCTTTATTTAAGGACTTTCCTGCATTATTTAAGGAGTCTTCTGCATTATTTAATGACTCTGCTGAAGCATTTGAGGACTCAGCTGCATTATTTAAGGACTCTGCTGCATTATTTAAGGACTTTGCTGCATTATTTAATGACTCTGCTGAAGCATTTGAGGACTCAGCTGCATTATTTAAGGACTCTGCTGCATTATTTAAGGAATTTGCTGCATTATTTAAGGACTCTGCTGCGGTATTTAAGGACTCTGCTGCATTATTTAAGGACTTTGATGCATTATTTAAGGACGCTGCTGCAGAATTTAAGGAATCTGCTGCATTATTTAAGGACTTTGTTGCATTATTTAAGGTCTCTGCTGCATTATTTAAGGACTTGCTGCATTATTTAAGGACTCTGCTGCTGTGTTTAAGAACTCTGCTGCATTATTTAAGGACTTTGCTGAATTATTTTAGGACTCTGCTGCATTATTTAAGGACTTTGCTGTATTATTTAAGGACTCTACTGCATTATTTAAGGACTTTGTTGCATTATTTAAGGACTTTGTTGCATTATTTAAGGACTTTGCTGCATTATTTAAGGGCTTTGCTGTATTATTTAAGGACTCTGCTGCATTATTTAAGGACTTTTTTGCATTATTTAAGGACTCTGCTGCATTATTTAAGGACTTTGCTGCATTATTTAAGGACTCTGCTGCATTATTTAAGGACTTTGCTGCATTATTTAATGACTCTGCTGCATTATTTAAGGACTTTGTTGTATTATTTAAGGACTTTGCTGCATTATTTAAGGACTCTGCTGCGGTATTTAAGGACTCTGCTGCATTATTTAAGGACTTTGTTGCATTATTTAAGGACTCTGCTGCATTATTTAGGGACTTTGCTGCATTATTTAAGGACTATGCTGTGGTACTTAAGGACTCTGCTGTATTATTTAAGGACTTTGCTGCATTATTTAAGGACTCTGCTGCATTATTTAATGACTTTGTTGCATTATATAAGGACTCTGCTGCATTATTTAAGGACTATGTTGCATTATGTTAGAAGTCTGCTGCATTATTTAAGGACTTTGATGCATTATTTAAGGACTCTGCTGCATTATTTGAGGACTTTATTGCATTATTTAAGGACTCTGCTGCATTATTTAATGACTCTGCTGAAGCATTTGAGGACTCAGCTGCATTATTTAAGGTCTCTGCTGTATTATTTAAGGACTCTGCTGCATTATTTAATGACTCTGCTGCGGTATTTAAGGACTCTGCTGCATTATTTAAGGACTTTGCTGCATTATTTAAGGACTGCTGCGTTATTTAAGGACTCTGCTGCATTATTTAAGACTTTGCTGCATTATTTAAGGACTCTGCTGCAGTGTTTAATGACTCTGCTGAAGCAATTGGGGACTCAGATGCATTGTTTAAGGACTCTGCTGCATTATGTAAGGACTTTGCTGCTTTATTTAAGGACTTTGCTGCATTATTTAAGGACTTTGTTGCATTATTTAAGGACTCTGCTGCATTATTTAAGGACTTTGTTGCATTATTTAAGGACTCTGCCGCATTATTTAAGGACTATGCTTTGGTATTTAAGGACTCTGCTGCATTATTTAAGGACTTTGCTGCATTATTTAAGGACTCTGCTGCATTATTTAATTACTTTGCTGCATTATTTAAGGACTCTGCTGCGGTATTTAAGGACTCTGCTGCATTATTTAAGGACTTTGATGCATTATTTAAGGACACTGCTGCAGAATTTAAGGAATCTGCTTCATTATTTAAGGACTTTGTTGCATTATTTAAGGTCTCTGCTGCATTATTTAAGGACTCTGCTATGGTACTTAAGGACTTTGCTGCATTATTTAAGGACTCTGCTGCATTATTTAAGAACTTTGTTGCATTGTTTAAGGACTCTGCTGCATTATTTAAGGACTTTGTTGCATTATGTTAGGACTCTGCTGCATTATTTAACGACTTTGCTGCATTATTTAAGGACTCTGCTGCATAATTTAAGGACTTTATTGCATTATTTTAGGATCCTGCTGCATTATTTAATGACTCTGCTGAAGCATTTGAGGACTCAGCTGCATTATTAAAGGTCTCTGCTGCATTATTTAAGGATCCTGCTGAAGCATTTGAGGACTCAGCTGCATTATTTAAGGACTTTGCTGCATTATTTAACGACTCTGCTGCGTTATTTAAGGACTCTGCTGCATTATTTAAGAACTTTGCTGCATTATTTAAGGACTCTTCTGCATTATTTAATGACTCTGCTGAAGTATTTGAGGACTCAGCTGCATTATTTAAGGACTCTGCTGCATTATTTAAGGAATTTGCTGCATTATTTAAGGACTCTGCTGCGTTATTTAAGGACTCTGCTGCATTATTTAAGGACTCTGCTGCATTATTTAATGACTTTGTTGCATTATATAAGGACTCTGCTGCATTATTTAAGGACTATGTTGCATTATGTTAGAAGTCTGCTGCATTATTTAAGGACTTTGATGCATTATTTAAGGACTCTGCTGCATTATTTGAGGACTTTATTGCATTATTTAAGGACTCTGCTGCATTATTTAATGACTCTGCTGAAGCATTTGAGGACTCAGCTGCATTATTTAAGGTCTCTGCTGTATTATTTAAGGACTCTGCTGCATTATTTAATGACTCTGCTGCGGTATTTAAGGACTCTGCTGCATTATTTAAGGACTTTGCTGCATTATTTAAGGACTGCTGCGTTATTTAAGGACTCTGCTGCATTATTTAAGACTTTGCTGCATTATTTAAGGACTCTGCTGCAGTGTTTAATGACTCTGCTGAAGCAATTGGGGACTCAGATGCATTGTTTAAGGACTCTGCTGCATTATGTAAGGACTTTGCTGCTTTATTTAAGGACTTTGCTGCATTATTTAAGGACTTTGTTGCATTATTTAAGGACTCTGCTGCATTATTTAAGGACTTTGTTGCATTATTTAAGGACTCTGCCGCATTATTTAAGGACTATGCTTTGGTATTTAAGGACTCTGCTGCATTATTTAAGGACTTTGCTGCATTATTTAAGGACTCTGCTGCATTATTTAATTACTTTGCTGCATTATTTAAGGACTCTGCTGCGGTATTTAAGGACTCTGCTGCATTATTTAAGGACTTTGATGCATTATTTAAGGACACTGCTGCAGAATTTAAGGAATCTGCTTCATTATTTAAGGACTTTGTTGCATTATTTAAGGTCTCTGCTGCATTATTTAAGGACTCTGCTATGGTACTTAAGGACTTTGCTGCATTATTTAAGGACTCTGCTGCATTATTTAAGAACTTTGTTGCATTGTTTAAGGACTCTGCTGCATTATTTAAGGACTTTGTTGCATTATGTTAGGACTCTGCTGCATTATTTAACGACTTTGCTGCATTATTTAAGGACTCTGCTGCATAATTTAAGGACTTTATTGCATTATTTTAGGATCCTGCTGCATTATTTAATGACTCTGCTGAAGCATTTGAGGACTCAGCTGCATTATTAAAGGTCTCTGCTGCATTATTTAAGGATCCTGCTGAAGCATTTGAGGACTCAGCTGCATTATTTAAGGACTTTGCTGCATTATTTAACGACTCTGCTGCGTTATTTAAGGACTCTGCTGCATTATTTAAGAACTTTGCTGCATTATTTAAGGACTCTTCTGCATTATTTAATGACTCTGCTGAAGTATTTGAGGACTCAGCTGCATTATTTAAGGACTCTGCTGCATTATTTAAGGAATTTGCTGCATTATTTAAGGACTCTGCTGCGTTATTTAAGGACTCTGCTGCATTATTTAAGGACTTTGATGCATTATTTAAGGACGCTGCTGCAGAATTTAAGGAATCTGCTGCATTATTTAAGGACTTTGTTGCATTATTTAAGGTCTCTGCTGCATTATTTAAGGACTCTGCTGTGGTATTTAAGGACTCTGCTGCATTATTTAAGGAATTTGTTGCATTATTTAAGGACGCTGCTGCATTATTTAAGGACTTTGTTGCTTTATTTAAGGACTCTGCTGCAGTATTTAATGACTCTGCTGAAGCATTTGGGGACTCAGATGCATTATTTAAGGACTCTGCTGCATTATGTAAGGGCTTTGCTGCTTTATTTAAGGACTCTTTTGCATTATTTAAGGACATTGTTGCATTATTTAAGGACTCTGCTGCATTATTTAAGGACTTTGCTGCATTATTTAAGGACTATGCTTTGGTATTTAAGGACTCTGCTGCATTATTTAAGGACTTTGCTGCATTATTTAAGGACTCTGCTGCATTATTTAATTACTTTGCTGCATTATTTAAGGACTCTGCTGCGGTATTTAAGGACTCTGCTGCATTATTTAAGGACTTTGATGCATTATTTAAGGACTTTGCTGCATTATTTAATAACTTTGTTGCATTATATAAGTACTGTGCTGCATTATTTAAGGACTTTGTTGCATTATGTAAGGAGTCTGCTGCATTATTTAAGGACTTTGCTGCATTATTTAACGACTCTGCTGAAGCATTTGAGGACTCAGCTGCATTATTTAAGGACTCTGCTGCATTATTTAAGGAATTTGCTGCATTATTTAAGGACTCTGCTGCGGTATTTAAGGACTCTGCTGCATTATTTAAGGACTTTGTTGCATTATGTATGGAGTCTGCTGCATTATTTAAGGACTTTGCTGCATTATTTAATGAATCTGCTGAAGCATTTGAGGACTCAACTGCATTATTTAAGGTCTCTGCTGCATTATTTAAGGACTCTGCTGAAGCATTTGAGGACTCAGCTGCATGATTTAAGGACTTTGCTGCATTAGTTAAGGACTCTGCTGCATTATTTAAGGAATTTGTTGCATTATTTAAGGACTCTGCTGCATTATTTAAGGACTTTGCTGCATTATTTAATAACTTTGTTGCATTATATAAGTACTCTGCTGCATTATTTAAGGACTTTGTTGCATTATGTAAGGAGTCTGCTGCATTATTTAAGGACTTTGCTGCATTATTTAACGACTCTGCTGAAGCATTTGAGGACTCAGCTGCATTATTTAAGGACACTGCTGCATTATTTAAGGAATTTGCTGCATTATTTAAGGACTCTGCTGCGGTATTTAAGGACTCTGCTGCATTATTTAAGGACTTTGTTGCATTATTTAAGGTCTCTGCTGCAGTATTTAATGACTCTGCTGAAGCATTTGGGCACTCAGATGCATTATTTAAGGACTCTGCTGCATTATGTAAGGGCTTTGCTGCTTTATTTAAGGACTCTTTTGCATTATTTAAGGACTTTGTTGCATTATTTAAGGACTCTGCTGCATTATTTAAGGACTTTGTTGCATTATTTAAGGATTCTGCTGCATTATTTAAGGACTTTGCTGCATTATTTAAGGACTTTGCCGCATTATTTAAGGACTATGCTTTGGTATTTAAGGACTCTGCTGCATTATTTAAGGACTTTGCTGCATTATTTAAGGACTCTGCTGCATTATTTAATTACTTTGCTGCATTATTTAAGGACTCTGCTGCGGTATTTAAGGACTCTGCTGCAGTATTTAAGGACTCTGCTGCATTATTTAAGGACACTGCTGCAGAATTTAAGGAATCTGCTTCATTATTTAAGGACTTTGTTGCTTTATTTAAGGTCTCTGCTGCATTATTTAAGGACTCTGCTATGGTACTTAAGGACTTTGCTGCATTATTTAAGGACTTTGCTGCATTATTTAAGGACTCTGCTGCATTATTTAAGAACTTTGTTGCATTATTTAAGGACTCTGCTGCATTATTTAAGGACTTTGTTGCATTATGTAAGGACTCTGCTGCATTATTTAAGGACTTTGCTGCATTATTTAAGGACTCTGCTGCATAATTTAAGGACTTTATTGCATTATTTTAGGATCCTGCTGCATTATTTAATGACTCTGCTGAAGCATTTGAGGACTCAGCTGCATTATTAAAGGTCTCTGCTGCATTATTTAAGGATCCTGCTGAAGCATTTGAGGACTCAGTTGCATTATTTAAGGACTTTGCTGCATTATTTAACGACTCTGCTGCATTATCTAAGGACTCTGCTGCTTTATTTAAGGACTTTCCTGCATTATTTAAGGAGTCTTCTGCATTATTTAATGACTCTGCTGAAGCATTTGAGGACTCAGCTGCATTATTTAAGGACTCTGCTGCATTATTTAAGGACTTTGATGCATTATTTAAGGACTCTGCTGCATTATTTAATGACTTTGTTGCATTATATAAGGTCTCTGCTGCATTATTTAAGGACTATGTTGCATTATGTTAGAAGTCTGCTGCATTATTTAAGGACTTTGCTGCATTATTTAAGGACTCTGCTGCATTATTTAAGGACTTTATTGCATTATTTAAGGACTCTGCTGCATTATTTAATGACTCTGCTGAAGCATTTGAGGACTCAGCTGCATTATTTAAGGTCTCTGCTGTATTATTTAAGGACTCTGCTGCATTATTTAATGACTCTGCTGCGGTATTTAAGGACTCTGCTGCATTATTTAAGGACTTTGCTGCATTATTTAAGGACTGCTGCGTTGTTTAAGGACTCTGCTGCATTATTTAAGACTTTGCTGCATTATTTAAGGACTCTGCTGAAGCAATTGGGGACTCAGATGCATTATTTAAGGACTCTGCTGCATTATGTAAGGACTTTGCTGCTTTATTTAAGGACTTTGCTGCATTATTTAAGGACTTTGTTGCATTATTTAAGGACTCTGCTGCATTATTTAAGGACTTTGTTGCATTATTTAAGGACTCTGCTGCATTATTTAAGGACTTTGCTGCATTATTTAAGGACTATGCTGTGGTATTTAAGGACTATGCTTTGGCATTATTTAAGGACTTTGCTGCATTATTAAAGGACTCTGCTGCATTATTTAATTACTTTGCTGCATTATTTAAGGACTCTGCTGCGGTATTTAAGGACTCTGCTGCATTATTTAAGGACTTTGATGCATTATTTAAGGACACTGCTGCAGAATTTAAGGAATCTGCTGCATTATCTAAGGACTTTGTTGCATTATTTAAGGTCTCTTTTTCATTATTTAAGGACTCTGCTATTGTACTTAAGGACTTTGCTGCATTATTTAAGGACTTTGCTGCATTATTTAAGGACTCTGCTGCATTATTTAAGTACTTTGTTGCATTATTTAAGGACTCTGCTGCATAATTTAAGGACTTTATTGCATTATTTAAGAATCCTGCTGCATTATTTAATGACTCTGCTGAAGCATTTGAGGACTCAGCTGCATTATTTAAGGTCTCTCTGCTGCATTATTTAAGGATCCTGCTGAAGCATTTGAGGACTCAGCTGCATTATTTAAGGACTTTGCTGCATTATTTAACGACTCTGCTGCGTTATTTAAGGACTCTGCTGCATTATTTAAGGACACTGCTGCATTATTTAAGGACTCTGCTGCATTATTTAAGGACTTTGCTGCATTATTTAACGACTCTGCTGCATTATTTAAGAACTTTGCTGCATTATTTAAGGACTCTGCTCCATTATTTAAGGAATTTGCTGCATTATTTAAGGACTCTGCTGCTTTATTTAAGGACTTTGCTGCATTATTTAATGAATCTGCTGAAGCATTTGAGGACTCAACTGCATTATTTAAGGTCTCTGCTGCATTATTTAAGGACTCTGCTGAAGCATTTGAGGACTCAGCTGCATGATTTAAGGACTTTGCTGAATTATTTAAGGACTCTGCTGCATTATTTAAGGAATTTGTTGCATTATTTAAGGACTCTGCTGCATTATTTAAGGAATTTGTTGCATTATTTAAGGACTCTGCTGCATTATTTAAGGACTTTGCTGCATTATTTAATAACTTTGTTGCATTATATAAGTACTCTGCTGCATTATTTAAGGACTTTGTTGCATTATGTAAGGAGTCTGCTGCATTATTTAAGGAGTCTGCTGCATTATTTAATGACTATGCTGCATTATTTAAGGACTGCTGCGTTATTTAAGGACTCTGCTGCATTATTTAAGACTTTGCTGCATTATTTAAGGACTCTGCTGCAGTATTTAATGACTCTGCTGAAGCATTTGGGGACTCAGATGCTTTATTTAAGGACTCTGTTGCATTATTTAAGGACTTTGTTGCATTATTTAAGGACTCTGCTGCATTATTTAAGGACTTTGTTGCATTATTTAAGGATTCTGCTGCATTTTTTAAGGACTTTGCTGCATTATTTAAGGACTCTGCTGCATTATTTAATTACTTTGCTCCATTATTTAAGGACTCTGCTGCGGTATTTAAGGACTCTGCTGCATTATTTAAGGACTGTGATGCATTATTTAAGGACGCTGCTGCAGAATTTAAGGAATCTGCTGCATTATTTAAGGACTTTGTTGCATTATTTAAGGTCTCTGCTGCATTATTTAAGGACTCTGCTATGGTACTTAAGGACTTTGCTGCATTATTTAAGGACTTTGCTGCATTATTTAAGGACTCTGCTGCATTATTTAAGAACTGTGTTGCATTATTTAAGGACTCTGCTGCATTATTTAAGGACTTTGTTGCATTATGTAAGGACTCTGCTGCATTATTTAAGGACTTTGCTGCATTATTTAAGGACTCTACTGCATAATTTAAGGACTTTATTGCATTATTTAAGGATCCTGCTGCATTATTTAATGACTCTGCTGAAGCATTTGAGGACTCAGCTGCATTATTAAAGGTCTCTGCTGCATTATTTAAGGATCCTGCTGAAGCATTTGAGGACTCAGCTGCATTATTTAAGGACTTTGCTGCATTATTTATCGACTCTGCTGCGTTATTTAAGGACTCTGCTGCATTATTTAAGAACTTTGCTGCATTATTTAAGGACTCTTCTGCATTATTTAATGACTCTGCTGAAGTATTTGAGGACTCAGCTGCATTATTTAAGGACTCTGCTGCATTATTTAAGGAATTTGCTGCATTATTTAAGGACTCTACTGCGTTATTTAAGGACTCTGCTGCATTATTTAAGGACTTTGATGCATTATTTAAGGATGCTGCTGCAGAATTTAAGGAATCTGCTGCATTATTTAAGGACTTTGTTGCATTATTTAAGGTCTCTGCTGCATTATTTAAGGACTCTGCTGTGGTATTTAAGGACTCTGCTGCATTATTTAAGGAATTTGTTGCATTATTTAAGGACGCTGCTGCATTATTTAAGGACTTTGTTGCATTATTTAAGGACTCTGCTGCAGTATTTAATGACTCTGCTGAAGCATTTGGGGACTCAGATGCATTATTTAAGGACTCTGCTGCATTATGTAAGGGCTTTGCTGCTTTATTTAAGGACTCTTTTGCATTATTTAAGGACTCTGCTGCATTATTTAAGGACTTTGTTGCATTATTTAAGGATTTTGCTGCATTATTTAAGGATTTTGCTGCATTATTTAAGGACTTTGCCGCATTATTTAAGGACTATGCTTTGGTATTTAAGGACTCTGCTGCATTATTTAAGGACTTTGCTGCATTATTTAAGGACTCTGCTGCATTATTTAATTACTTTGCTGCATTATTTAAGGACTCTGCTGCGGTATTTAAGGACTCTGCTGCATTATTTAAGGACTTTGATGCATTATTTAAGGACACTGCTGCAGAATTTAAGGAATCTGCTTCATTATATAAGGACTTTGTTGCATTATTTAAGGTCTCTGCTGCATTATTTAAGGACTCTGCTATGGTACTTAAGGACTTTGCTGCATTATTTAAGGACTCTGCTGCATTATTTAAGAACTTTGTTGCATTATTTAAGGACTCTGCTGCATTATTTAAGGACTTTGTTGCATTATGTAAGGACTCTGCTGCATTATTTAAGGACTTTGCTGCATTATTTAAGGACTCTGCTGCATAATTTAAGGACTTTATTGCATTATTTTAGGATCCTGCTGCATTATTTAATGACTCTGCTGAAGCATTTGAGGACTCAGCTGCATTATTAAAGGTCTCTGCTGCATTATTTAAGGATCCTGCTGAAGCATTTGAGGACTCAGTTGCATTATTTAAGGACTTTGCTGCATTATTTAACGACTCTGCTGCGTTATTTAAGGACTCTGCTGCATTATTTAAGAACTTTGCTGCATTATTTAAGGACTCTTCTGAATTATTTAATGACTCTGCTGAAGTATTTGAGGACTCAGCTGCATTACTTAAGGACTCTGCTGCATTATTTAAGGAATTTGCTGCATTATTTAAGGACTCTGCTGCGTTATTTAAGGACTCTGCTGCGTTATTTAAGGACTCTGCTGCATTATTTAAGGACTTTGATGCATTATTTATGGACGCTGCTGCAGAATTTAAGGAATCTGCTGCATTATTTAAGGACTTTGTTGCATTATTTAAGGTCTCTGCTGCATTATTTAAGGACTCTGCTGTGGTATTTAAGGACTCTGCTGCATTATTTAAGGAATTTGTTGCATTATTTAAGGACGCTGCTGCATTATTTAAGGTCTTTGTTGCGTTATTTAAGGACTCTGCTGCAGTATTTAATGACTCTGCTGAAGCATTTGGGGACTCAGATGCATTATTTAAGGACTCTGCTGCATTATGTAAGGGCTTTGCTGCTTTATTTAAGGACTCTTTTGCATTATTTAAGGACTTTGTTGCATTATTTAAGGACTCTGCTGCATTATTTAAGGACTTTGTTGCATTATTTAAGGATCCTGCTGCATTATTTAAGGACTTTGCTGCATTATTTAAGGACTATGCTTTGGTATTTAAGGACTCTGCTGCATTATTTAAGGACTTTGCTGCATTATTTAAGGACTCTGCTGCATTATTTAATTACTTTGCTGCATTATTTAAGGACTCTGCTGCGGTATTTAAGGACTCTGCTGCATTATTTAAGGACTTTGATGCATTATTTAAGGACTCTGCTGCATTATTTAAGGAATTTGTTGCATTATTTAAGGACTCTGCTGCATTATTTAAGGACTTTGCTGCATTATTTAATAACTTTGTTGCATTATATAAGTACTCTGCTGCATTATTTAAGGACTTTGTTGCATTATGTAAGGAGTCTGCTGCATTATTTAAGGACTTTGCTGCATTATTTAACGACTCTGCTGAAACATTTGAGGACTCAGCTGCATTATTTAAGGACTCTGCTGCATTATTTAAGGAATTTGCTGCATTATTTAAGGACTCTGCTGCGGTATTTAAGGACTCTGCTGCATTATTTAAGGACTTTGATGCATTATTTAAGGACTCTGCTGCATTATTTAATGACTTTGTTGCATTATATAAGGTCTCTGCTGCATTATTTAAGGACTATGTTGCATTATGTTAGAAGTCTGCTGCATTATTTAAGGACTTTGCTGCATTATTTAAGGACTCTGCTGCATTATTTAAGGACTTTATTGCATTATTTAAGGACTCTGCTGCATTATTTAATGACTCTGCTGAAGCATTTGAGGACTCAGCTGCATTATTTAAGGTCTCTGCTGTATTATTTAAGGACTCTGCTGCATTATTTAATGACTCTGCTGCGGTATTTAAGGACTCTGCTGCATTATTTAAGGACTTTGCTGCATTATTTAAGGACTGCTGCGTTGTTTAAGGACTCTGCTGCATTATTTAAGACTTTGCTGCATTATTTAAGGACTCTGCTGAAGCAATTGGGGACTCAGATGCATTATTTAAGGACTCTGCTGCATTATGTAAGGACTTTGCTGCTTTATTTAAGGACTTTGCTGCATTATTTAAGGACTTTGTTGCATTATTTAAGGACTCTGCTGCATTATTTAAGGACTTTGTTGCATTATTTAAGGACTCTGCTGCATTATTTAAGGACTTTGCTGCATTATTTAAGGACTATGCTGTGGTATTTAAGGACTATGCTTTGGCATTATTTAAGGACTTTGCTGCATTATTTAAGGACTCTGCTGCATTATTTAATTACTTTGCTGCATTATTAAAGGACCCTGCTGCGGCATTTAAGGATTCTGCTGCATTATTTAAGGACTTTGATGCATTATTTAAGGACGCTGCTGCAGAATTTAAGGAATCTGCTGCATTATTTAAGGACTTTGTTGCATTATTTAAGGTCTCTGCTGCATTATTTAAGGACTCTGCTATGGTACTTAACGACTTTGCTGCATTATTTAAGGACTTTGCTGCATTATTTAAGGACTTTGATGCATTATTTAAGAACTTTGTTGCATTATTTAAGGACTCTGCTGCATTATTTAAGGACTTTGTTGCATTATGTAAGGACTCTGCTGCATTATTTAAGGACTTTGCTGCATTATTTAAGGACTCTGCTGCATAATTTAAGGACTTTATTGCATTATTTAAGGATCCTGCTGCATTATTTAAGGATCCTGCTGAAGCATTTGAGGACTCAGCTGCATTATTTAAGGACTTTGCTGCATTATTTAACGACTCTGCTGCATTATCTAAGGACTCTGCTGCTTTATTTAAGGACTTTCCTGCATTATTTAAGGAGTCTTCTGCATTATTTAATGACTCTGCTGAAGCATTTGAGGACTCAGCTGCATTATTTAAGGACTCTGCTGCATTATTTAAGGACTTTGCTGCATTATTTAATGACTCTGCTGAAGCATTTGAGGACTCAGCTGCATTATTTAAGAACTCTGCTGCATTATTTAAGGAATTTGCTGCATTATTTAAGGACTCTGCTGCGGTATTTAAGGACTCTGCTGCATTATTTAAGGACTTTGATGCATTATTTAAGGACGCTGCTGCAGAATTTAAGGAATCTGCTGCATTATTTAAGGACTTTGTTGCATTATTTAAGGTCTCTGCTGCATTATTTAAGGACTTGCTGCATTATTTAAGGACTCTGCTGCTGTGTTTAAGAACTCTGCTGCATTATTTAAGGACTTTGCTGAATTATTTTAGGACTCTGCTGCATTATTTAAGGACTTTGCTGTATTATTTAAGGACTCTACTGCATTATTTAAGGACTTTGTTGCATTATTTAAGGACTTTGTTGCATTATTTAAGGACTTTGCTGCATTATTTAAGGGCTTTGCTGTATTATTTAAGGACTCTGCTGCATTATTTAAGGACTTTTTTGCATTATTTAAGGACTCTGCTGCATTATTTAAGGACTTTGCTGCATTATTTAAGGACTCTGCTGCATTATTTAAGGACTTTGCTGCATTATTTAATGACTCTGCTGCATTATTTAAGGACTTTGTTGTATTATTTAAGGACTTTGCTGCATTATTTAAGGACTCTGCTGCGGTATTTAAGGACTCTGCTGCATTATTTAAGGACTTTGTTGCATTATTTAAGGACTCTGCTGCATTATTTAGGGACTTTGCTGCATTATTTAAGGACTATGCTGTGGTACTTAAGGACTCTGCTGTATTATTTAAGGACTTTGCTGCATTATTTAAGGACTCTGCTGCATTATTTAATGACTTTGTTGCATTATATAAGGACTCTGCTGCATTATTTAAGGACTATGTTGCATTATGTTAGAAGTCTGCTGCATTATTTAAGGACTTTGATGCATTATTTAAGGACTCTGCTGCATTATTTGAGGACTTTATTGCATTATTTAAGGACTCTGCTGCATTATTTAATGACTCTGCTGAAGCATTTGAGGACTCAGCTGCATTATTTAAGGTCTCTGCTGTATTATTTAAGGACTCTGCTGCATTATTTAATGACTCTGCTGCGGTATTTAAGGACTCTGCTGCATTATTTAAGGACTTTGCTGCATTATTTAAGGACTGCTGCGTTATTTAAGGACTCTGCTGCATTATTTAAGACTTTGCTGCATTATTTAAGGACTCTGCTGCAGTGTTTAATGACTCTGCTGAAGCAATTGGGGACTCAGATGCATTGTTTAAGGACTCTGCTGCATTATGTAAGGACTTTGCTGCTTTATTTAAGGACTTTGCTGCATTATTTAAGGACTTTGTTGCATTATTTAAGGACTCTGCTGCATTATTTAAGGACTTTGTTGCATTATTTAAGGACTCTGCCGCATTATTTAAGGACTATGCTTTGGTATTTAAGGACTCTGCTGCATTATTTAAGGACTTTGCTGCATTATTTAAGGACTCTGCTGCATTATTTAATTACTTTGCTGCATTATTTAAGGACTCTGCTGCGGTATTTAAGGACTCTGCTGCATTATTTAAGGACTTTGATGCATTATTTAAGGACACTGCTGCAGAATTTAAGGAATCTGCTTCATTATTTAAGGACTTTGTTGCATTATTTAAGGTCTCTGCTGCATTATTTAAGGACTCTGCTATGGTACTTAAGGACTTTGCTGCATTATTTAAGGACTCTGCTGCATTATTTAAGAACTTTGTTGCATTGTTTAAGGACTCTGCTGCATTATTTAAGGACTTTGTTGCATTATGTTAGGACTCTGCTGCATTATTTAACGACTTTGCTGCATTATTTAAGGACTCTGCTGCATAATTTAAGGACTTTATTGCATTATTTTAGGATCCTGCTGCATTATTTAATGACTCTGCTGAAGCATTTGAGGACTCAGCTGCATTATTAAAGGTCTCTGCTGCATTATTTAAGGATCCTGCTGAAGCATTTGAGGACTCAGCTGCATTATTTAAGGACTTTGCTGCATTATTTAACGACTCTGCTGCGTTATTTAAGGACTCTGCTGCATTATTTAAGAACTTTGCTGCATTATTTAAGGACTCTTCTGCATTATTTAATGACTCTGCTGAAGTATTTGAGGACTCAGCTGCATTATTTAAGGACTCTGCTGCATTATTTAAGGAATTTGCTGCATTATTTAAGGACTCTGCTGCGTTATTTAAGGACTCTGCTGCATTATTTAAGGACTCTGCTGCATTATTTAATGACTTTGTTGCATTATATAAGGACTCTGCTGCATTATTTAAGGACTATGTTGCATTATGTTAGAAGTCTGCTGCATTATTTAAGGACTTTGATGCATTATTTAAGGACTCTGCTGCATTATTTGAGGACTTTATTGCATTATTTAAGGACTCTGCTGCATTATTTAATGACTCTGCTGAAGCATTTGAGGACTCAGCTGCATTATTTAAGGTCTCTGCTGTATTATTTAAGGACTCTGCTGCATTATTTAATGACTCTGCTGCGGTATTTAAGGACTCTGCTGCATTATTTAAGGACTTTGCTGCATTATTTAAGGACTGCTGCGTTATTTAAGGACTCTGCTGCATTATTTAAGACTTTGCTGCATTATTTAAGGACTCTGCTGCAGTGTTTAATGACTCTGCTGAAGCAATTGGGGACTCAGATGCATTGTTTAAGGACTCTGCTGCATTATGTAAGGACTTTGCTGCTTTATTTAAGGACTTTGCTGCATTATTTAAGGACTTTGTTGCATTATTTAAGGACTCTGCTGCATTATTTAAGGACTTTGTTGCATTATTTAAGGACTCTGCCGCATTATTTAAGGACTATGCTTTGGTATTTAAGGACTCTGCTGCATTATTTAAGGACTTTGCTGCATTATTTAAGGACTCTGCTGCATTATTTAATTACTTTGCTGCATTATTTAAGGACTCTGCTGCGGTATTTAAGGACTCTGCTGCATTATTTAAGGACTTTGATGCATTATTTAAGGACACTGCTGCAGAATTTAAGGAATCTGCTTCATTATTTAAGGACTTTGTTGCATTATTTAAGGTCTCTGCTGCATTATTTAAGGACTCTGCTATGGTACTTAAGGACTTTGCTGCATTATTTAAGGACTCTGCTGCATTATTTAAGAACTTTGTTGCATTGTTTAAGGACTCTGCTGCATTATTTAAGGACTTTGTTGCATTATGTTAGGACTCTGCTGCATTATTTAACGACTTTGCTGCATTATTTAAGGACTCTGCTGCATAATTTAAGGACTTTATTGCATTATTTTAGGATCCTGCTGCATTATTTAATGACTCTGCTGAAGCATTTGAGGACTCAGCTGCATTATTAAAGGTCTCTGCTGCATTATTTAAGGATCCTGCTGAAGCATTTGAGGACTCAGCTGCATTATTTAAGGACTTTGCTGCATTATTTAACGACTCTGCTGCGTTATTTAAGGACTCTGCTGCATTATTTAAGAACTTTGCTGCATTATTTAAGGACTCTTCTGCATTATTTAATGACTCTGCTGAAGTATTTGAGGACTCAGCTGCATTATTTAAGGACTCTGCTGCATTATTTAAGGAATTTGCTGCATTATTTAAGGACTCTGCTGCGTTATTTAAGGACTCTGCTGCATTATTTAAGGACTTTGATGCATTATTTAAGGACGCTGCTGCAGAATTTAAGGAATCTGCTGCATTATTTAAGGACTTTGTTGCATTATTTAAGGTCTCTGCTGCATTATTTAAGGACTCTGCTGTGGTATTTAAGGACTCTGCTGCATTATTTAAGGAATTTGTTGCATTATTTAAGGACGCTGCTGCATTATTTAAGGACTTTGTTGCTTTATTTAAGGACTCTGCTGCAGTATTTAATGACTCTGCTGAAGCATTTGGGGACTCAGATGCATTATTTAAGGACTCTGCTGCATTATGTAAGGGCTTTGCTGCTTTATTTAAGGACTCTTTTGCATTATTTAAGGACATTGTTGCATTATTTAAGGACTCTGCTGCATTATTTAAGGACTTTGCTGCATTATTTAAGGACTATGCTTTGGTATTTAAGGACTCTGCTGCATTATTTAAGGACTTTGCTGCATTATTTAAGGACTCTGCTGCATTATTTAATTACTTTGCTGCATTATTTAAGGACTCTGCTGCGGTATTTAAGGACTCTGCTGCATTATTTAAGGACTTTGATGCATTATTTAAGGACTTTGCTGCATTATTTAATAACTTTGTTGCATTATATAAGTACTGTGCTGCATTATTTAAGGACTTTGTTGCATTATGTAAGGAGTCTGCTGCATTATTTAAGGACTTTGCTGCATTATTTAACGACTCTGCTGAAGCATTTGAGGACTCAGCTGCATTATTTAAGGACTCTGCTGCATTATTTAAGGAATTTGCTGCATTATTTAAGGACTCTGCTGCGGTATTTAAGGACTCTGCTGCATTATTTAAGGACTTTGTTGCATTATGTATGGAGTCTGCTGCATTATTTAAGGACTTTGCTGCATTATTTAATGAATCTGCTGAAGCATTTGAGGACTCAACTGCATTATTTAAGGTCTCTGCTGCATTATTTAAGGACTCTGCTGAAGCATTTGAGGACTCAGCTGCATGATTTAAGGACTTTGCTGCATTAGTTAAGGACTCTGCTGCATTATTTAAGGAATTTGTTGCATTATTTAAGGACTCTGCTGCATTATTTAAGGACTTTGCTGCATTATTTAATAACTTTGTTGCATTATATAAGTACTCTGCTGCATTATTTAAGGACTTTGTTGCATTATGTAAGGAGTCTGCTGCATTATTTAAGGACTTTGCTGCATTATTTAACGACTCTGCTGAAGCATTTGAGGACTCAGCTGCATTATTTAAGGACACTGCTGCATTATTTAAGGAATTTGCTGCATTATTTAAGGACTCTGCTGCGGTATTTAAGGACTCTGCTGCATTATTTAAGGACTTTGTTGCATTATTTAAGGTCTCTGCTGCAGTATTTAATGACTCTGCTGAAGCATTTGGGCACTCAGATGCATTATTTAAGGACTCTGCTGCATTATGTAAGGGCTTTGCTGCTTTATTTAAGGACTCTTTTGCATTATTTAAGGACTTTGTTGCATTATTTAAGGACTCTGCTGCATTATTTAAGGACTTTGTTGCATTATTTAAGGATTCTGCTGCATTATTTAAGGACTTTGCTGCATTATTTAAGGACTTTGCCGCATTATTTAAGGACTATGCTTTGGTATTTAAGGACTCTGCTGCATTATTTAAGGACTTTGCTGCATTATTTAAGGACTCTGCTGCATTATTTAATTACTTTGCTGCATTATTTAAGGACTCTGCTGCGGTATTTAAGGACTCTGCTGCAGTATTTAAGGACTCTGCTGCATTATTTAAGGACACTGCTGCAGAATTTAAGGAATCTGCTTCATTATTTAAGGACTTTGTTGCTTTATTTAAGGTCTCTGCTGCATTATTTAAGGACTCTGCTATGGTACTTAAGGACTTTGCTGCATTATTTAAGGACTTTGCTGCATTATTTAAGGACTCTGCTGCATTATTTAAGAACTTTGTTGCATTATTTAAGGACTCTGCTGCATTATTTAAGGACTTTGTTGCATTATGTAAGGACTCTGCTGCATTATTTAAGGACTTTGCTGCATTATTTAAGGACTCTGCTGCATAATTTAAGGACTTTATTGCATTATTTTAGGATCCTGCTGCATTATTTAATGACTCTGCTGAAGCATTTGAGGACTCAGCTGCATTATTAAAGGTCTCTGCTGCATTATTTAAGGATCCTGCTGAAGCATTTGAGGACTCAGTTGCATTATTTAAGGACTTTGCTGCATTATTTAACGACTCTGCTGCATTATCTAAGGACTCTGCTGCTTTATTTAAGGACTTTCCTGCATTATTTAAGGAGTCTTCTGCATTATTTAATGACTCTGCTGAAGCATTTGAGGACTCAGCTGCATTATTTAAGGACTCTGCTGCATTATTTAAGGACTTTGCTGCATTATTTAATGACTCTGCTGAAGCATTTGAGGACTCAGCTGCATTATTTAAGGACTCTGCTGCATTATTTAAGGAATTTGCTGCATTATTTAAGGACTCTGCTGCGGTATTTAAGGACTCTGCTGCATTATTTAAGGACTTTGATGCATTATTTAAGGACGCTGCTGCAGAATTTAAGGAATCTGCTGCATTATTTAAGGACTTTGTTGCATTATTTAAGGTCTCTGCTGCATTATTTAAGGACTTGCTGCATTATTTAAGGACTCTGCTGCTGTGTTTAAGAACTCTGCTGCATTATTTAAGGACTTTGCTGAATTATTTTAGGACTCTGCTGCATTATTTAAGGACTTTGCTGTATTATTTAAGGACTCTACTGCATTATTTAAGGACTTTGTTGCATTATTTAAGGACTCTGCTGCATTATTTAAGGACTTTGCTGTATTATTTAAGGACTCTGCTGCATTATTTAAGGACTTTTTTGCATTATTTAAGGACTCTGCTGCATTATTTAAGGACTCTGCTGCATTATTTAAGGACTTTGCTGCATTATTTAATGACTCTGCTGCATTATTTAAGGACTTTGTTGTATTATTTAAGGACTTTGCTGCATTATTTAAGGACTCTGCTGCGGTATTTAAGGACTCTGCTGCATTATTTAAGGACTTTGTTGCATTATTTAAGGACTCTGCTGCATTATTTAGGGACTTTGCTGCATTATTTAAGGACTATGCTGTGGTACTTAAGGACTCTGCTGTATTATTTAAGGACTTTGCTGCATTATTTAAGGACTCTGCTGCATTATTTAATGACTTTGTTGCATTATATAAGGACTCTGCTGCATTATTTAAGGACTATGTTGCATTATGTTAGAAGTCTGCTGCATTATTTAAGGACTTTGATGCATTATTTAAGGACTCTGCTGCATTATTTGAGGACTTTATTGCATTATTTAAGGACTCTGCTGCATTATTTAATGACTGCTGAAGCATTTGAGGACTCAGCTGCATTATTTAAGGTCTCTGCTGTATTATTTAAGGACTCTGCTGCATTATTTAATGACTCTGCTGCGGTATTTAAGGACTCTGCTGCATTATTTAAGGACTTTGCTGCATTATTTAAGGACTGCTGCGTTATTTAAGGACTCTGCTGCATTATTTAAGACTTTGCTGCATTATTTAAGGACTCTGCTGCAGTGTTTAATGACTCTGCTGAAGCAATTGGGGACTCAGATGCATTGTTTAAGGACTCTGCTGCATTATGTAAGGACTTTGCTGCTTTATTTAAGGACTTTGCTGCATTATTTAAGGACTTTGTTGCATTATTTAAGGACTCTGCTGCATTATTTAAGGACTTTGTTGCATTATTTAAGGACTCTGCCGCATTATTTAAGGACTATGCTTTGGTATTTAAGGACTCTGCTGCATTATTTAAGGACTTTGCTGCATTATTTAAGGACTCTGCTGCATTATTTAATTACTTTGCTGCATTATTTAAGGACTCTGCTGCGGTATTTAAGGACTCTGCTGCATTATTTAAGGACTTTGATGCATTATTTAAGGACACTGCTGCAGAATTTAAGGAATCTGCTTCATTATTTAAGGACTTTGTTGCATTATTTAAGGTCTCTGCTGCATTATTTAAGGACTCTGCTATGGTACTTAAGGACTTTGCTGCATTATTTAAGGACTCTGCTGCATTATTTAAGAACTTTGTTGCATTGTTTAAGGACTCTGCTGCATTATTTAAGGACTTTGTTGCATTATGTTAGGACTCTGCTGCATTATTTAACGACTTTGCTGCATTATTTAAGGACTCTGCTGCATAATTTAAGGACTTTATTGCATTATTTTAGGATCCTGCTGCATTATTTAATGACTCTGCTGAAGCATTTGAGGACTCAGCTGCATTATTAAAGGTCTCTGCTGCATTATTTAAGGATCCTGCTGAAGCATTTGAGGACTCAGCTGCATTATTTAAGGACTTTGCTGCATTATTTAACGACTCTGCTGCGTTATTTAAGGACTCTGCTGCATTATTTAAGAACTTTGCTGCATTATTTAAGGACTCTTCTGCATTATTTAATGACTCTGCTGAAGTATTTGAGGACTCAGCTGCATTATTTAAGGACTCTGCTGCATTATTTAAGGAATTTGCTGCATTATTTAAGGACTCTGCTGCGTTATTTAAGGACTCTGCTGCATTATTTAAGGACTTTGATGCATTATTTAAGGACGCTGCTGCAGAATTTAAGGAATCTGCTGCATTATTTAAGGACTTTGTTGCATTATTTAAGGTCTCTGCTGCATTATTTAAGGACTTGCTGCATTATTTAAGGACTCTGCTGCTGTGTTTAAGAACTCTGCTGCATTATTTAAGGACTTTGCTGAATTATTTTAGGACTCTGCTGCATTATTTAAGGACTTTGCTGTATTATTTAAGGACTCTACTGCATTATTTAAGGACTTTGTTGCATTATTTAAGGACTCTGCTGCATTATTTAAGGACTTTGCTGTATTATTTAAGAACTCTGCTGCATTATTTAAGGACTTTTTTGCATTATTTAAGGACTCTGCTGCATTATTTAAGGACTTTGCTGCATTATTTAAGGACTCTGCTGCATTATTTAAGGACTTTGCTGCATTATTTAATGACTCTGCTGCATTATTTAAGGACTTTGTTGTATTATTTAAGGACTTTGCTGCATTATTTAAGGACTCTGCTGCGGTATTTAAGGACTCTGCTGCATTATTTAAGGACTTTGTTGCATTATTTAAGGACTCTGCTGCATTATTTAGGGACTTTGCTGCATTATTTAAGGACTATGCTGTGGTACTTAAGGACTCTGCTGTATTATTTAAGGACTTTGCTGCATTATTTAAGGACTCTGCTGCATTATTTAATGACTTTGTTGCATTATATAAGGACTCTGCTGCATTATTTAAGGACTATGTTGCATTATGTTAGAAGTCTGCTGCATTATTTAAGGACTTTGATGCATTATTTAAGGACTCTGCTGCATTATTTGAGGACTTTATTGCATTATTTAAGGACTCTGCTGCATTATTTAATGACTCTGCTGAAGCATTTGAGGACTCAGCTGCATTATTTAAGGTCTCTGCTGTATTATTTAAGGACTCTGCTGCATTATTTAATGACTCTGCTGCGGTATTTAAGGACTCTGCTGCATTATTTAAGGACTTTGCTGCATTATTTAAGGACTGCTGCGTTATTTAAGGACTCTGCTGCATTATTTAAGACTTTGCTGCATTATTTAAGGACTCTGCTGCAGTGTTTAATGACTCTGCTGAAGCAATTGGGGACTCAGATGCATTGTTTAAGGACTCTGCTGCATTATGTAAGGACTTTGCTGCTTTATTTAAGGACTTTGCTGCATTATTTAAGGACTTTGTTGCATTATTTAAGGACTCTGCTGCATTATTTAAGGACTTTGTTGCATTATTTAAGGACTCTGCCGCATTATTTAAGGACTATGCTTTGGTATTTAAGGACTCTGCTGCATTATTTAAGGACTTTGCTGCATTATTTAAGGACTCTGCTGCATTATTTAATTACTTTGCTGCATTATTTAAGGACTCTGCTGCGGTATTTAAGGACTCTGCTGCATTATTTAAGGACTTTGATGCATTATTTAAGGACACTGCTGCAGAATTTAAGGAATCTGCTTCATTATTTAAGGACTTTGTTGCATTATTTAAGGTCTCTGCTGCATTATTTAAGGACTCTGCTATGGTACTTAAGGACTTTGCTGCATTATTTAAGGACTCTGCTGCATTATTTAAGAACTTTGTTGCATTGTTTAAGGACTCTGCTGCATTATTTAAGGACTTTGTTGCATTATGTTAGGACTCTGCTGCATTATTTAACGACTTTGCTGCATTATTTAAGGACTCTGCTGCATAATTTAAGGACTTTATTGCATTATTTTAGGATCCTGCTGCATTATTTAATGACTCTGCTGAAGCATTTGAGGACTCAGCTGCATTATTAAAGGTCTCTGCTGCATTATTTAAGGATCCTGCTGAAGCATTTGAGGACTCAGCTGCATTATTTAAGGACTTTGCTGCATTATTTAACGACTCTGCTGCGTTATTTAAGGACTCTGCTGCATTATTTAAGAACTTTGCTGCATTATTTAAGGACTCTTCTGCATTATTTAATGACTCTGCTGAAGTATTTGAGGACTCAGCTGCATTATTTAAGGACTCTGCTGCATTATTTAAGGAATTTGCTGCATTATTTAAGGACTCTGCTGCGTTATTTAAGGACTCTGCTGCATTATTTAAGGACTTTGATGCATTATTTAAGGACGCTGCTGCAGAATTTAAGGAATCTGCTGCATTATTTAAGGACTTTGTTGCATTATTTAAGGTCTCTGCTGCATTATTTAAGGACTCTGCTGTGGTATTTAAGGACTCTGCTGCATTATTTAAGGAATTTGTTGCATTATTTAAGGACGCTGCTGCATTATTTAAGGACTTTGTTGCTTTATTTAAGGACTCTGCTGCAGTATTTAATGACTCTGCTGAAGCATTTGGGGACTCAGATGCATTATTTAAGGACTCTGCTGCATTATGTAAGGGCTTTGCTGCTTTATTTAAGGACTCTTTTGCATTATTTAAGGACTTTGTTGCATTATTTAAGGACTCTGCTGCATTATTTAAGGACTTTGCTGCATTATTTAAGGACTATGCTTTGGTATTTAAGGACTCTGCTGCATTATTTAAGGACTTTGCTGCATTATTTAAGGACTCTGCTGCATTATTTAATTACTTTGCTGCATTATTTAAGGACTCTGCTGCGGTATTTAAGGACTCTGCTGCATTATTTAAGGACTTTGATGCATTATTTAAGGACTTTGCTGCATTATTTAATAACTTTGTTGCATTATATAAGTACTGTGCTGCATTATTTAAGGACTTTGTTGCATTATGTAAGGAGTCTGCTGCATTATTTAAGGACTTTGCTGCATTATTTAACGACTCTGCTGAAGCATTTGAGGACTCAGCTGCATTATTTAAGGACTCTGCTGCATTATTTAAGGAATTTGCTGCATTATTTAAGGACTCTGCTGCGGTATTTAAGGACTCTGCTGCATTATTTAAGGACTTTGTTGCATTATGTATGGAGTCTGCTGCATTATTTAAGGACTTTGCTGCATTATTTAATGAATCTGCTGAAGCATTTGAGGACTCAACTGCATTATTTAAGGTCTCTGCTGCATTATTTAAGGACTCTGCTGAAGCATTTGAGGACTCAGCTGCATGATTTAAGGACTTTGCTGCATTAGTTAAGGACTCTGCTGCATTATTTAAGGAATTTGTTGCATTATTTAAGGACTCTGCTGCATTATTTAAGGACTTTGCTGCATTATTTAATAACTTTGTTGCATTATATAAGTACTCTGCTGCATTATTTAAGGACTTTGTTGCATTATGTAAGGAGTCTGCTGCATTATTTAAGGACTTTGCTGCATTATTTAACGACTCTGCTGAAGCATTTGAGGACTCAGCTGCATTATTTAAGGACACTGCTGCATTATTTAAGGAATTTGCTGCATTATTTAAGGACTCTGCTGCGGTATTTAAGGACTCTGCTGCATTATTTAAGGACTTTGTTGCATTATTTAAGGTCTCTGCTGCAGTATTTAATGACTCTGCTGAAGCATTTGGGCACTCAGATGCATTATTTAAGGACTCTGCTGCATTATGTAAGGGCTTTGCTGCTTTATTTAAGGACTCTTTTGCATTATTTAAGGACTTTGTTGCATTATTTAAGGACTCTGCTGCATTATTTAAGGACTTTGTTGCATTATTTAAGGATTCTGCTGCATTATTTAAGGACTTTGCTGCATTATTTAAGGACTTTGCCGCATTATTTAAGGACTATGCTTTGGTATTTAAGGACTCTGCTGCATTATTTAAGGACTTTGCTGCATTATTTAAGGACTCTGCTGCATTATTTAATTACTTTGCTGCATTATTTAAGGACTCTGCTGCGGTATTTAAGGACTCTGCTGCAGTATTTAAGGACTCTGCTGCATTATTTAAGGACACTGCTGCAGAATTTAAGGAATCTGCTTCATTATTTAAGGACTTTGTTGCTTTATTTAAGGTCTCTGCTGCATTATTTAAGGACTCTGCTATGGTACTTAAGGACTTTGCTGCATTATTTAAGGACTTTGCTGCATTATTTAAGGACTCTGCTGCATTATTTAAGAACTTTGTTGCATTATTTAAGGACTCTGCTGCATTATTTAAGGACTTTGTTGCATTATGTAAGGACTCTGCTGCATTATTTAAGGACTTTGCTGCATTATTTAAGGACTCTGCTGCATAATTTAAGGACTTTATTGCATTATTTTAGGATCCTGCTGCATTATTTAATGACTCTGCTGAAGCATTTGAGGACTCAGCTGCATTATTAAAGGTCTCTGCTGCATTATTTAAGGATCCTGCTGAAGCATTTGAGGACTCAGTTGCATTATTTAAGGACTTTGCTGCATTATTTAACGACTCTGCTGCATTATCTAAGGACTCTGCTGCTTTATTTAAGGACTTTCCTGCATTATTTAAGGAGTCTTCTGCATTATTTAATGACTCTGCTGAAGCATTTGAGGACTCAGCTGCATTATTTAAGGACTCTGCTGCATTATTTAAGGACTTTGCTGCATTATTTAATGACTCTGCTGAAGCATTTGAGGACTCAGCTGCATTATTTAAGGACTCTGCTGCATTATTTAAGGAATTTGCTGCATTATTTAAGGACTCTGCTGCGGTATTTAAGGACTCTGCTGCATTATTTAAGGACTTTGATGCATTATTTAAGGACGCTGCTGCAGAATTTAAGGAATCTGCTGCATTATTTAAGGACTTTGTTGCATTATTTAAGGTCTCTGCTGCTGTGTTTAAGAACTCTGCTGCATTATTTAAGGACTTTGCTGAATTATTTTAGGACTCTGCTGCATTATTTAAGGACTTTGCTGTATTATTTAAGGACTCTACTGCATTATTTAAGGACTTTGTTGCATTATTTAAGGACTCTGCTGCATTATTTAAGGACTTTGCTGTATTATTTAAGGACTCTGCTGCATTATTTAAGGACTTTTTTGCATTATTTAAGGACTCTGCTGCATTATTTAAGGACTTTGCTGCATTATTTAAGGACTCTGCTGCATTATTTAAGGACTTTGCTGCATTATTTAATGACTCTGCTGCATTATTTAAGGACTTTGTTGTATTATTTAAGGACTTTGCTGCATTATTTAAGGACTCTGCTGCGGTATTTAAGGACTCTGCTGCATTATTTAAGGACTTTGTTGCATTATTTAAGGACTCTGCTGCATTATTTAGGGACTTTGCTGCATTATTTAAGGACTATGCTGTGGTACTTAAGGACTCTGCTGTATTATTTAAGGACTTTGCTGCATTATTTAAGGACTCTGCTGCATTATTTAATGACTTTGTTGCATTATATAAGGACTCTGCTGCATTATTTAAGGACTATGTTGCATTATGTTAGAAGTCTGCTGCATTATTTAAGGACTTTGATGCATTATTTAAGGACTCTGCTGCATTATTTGAGGACTTTATTGCATTATTTAAGGACTCTGCTGCATTATTTAATGACTCTGCTGAAGCATTTGAGGACTCAGCTGCATTATTTAAGGTCTCTGCTGTATTATTTAAGGACTCTGCTGCATTATTTAATGACTCTGCTGCGGTATTTAAGGACTCTGCTGCATTATTTAAGGACTTTGCTGCATTATTTAAGGACTGCTGCGTTATTTAAGGACTCTGCTGCATTATTTAAGACTTTGCTGCATTATTTAAGGACTCTGCTGCAGTGTTTAATGACTCTGCTGAAGCAATTGGGGACTCAGATGCATTGTTTAAGGACTCTGCTGCATTATGTAAGGACTTTGCTGCTTTATTTAAGGACTTTGCTGCATTATTTAAGGACTTTGTTGCATTATTTAAGGACTCTGCTGCATTATTTAAGGACTTTGTTGCATTATTTAAGGACTCTGCCGCATTATTTAAGGACTATGCTTTGGTATTTAAGGACTCTGCTGCATTATTTAAGGACTTTGCTGCATTATTTAAGGACTATGCTGCATTATTTAATTACTTTGCTGCATTATTTAAGGACTCTGCTGCGGTATTTAAGGACTCTGCTGCATTATTTAAGGACTTTGATGCATTATTTAAGGACACTGCTGCAGAATTTAAGGAATCTGCTTCATTATTTAAGGACTTTGTTGCATTATTTAAGGTCTCTGCTGCATTATTTAAGGACTCTGCTATGGTACTTAAGGACTTTGCTGCATTATTTAAGGACTCTGCTGCATTATTTAAGAACTTTGTTGCATTGTTTAAGGACTCTGCTGCATTATTTAAGGACTTTGTTGCATTATGTTAGGACTCTGCTGCATTATTTAACGACTTTGCTGCATTATTTAAGGACTCTGCTGCATAATTTAAGGACTTTATTGCATTATTTTAGGATCCTGCTGCATTATTTAATGACTCTGCTGAAGCATTTGAGGACTCAGCTGCATTATTAAAGGTCTCTGCTGCATTATTTAAGGATCCTGCTGAAGCATTTGAGGACTCAGCTGCATTATTTAAGGACTTTGCTGCATTATTTAACGACTCTGCTGCGTTATTTAAGGACTCTGCTGCATTATTTAAGAACTTTGCTGCATTATTTAAGGACTCTTCTGCATTATTTAATGACTCTGCTGAAGTATTTGAGGACTCAGCTGCATTATTTAAGGACTCTGCTGCATTATTTAAGGAATTTGCTGCATTATTTAAGGACTCTGCTGCGTTATTTAAGGACTCTGCTGCATTATTTAAGGACTTTGATGCATTATTTAAGGACGCTGCTGCAGAATTTAAGGAATCTGCTGCATTATTTAAGGACTTTGTTGCATTATTTAAGGTCTCTGCTGCATTATTTAAGGACTCTGCTGAAGCATTTGAGGACTCAGCTGCATGATTTAAGGACTTTGCTGAATTATTTAAGGACTCTGCTGCATTATTTAAGGAATTTGTTGCATTATTTAAGGACTCTGCTGCATTATTTAAGGAATTTGTTGCATTATTTAAGGACTCTGCTGCATTATTTAAGGACTTTGCTGCATTATTTAATAACTTTGTTGCATTATATAAGTACTCTGCTGCATTATTTAAGGACTTTGTTGCATTATGTAAGGAGTCTGCTGCATTATTTAAGGAGTCTGCTGCATTATTTAATGACTATGCTGCATTATTTAAGGACTGCTGCGTTATTTAAGGACTCTGCTGCATTATTTAAGACTTTGCTGCATTATTTAAGGACTCTGCTGCAGTATTTAATGACTCTGCTGAAGCATTTGGGGACTCAGATGCTTTATTTAAGGACTCTGTTGCATTATTTAAGGACTTTGTTGCATTATTTAAGGACTCTGCTGCATTATTTAAGGACTTTGTTGCATTATTTAAGGATTCTGCTGCATTTTTTAAGGACTTTGCTGCATTATTTAAGGACTCTGCTGCATTATTTAATTACTTTGCTCCATTATTTAAGGACTCTGCTGCGGTATTTAAGGACTCTGCTGCATTATTTAAGGACTGTGATGCATTATTTAAGGACGCTGCTGCAGAATTTAAGGAATCTGCTGCATTATTTAAGGACTTTGTTGCATTATTTAAGGTCTCTGCTGCATTATTTAAGGACTCTGCTATGGTACTTAAGGACTTTGCTGCATTATTTAAGGACTTTGCTGCATTATTTAAGGACTCTGCTGCATTATTTAAGAACTGTGTTGCATTATTTAAGGACTCTGCTGCATTATTTAAGGACTTTGTTGCATTATGTAAGGACTCTGCTGCATTATTTAAGGACTTTGCTGCATTATTTAAGGACTCTGCTGCATTATTTAAGAACTTTGTTGCATTATTTAAGGACTCTGCTGCATTATTTAAGGACTTTGTTGCATTATGTAAGGACTCTGCTGCATTATTTAAGGACTTTGCTGCATTATTTAAGGACTCTGCTGCATAATTTAAGGACTTTATTGCATTATTTTAGGATCCTGCTGCATTATTTAATGACTCTGCTGAAGCATTTGAGGACTCAGCTGCATTATTAAAGGTCTCTGCTGCATTATTTAAGGATCCTGCTGAAGCATTTGAGGACTCAGTTGCATTATTTAAGGACTTTGCTGCATTATTTAACGACTCTGCTGCATTATCTAAGGACTCTGCTGCTTTATTTAAGGACTTTCCTGCATTATTTAAGGAGTCTTCTGCATTATTTAATGACTCTGCTGAAGCATTTGAGGACTCAGCTGCATTATTTAAGGACTCTGCTGCATTATTTAAGGACTTTGCTGCATTATTTAATGACTCTGCTGAAGCATTTGAGGACTCAGCTGCATTATTTAAGGACTCTGCTGCATTATTTAAGGAATTTGCTGCATTATTTAAGGACTCTGCTGCGGTATTTAAGGACTCTGCTGCATTATTTAAGGACTTTGATGCATTATTTAAGGACGCTGCTGCAGAATTTAAGGAATCTGCTGCATTATTTAAGGACTTTGTTGCATTATTTAAGGTCTCTGCTGCATTATTTAAGGACTTGCTGCATTATTTAAGGACTCTGCTGCTGTGTTTAAGAACTCTGCTGCATTATTTAAGGACTTTGCTGAATTATTTTAGGACTCTGCTGCATTATTTAAGGACTTTGCTGTATTATTTAAGGACTCTACTGCATTATTTAAGGACTTTGTTGCATTATTTAAGGACTCTGCTGCATTATTTAAGGACTTTGCTGTATTATTTAAGGACTCTGCTGCATTATTTAAGGACTTTTTTGCATTATTTAAGGACTCTGCTGCATTATTTAAGGACTTTGCTGCATTATTTAAGGACTCTGCTGCATTATTTAAGGACTTTGCTGCATTATTTAATGACTCTGCTGCATTATTTAAGGACTTTGTTGTATTATTTAAGGACTTTGCTGCATTATTTAAGGACTCTGCTGCGGTATTTAAGGACTCTGCTGCATTATTTAAGGACTTTGTTGCATTATTTAAGGACTCTGCTGCATTATTTAGGGACTTTGCTGCATTATTTAAGGACTATGCTGTGGTACTTAAGGACTCTGCTGTATTATTTAAGGACTTTGCTGCATTATTTAAGGACTCTGCTGCATTATTTAATGACTTTGTTGCATTATATAAGGACTCTGCTGCATTATTTAAGGACTATGTTGCATTATGTTAGAAGTCTGCTGCATTATTTAAGGACTTTGATGCATTATTTAAGGACTCTGCTGCATTATTTGAGGACTTTATTGCATTATTTAAGGACTCTGCTGCATTATTTAATGACTCTGCTGAAGCATTTGAGGACTCAGCTGCATTATTTAAGGTCTCTGCTGTATTATTTAAGGACTCTGCTGCATTATTTAATGACTCTGCTGCGGTATTTAAGGACTCTGCTGCATTATTTAAGGACTTTGCTGCATTATTTAAGGACTGCTGCGTTATTTAAGGACTCTGCTGCATTATTTAAGACTTTGCTGCATTATTTAAGGACTCTGCTGCAGTGTTTAATGACTCTGCTGAAGCAATTGGGGACTCAGATGCATTGTTTAAGGACTCTGCTGCATTATGTAAGGACTTTGCTGCTTTATTTAAGGACTTTGCTGCATTATTTAAGGACTTTGTTGCATTATTTAAGGACTCTGCTGCATTATTTAAGGACTTTGTTGCATTATTTAAGGACTCTGCCGCATTATTTAAGGACTATGCTTTGGTATTTAAGGACTCTGCTGCATTATTTAAGGACTTTGCTGCATTATTTAAGGACTCTGCTGCATTATTTAATTACTTTGCTGCATTATTTAAGGACTCTGCTGCGGTATTTAAGGACTCTGCTGCATTATTTAAGGACTTTGATGCATTATTTAAGGACACTGCTGCAGAATTTAAGGAATCTGCTTCATTATTTAAGGACTTTGTTGCATTATTTAAGGTCTCTGCTGCATTATTTAAGGACTCTGCTATGGTACTTAAGGACTTTGCTGCATTATTTAAGGACTCTGCTGCATTATTTAAGAACTTTGTTGCATTGTTTAAGGACTCTGCTGCATTATTTAAGGACTTTGTTGCATTATGTTAGGACTCTGCTGCATTATTTAACGACTTTGCTGCATTATTTAAGGACTCTGCTGCATAATTTAAGGACTTTATTGCATTATTTTAGGATCCTGCTGCATTATTTAATGACTCTGCTGAAGCATTTGAGGACTCAGCTGCATTATTAAAGGTCTCTGCTGCATTATTTAAGGATCCTGCTGAAGCATTTGAGGACTCAGCTGCATTATTTAAGGACTTTGCTGCATTATTTAACGACTCTGCTGCGTTATTTAAGGACTCTGCTGCATTATTTAAGAACTTTGCTGCATTATTTAAGGACTCTTCTGCATTATTTAATGACTCTGCTGAAGTATTTGAGGACTCAGCTGCATTATTTAAGGACTCTGCTGCATTATTTAAGGAATTTGCTGCATTATTTAAGGACTCTGCTGCGTTATTTAAGGACTCTGCTGCATTATTTAAGGACTTTGATGCATTATTTAAGGACGCTGCTGCAGAATTTAAGGAATCTGCTGCATTATTTAAGGACTTTGTTGCATTATTTAAGGTCTCTGCTGCATTATTTAAGGACTCTGCTGAAGCATTTGAGGACTCAGCTGCATGATTTAAGGACTTTGCTGAATTATTTAAGGACTCTGCTGCATTATTTAAGGAATTTGTTGCATTATTTAAGGACTCTGCTGCATTATTTAAGGAATTTGTTGCATTATTTAAGGACTCTGCTGCATTATTTAAGGACTTTGCTGCATTATTTAATAACTTTGTTGCATTATATAAGTACTCTGCTGCATTATTTAAGGACTTTGTTGCATTATGTAAGGAGTCTGCTGCATTATTTAAGGAGTCTGCTGCATTATTTAATGACTATGCTGCATTATTTAAGGACTGCTGCGTTATTTAAGGACTCTGCTGCATTATTTAAGACTTTGCTGCATTATTTAAGGACTCTGCTGCAGTATTTAATGACTCTGCTGAAGCATTTGGGGACTCAGATGCTTTATTTAAGGACTCTGTTGCATTATTTAAGGACTTTGTTGCATTATTTAAGGACTCTGCTGCATTATTTAAGGACTTTGTTGCATTATTTAAGGATTCTGCTGCATTTTTTAAGGACTTTGCTGCATTATTTAAGGACTCTGCTGCATTATTTAATTACTTTGCTCCATTATTTAAGGACTCTGCTGCGGTATTTAAGGACTCTGCTGCATTATTTAAGGACTGTGATGCATTATTTAAGGACGCTGCTGCAGAATTTAAGGAATCTGCTGCATTATTTAAGGACTTTGTTGCATTATTTAAGGTCTCTGCTGCATTATTTAAGGACTCTGCTATGGTACTTAAGGACTTTGCTGCATTATTTAAGGACTTTGCTGCATTATTTAAGGACTCTGCTGCATTATTTAAGAACTGTGTTGCATTATTTAAGGACTCTGCTGCATTATTTAAGGACTTTGTTGCATTATGTAAGGACTCTGCTGCATTATTTAAGGACTTTGCTGCATTATTTAAGGACTCTACTGCATAATTTAAGGACTTTATTGCATTATTTAAGGATCCTGCTGCATTATTTAATGACTCTGCTGAAGCATTTGAGGACTCAGCTGCATTATTAAAGGTCTCTGCTGCATTATTTAAGGATCCTGCTGAAGCATTTGAGGACTCAGCTGCATTATTTAAGGACTTTGCTGCATTATTTGTCGACTCTGCTGCGTTATTTAAGGACTCTGCTGCATTATTTAAGAACTTTGCTGCATTATTTAAGGACTCTTCTGCATTATTTAATGACTCTGCTGAAGTATTTGAGGACTCAGCTGCATTATTTAAGGACTCTGCTGCATTATTTAAGGAATTTGCTGCATTATTTAAGGACTCTACTGCGTTATTTAAGGACTCTGCTGCATTATTTAAGGACTTTGATGCATTATTTAAGGATGCTGCTGCAGAATTTAAGGAATCTGCTGCATTATTTAAGGACTTTGTTGCATTATTTAAGGTCTCTGCTGCATTATTTAAGGACTCTGCTGTGGTATTTAAGGACTCTGCTGCATTATTTAAGGAATTTGTTGCATTATTTAAGGACGCTGCTGCATTATTTAAGGACTTTGTTGCATTATTTAAGGACTCTGCTGCAGTATTTAATGACTCTGCTGAAGCATTTGGGGACTCAGATGCATTATTTAAGGACTCTGCTGCATTATGTAAGGGCTTTGCTGCTTTATTTAAGGACTCTTTTGCATTATTTAAGGACTCTGCTGCATTATTTAAGGACTTTGTTGCATTATTTAAGGATTTTGCTGCATTATTTAAGGATTTTGCTGCATTATTTAAGGACTTTGCCGCATTATTTAAGGACTATGCTTTGGTATTTAAGGACTCTGCTGCATTATTTAAGGACTTTGCTGCATTATTTAAGGACTCTGCTGCATTATTTAATTACTTTGCTGCATTATTTAAGGACTCTGCTGCGGTATTTAAGGACTCTGCTGCATTATTTAAGGACTTTGATGCATTATTTAAGGACACTGCTGCAGAATTTAAGGAATCTGCTTCATTATTTAAGGACTTTGTTGCATTATTTAAGGTCTCTGCTGCATTATTTAAGGACTCTGCTATGGTACTTAAGAACTTTGCTGCATTATTTAAGGACTCTGCTGCATTATTTAAGAACTTTGTTGCATTGTTTAAGGACTCTGCTGCATTATTTAAGGACTTTGTTGCATTATGTTAGGACTCTGCTGCATTATTTAACGACTTTGCTGCATTATTTAAGGACTCTGCTGCATAATTTAAGGACTTTATTGCATTATTTTAGGATCCTGCTGCATTATTTAATGACTCTGCTGAAGCATTTGAGGACTCAGCTGCATTATTAAAGGTCTCTGCTGCATTATTTAAGGATCCTGCTGAAGCATTTGAGGACTCAGCTGCATTATTTAAGGACTTTGCTGCATTATTTAACGACTCTGCTGCGTTATTTAAGGACTCTGCTGCATTATTTAAGAACTTTGCTGCATTATTTAAGGACTCTTCTGCATTATTTAATGACTCTGCTGAAGTATTTGAGGACTCAGCTGCATTATTTAAGGACTCTGCTGCATTATTTAAGGAATTTGCTGCATTATTTAAGGACTCTGCTGCGTTATTTAAGGACTCTGCTGCATTATTTAAGGACTTTGATGCATTATTTAAGGTCTCTGCTGCATTATTTAAGGACTCTGCTGTGGTATTTAAGGACTCTGCTGCATTATTTAAGGAATTTGTTGCATTATTTAAGGACGCTGCTGCATTATTTAAGGACTTTGTTGCTTTATTTAAGGACTCTGCTGCAGTATTTAATGACTCTGCTGAAGCATTTGGGGACTCAGATGCATTATTTAATTACTTTGCTGCATTATTTAAGGACTCTGCTGCGGTATTTAAGGACTCTGCTGCATTATTTAAGGACTTTGATGCATTATTTAAGGACACTGCTGCAGAATTTAAGGAATCTGCTTCATTATTTAAGGACTTTGTTGCATTATTTAAGGTCTCTGCTGCATTATTTAAGGACTCTGCTATGGTACTTAAGGACTTTGCTGCATTATTTAAGGACTCTGCTGCATTATTTAAGAACTTTGTTGCATTGTTTAAGGACTCTGCTGCATTATTTAAGGACTTTGTTGCATTATGTTAGGACTCTGCTGCATTATTTAACGACTTTGCTGCATTATTTAAGGACTCTGCTGCATAATTTAAGGACTTTATTGCATTATTTTAGGATCCTGCTGCATTATTTAATGACTCTGCTGAAGCATTTGAGGACTCAGCTGCATTATTAAAGGTCTCTGCTGCATTATTTAAGGATCCTGCTGAAGCATTTGAGGACTCAGCTGCATTATTTAAGGACTTTGCTGCATTATTTAACGACTCTGCTGCGTTATTTAAGGACTCTGCTGCATTATTTAAGAACTTTGCTGCATTATTTAAGGACTCTTCTGCATTATTTAATGACTCTGCTGAAGTATTTGAGGACTCAGCTGCATTATTTAAGGACTCTGCTGCATTATTTAAGGAATTTGCTGCATTATTTAAGGACTCTGCTGCGTTATTTAAGGACTCTGCTGCATTATTTAAGGACTTTGATGCATTATTTAAGGTCTCTGCTGCATTATTTAAGGACTCTGCTGTGGTATTTAAGGACTCTGCTGCATTATTTAAGGAATTTGTTGCATTATTTAAGGACGCTGCTGCATTATTTAAGGACTTTGTTGCTTTATTTAAGGACTCTGCTGCAGTATTTAATGACTCTGCTGAAGCATTTGGGGACTCAGATGCATTATTTAAGGACTCTGCTGCATTATGTAAGGGCTTTGCTGCTTTATTTAAGGACTCTTTTGCATTATTTAAGGACTTTGTTGCATTATTTAAGGACTCTGCTGCATTATTTAAGGACTTTGCTGCATTATTTAAGGACTATGCTTTGGTATTTAAGGACTCTGCTGCATTATTTAAGGACTTTGCTGCATTATTTAAGGACTCTGCTGCATTATTTAATTACTTTGCTGCATTATTTAAGGACTCTGCTGCGGTATTTAAG
Source organism: Phyllobates terribilis (assembly GCF_046119375.1). Lineage (NCBI taxonomy): Eukaryota > Metazoa > Chordata > Amphibia > Anura > Dendrobatidae > Phyllobates > Phyllobates terribilis. The sequence continues at coordinate 396,974 of NW_027363178.1, forward strand.
GACTCTGCTGCATTATTTAAGGACTTTGATGCATTATTTAAGGACTTTGCTGCATTATTTAATAACTTTGTTGCATTATATAAGTACTGTGCTGCATTATTTAAGGACTTTGTTGCATTATGTAAGGAGTCTGCTGCATTATTTAAGGACTTTGCTGCATTATTTAACGACTCTGCTGAAGCATTTGAGGACTCAGCTGCATTATTTAAGGACTCTGCTGCATTATTTAAGGAATTTGCTGCATTATTTAAGGACTCTGCTGCGGTATTTAAGGACTCTGCTGCATTATTTAAGGACTTTGTTGCATTATGTATGGAGTCTGCTGCATTATTTAAGGACTTTGCTGCATTATTTAATGAATCTGCTGAAGCATTTGAGGACTCAACTGCATTATTTAAGGTCTCTGCTGCATTATTTAAGGACTCTGCTGAAGCATTTGAGGACTCAGCTGCATGATTTAAGGACTTTGCTGCATTAGTTAAGGACTCTGCTGCATTATTTAAGGAATTTGTTGCATTATTTAAGGACTCTGCTGCATTATTTAAGGACTTTGCTGCATTATTTAATAACTTTGTTGCATTATATAAGTACTCTGCTGCATTATTTAAGGACTTTGTTGCATTATGTAAGGAGTCTGCTGCATTATTTAAGGACTTTGCTGCATTATTTAACGACTCTGCTGAAGCATTTGAGGACTCAGCTGCATTATTTAAGGACACTGCTGCATTATTTAAGGAATTTGCTGCATTATTTAAGGACTCTGCTGCGGTATTTAAGGACTCTGCTGCATTATTTAAGGACTTTGTTGCATTATTTAAGGTCTCTGCTGCAGTATTTAATGACTCTGCTGAAGCATTTGGGCACTCAGATGCATTATTTAAGGACTCTGCTGCATTATGTAAGGGCTTTGCTGCTTTATTTAAGGACTCTTTTGCATTATTTAAGGACTTTGTTGCATTATTTAAGGACTCTGCTGCATTATTTAAGGACTTTGTTGCATTATTTAAGGATTCTGCTGCATTATTTAAGGACTTTGCTGCATTATTTAAGGACTTTGCCGCATTATTTAAGGACTATGCTTTGGTATTTAAGGACTCTGCTGCATTATTTAAGGACTTTGCTGCATTATTTAAGGACTCTGCTGCATTATTTAATTACTTTGCTGCATTATTTAAGGACTCTGCTGCGGTATTTAAGGACTCTGCTGCAGTATTTAAGGACTCTGCTGCATTATTTAAGGACACTGCTGCAGAATTTAAGGAATCTGCTTCATTATTTAAGGACTTTGTTGCTTTATTTAAGGTCTCTGCTGCATTATTTAAGGACTCTGCTATGGTACTTAAGGACTTTGCTGCATTATTTAAGGACTTTGCTGCATTATTTAAGGACTCTGCTGCATTATTTAAGAACTTTGTTGCATTATTTAAGGACTCTGCTGCATTATTTAAGGACTTTGTTGCATTATGTAAGGACTCTGCTGCATTATTTAAGGACTTTGCTGCATTATTTAAGGACTCTGCTGCATAATTTAAGGACTTTATTGCATTATTTTAGGATCCTGCTGCATTATTTAATGACTCTGCTGAAGCATTTGAGGACTCAGCTGCATTATTAAAGGTCTCTGCTGCATTATTTAAGGATCCTGCTGAAGCATTTGAGGACTCAGTTGCATTATTTAAGGACTTTGCTGCATTATTTAACGACTCTGCTGCATTATCTAAGGACTCTGCTGCTTTATTTAAGGACTTTCCTGCATTATTTAAGGAGTCTTCTGCATTATTTAATGACTCTGCTGAAGCATTTGAGGACTCAGCTGCATTATTTAAGGACTCTGCTGCATTATTTAAGGACTTTGCTGCATTATTTAATGACTCTGCTGAAGCATTTGAGGACTCAGCTGCATTATTTAAGGACTCTGCTGCATTATTTAAGGAATTTGCTGCATTATTTAAGGACTCTGCTGCGGTATTTAAGGACTCTGCTGCATTATTTAAGGACTTTGATGCATTATTTAAGGACGCTGCTGCAGAATTTAAGGAATCTGCTGCATTATTTAAGGACTTTGTTGCATTATTTAAGGTCTCTGCTGCATTATTTAAGGACTTTCTGCATTATTTAAGGACTCTGCTGCTGTGTTTAAGAACTCTGCTGCATTATTTAAGGACTTTGCTGAATTATTTTAGGACTCTGCTGCATTATTTAAGGACTTTGCTGTATTATTTAAGGACTCTACTGCATTATTTAAGGACTTTGTTGCATTATTTAAGGACTCTGCTGCATTATTTAAGGACTTTGCTGTATTATTTAAGGACTCTGCTGCATTATTTAAGGACTTTTTTGCATTATTTAAGGACTCTGCTGCATTATTTAAGGACTTTGCTGCATTATTTAAGGACTCTGCTGCATTATTTAAGGACTTTGCTGCATTATTTAATGACTCTGCTGCATTATTTAAGGACTTTGTTGTATTATTTAAGGACTTTGCTGCATTATTTAAGGACTCTGCTGCGGTATTTAAGGACTCTGCTGCATTATTTAAGGACTTTGTTGCATTATTTAAGGACTCTGCTGCATTATTTAGGGACTTTGCTGCATTATTTAAGGACTATGCTGTGGTACTTAAGGACTCTGCTGTATTATTTAAGGACTTTGCTGCATTATTTAAGGACTCTGCTGCATTATTTAATGACTTTGTTGCATTATATAAGGACTCTGCTGCATTATTTAAGGACTATGTTGCATTATGTTAGAAGTCTGCTGCATTATTTAAGGACTTTGATGCATTATTTAAGGACTCTGCTGCATTATTTGAGGACTTTATTGCATTATTTAAGGACTCTGCTGCATTATTTAATGACTCTGCTGAAGCATTTGAGGACTCAGCTGCATTATTTAAGGTCTCTGCTGTATTATTTAAGGACTCTGCTGCATTATTTAATGACTCTGCTGCGGTATTTAAGGACTCTGCTGCATTATTTAAGGACTTTGCTGCATTATTTAAGGACTGCTGCGTTATTTAAGGACTCTGCTGCATTATTTAAGACTTTGCTGCATTATTTAAGGACTCTGCTGCAGTGTTTAATGACTCTGCTGAAGCAATTGGGGACTCAGATGCATTGTTTAAGGACTCTGCTGCATTATGTAAGGACTTTGCTGCTTTATTTAAGGACTTTGCTGCATTATTTAAGGACTTTGTTGCATTATTTAAGGACTCTGCTGCATTATTTAAGGACTTTGTTGCATTATTTAAGGACTCTGCCGCATTATTTAAGGACTATGCTTTGGTATTTAAGGACTCTGCTGCATTATTTAAGGACTTTGCTGCATTATTTAAGGACTCTGCTGCATTATTTAATTACTTTGCTGCATTATTTAAGGACTCTGCTGCGGTATTTAAGGACTCTGCTGCATTATTTAAGGACTTTGATGCATTATTTAAGGACACTGCTGCAGAATTTAAGGAATCTGCTTCATTATTTAAGGACTTTGTTGCATTATTTAAGGTCTCTGCTGCATTATTTAAGGACTCTGCTATGGTACTTAAGGACTTTGCTGCATTATTTAAGGACTCTGCTGCATTATTTAAGAACTTTGTTGCATTGTTTAAGGACTCTGCTGCATTATTTAAGGACTTTGTTGCATTATGTTAGGACTCTGCTGCATTATTTAACGACTTTGCTGCATTATTTAAGGACTCTGCTGCATAATTTAAGGACTTTATTGCATTATTTTAGGATCCTGCTGCATTATTTAATGACTCTGCTGAAGCATTTGAGGACTCAGCTGCATTATTAAAGGTCTCTGCTGCATTATTTAAGGATCCTGCTGAAGCATTTGAGGACTCAGCTGCATTATTTAAGGACTTTGCTGCATTATTTAACGACTCTGCTGCGTTATTTAAGGACTCTGCTGCATTATTTAAGAACTTTGCTGCATTATTTAAGGACTCTTCTGCATTATTTAATGACTCTGCTGAAGTATTTGAGGACTCAGCTGCATTATTTAAGGACTCTGCTGCATTATTTAAGGAATTTGCTGCATTATTTAAGGACTCTGCTGCGTTATTTAAGGACTCTGCTGCATTATTTAAGGACTTTGATGCATTATTTAAGGACGCTGCTGCAGAATTTAAGGAATCTGCTGCATTATTTAAGGACTTTGTTGCATTATTTAAGGTCTCTGCTGCATTATTTAAGGACTCTGCTGAAGCATTTGAGGACTCAGCTGCATGATTTAAGGACTTTGCTGAATTATTTAAGGACTCTGCTGCATTATTTAAGGAATTTGTTGCATTATTTAAGGACTCTGCTGCATTATTTAAGGAATTTGTTGCATTATTTAAGTACTCTGCTGCATTATTTAAGGACTTTGCTGCATTATTTAATAACTTTGTTGCATTATATAAGTACTCTGCTGCATTATTTAAGGACTTTGTTGCATTATGTAAGGAGTCTGCTGCATTATTTAAGGAGTCTGCTGCATTATTTAATGACTATGCTGCATTATTTAAGGACTGCTGCGTTATTTAAGGACTCTGCTGCATTATTTAAGACTTTGCTGCATTATTTAAGGACTCTGCTGCAGTATTTAATGACTCTGCTGAAGCATTTGGGGACTCAGATGCTTTATTTAAGGACTCTGTTGCATTATTTAAGGACTTTGTTGCATTATTTAAGGACTCTGCTGCATTATTTAAGGACTTTGTTGCATTATTTAAGGATTCTGCTGCATTTTTTAAGGACTTTGCTGCATTATTTAAGGACTCTGCTGCATTATTTAATTACTTTGCTCCATTATTTAAGGACTCTGCTGCGGTATTTAAGGACTCTGCTGCATTATTTAAGGACTGTGATGCATTATTTAAGGACGCTGCTGCAGAATTTAAGGAATCTGCTGCATTATTTAAGGACTTTGTTGCATTATTTAAGGTCTCTGCTGCATTATTTAAGGACTCTGCTATGGTACTTAAGGACTTTGCTGCATTATTTAAGGACTTTGCTGCATTATTTAAGGACTCTGCTGCATTATTTAAGAACTGTGTTGCATTATTTAAGGACTCTGCTGCATTATTTAAGGACTTTGTTGCATTATGTAAGGACTCTGCTGCATTATTTAAGGACTTTGCTGCATTATTTAAGGACTCTACTGCATAATTTAAGGACTTTATTGCATTATTTAAGGATCCTGCTGCATTATTTAATGACTCTGCTGAAGCATTTGAGGACTCAGCTGCATTATTAAAGGTCTCTGCTGCATTATTTAAGGATCCTGCTGAAGCATTTGAGGACTCAGCTGCATTATTTAAGGACTTTGCTGCATTATTTATCGACTCTGCTGCGTTATTTAAGGACTCTGCTGCATTATTTAAGAACTTTGCTGCATTATTTAAGGACTCTTCTGCATTATTTAATGACTCTGCTGAAGTATTTGAGGACTCAGCTGCATTATTTAAGGACTCTGCTGCATTATTTAAGGAATTTGCTGCATTATTTAAGGACTCTACTGCGTTATTTAAGGACTCTGCTGCATTATTTAAGGACTTTGATGCATTATTTAAGGATGCTGCTGCAGAATTTAAGGAATCTGCTGCATTATTTAAGGACTTTGTTGCATTATTTAAGGTCTCTGCTGCATTATTTAAGGACTCTGCTGTGGTATTTAAGGACTCTGCTGCATTATTTAAGGAATTTGTTGCATTATTTAAGGACGCTGCTGCATTATTTAAGGACTTTGTTGCATTATTTAAGGACTCTGCTGCAGTATTTAATGACTCTGCTGAAGCATTTGGGGACTCAGATGCATTATTTAAGGACTCTGCTGCATTATGTAAGGGCTTTGCTGCTTTATTTAAGGACTCTTTTGCATTATTTAAGGACTCTGCTGCATTATTTAAGGACTTTGTTGCATTATTTAAGGATTTTGCTGCATTATTTAAGGATTTTGCTGCATTATTTAAGGACTTTGCCGCATTATTTAAGGACTATGCTTTGGTATTTAAGGACTCTGCTGCATTATTTAAGGACTTTGCTGCATTATTTAAGGACTCTGCTGCATTATTTAATTACTTTGCTGCATTATTTAAGGACTCTGCTGCGGTATTTAAGGACTCTGCTGCATTATTTAAGGACTTTGATGCATTATTTAAGGACACTGCTGCAGAATTTAAGGAATCTGCTTCATTATATAAGGACTTTGTTGCATTATTTAAGGTCTCTGCTGCATTATTTAAGGACTCTGCTATGGTACTTAAGGACTTTGCTGCATTATTTAAGGACTCTGCTGCATTATTTAAGAACTTTGTTGCATTATTTAAGGACTTTGTTGCATTATGTAAGGACTCTGCTGCATTATTTAAGGACTTTGCTGCATTATTTAAGGACTCTGCTGCATAATTTAAGGACTTTATTGCATTATTTTAGGATCCTGCTGCATTATTTAATGACTCTGCTGAAGCATTTGAGGACTCAGCTGCATTATTAAAGGTCTCTGCTGCATTATTTAAGGATCCTGCTGAAGCATTTGAGGACTCAGTTGCATTATTTAAGGACTTTGCTGCATTATTTAACGACTCTGCTGCGTTATTTAAGGACTCTGCTGCATTATTTAAGAACTTTGCTGCATTATTTAAGGACTCTTCTGAATTATTTAATGACTCTGCTGAAGTATTTGAGGACTCAGCTGCATTACTTAAGGACTCTGCTGCATTATTTAAGGAATTTGCTGCATTATTTAAGGACTCTGCTGCGTTATTTAAGGACTCTGCTGCGTTATTTAAGGACTCTGCTGCATTATTTAAGGACTTTGATGCATTATTTATGGACGCTGCTGCAGAATTTAAGGAATCTGCTGCATTATTTAAGGACTTTGTTGCATTATTTAAGGTCTCTGCTGCATTATTTAAGGACTCTGCTGTGGTATTTAAGGACTCTGCTGCATTATTTAAGGAATTTGTTGCATTATTTAAGGACGCTGCTGCATTATTTAAGGTCTTTGTTGCATTATTTAAGGACTCTGCTGCAGTATTTAATGACTCTGCTGAAGCATTTGGGGACTCAGATGCATTATTTAAGGACTCTGCTGCATTATGTAAGGGCTTTGCTGCTTTATTTAAGGACTCTTTTGCATTATTTAAGGACTTTGTTGCATTATTTAAGGACTCTGCTGCATTATTTAAGGACTTTGTTGCATTATTTAAGGATCCTGCTGCATTATTTAAGGACTTTGCTGCATTATTTAAGGACTATGCTTTGGTATTTAAGGACTCTGCTGCATTATTTAAGGACTTTGCTGCATTATTTAAGGACTCTGCTGCATTATTTAATTACTTTGCTGCATTATTTAAGGACTCTGCTGCGGTATATAAGGACTCTGCTGCATTATTTAAGGACTTTGATGCATTATTTAAGGACTCTGCTGCATTATTTAAGGAATTTGTTGCATTATTTAAGGACTCTGCTGCATTATTTAATAACTTTGTTGCATTATTTAATAACTTTGTTGCATTATATAAGTACTCTGCTGCATTATTTAAGGACTTTGTTGCATTATGTAAGGAGTCTGCTGCATTATTTAAGGACTTTGCTGCATTATTTAACGACTCTGCTGAAACATTTGAGGACTCAGCTGCATTATTTAAGGACTCTGCTGCATTATTTAAGGAATTTGCTGCATTATTTAATGACTCTGCTGCATTATTTGAGGACTTTATTGCATTATTTAAGGACTCTGCTGCATTATTTAATGACTCTGCTGAAGCATTTGAGGACTCAGCTGCATTATTTAAGGTCTCTGCTGTATTATTTAAGGACTCTGCTGCATTATTTAATGACTCTGCTGCGGTATTTAAGGACTCTGCTGCATTATTTAAGGACTTTGCTGCATTATTTAAGGACTGCTGCGTTATTTAAGGACTCTGCTGCATTATTTAAGACTTTGCTGCATTATTTAAGGACTCTGCTGCAGTGTTTAATGACTCTGCTGAAGCAATTGGGGACTCAGATGCATTGTTTAAGGACTCTGCTGCATTATGTAAGGACTTTGCTGCTTTATTTAAGGACTTTGCTGCATTATTTAAGGACTTTGTTGCATTATTTAAGGACTCTGCTGCATTATTTAAGGACTTTGTTGCATTATTTAAGGACTCTGCCGCATTATTTAAGGACTATGCTTTGGTATTTAAGGACTCTGCTGCATTATTTAAGGACTTTGCTGCATTATTTAAGGACTCTGCTGCATTATTTAATTACTTTGCTGCATTATTTAAGGACTCTGCTGCGGTATTTAAGGACTCTGCTGCATTATTTAAGGACTTTGATGCATTATTTAAGGACACTGCTGCAGAATTTAAGGAATCTGCTTCATTATTTAAGGACTTTGTTGCATTATTTAAGGTCTCTGCTGCATTATTTAAGGACTCTGCTATGGTACTTAAGGACTTTGCTGCATTATTTAAGGACTCTGCTGCATTATTTAAGAACTTTGTTGCATTGTTTAAGGACTCTGCTGCATTATTTAAGGACTTTGTTGCATTATGTTAGGACTCTGCTGCATTATTTAACGACTTTGCTGCATTATTTAAGGACTCTGCTGCATAATTTAAGGACTTTATTGCATTATTTTAGGATCCTGCTGCATTATTTAATGACTCTGCTGAAGCATTTGAGGACTCAGCTGCATTATTAAAGGTCTCTGCTGCATTATTTAAGGATCCTGCTGAAGCATTTGAGGACTCAGCTGCATTATTTAAGGACTTTGCTGCATTATTTAACGACTCTGCTGCGTTATTTAAGGACTCTGCTGCATTATTTAAGAACTTTGCTGCATTATTTAAGGACTCTTCTGCATTATTTAATGACTCTGCTGAAGTATTTGAGGACTCAGCTGCATTATTTAAGGACTCTGCTGCATTATTTAAGGAATTTGCTGCATTATTTAAGGACTCTGCTGCGTTATTTAAGGACTCTGCTGCATTATTTAAGGACTTTGATGCATTATTTAAGGACGCTGCTGCAGAATTTAAGGAATCTGCTGCATTATTTAAGGACTTTGTTGCATTATTTAAGGTCTCTGCTGCATTATTTAAGGACTCTGCTGTGGTATTTAAGGACTCTGCTGCATTATTTAAGGAATTTGTTGCATTATTTAAGGACGCTGCTGCATTATTTAAGGACTTTGTTGCTTTATTTAAGGACTCTGCTGCAGTATTTAATGACTCTGCTGAAGCATTTGGGGACTCAGATGCATTATTTAAGGACTCTGCTGCATTATGTAAGGGCTTTGCTGCTTTATTTAAGGACTCTTTTGCATTATTTAAGGACTTTGTTGCATTATTTAAGGACTCTGCTGCATTATTTAAGGACTTTGCTGCATTATTTAAGGACTATGCTTTGGTATTTAAGGACTCTGCTGCATTATTTAAGGACTTTGCTGCATTATTTAAGGACTCTGCTGCATTATTTAATTACTTTGCTGCATTATTTAAGGACTCTGCTGCGGTATTTAAGGACTCTGCTGCATTATTTAAGGACTTTGATGCATTATTTAAGGACTTTGCTGCATTATTTAATAACTTTGTTGCATTATATAAGTACTGTGCTGCATTATTTAAGGACTTTGTTGCATTATGTAAGGAGTCTGCTGCATTATTTAAGGACTTTGCTGCATTATTTAACGACTCTGCTGAAGCATTTGAGGACTCAGCTGCATTATTTAAGGACTCTGCTGCATTATTTAAGGAATTTGCTGCATTATTTAAGGACTCTGCTGCGGTATTTAAGGACTCTGCTGCATTATTTAAGGACTTTGTTGCATTATGTATGGAGTCTGCTGCATTATTTAAGGACTTTGCTGCATTATTTAATGAATCTGCTGAAGCATTTGAGGACTCAACTGCATTATTTAAGGTCTCTGCTGCATTATTTAAGGACTCTGCTGAAGCATTTGAGGACTCAGCTGCATGATTTAAGGACTTTGCTGCATTAGTTAAGGACTCTGCTGCATTATTTAAGGAATTTGTTGCATTATTTAAGGACTCTGCTGCATTATTTAAGGACTTTGCTGCATTATTTAATAACTTTGTTGCATTATATAAGTACTCTGCTGCATTATTTAAGGACTTTGTTGCATTATGTAAGGAGTCTGCTGCATTATTTAAGGACTTTGCTGCATTATTTAACGACTCTGCTGAAGCATTTGAGGACTCAGCTGCATTATTTAAGGACACTGCTGCATTATTTAAGGAATTTGCTGCATTATTTAAGGACTCTGCTGCGGTATTTAAGGACTCTGCTGCATTATTTAAGGACTTTGTTGCATTATTTAAGGTCTCTGCTGCAGTATTTAATGACTCTGCTGAAGCATTTGGGCACTCAGATGCATTATTTAAGGACTCTGCTGCATTATGTAAGGGCTTTGCTGCTTTATTTAAGGACTCTTTTGCATTATTTAAGGACTTTGTTGCATTATTTAAGGACTCTGCTGCATTATTTAAGGACTTTGTTGCATTATTTAAGGATTCTGCTGCATTATTTAAGGACTTTGCTGCATTATTTAAGGACTTTGCCGCATTATTTAAGGACTATGCTTTGGTATTTAAGGACTCTGCTGCATTATTTAAGGACTTTGCTGCATTATTTAAGGACTCTGCTGCATTATTTAATTACTTTGCTGCATTATTTAAGGACTCTGCTGCGGTATTTAAGGACTCTGCTGCAGTATTTAAGGACTCTGCTGCATTATTTAAGGACACTGCTGCAGAATTTAAGGAATCTGCTTCATTATTTAAGGACTTTGTTGCTTTATTTAAGGTCTCTGCTGCATTATTTAAGGACTCTGCTATGGTACTTAAGGACTTTGCTGCATTATTTAAGGACTCTGCTGCATTATTTAAGAACTTTGTTGCATTATTTAAGGACTCTGCTGCATTATTTAAGGACTTTGTTGCATTATGTAAGGACTCTGCTGCATTATTTAAGGACTTTGCTGCATTATTTAAGGACTCTGCTGCATTATTTAATGACTTTGTTGCATTATATAAGGACTCTGCTGCATTATTTAAGGACTATGTTGCATTATGTTAGAAGTCTGCTGCATTATTTAAGGACTTTGATGCATTATTTAAGGACTCTGCTGCATTATTTGAGGACTTTATTGCATTATTTAAGGACTCTGCTGCATTATTTAATGACTCTGCTGAAGCATTTGAGGACTCAGCTGCATTATTTAAGGTCTCTGCTGTATTATTTAAGGACTCTGCTGCATTATTTAATGACTCTGCTGCGGTATTTAAGGACTCTGCTGCATTATTTAAGGACTTTGCTGCATTATTTAAGGACTGCTGCGTTATTTAAGGACTCTGCTGCATTATTTAAGACTTTGCTGCATTATTTAAGGACTCTGCTGCAGTGTTTAATGACTCTGCTGAAGCAATTGGGGACTCAGATGCATTGTTTAAGGACTCTGCTGCATTATGTAAGGACTTTGCTGCTTTATTTAAGGACTTTGCTGCATTATTTAAGGACTTTGTTGCATTATTTAAGGACTCTGCTGCATTATTTAAGGACTTTGTTGCATTATTTAAGGACTCTGCCGCATTATTTAAGGACTATGCTTTGGTATTTAAGGACTCTGCTGCATTATTTAAGGACTTTGCTGCATTATTTAAGGACTCTGCTGCATTATTTAATTACTTTGCTGCATTATTTAAGGACTCTGCTGCGGTATTTAAGGACTCTGCTGCATTATTTAAGGACTTTGATGCATTATTTAAGGACACTGCTGCAGAATTTAAGGAATCTGCTTCATTATTTAAGGACTTTGTTGCATTATTTAAGGTCTCTGCTGCATTATTTAAGGACTCTGCTATGGTACTTAAGGACTTTGCTGCATTATTTAAGGACTCTGCTGCATTATTTAAGAACTTTGTTGCATTGTTTAAGGACTCTGCTGCATTATTTAAGGACTTTGTTGCATTATGTTAGGACTCTGCTGCATTATTTAACGACTTTGCTGCATTATTTAAGGACTCTGCTGCATAATTTAAGGACTTTATTGCATTATTTTAGGATCCTGCTGCATTATTTAATGACTCTGCTGAAGCATTTGAGGACTCAGCTGCATTATTAAAGGTCTCTGCTGCATTATTTAAGGATCCTGCTGAAGCATTTGAGGACTCAGCTGCATTATTTAAGGACTTTGCTGCATTATTTAACGACTCTGCTGCGTTATTTAAGGACTCTGCTGCATTATTTAAGAACTTTGCTGCATTATTTAAGGACTCTTCTGCATTATTTAATGACTCTGCTGAAGTATTTGAGGACTCAGCTGCATTATTTAAGGACTCTGCTGCATTATTTAAGGAATTTGCTGCATTATTTAAGGACTCTGCTGCGTTATTTAAGGACTCTGCTGCATTATTTAAGGACTTTGATGCATTATTTAAGGACGCTGCTGCAGAATTTAAGGAATCTGCTGCATTATTTAAGGACTTTGTTGCATTATTTAAGGTCTCTGCTGCATTATTTAAGGACTCTGCTGTGGTATTTAAGGACTCTGCTGCATTATTTAAGGAATTTGTTGCATTATTTAAGGACGCTGCTGCATTATTTAAGGACTTTGTTGCTTTATTTAAGGACTCTGCTGCAGTATTTAATGACTCTGCTGAAGCATTTGGGGACTCAGATGCATTATTTAAGGACTCTGCTGCATTATGTAAGGGCTTTGCTGCTTTATTTAAGGACTCTTTTGCATTATTTAAGGACTTTGTTGCATTATTTAAGGACTCTGCTGCATTATTTAAGGACTTTGCTGCATTATTTAAGGACTATGCTTTGGTATTTAAGGACTCTGCTGCATTATTTAAGGACTTTGCTGCATTATTTAAGGACTCTGCTGCATTATTTAATTACTTTGCTGCATTATTTAAGGACTCTGCTGCGGTATTTAAGGACTCTGCTGCATTATTTAAGGACTTTGATGCATTATTTAAGGACTTTGCTGCATTATTTAATAACTTTGTTGCATTATATAAGTACTGTGCTGCATTATTTAAGGACTTTGTTGCATTATGTAAGGAGTCTGCTGCATTATTTAAGGACTTTGCTGCATTATTTAACGACTCTGCTGAAGCATTTGAGGACTCAGCTGCATTATTTAAGGACTCTGCTGCATTATTTAAGGAATTTGCTGCATTATTTAAGGACTCTGCTGCGGTATTTAAGGACTCTGCTGCATTATTTAAGGACTTTGTTGCATTATGTATGGAGTCTGCTGCATTATTTAAGGACTTTGCTGCATTATTTAATGAATCTGCTGAAGCATTTGAGGACTCAACTGCATTATTTAAGGTCTCTGCTGCATTATTTAAGGACTCTGCTGAAGCATTTGAGGACTCAGCTGCATGATTTAAGGACTTTGCTGCATTAGTTAAGGACTCTGCTGCATTATTTAAGGAATTTGTTGCATTATTTAAGGACTCTGCTGCATTATTTAAGGACTTTGCTGCATTATTTAATAACTTTGTTGCATTATATAAGTACTCTGCTGCATTATTTAAGGACTTTGTTGCATTATGTAAGGAGTCTGCTGCATTATTTAAGGACTTTGCTGCATTATTTAACGACTCTGCTGAAGCATTTGAGGACTCAGCTGCATTATTTAAGGACACTGCTGCATTATTTAAGGAATTTGCTGCATTATTTAAGGACTCTGCTGCGGTATTTAAGGACTCTGCTGCATTATTTAAGGACTTTGTTGCATTATTTAAGGTCTCTGCTGCAGTATTTAATGACTCTGCTGAAGCATTTGGGCACTCAGATGCATTATTTAAGGACTCTGCTGCATTATGTAAGGGCTTTGCTGCTTTATTTAAGGACTCTTTTGCATTATTTAAGGACTTTGTTGCATTATTTAAGGACTCTGCTGCATTATTTAAGGACTTTGTTGCATTATTTAAGGATTCTGCTGCATTATTTAAGGACTTTGCTGCATTATTTAAGGACTTTGCCGCATTATTTAAGGACTATGCTTTGGTATTTAAGGACTCTGCTGCATTATTTAAGGACTTTGCTGCATTATTTAAGGACTCTGCTGCATTATTTAATTACTTTGCTGCATTATTTAAGGACTCTGCTGCGGTATTTAAGGACTCTGCTGCAGTATTTAAGGACTCTGCTGCATTATTTAAGGACACTGCTGCAGAATTTAAGGAATCTGCTTCATTATTTAAGGACTTTGTTGCTTTATTTAAGGTCTCTGCTGCATTATTTAAGGACTCTGCTATGGTACTTAAGGACTTTGCTGCATTATTTAAGGACTTTGCTGCATTATTTAAGGACTCTGCTGCATTATTTAAGAACTTTGTTGCATTATTTAAGGACTCTGCTGCATTATTTAAGGACTTTGTTGCATTATGTAAGGACTCTGCTGCATTATTTAAGGACTTTGCTGCATTATTTAAGGACTCTGCTGCATAATTTAAGGACTTTATTGCATTATTTTAGGATCCTGCTGCATTATTTAATGACTCTGCTGAAGCATTTGAGGACTCAGCTGCATTATTAAAGGTCTCTGCTGCATTATTTAAGGATCCTGCTGAAGCATTTGAGGACTCAGTTGCATTATTTAAGGACTTTGCTGCATTATTTAACGACTCTGCTGCATTATCTAAGGACTCTGCTGCTTTATTTAAGGACTTTCCTGCATTATTTAAGGAGTCTTCTGCATTATTTAATGACTCTGCTGAAGCATTTGAGGACTCAGCTGCATTATTTAAGGACTCTGCTGCATTATTTAAGGACTTTGCTGCATTATTTAATGACTCTGCTGAAGCATTTGAGGACTCAGCTGCATTATTTAAGGACTCTGCTGCATTATTTAAGGAATTTGCTGCATTATTTAAGGACTCTGCTGCGGTATTTAAGGACTCTGCTGCATTATTTAAGGACTTTGATGCATTATTTAAGGACGCTGCTGCAGAATTTAAGGAATCTGCTGCATTATTTAAGGACTTTGTTGCATTATTTAAGGTCTCTGCTGCTGTGTTTAAGAACTCTGCTGCATTATTTAAGGACTTTGCTGAATTATTTTAGGACTCTGCTGCATTATTTAAGGACTTTGCTGTATTATTTAAGGACTCTACTGCATTATTTAAGGACTTTGTTGCATTATTTAAGGACTCTGCTGCATTATTTAAGGACTTTGCTGTATTATTTAAGGACTCTGCTGCATTATTTAAGGACTTTTTTGCATTATTTAAGGACTCTGCTGCATTATTTAAGGACTTTGCTGCATTATTTAAGGACTCTGCTGCATTATTTAAGGACTTTGCTGCATTATTTAATGACTCTGCTGCATTATTTAAGGACTTTGTTGTATTATTTAAGGACTTTGCTGCATTATTTAAGGACTCTGCTGCGGTATTTAAGGACTCTGCTGCATTATTTAAGGACTTTGTTGCATTATTTAAGGACTCTGCTGCATTATTTAGGGACTTTGCTGCATTATTTAAGGACTATGCTGTGGTACTTAAGGACTCTGCTGTATTATTTAAGGACTTTGCTGCATTATTTAAGGACTCTGCTGCATTATTTAATGACTTTGTTGCATTATATAAGGACTCTGCTGCATTATTTAAGGACTATGTTGCATTATGTTAGAAGTCTGCTGCATTATTTAAGGACTTTGATGCATTATTTAAGGACTCTGCTGCATTATTTGAGGACTTTATTGCATTATTTAAGGACTCTGCTGCATTATTTAATGACTCTGCTGAAGCATTTGAGGACTCAGCTGCATTATTTAAGGTCTCTGCTGTATTATTTAAGGACTCTGCTGCATTATTTAATGACTCTGCTGCGGTATTTAAGGACTCTGCTGCATTATTTAAGGACTTTGCTGCATTATTTAAGGACTGCTGCGTTATTTAAGGACTCTGCTGCATTATTTAAGACTTTGCTGCATTATTTAAGGACTCTGCTGCAGTGTTTAATGACTCTGCTGAAGCAATTGGGGACTCAGATGCATTGTTTAAGGACTCTGCTGCATTATGTAAGGACTTTGCTGCTTTATTTAAGGACTTTGCTGCATTATTTAAGGACTTTGTTGCATTATTTAAGGACTCTGCTGCATTATTTAAGGACTTTGTTGCATTATTTAAGGACTCTGCCGCATTATTTAAGGACTATGCTTTGGTATTTAAGGACTCTGCTGCATTATTTAAGGACTTTGCTGCATTATTTAAGGACTATGCTGCATTATTTAATTACTTTGCTGCATTATTTAAGGACTCTGCTGCGGTATTTAAGGACTCTGCTGCATTATTTAAGGACTTTGATGCATTATTTAAGGACACTGCTGCAGAATTTAAGGAATCTGCTTCATTATTTAAGGACTTTGTTGCATTATTTAAGGTCTCTGCTGCATTATTTAAGGACTCTGCTATGGTACTTAAGGACTTTGCTGCATTATTTAAGGACTCTGCTGCATTATTTAAGAACTTTGTTGCATTGTTTAAGGACTCTGCTGCATTATTTAAGGACTTTGTTGCATTATGTTAGGACTCTGCTGCATTATTTAACGACTTTGCTGCATTATTTAAGGACTCTGCTGCATAATTTAAGGACTTTATTGCATTATTTTAGGATCCTGCTGCATTATTTAATGACTCTGCTGAAGCATTTGAGGACTCAGCTGCATTATTAAAGGTCTCTGCTGCATTATTTAAGGATCCTGCTGAAGCATTTGAGGACTCAGCTGCATTATTTAAGGACTTTGCTGCATTATTTAACGACTCTGCTGCGTTATTTAAGGACTCTGCTGCATTATTTAAGAACTTTGCTGCATTATTTAAGGACTCTTCTGCATTATTTAATGACTCTGCTGAAGTATTTGAGGACTCAGCTGCATTATTTAAGGACTCTGCTGCATTATTTAAGGAATTTGCTGCATTATTTAAGGACTCTGCTGCGTTATTTAAGGACTCTGCTGCATTATTTAAGGACTTTGATGCATTATTTAAGGACGCTGCTGCAGAATTTAAGGAATCTGCTGCATTATTTAAGGACTTTGTTGCATTATTTAAGGTCTCTGCTGCATTATTTAAGGACTGCTGAAGCATTTGAGGACTCAGCTGCATGATTTAAGGACTTTGCTGAATTATTTAAGGACTCTGCTGCATTATTTAAGGAATTTGTTGCATTATTTAAGGACTCTGCTGCATTATTTAAGGAATTTGTTGCATTATTTAAGGACTCTGCTGCATTATTTAAGGACTTTGCTGCATTATTTAATAACTTTGTTGCATTATATAAGTACTCTGCTGCATTATTTAAGGACTTTGTTGCATTATGTAAGGAGTCTGCTGCATTATTTAAGGAGTCTGCTGCATTATTTAATGACTATGCTGCATTATTTAAGGACTGCTGCGTTATTTAAGGACTCTGCTGCATTATTTAAGACTTTGCTGCATTATTTAAGGACTCTGCTGCAGTATTTAATGACTCTGCTGAAGCATTTGGGGACTCAGATGCTTTATTTAAGGACTCTGTTGCATTATTTAAGGACTTTGTTGCATTATTTAAGGACTCTGCTGCATTATTTAAGGACTTTGTTGCATTATTTAAGGATTCTGCTGCATTTTTTAAGGACTTTGCTGCATTATTTAAGGACTCTGCTGCATTATTTAATTACTTTGCTCCATTATTTAAGGACTCTGCTGCGGTATTTAAGGACTCTGCTGCATTATTTAAGGACTGTGATGCATTATTTAAGGACGCTGCTGCAGAATTTAAGGAATCTGCTGCATTATTTAAGGACTTTGTTGCATTATTTAAGGTCTCTGCTGCATTATTTAAGGACTCTGCTATGGTACTTAAGGACTTTGCTGCATTATTTAAGGACTTTGCTGCATTATTTAAGGACTCTGCTGCATTATTTAAGAACTGTGTTGCATTATTTAAGGACTCTGCTGCATTATTTAAGGACTTTGTTGCATTATGTAAGGACTCTGCTGCATTATTTAAGGACTTTGCTGCATTATTTAAGGACTCTGCTGCATTATTTAAGAACTTTGTTGCATTATTTAAGGACTCTGCTGCATTATTTAAGGACTTTGTTGCATTATGTAAGGACTCTGCTGCATTATTTAAGGACTTTGCTGCATTATTTAAGGACTCTGCTGCATAATTTAAGGACTTTATTGCATTATTTTAGGATCCTGCTGCATTATTTAATGACTCTGCTGAAGCATTTGAGGACTCAGCTGCATTATTAAAGGTCTCTGCTGCATTATTTAAGGATCCTGCTGAAGCATTTGAGGACTCAGTTGCATTATTTAAGGACTTTGCTGCATTATTTAACGACTCTGCTGCATTATCTAAGGACTCTGCTGCTTTATTTAAGGACTTTCCTGCATTATTTAAGGAGTCTTCTGCATTATTTAATGACTCTGCTGAAGCATTTGAGGACTCAGCTGCATTATTTAAGGACTCTGCTGCATTATTTAAGGACTTTGCTGCATTATTTAATGACTCTGCTGAAGCATTTGAGGACTCAGCTGCATTATTTAAGGACTCTGCTGCATTATTTAAGGAATTTGCTGCATTATTTAAGGACTCTGCTGCGGTATTTAAGGACTCTGCTGCATTATTTAAGGACTTTGATGCATTATTTAAGGACGCTGCTGCAGAATTTAAGGAATCTGCTGCATTATTTAAGGACTTTGTTGCATTATTTAAGGTCTCTGCTGCATTATTTAAGGACTTGCTGCATTATTTAAGGACTCTGCTGCATTATTTAAGAACTCTGCTGCATTATTTAAGGACTTTGCTGAATTATTTTAGGACTCTGCTGCATTATTTAAGGACTTTGCTGTATTATTTAAGGACTCTACTGCATTATTTAAGGACTTTGTTGCATTATTTAAGGACTCTGCTGCATTATTTAAGGACTTTGCTGTATTATTTAAGGACTCTGCTGCATTATTTAAGGACTTTTTTGCATTATTTAAGGACTCTGCTGCATTATTTAAGGACTTTGCTGCATTATTTAAGGACTCTGCTGCATTATTTAAGGACTTTGCTGCATTATTTAATGACTCTGCTGCATTATTTAAGGACTTTGTTGTATTATTTAAGGACTTTGCTGCATTATTTAAGGACTCTGCTGCGGTATTTAAGGACTCTGCTGCATTATTTAAGGACTTTGTTGCATTATTTAAGGACTCTGCTGCATTATTTAGGGACTTTGCTGCATTATTTAAGGACTATGCTGTGGTACTTAAGGACTCTGCTGTATTATTTAAGGACTTTGCTGCATTATTTAAGGACTCTGCTGCATTATTTAATGACTTTGTTGCATTATATAAGGACTCTGCTGCATTATTTAAGGACTATGTTGCATTATGTTAGAAGTCTGCTGCATTATTTAAGGACTTTGATGCATTATTTAAGGACTCTGCTGCATTATTTGAGGACTTTATTGCATTATTTAAGGACTCTGCTGCATTATTTAATGACTCTGCTGAAGCATTTGAGGACTCAGCTGCATTATTTAAGGTCTCTGCTGTATTATTTAAGGACTCTGCTGCATTATTTAATGACTCTGCTGCGGTATTTAAGGACTCTGCTGCATTATTTAAGGACTTTGCTGCATTATTTAAGGACTGCTGCGTTATTTAAGGACTCTGCTGCATTATTTAAGACTTTGCTGCATTATTTAAGGACTCTGCTGCAGTGTTTAATGACTCTGCTGAAGCAATTGGGGACTCAGATGCATTGTTTAAGGACTCTGCTGCATTATGTAAGGACTTTGCTGCTTTATTTAAGGACTTTGCTGCATTATTTAAGGACTTTGTTGCATTATTTAAGGACTCTGCTGCATTATTTAAGGACTTTGTTGCATTATTTAAGGACTCTGCCGCATTATTTAAGGACTATGCTTTGGTATTTAAGGACTCTGCTGCATTATTTAAGGACTTTGCTGCATTATTTAAGGACTCTGCTGCATTATTTAATTACTTTGCTGCATTATTTAAGGACTCTGCTGCGGTATTTAAGGACTCTGCTGCATTATTTAAGGACTTTGATGCATTATTTAAGGACACTGCTGCAGAATTTAAGGAATCTGCTTCATTATTTAAGGACTTTGTTGCATTATTTAAGGTCTCTGCTGCATTATTTAAGGACTCTGCTATGGTACTTAAGGACTTTGCTGCATTATTTAAGGACTCTGCTGCATTATTTAAGAACTTTGTTGCATTGTTTAAGGACTCTGCTGCATTATTTAAGGACTTTGTTGCATTATGTTAGGACTCTGCTGCATTATTTAACGACTTTGCTGCATTATTTAAGGACTCTGCTGCATAATTTAAGGACTTTATTGCATTATTTTAGGATCCTGCTGCATTATTTAATGACTCTGCTGAAGCATTTGAGGACTCAGCTGCATTATTAAAGGTCTCTGCTGCATTATTTAAGGATCCTGCTGAAGCATTTGAGGACTCAGCTGCATTATTTAAGGACTTTGCTGCATTATTTAACGACTCTGCTGCGTTATTTAAGGACTCTGCTGCATTATTTAAGAACTTTGCTGCATTATTTAAGGACTCTTCTGCATTATTTAATGACTCTGCTGAAGTATTTGAGGACTCAGCTGCATTATTTAAGGACTCTGCTGCATTATTTAAGGAATTTGCTGCATTATTTAAGGACTCTGCTGCGTTATTTAAGGACTCTGCTGCATTATTTAAGGACTTTGATGCATTATTTAAGGACGCTGCTGCAGAATTTAAGGAATCTGCTGCATTATTTAAGGACTTTGTTGCATTATTTAAGGTCTCTGCTGCATTATTTAAGGACTCTGCTGAAGCATTTGAGGACTCAGCTGCATGATTTAAGGACTTTGCTGAATTATTTAAGGACTCTGCTGCATTATTTAAGGAATTTGTTGCATTATTTAAGGACTCTGCTGCATTATTTAAGGAATTTGTTGCATTATTTAAGGACTCTGCTGCATTATTTAAGGACTTTGCTGCATTATTTAATAACTTTGTTGCATTATATAAGTACTCTGCTGCATTATTTAAGGACTTTGTTGCATTATGTAAGGAGTCTGCTGCATTATTTAAGGAGTCTGCTGCATTATTTAATGACTATGCTGCATTATTTAAGGACTGCTGCGTTATTTAAGGACTCTGCTGCATTATTTAAGACTTTGCTGCATTATTTAAGGACTCTGCTGCAGTATTTAATGACTCTGCTGAAGCATTTGGGGACTCAGATGCTTTATTTAAGGACTCTGTTGCATTATTTAAGGACTTTGTTGCATTATTTAAGGACTCTGCTGCATTATTTAAGGACTTTGTTGCATTATTTAAGGATTCTGCTGCATTTTTTAAGGACTTTGCTGCATTATTTAAGGACTCTGCTGCATTATTTAATTACTTTGCTCCATTATTTAAGGACTCTGCTGCGGTATTTAAGGACTCTGCTGCATTATTTAAGGACTGTGATGCATTATTTAAGGACGCTGCTGCAGAATTTAAGGAATCTGCTGCATTATTTAAGGACTTTGTTGCATTATTTAAGGTCTCTGCTGCATTATTTAAGGACTCTGCTATGGTACTTAAGGACTTTGCTGCATTATTTAAGGACTTTGCTGCATTATTTAAGGACTCTGCTGCATTATTTAAGAACTGTGTTGCATTATTTAAGGACTCTGCTGCATTATTTAAGGACTTTGTTGCATTATGTAAGGACTCTGCTGCATTATTTAAGGACTTTGCTGCATTATTTAAGGACTCTACTGCATAATTTAAGGACTTTATTGCATTATTTAAGGATCCTGCTGCATTATTTAATGACTCTGCTGAAGCATTTGAGGACTCAGCTGCATTATTAAAGGTCTCTGCTGCATTATTTAAGGATCCTGCTGAAGCATTTGAGGACTCAGCTGCATTATTTAAGGACTTTGCTGCATTATTTGTCGACTCTGCTGCGTTATTTAAGGACTCTGCTGCATTATTTAAGAACTTTGCTGCATTATTTAAGGACTCTTCTGCATTATTTAATGACTCTGCTGAAGTATTTGAGGACTCAGCTGCATTATTTAAGGACTCTGCTGCATTATTTAAGGAATTTGCTGCATTATTTAAGGACTCTACTGCGTTATTTAAGGACTCTGCTGCATTATTTAAGGACTTTGATGCATTATTTAAGGATGCTGCTGCAGAATTTAAGGAATCTGCTGCATTATTTAAGGACTTTGTTGCATTATTTAAGGTCTCTGCTGCATTATTTAAGGACTCTGCTGTGGTATTTAAGGACTCTGCTGCATTATTTAAGGAATTTGTTGCATTATTTAAGGACGCTGCTGCATTATTTAAGGACTTTGTTGCATTATTTAAGGACTCTGCTGCAGTATTTAATGACTCTGCTGAAGCATTTGGGGACTCAGATGCATTATTTAAGGACTCTGCTGCATTATGTAAGGGCTTTGCTGCTTTATTTAAGGACTCTTTTGCATTATTTAAGGACTCTGCTGCATTATTTAAGGACTTTGTTGCATTATTTAAGGATTTTGCTGCATTATTTAAGGATTTTGCTGCATTATTTAAGGACTTTGCCGCATTATTTAAGGACTATGCTTTGGTATTTAAGGACTCTGCTGCATTATTTAAGGACTTTGCTGCATTATTTAAGGACTCTGCTGCATTATTTAATTACTTTGCTGCATTATTTAAGGACTCTGCTGCGGTATTTAAGGACTCTGCTGCATTATTTAAGGACTTTGATGCATTATTT
The DNA here is from genome assembly GCF_046119375.1 of Phyllobates terribilis. Classification (NCBI taxonomy): domain Eukaryota; kingdom Metazoa; phylum Chordata; class Amphibia; order Anura; family Dendrobatidae; genus Phyllobates; species Phyllobates terribilis. The sequence continues at coordinate 419,770 of NW_027363178.1, forward strand.
AAGGACACTGCTGCAGAATTTAAGGAATCTGCTTCATTATTTAAGGACTTTGTTGCATTATTTAAGGTCTCTGCTGCATTATTTAAGGACTCTGCTATGGTACTTAAGAACTTTGCTGCATTATTTAAGGACTCTGCTGCATTATTTAAGAACTTTGTTGCATTGTTTAAGGACTCTGCTGCATTATTTAAGGACTTTGTTGCATTATGTTAGGACTCTGCTGCATTATTTAACGACTTTGCTGCATTATTTAAGGACTCTGCTGCATAATTTAAGGACTTTATTGCATTATTTTAGGATCCTGCTGCATTATTTAATGACTCTGCTGAAGCATTTGAGGACTCAGCTGCATTATTAAAGGTCTCTGCTGCATTATTTAAGGATCCTGCTGAAGCATTTGAGGACTCAGCTGCATTATTTAAGGACTTTGCTGCATTATTTAACGACTCTGCTGCGTTATTTAAGGACTCTGCTGCATTATTTAAGAACTTTGCTGCATTATTTAAGGACTCTTCTGCATTATTTAATGACTCTGCTGAAGTATTTGAGGACTCAGCTGCATTATTTAAGGACTCTGCTGCATTATTTAAGGAATTTGCTGCATTATTTAAGGACTCTGCTGCGTTATTTAAGGACTCTGCTGCATTATTTAAGGACTTTGATGCATTATTTAAGGTCTCTGCTGCATTATTTAAGGACTCTGCTGTGGTATTTAAGGACTCTGCTGCATTATTTAAGGAATTTGTTGCATTATTTAAGGACGCTGCTGCATTATTTAAGGACTTTGTTGCTTTATTTAAGGACTCTGCTGCAGTATTTAATGACTCTGCTGAAGCATTTGGGGACTCAGATGCATTATTTAATTACTTTGCTGCATTATTTAAGGACTCTGCTGCGGTATTTAAGGACTCTGCTGCATTATTTAAGGACTTTGATGCATTATTTAAGGACACTGCTGCAGAATTTAAGGAATCTGCTTCATTATTTAAGGACTTTGTTGCATTATTTAAGGTCTCTGCTGCATTATTTAAGGACTCTGCTATGGTACTTAAGGACTTTGCTGCATTATTTAAGGACTCTGCTGCATTATTTAAGAACTTTGTTGCATTGTTTAAGGACTCTGCTGCATTATTTAAGGACTTTGTTGCATTATGTTAGGACTCTGCTGCATTATTTAACGACTTTGCTGCATTATTTAAGGACTCTGCTGCATAATTTAAGGACTTTATTGCATTATTTTAGGATCCTGCTGCATTATTTAATGACTCTGCTGAAGCATTTGAGGACTCAGCTGCATTATTAAAGGTCTCTGCTGCATTATTTAAGGATCCTGCTGAAGCATTTGAGGACTCAGCTGCATTATTTAAGGACTTTGCTGCATTATTTAACGACTCTGCTGCGTTATTTAAGGACTCTGCTGCATTATTTAAGAACTTTGCTGCATTATTTAAGGACTCTTCTGCATTATTTAATGACTCTGCTGAAGTATTTGAGGACTCAGCTGCATTATTTAAGGACTCTGCTGCATTATTTAAGGAATTTGCTGCATTATTTAAGGACTCTGCTGCGTTATTTAAGGACTCTGCTGCATTATTTAAGGACTTTGATGCATTATTTAAGGTCTCTGCTGCATTATTTAAGGACTCTGCTGTGGTATTTAAGGACTCTGCTGCATTATTTAAGGAATTTGTTGCATTATTTAAGGACGCTGCTGCATTATTTAAGGACTTTGTTGCTTTATTTAAGGACTCTGCTGCAGTATTTAATGACTCTGCTGAAGCATTTGGGGACTCAGATGCATTATTTAAGGACTCTGCTGCTTTATGTAAGGGCTTTGCTGCTTTATTTAAGGACTCTTTTGCATTATTTAAGGACTTTGTTGCATTATTTAAGGACTCTGCTGCATTATTTAAGGACTTTGCTGCATTATTTAAGGACTATGCTTTGGTATTTAAGGACTCTGCTGCATTATTTAAGGACTTTGCTGCATTATTTAAGGACTCTGCTGCATTATTTAATTACTTTGCTGCATTATTTAAGGACTCTGCTGCGGTATTTAAGGACTCTGCTGCATTATTTAAGGACTTTGATGCATTATTTAAGGACTTTGCTGCATTATTTAATAACTTTGTTGCATTATATAAGTACTGTGCTGCATTATTTAAGGACTTTGTTGCATTATGTAAGGAGTCTGCTGCATTATTTAAGGACTTTGCTGCATTATTTAACGACTCTGCTGAAGCATTTGAGGACTCAGCTGCATTATTTAAGGACTCTGCTGCATTATTTAAGGAATTTGCTGCATTATTTAAGGACTCTGCTGCGGTATTTAAGGACTCTGCTGCATTATTTAAGGACTTTGTTGCATTATGTATGGAGTCTGCTGCATTATTTAAGGACTTTGCTGCATTATTTAATGAATCTGCTGAAGCATTTGAGGACTCAACTGCATTATTTAAGGTCTCTGCTGCATTATTTAAGGACTCTGCTGAAGCATTTGAGGACTCAGCTGCATGATTTAAGGACTTTGCTGCATTAGTTAAGGACTCTGCTGCATTATTTAAGGAATTTGTTGCATTATTTAAGGACTCTGCTGCATTATTTAAGGACTTTGCTGCATTATTTAATAACTTTGTTGCATTATATAAGTACTCTGCTGCATTATTTAAGGACTTTGTTGCATTATGTAAGGAGTCTGCTGCATTATTTAAGGACTTTGCTGCATTATTTAACGACTCTGCTGAAGCATTTGAGGACTCAGCTGCATTATTTAAGGACACTGCTGCATTATTTAAGGAATTTGCTGCATTATTTAAGGACTCTGCTGCGGTATTTAAGGACTCTGCTGCATTATTTAAGGACTTTGTTGCATTATTTAAGGTCTCTGCTGCAGTATTTAATGACTCTGCTGAAGCATTTGGGCACTCAGATGCATTATTTAAGGACTCTGCTGCATTATGTAAGGGCTTTGCTGCTTTATTTAAGGACTCTTTTGCATTATTTAAGGACTTTGTTGCATTATTTAAGGACTCTGCTGCATTATTTAAGGACTTTGTTGCATTATTTAAGGATTCTGCTGCATTATTTAAGGACTTTGCTGCATTATTTAAGGACTTTGCCGCATTATTTAAGGACTATGCTTTGGTATTTAAGGACTCTGCTGCATTATTTAAGGACTTTGCTGCATTATTTAAGGACTCTGCTGCATTATTTAATTACTTTGCTGCATTATTTAAGGACTCTGCTGCGGTATTTAAGGACTCTGCTGCAGTATTTAAGGACTCTGCTGCATTATTTAAGGACACTGCTGCAGAATTTAAGGAATCTGCTTCATTATTTAAGGACTTTGTTGCTTTATTTAAGGTCTCTGCTGCATTATTTAAGGACTCTGCTATGGTACTTAAGGACTTTGCTGCATTATTTAAGGACTTTGCTGCATTATTTAAGGACTCTGCTGCATTATTTAAGAACTTTGTTGCATTATTTAAGGACTCTGCTGCATTATTTAAGGACTTTGTTGCATTATGTAAGGACTCTGCTGCATTATTTAAGGACTTTGCTGCATTATTTAAGGACTCTGCTGCATAATTTAAGGACTTTATTGCATTATTTTAGGATCCTGCTGCATTATTTAATGACTCTGCTGAAGCATTTGAGGACTCAGCTGCATTATTAAAGGTCTCTGCTGCATTATTTAAGGATCCTGCTGAAGCATTTGAGGACTCAGTTGCATTATTTAAGGACTTTGCTGCATTATTTAACGACTCTGCTGCATTATCTAAGGACTCTGCTGCTTTATTTAAGGACTTTCCTGCATTATTTAAGGAGTCTTCTGCATTATTTAATGACTCTGCTGAAGCATTTGAGGACTCAGCTGCATTATTTAAGGACTCTGCTGCATTATTTAAGGACTTTGCTGCATTATTTAATGACTCTGCTGAAGCATTTGAGGACTCAGCTGCATTATTTAAGGACTCTGCTGCATTATTTAAGGAATTTGCTGCATTATTTAAGGACTCTGCTGCGGTATTTAAGGACTCTGCTGCATTATTTAAGGACTTTGATGCATTATTTAAGGACGCTGCTGCAGAATTTAAGGAATCTGCTGCATTATTTAAGGACTTTGTTGCATTATTTAAGGTCTCTGCTGCATTATTTAAGGACTTTCTGCATTATTTAAGGACTCTGCTGCTGTGTTTAAGAACTCTGCTGCATTATTTAAGGACTTTGCTGAATTATTTTAGGACTCTGCTGCATTATTTAAGGACTTTGCTGTATTATTTAAGGACTCTACTGCATTATTTAAGGACTTTGTTGCATTATTTAAGGACTCTGCTGCATTATTTAAGGACTTTGCTGTATTATTTAAGGACTCTGCTGCATTATTTAAGGACTTTTTTGCATTATTTAAGGACTCTGCTGCATTATTTAAGGACTTTGCTGCATTATTTAAGGACTCTGCTGCATTATTTAAGGACTTTGCTGCATTATTTAATGACTCTGCTGCATTATTTAAGGACTTTGTTGTATTATTTAAGGACTTTGCTGCATTATTTAAGGACTCTGCTGCGGTATTTAAGGACTCTGCTGCATTATTTAAGGACTTTGTTGCATTATTTAAGGACTCTGCTGCATTATTTAGGGACTTTGCTGCATTATTTAAGGACTATGCTGTGGTACTTAAGGACTCTGCTGTATTATTTAAGGACTTTGCTGCATTATTTAAGGACTCTGCTGCATTATTTAATGACTTTGTTGCATTATATAAGGACTCTGCTGCATTATTTAAGGACTATGTTGCATTATGTTAGAAGTCTGCTGCATTATTTAAGGACTTTGATGCATTATTTAAGGACTCTGCTGCATTATTTGAGGACTTTATTGCATTATTTAAGGACTCTGCTGCATTATTTAATGACTCTGCTGAAGCATTTGAGGACTCAGCTGCATTATTTAAGGTCTCTGCTGTATTATTTAAGGACTCTGCTGCATTATTTAATGACTCTGCTGCGGTATTTAAGGACTCTGCTGCATTATTTAAGGACTTTGCTGCATTATTTAAGGACTGCTGCGTTATTTAAGGACTCTGCTGCATTATTTAAGACTTTGCTGCATTATTTAAGGACTCTGCTGCAGTGTTTAATGACTCTGCTGAAGCAATTGGGGACTCAGATGCATTGTTTAAGGACTCTGCTGCATTATGTAAGGACTTTGCTGCTTTATTTAAGGACTTTGCTGCATTATTTAAGGACTTTGTTGCATTATTTAAGGACTCTGCTGCATTATTTAAGGACTTTGTTGCATTATTTAAGGACTCTGCCGCATTATTTAAGGACTATGCTTTGGTATTTAAGGACTCTGCTGCATTATTTAAGGACTTTGCTGCATTATTTAAGGACTCTGCTGCATTATTTAATTACTTTGCTGCATTATTTAAGGACTCTGCTGCGGTATTTAAGGACTCTGCTGCATTATTTAAGGACTTTGATGCATTATTTAAGGACACTGCTGCAGAATTTAAGGAATCTGCTTCATTATTTAAGGACTTTGTTGCATTATTTAAGGTCTCTGCTGCATTATTTAAGGACTCTGCTATGGTACTTAAGGACTTTGCTGCATTATTTAAGGACTCTGCTGCATTATTTAAGAACTTTGTTGCATTGTTTAAGGACTCTGCTGCATTATTTAAGGACTTTGTTGCATTATGTTAGGACTCTGCTGCATTATTTAACGACTTTGCTGCATTATTTAAGGACTCTGCTGCATAATTTAAGGACTTTATTGCATTATTTTAGGATCCTGCTGCATTATTTAATGACTCTGCTGAAGCATTTGAGGACTCAGCTGCATTATTAAAGGTCTCTGCTGCATTATTTAAGGATCCTGCTGAAGCATTTGAGGACTCAGCTGCATTATTTAAGGACTTTGCTGCATTATTTAACGACTCTGCTGCGTTATTTAAGGACTCTGCTGCATTATTTAAGAACTTTGCTGCATTATTTAAGGACTCTTCTGCATTATTTAATGACTCTGCTGAAGTATTTGAGGACTCAGCTGCATTATTTAAGGACTCTGCTGCATTATTTAAGGAATTTGCTGCATTATTTAAGGACTCTGCTGCGTTATTTAAGGACTCTGCTGCATTATTTAAGGACTTTGATGCATTATTTAAGGACGCTGCTGCAGAATTTAAGGAATCTGCTGCATTATTTAAGGACTTTGTTGCATTATTTAAGGTCTCTGCTGCATTATTTAAGGACTCTGCTGAAGCATTTGAGGACTCAGCTGCATGATTTAAGGACTTTGCTGAATTATTTAAGGACTCTGCTGCATTATTTAAGGAATTTGTTGCATTATTTAAGGACTCTGCTGCATTATTTAAGGAATTTGTTGCATTATTTAAGTACTCTGCTGCATTATTTAAGGACTTTGCTGCATTATTTAATAACTTTGTTGCATTATATAAGTACTCTGCTGCATTATTTAAGGACTTTGTTGCATTATGTAAGGAGTCTGCTGCATTATTTAAGGAGTCTGCTGCATTATTTAATGACTATGCTGCATTATTTAAGGACTGCTGCGTTATTTAAGGACTCTGCTGCATTATTTAAGACTTTGCTGCATTATTTAAGGACTCTGCTGCAGTATTTAATGACTCTGCTGAAGCATTTGGGGACTCAGATGCTTTATTTAAGGACTCTGTTGCATTATTTAAGGACTTTGTTGCATTATTTAAGGACTCTGCTGCATTATTTAAGGACTTTGTTGCATTATTTAAGGATTCTGCTGCATTTTTTAAGGACTTTGCTGCATTATTTAAGGACTCTGCTGCATTATTTAATTACTTTGCTCCATTATTTAAGGACTCTGCTGCGGTATTTAAGGACTCTGCTGCATTATTTAAGGACTGTGATGCATTATTTAAGGACGCTGCTGCAGAATTTAAGGAATCTGCTGCATTATTTAAGGACTTTGTTGCATTATTTAAGGTCTCTGCTGCATTATTTAAGGACTCTGCTATGGTACTTAAGGACTTTGCTGCATTATTTAAGGACTTTGCTGCATTATTTAAGGACTCTGCTGCATTATTTAAGAACTGTGTTGCATTATTTAAGGACTCTGCTGCATTATTTAAGGACTTTGTTGCATTATGTAAGGACTCTGCTGCATTATTTAAGGACTTTGCTGCATTATTTAAGGACTCTACTGCATAATTTAAGGACTTTATTGCATTATTTAAGGATCCTGCTGCATTATTTAATGACTCTGCTGAAGCATTTGAGGACTCAGCTGCATTATTAAAGGTCTCTGCTGCATTATTTAAGGATCCTGCTGAAGCATTTGAGGACTCAGCTGCATTATTTAAGGACTTTGCTGCATTATTTATCGACTCTGCTGCGTTATTTAAGGACTCTGCTGCATTATTTAAGAACTTTGCTGCATTATTTAAGGACTCTTCTGCATTATTTAATGACTCTGCTGAAGTATTTGAGGACTCAGCTGCATTATTTAAGGACTCTGCTGCATTATTTAAGGAATTTGCTGCATTATTTAAGGACTCTACTGCGTTATTTAAGGACTCTGCTGCATTATTTAAGGACTTTGATGCATTATTTAAGGATGCTGCTGCAGAATTTAAGGAATCTGCTGCATTATTTAAGGACTTTGTTGCATTATTTAAGGTCTCTGCTGCATTATTTAAGGACTCTGCTGTGGTATTTAAGGACTCTGCTGCATTATTTAAGGAATTTGTTGCATTATTTAAGGACGCTGCTGCATTATTTAAGGACTTTGTTGCATTATTTAAGGACTCTGCTGCAGTATTTAATGACTCTGCTGAAGCATTTGGGGACTCAGATGCATTATTTAAGGACTCTGCTGCATTATGTAAGGGCTTTGCTGCTTTATTTAAGGACTCTTTTGCATTATTTAAGGACTCTGCTGCATTATTTAAGGACTTTGTTGCATTATTTAAGGATTTTGCTGCATTATTTAAGGATTTTGCTGCATTATTTAAGGACTTTGCCGCATTATTTAAGGACTATGCTTTGGTATTTAAGGACTCTGCTGCATTATTTAAGGACTTTGCTGCATTATTTAAGGACTCTGCTGCATTATTTAATTACTTTGCTGCATTATTTAAGGACTCTGCTGCGGTATTTAAGGACTCTGCTGCATTATTTAAGGACTTTGATGCATTATTTAAGGACACTGCTGCAGAATTTAAGGAATCTGCTTCATTATATAAGGACTTTGTTGCATTATTTAAGGTCTCTGCTGCATTATTTAAGGACTCTGCTATGGTACTTAAGGACTTTGCTGCATTATTTAAGGACTCTGCTGCATTATTTAAGAACTTTGTTGCATTATTTAAGGACTTTGTTGCATTATGTAAGGACTCTGCTGCATTATTTAAGGACTTTGCTGCATTATTTAAGGACTCTGCTGCATAATTTAAGGACTTTATTGCATTATTTTAGGATCCTGCTGCATTATTTAATGACTCTGCTGAAGCATTTGAGGACTCCGCTGCATTATTAAAGGTCTCTGCTGCATTATTTAAGGATCCTGCTGAAGCATTTGAGGACTCAGTTGCATTATTTAAGGACTTTGCTGCATTATTTAACGACTCTGCTGCGTTATTTAAGGACTCTGCTGCATTATTTAAGAACTTTGCTGCATTATTTAAGGACTCTTCTGAATTATTTAATGACTCTGCTGAAGTATTTGAGGACTCAGCTGCATTACTTAAGGACTCTGCTGCATTATTTAAGGAATTTGCTGCATTATTTAAGGACTCTGCTGCGTTATTTAAGGACTCTGCTGCGTTATTTAAGGACTCTGCTGCATTATTTAAGGACTTTGATGCATTATTTATGGACGCTGCTGCAGAATTTAAGGAATCTGCTGCATTATTTAAGGACTTTGTTGCATTATTTAAGGTCTCTGCTGCATTATTTAAGGACTCTGCTGTGGTATTTAAGGACTCTGCTGCATTATTTAAGGAATTTGTTGCATTATTTAAGGACGCTGCTGCATTATTTAAGGTCTTTGTTGCATTATTTAAGGACTCTGCTGCAGTATTTAATGACTCTGCTGAAGCATTTGGGGACTCAGATGCATTATTTAAGGACTCTGCTGCATTATGTAAGGGCTTTGCTGCTTTATTTAAGGACTCTTTTGCATTATTTAAGGACTTTGTTGCATTATTTAAGGACTCTGCTGCATTATTTAAGGACTTTGTTGCATTATTTAAGGATCCTGCTGCATTATTTAAGGACTTTGCTGCATTATTTAAGGACTATGCTTTGGTATTTAAGGACTCTGCTGCATTATTTAAGGACTTTGCTGCATTATTTAAGGACTCTGCTGCATTATTTAATTACTTTGCTGCATTATTTAAGGACTCTGCTGCGGTATATAAGGACTCTGCTGCATTATTTAAGGACTTTGATGCATTATTTAAGGACTCTGCTGCATTATTTAAGGAATTTGTTGCATTATTTAAGGACTCTGCTGCATTATTTAATAACTTTGTTGCATTATTTAATAACTTTGTTGCATTATATAAGTACTCTGCTGCATTATTTAAGGACTTTGTTGCATTATGTAAGGAGTCTGCTGCATTATTTAAGGACTTTGCTGCATTATTTAACGACTCTGCTGAAACATTTGAGGACTCAGCTGCATTATTTAAGGACTCTGCTGCATTATTTAAGGAATTTGCTGCATTATTTAATGACTCTGCTGCATTATTTGAGGACTTTATTGCATTATTTAAGGACTCTGCTGCATTATTTAATGACTCTGCTGAAGCATTTGAGGACTCAGCTGCATTATTTAAGGTCTCTGCTGTATTATTTAAGGACTCTGCTGCATTATTTAATGACTCTGCTGCGGTATTTAAGGACTCTGCTGCATTATTTAAGGACTTTGCTGCATTATTTAAGGACTGCTGCGTTATTTAAGGACTCTGCTGCATTATTTAAGACTTTGCTGCATTATTTAAGGACTCTGCTGCAGTGTTTAATGACTCTGCTGAAGCAATTGGGGACTCAGATGCATTGTTTAAGGACTCTGCTGCATTATGTAAGGACTTTGCTGCTTTATTTAAGGACTTTGCTGCATTATTTAAGGACTTTGTTGCATTATTTAAGGACTCTGCTGCATTATTTAAGGACTTTGTTGCATTATTTAAGGACTCTGCCGCATTATTTAAGGACTATGCTTTGGTATTTAAGGACTCTGCTGCATTATTTAAGGACTTTGCTGCATTATTTAAGGACTCTGCTGCATTATTTAATTACTTTGCTGCATTATTTAAGGACTCTGCTGCGGTATTTAAGGACTCTGCTGCATTATTTAAGGACTTTGATGCATTATTTAAGGACACTGCTGCAGAATTTAAGGAATCTGCTTCATTATTTAAGGACTTTGTTGCATTATTTAAGGTCTCTGCTGCATTATTTAAGGACTCTGCTATGGTACTTAAGGACTTTGCTGCATTATTTAAGGACTCTGCTGCATTATTTAAGAACTTTGTTGCATTGTTTAAGGACTCTGCTGCATTATTTAAGGACTTTGTTGCATTATGTTAGGACTCTGCTGCATTATTTAACGACTTTGCTGCATTATTTAAGGACTCTGCTGCATAATTTAAGGACTTTATTGCATTATTTTAGGATCCTGCTGCATTATTTAATGACTCTGCTGAAGCATTTGAGGACTCAGCTGCATTATTAAAGGTCTCTGCTGCATTATTTAAGGATCCTGCTGAAGCATTTGAGGACTCAGCTGCATTATTTAAGGACTTTGCTGCATTATTTAACGACTCTGCTGCGTTATTTAAGGACTCTGCTGCATTATTTAAGAACTTTGCTGCATTATTTAAGGACTCTTCTGCATTATTTAATGACTCTGCTGAAGTATTTGAGGACTCAGCTGCATTATTTAAGGACTCTGCTGCATTATTTAAGGAATTTGCTGCATTATTTAAGGACTCTGCTGCGTTATTTAAGGACTCTGCTGCATTATTTAAGGACTTTGATGCATTATTTAAGGACGCTGCTGCAGAATTTAAGGAATCTGCTGCATTATTTAAGGACTTTGTTGCATTATTTAAGGTCTCTGCTGCATTATTTAAGGACTCTGCTGTGGTATTTAAGGACTCTGCTGCATTATTTAAGGAATTTGTTGCATTATTTAAGGACGCTGCTGCATTATTTAAGGACTTTGTTGCTTTATTTAAGGACTCTGCTGCAGTATTTAATGACTCTGCTGAAGCATTTGGGGACTCAGATGCATTATTTAAGGACTCTGCTGCATTATGTAAGGGCTTTGCTGCTTTATTTAAGGACTCTTTTGCATTATTTAAGGACTTTGTTGCATTATTTAAGGACTCTGCTGCATTATTTAAGGACTTTGCTGCATTATTTAAGGACTATGCTTTGGTATTTAAGGACTCTGCTGCATTATTTAAGGACTTTGCTGCATTATTTAAGGACTCTGCTGCATTATTTAATTACTTTGCTGCATTATTTAAGGACTCTGCTGCGGTATTTAAGGACTCTGCTGCATTATTTAAGGACTTTGATGCATTATTTAAGGACTTTGCTGCATTATTTAATAACTTTGTTGCATTATATAAGTACTGTGCTGCATTATTTAAGGACTTTGTTGCATTATGTAAGGAGTCTGCTGCATTATTTAAGGACTTTGCTGCATTATTTAACGACTCTGCTGAAGCATTTGAGGACTCAGCTGCATTATTTAAGGACTCTGCTGCATTATTTAAGGAATTTGCTGCATTATTTAAGGACTCTGCTGCGGTATTTAAGGACTCTGCTGCATTATTTAAGGACTTTGTTGCATTATGTATGGAGTCTGCTGCATTATTTAAGGACTTTGCTGCATTATTTAATGAATCTGCTGAAGCATTTGAGGACTCAACTGCATTATTTAAGGTCTCTGCTGCATTATTTAAGGACTCTGCTGAAGCATTTGAGGACTCAGCTGCATGATTTAAGGACTTTGCTGCATTAGTTAAGGACTCTGCTGCATTATTTAAGGAATTTGTTGCATTATTTAAGGACTCTGCTGCATTATTTAAGGACTTTGCTGCATTATTTAATAACTTTGTTGCATTATATAAGTACTCTGCTGCATTATTTAAGGACTTTGTTGCATTATGTAAGGAGTCTGCTGCATTATTTAAGGACTTTGCTGCATTATTTAACGACTCTGCTGAAGCATTTGAGGACTCAGCTGCATTATTTAAGGACACTGCTGCATTATTTAAGGAATTTGCTGCATTATTTAAGGACTCTGCTGCGGTATTTAAGGACTCTGCTGCATTATTTAAGGACTTTGTTGCATTATTTAAGGTCTCTGCTGCAGTATTTAATGACTCTGCTGAAGCATTTGGGCACTCAGATGCATTATTTAAGGACTCTGCTGCATTATGTAAGGGCTTTGCTGCTTTATTTAAGGACTCTTTTGCATTATTTAAGGACTTTGTTGCATTATTTAAGGACTCTGCTGCATTATTTAAGGACTTTGTTGCATTATTTAAGGATTCTGCTGCATTATTTAAGGACTTTGCTGCATTATTTAAGGACTTTGCCGCATTATTTAAGGACTATGCTTTGGTATTTAAGGACTCTGCTGCATTATTTAAGGACTTTGCTGCATTATTTAAGGACTCTGCTGCATTATTTAATTACTTTGCTGCATTATTTAAGGACTCTGCTGCGGTATTTAAGGACTCTGCTGCAGTATTTAAGGACTCTGCTGCATTATTTAAGGACACTGCTGCAGAATTTAAGGAATCTGCTTCATTATTTAAGGACTTTGTTGCTTTATTTAAGGTCTCTGCTGCATTATTTAAGGACTCTGCTATGGTACTTAAGGACTTTGCTGCATTATTTAAGGACTCTGCTGCATTATTTAAGAACTTTGTTGCATTATTTAAGGACTCTGCTGCATTATTTAAGGACTTTGTTGCATTATGTAAGGACTCTGCTGCATTATTTAAGGACTTTGCTGCATTATTTAAGGACTCTGCTGCATAATTTAAGGACTTTATTGCATTATTTTAGGATCCTGCTGCATTATTTAATGACTCTGCTGAAGCATTTGAGGACTCAGCTGCATTATTAAAGGTCTCTGCTGCATTATTTAAGGATCCTGCTGAAGCATTTGAGGACTCAGTTGCATTATTTAAGGACTTTGCTGCATTATTTAACGACTCTGCTGCGTTATTTAAGGACTCTGCTGCATTATTTAAGAACTTTGCTGCATTATTTAAGGACTCTTCTGAATTATTTAATGACTCTGCTGAAGTATTTGAGGACTCAGCTGCATTACTTAAGGACTCTGCTGCATTATTTAAGGAATTTGCTGCATTATTTAAGGACTCTGCTGCGTTATTTAAGGACTCTGCTGCGTTATTTAAGGACTCTGCTGCATTATTTAAGGACTTTGATGCATTATTTATGGACGCTGCTGCAGAATTTAAGGAATCTGCTGCATTATTTAAGGACTTTGTTGCATTATTTAAGGTCTCTGCTGCATTATTTAAGGACTCTGCTGTGGTATTTAAGGACTCTGCTGCATTATTTAAGGAATTTGTTGCATTATTTAAGGACGCTGCTGCATTATTTAAGGTCTTTGTTGCATTATTTAAGGACTCTGCTGCAGTATTTAATGACTCTGCTGAAGCATTTGGGGACTCAGATGCATTATTTAAGGACTCTGCTGCATTATGTAAGGGCTTTGCTGCTTTATTTAAGGACTCTTTTGCATTATTTAAGGACTTTGTTGCATTATTTAAGGACTCTGCTGCATTATTTAAGGACTTTGTTGCATTATTTAAGGATCCTGCTGCATTATTTAAGGACTTTGCTGCATTATTTAAGGACTATGCTTTGGTATTTAAGGACTCTGCTGCATTATTTAAGGACTTTGCTGCATTATTTAAGGACTCTGCTGCATTATTTAATTACTTTGCTGCATTATTTAAGGACTCTGCTGCGGTATTTAAGGACTCTGCTGCATTATTTAAGGACTTTGATGCATTATTTAAGGACTCTGCTGCATTATTTAAGGAATTTGTTGCATTATTTAAGGACTCTGCTGCATTATTTAATAACTTTGTTGCATTATTTAATAACTTTGTTGCATTATATAAGTACTCTGCTGCATTATTTAAGGACTTTGTTGCATTATGTAAGGAGTCTGCTGCATTATTTAAGGACTTTGCTGCATTATTTAACGACTCTGCTGAAACATTTGAGGACTCAGCTGCATTATTTAAGGACTCTGCTGCATTATTTAAGGAATTTGCTGCATTATTTAATGACTCTGCTGCATTATTTGAGGACTTTATTGCATTATTTAAGGACTCTGCTGCATTATTTAATGACTCTGCTGAAGCATTTGAGGACTCAGCTGCATTATTTAAGGTCTCTGCTGTATTATTTAAGGACTCTGCTGCATTATTTAATGACTCTGCTGCGGTATTTAAGGACTCTGCTGCATTATTTAAGGACTTTGCTGCATTATTTAAGGACTGCTGCGTTATTTAAGGACTCTGCTGCATTATTTAAGACTTTGCTGCATTATTTAAGGACTCTGCTGCAGTGTTTAATGACTCTGCTGAAGCAATTGGGGACTCAGATGCATTGTTTAAGGACTCTGCTGCATTATGTAAGGACTTTGCTGCTTTATTTAAGGACTTTGCTGCATTATTTAAGGACTTTGTTGCATTATTTAAGGACTCTGCTGCATTATTTAAGGACTTTGTTGCATTATTTAAGGACTCTGCCGCATTATTTAAGGACTATGCTTTGGTATTTAAGGACTCTGCTGCATTATTTAAGGACTTTGCTGCATTATTTAAGGACTCTGCTGCATTATTTAATTACTTTGCTGCATTATTTAAGGACTCTGCTGCGGTATTTAAGGACTCTGCTGCATTATTTAAGGACTTTGATGCATTATTTAAGGACACTGCTGCAGAATTTAAGGAATCTGCTTCATTATTTAAGGACTTTGTTGCATTATTTAAGGTCTCTGCTGCATTATTTAAGGACTCTGCTATGGTACTTAAGGACTTTGCTGCATTATTTAAGGACTCTGCTGCATTATTTAAGAACTTTGTTGCATTGTTTAAGGACTCTGCTGCATTATTTAAGGACTTTGTTGCATTATGTTAGGACTCTGCTGCATTATTTAACGACTTTGCTGCATTATTTAAGGACTCTGCTGCATAATTTAAGGACTTTATTGCATTATTTTAGGATCCTGCTGCATTATTTAATGACTCTGCTGAAGCATTTGAGGACTCAGCTGCATTATTAAAGGTCTCTGCTGCATTATTTAAGGATCCTGCTGAAGCATTTGAGGACTCAGCTGCATTATTTAAGGACTTTGCTGCATTATTTAACGACTCTGCTGCGTTATTTAAGGACTCTGCTGCATTATTTAAGAACTTTGCTGCATTATTTAAGGACTCTTCTGCATTATTTAATGACTCTGCTGAAGTATTTGAGGACTCAGCTGCATTATTTAAGGACTCTGCTGCATTATTTAAGGAATTTGCTGCATTATTTAAGGACTCTGCTGCGTTATTTAAGGACTCTGCTGCATTATTTAAGGACTTTGATGCATTATTTAAGGACGCTGCTGCAGAATTTAAGGAATCTGCTGCATTATTTAAGGACTTTGTTGCATTATTTAAGGTCTCTGCTGCATTATTTAAGGACTCTGCTGTGGTATTTAAGGACTCTGCTGCATTATTTAAGGAATTTGTTGCATTATTTAAGGACGCTGCTGCATTATTTAAGGACTTTGTTGCTTTATTTAAGGACTCTGCTGCAGTATTTAATGACTCTGCTGAAGCATTTGGGGACTCAGATGCATTATTTAAGGACTCTGCTGCATTATGTAAGGGCTTTGCTGCTTTATTTAAGGACTCTTTTGCATTATTTAAGGACTTTGTTGCATTATTTAAGGACTCTGCTGCATTATTTAAGGACTTTGCTGCATTATTTAAGGACTATGCTTTGGTATTTAAGGACTCTGCTGCATTATTTAAGGACTTTGCTGCATTATTTAAGGACTCTGCTGCATTATTTAATTACTTTGCTGCATTATTTAAGGACTCTGCTGCGGTATTTAAGGACTCTGCTGCATTATTTAAGGACTTTGATGCATTATTTAAGGACTTTGCTGCATTATTTAATAACTTTGTTGCATTATATAAGTACTGTGCTGCATTATTTAAGGACTTTGTTGCATTATGTAAGGAGTCTGCTCCATTATTTAAGGACTTTGCTGCATTATTTAACGACTCTGCTGAAGCATTTGAGGACTCAGCTGCATTATTTAAGGACTCTGCTGCATTATTTAAGGAATTTGCTGCATTATTTAAGGACTCTGCTGCGGTATTTAAGGACTCTGCTGCATTATTTAAGGACTTTGTTGCATTATGTATGGAGTCTGCTGCATTATTTAAGGACTTTGCTGCATTATTTAATGAATCTGCTGAAGCATTTGAGGACTCAACTGCATTATTTAAGGTCTCTGCTGCATTATTTAAGGACTCTGCTGAAGCATTTGAGGACTCAGCTGCATGATTTAAGGACTTTGCTGCATTAGTTAAGGACTCTGCTGCATTATTTAAGGAATTTGTTGCATTATTTAAGGACTCTGCTGCATTATTTAAGGACTTTGCTGCATTATTTAATAACTTTGTTGCATTATATAAGTACTCTGCTGCATTATTTAAGGACTTTGTTGCATTATGTAAGGAGTCTGCTGCATTATTTAAGGACTTTGCTGCATTATTTAACGACTCTGCTGAAGCATTTGAGGACTCAGCTGCATTATTTAAGGACACTGCTGCATTATTTAAGGAATTTGCTGCATTATTTAAGGACTCTGCTGCGGTATTTAAGGACTCTGCTGCATTATTTAAGGACTTTGTTGCATTATTTAAGGTCTCTGCTGCAGTATTTAATGACTCTGCTGAAGCATTTGGGCACTCAGATGCATTATTTAAGGACTCTGCTGCATTATGTAAGGGCTTTGCTGCTTTATTTAAGGACTCTTTTGCATTATTTAAGGACTTTGTTGCATTATTTAAGGACTCTGCTGCATTATTTAAGGACTTTGTTGCATTATTTAAGGATTCTGCTGCATTATTTAAGGACTTTGCTGCATTATTTAAGGACTTTGCCGCATTATTTAAGGACTATGCTTTGGTATTTAAGGACTCTGCTGCATTATTTAAGGACTTTGCTGCATTATTTAAGGACTCTGCTGCATTATTTAATTACTTTGCTGCATTATTTAAGGACTCTGCTGCGGTATTTAAGGACTCTGCTGCAGTATTTAAGGACTCTGCTGCATTATTTAAGGACACTGCTGCAGAATTTAAGGAATCTGCTTCATTATTTAAGGACTTTGTTGCTTTATTTAAGGTCTCTGCTGCATTATTTAAGGACTCTGCTATGGTACTTAAGGACTTTGCTGCATTATTTAAGGACTTTGCTGCATTATTTAAGGACTCTGCTGCATTATTTAAGAACTTTGTTGCATTATTTAAGGACTCTGCTGCATTATTTAAGGACTTTGTTGCATTATGTAAGGACTCTGCTGCATTATTTAAGGACTTTGCTGCATTATTTAAGGACTCTGCTGCATAATTTAAGGACTTTATTGCATTATTTTAGGATCCTGCTGCATTATTTAATGACTCTGCTGAAGCATTTGAGGACTCAGCTGCATTATTAAAGGTCTCTGCTGCATTATTTAAGGATCCTGCTGAAGCATTTGAGGACTCAGTTGCATTATTTAAGGACTTTGCTGCATTATTTAACGACTCTGCTGCATTATCTAAGGACTCTGCTGCTTTATTTAAGGACTTTCCTGCATTATTTAAGGAGTCTTCTGCATTATTTAATGACTCTGCTGAAGCATTTGAGGACTCAGCTGCATTATTTAAGGACTCTGCTGCATTATTTAAGGACTTTGCTGCATTATTTAATGACTCTGCTGAAGCATTTGAGGACTCAGCTGCATTATTTAAGGACTCTGCTGCATTATTTAAGGAATTTGCTGCATTATTTAAGGACTCTGCTGCGGTATTTAAGGACTCTGCTGCATTATTTAAGGACTTTGATGCATTATTTAAGGACGCTGCTGCAGAATTTAAGGAATCTGCTGCATTATTTAAGGACTTTGTTGCATTATTTAAGGTCTCTGCTGCATTATTTAAGGACTTGCTGCATTATTTAAGGACTCTGCTGCTGTGTTTAAGAACTCTGCTGCATTATTTAAGGACTTTGCTGAATTATTTTAGGACTCTGCTGCATTATTTAAGGACTTTGCTGTATTATTTAAGGACTCTACTGCATTATTTAAGGACTTTGTTGCATTATTTAAGGACTCTGCTGCATTATTTAAGGACTTTGCTGTATTATTTAAGGACTCTGCTGCATTATTTAAGGACTTTTTTGCATTATTTAAGGACTCTGCTGCATTATTTAAGGACTTTGCTGCATTATTTAAGGACTCTGCTGCATTATTTAAGGACTTTGCTGCATTATTTAATGACTCTGCTGCATTATTTAAGGACTTTGTTGTATTATTTAAGGACTTTGCTGCATTATTTAAGGACTCTGCTGCGGTATTTAAGGACTCTGCTGCATTATTTAAGGACTTTGTTGCATTATTTAAGGACTCTGCTGCATTATTTAGGGACTTTGCTGCATTATTTAAGGACTATGCTGTGGTACTTAAGGACTCTGCTGTATTATTTAAGGACTTTGCTGCATTATTTAAGGACTCTGCTGCATTATTTAATGACTTTGTTGCATTATATAAGGACTCTGCTGCATTATTTAAGGACTATGTTGCATTATGTTAGAAGTCTGCTGCATTATTTAAGGACTTTGATGCATTATTTAAGGACTCTGCTGCATTATTTGAGGACTTTATTGCATTATTTAAGGACTCTGCTGCATTATTTAATGACTCTGCTGAAGCATTTGAGGACTCAGCTGCATTATTTAAGGTCTCTGCTGTATTATTTAAGGACTCTGCTGCATTATTTAATGACTCTGCTGCGGTATTTAAGGACTCTGCTGCATTATTTAAGGACTTTGCTGCATTATTTAAGGACTGCTGCGTTATTTAAGGACTCTGCTGCATTATTTAAGACTTTGCTGCATTATTTAAGGACTCTGCTGCAGTGTTTAATGACTCTGCTGAAGCAATTGGGGACTCAGATGCATTGTTTAAGGACTCTGCTGCATTATGTAAGGACTTTGCTGCTTTATTTAAGGACTTTGCTGCATTATTTAAGGACTTTGTTGCATTATTTAAGGACTCTGCTGCATTATTTAAGGACTTTGTTGCATTATTTAAGGACTCTGCCGCATTATTTAAGGACTATGCTTTGGTATTTAAGGACTCTGCTGCATTATTTAAGGACTTTGCTGCATTATTTAAGGACTCTGCTGCATTATTTAATTACTTTGCTGCATTATTTAAGGACTCTGCTGCGGTATTTAAGGACTCTGCTGCATTATTTAAGGACTTTGATGCATTATTTAAGGACACTGCTGCAGAATTTAAGGAATCTGCTTCATTATTTAAGGACTTTGTTGCATTATTTAAGGTCTCTGCTGCATTATTTAAGGACTCTGCTATGGTACTTAAGGACTTTGCTGCATTATTTAAGGACTCTGCTGCATTATTTAAGAACTTTGTTGCATTGTTTAAGGACTCTGCTGCATTATTTAAGGACTTTGTTGCATTATGTTAGGACTCTGCTGCATTATTTAACGACTTTGCTGCATTATTTAAGGACTCTGCTGCATAATTTAAGGACTTTATTGCATTATTTTAGGATCCTGCTGCATTATTTAATGACTCTGCTGAAGCATTTGAGGACTCAGCTGCATTATTAAAGGTCTCTGCTGCATTATTTAAGGATCCTGCTGAAGCATTTGAGGACTCAGCTGCATTATTTAAGGACTTTGCTGCATTATTTAACGACTCTGCTGCGTTATTTAAGGACTCTGCTGCATTATTTAAGAACTTTGCTGCATTATTTAAGGACTCTTCTGCATTATTTAATGACTCTGCTGAAGTATTTGAGGACTCAGCTGCATTATTTAAGGACTCTGCTGCATTATTTAAGGAATTTGCTGCATTATTTAAGGACTCTGCTGCGTTATTTAAGGACTCTGCTGCATTATTTAAGGACTTTGATGCATTATTTAAGGACGCTGCTGCAGAATTTAAGGAATCTGCTGCATTATTTAAGGACTTTGTTGCATTATTTAAGGTCTCTGCTGCATTATTTAAGGACTCTGCTGTGGTATTTAAGGACTCTGCTGCATTATTTAAGGAATTTGTTGCATTATTTAAGGACGCTGCTGCATTATTTAAGGACTTTGTTGCTTTATTTAAGGACTCTGCTGCAGTATTTAATGACTCTGCTGAAGCATTTGGGGACTCAGATGCATTATTTAAGGACTCTGCTGCATTATGTAAGGGCTTTGCTGCTTTATTTAAGGACTCTTTTGCATTATTTAAGGACTTTGTTGCATTATTTAAGGACTCTGCTGCATTATTTAAGGACTTTGCTGCATTATTTAAGGACTATGCTTTGGTATTTAAGGACTCTGCTGCATTATTTAAGGACTTTGCTGCATTATTTAAGGACTCTGCTGCATTATTTAATTACTTTGCTGCATTATTTAAGGACTCTGCTGCGGTATTTAAGGACTCTGCTGCATTATTTAAGGACTTTGATGCATTATTTAAGGACTTTGCTGCATTATTTAATAACTTTGTTGCATTATATAAGTACTGTGCTGCATTATTTAAGGACTTTGTTGCATTATGTAAGGAGTCTGCTGCATTATTTAAGGACTTTGCTGCATTATTTAACGACTCTGCTGAAGCATTTGAGGACTCAGCTGCATTATTTAAGGACTCTGCTGCATTATTTAAGGAATTTGCTGCATTATTTAAGGACTCTGCTGCGGTATTTAAGGACTCTGCTGCATTATTTAAGGACTTTGTTGCATTATGTATGGAGTCTGCTGCATTATTTAAGGACTTTGCTGCATTATTTAATGAATCTGCTGAAGCATTTGAGGACTCAACTGCATTATTTAAGGTCTCTGCTGCATTATTTAAGGACTCTGCTGAAGCATTTGAGGACTCAGCTGCATGATTTAAGGACTTTGCTGCATTAGTTAAGGACTCTGCTGCATTATTTAAGGAATTTGTTGCATTATTTAAGGACTCTGCTGCATTATTTAAGGACTTTGCTGCATTATTTAATAACTTTGTTGCATTATATAAGTACTCTGCTGCATTATTTAAGGACTTTGTTGCATTATGTAAGGAGTCTGCTGCATTATTTAAGGACTTTGCTGCATTATTTAACGACTCTGCTGAAGCATTTGAGGACTCAGCTGCATTATTTAAGGACACTGCTGCATTATTTAAGGAATTTGCTGCATTATTTAAGGACTCTGCTGCGGTATTTAAGGACTCTGCTGCATTATTTAAGGACTTTGTTGCATTATTTAAGGTCTCTGCTGCAGTATTTAATGACTCTGCTGAAGCATTTGGGCACTCAGATGCATTATTTAAGGACTCTGCTGCATTATGTAAGGGCTTTGCTGCTTTATTTAAGGACTCTTTTGCATTATTTAAGGACTTTGTTGCATTATTTAAGGACTCTGCTGCATTATTTAAGGACTTTGTTGCATTATTTAAGGATTCTGCTGCATTATTTAAGGACTTTGCTGCATTATTTAAGGACTTTGCCGCATTATTTAAGGACTATGCTTTGGTATTTAAGGACTCTGCTGCATTATTTAAGGACTTTGCTGCATTATTTAAGGACTCTGCTGCATTATTTAATTACTTTGCTGCATTATTTAAGGACTCTGCTGCGGTATTTAAGGACTCTGCTGCAGTATTTAAGGACTCTGCTGCATTATTTAAGGACACTGCTGCAGAATTTAAGGAATCTGCTTCATTATTTAAGGACTTTGTTGCTTTATTTAAGGTCTCTGCTGCATTATTTAAGGACTCTGCTATGGTACTTAAGGACTTTGCTGCATTATTTAAGGACTTTGCTGCATTATTTAAGGACTCTGCTGCATTATTTAAGAACTTTGTTGCATTATTTAAGGACTCTGCTGCATTATTTAAGGACTTTGTTGCATTATGTAAGGACTCTGCTGCATTATTTAAGGACTTTGCTGCATTATTTAAGGACTCTGCTGCATAATTTAAGGACTTTATTGCATTATTTTAGGATCCTGCTGCATTATTTAATGACTCTGCTGAAGCATTTGAGGACTCAGCTGCATTATTAAAGGTCTCTGCTGCATTATTTAAGGATCCTGCTGAAGCATTTGAGGACTCAGTTGCATTATTTAAGGACTTTGCTGCATTATTTAACGACTCTGCTGCATTATCTAAGGACTCTGCTGCTTTATTTAAGGACTTTCCTGCATTATTTAAGGAGTCTTCTGCATTATTTAATGACTCTGCTGAAGCATTTGAGGACTCAGCTGCATTATTTAAGGACTCTGCTGCATTATTTAAGGACTTTGCTGCATTATTTAATGACTCTGCTGAAGCATTTGAGGACTCAGCTGCATTATTTAAGGACTCTGCTGCATTATTTAAGGAATTTGCTGCATTATTTAAGGACTCTGCTGCGGTATTTAAGGACTCTGCTGCATTATTTAAGGACTTTGATGCATTATTTAAGGACGCTGCTGCAGAATTTAAGGAATCTGCTGCATTATTTAAGGACTTTGTTGCATTATTTAAGGTCTCTGCTGCATTATTTAAGGACTTGCTGCATTATTTAAGGACTCTGCTGCTGTGTTTAAGAACTCTGCTGCATTATTTAAGGACTTTGCTGAATTATTTTAGGACTCTGCTGCATTATTTAAGGACTTTGCTGTATTATTTAAGGACTCTACTGCATTATTTAAGGACTTTGTTGCATTATTTAAGGACTCTGCTGCATTATTTAAGGACTTTGCTGTATTATTTAAGGACTCTGCTGCATTATTTAAGGACTTTTTTGCATTATTTAAGGACTCTGCTGCATTATTTAAGGACTTTGCTGCATTATTTAAGGACTCTGCTGCATTATTTAAGGACTTTGCTGCATTATTTAATGACTCTGCTGCATTATTTAAGGACTTTGTTGTATTATTTAAGGACTTTGCTGCATTATTTAAGGACTCTGCTGCGGTATTTAAGGACTCTGCTGCATTATTTAAGGACTTTGTTGCATTATTTAAGGACTCTGCTGCATTATTTAGGGACTTTGCTGCATTATTTAAGGACTATGCTGTGGTACTTAAGGACTCTGCTGTATTATTTAAGGACTTTGCTGCATTATTTAAGGACTCTGCTGCATTATTTAATGACTTTGTTGCATTATATAAGGACTCTGCTGCATTATTTAAGGACTATGTTGCATTATGTTAGAAGTCTGCTGCATTATTTAAGGACTTTGATGCATTATTTAAGGACTCTGCTGCATTATTTGAGGACTTTATTGCATTATTTAAGGACTCTGCTGCATTATTTAATGACTCTGCTGAAGCATTTGAGGACTCAGCTGCATTATTTAAGGTCTCTGCTGTATTATTTAAGGACTCTGCTGCATTATTTAATGACTCTGCTGCGGTATTTAAGGA
The DNA here is from genome assembly GCF_046119375.1 of Phyllobates terribilis. Classification (NCBI taxonomy): domain Eukaryota; kingdom Metazoa; phylum Chordata; class Amphibia; order Anura; family Dendrobatidae; genus Phyllobates; species Phyllobates terribilis. The sequence goes on from NW_027363178.1 coordinate 443,529, forward strand.
CTCTGCTGCATTATTTAAGGACTTTGCTGCATTATTTAAGGACTGCTGCGTTATTTAAGGACTCTGCTGCATTATTTAAGACTTTGCTGCATTATTTAAGGACTCTGCTGCAGTGTTTAATGACTCTGCTGAAGCAATTGGGGACTCAGATGCATTGTTTAAGGACTCTGCTGCATTATGTAAGGACTTTGCTGCTTTATTTAAGGACTTTGCTGCATTATTTAAGGACTTTGTTGCATTATTTAAGGACTCTGCTGCATTATTTAAGGACTTTGTTGCATTATTTAAGGACTCTGCCGCATTATTTAAGGACTATGCTTTGGTATTTAAGGACTCTGCTGCATTATTTAAGGACTTTGCTGCATTATTTAAGGACTCTGCTGCATTATTTAATTACTTTGCTGCATTATTTAAGGACTCTGCTGCGGTATTTAAGGACTCTGCTGCATTATTTAAGGACTTTGATGCATTATTTAAGGACACTGCTGCAGAATTTAAGGAATCTGCTTCATTATTTAAGGACTTTGTTGCATTATTTAAGGTCTCTGCTGCATTATTTAAGGACTCTGCTATGGTACTTAAGGACTTTGCTGCATTATTTAAGGACTCTGCTGCATTATTTAAGAACTTTGTTGCATTGTTTAAGGACTCTGCTGCATTATTTAAGGACTCTGCTGCATTATTTAATTACTTTGCTGCATTATTTAAGGACTCTGCTGCATTATTTAATTACTTTGCTGCATTATTTAAGGACTCTGCTGCGGTATTTAAGGACTCTGCTGCATTATTTAAGGACTTTGTTGCATTATTTAAGGACTCTGCTGCATTATTTAAGGACTTTGTTGCATTATTTAAGGATTCTGCTGCATTATTTAAGGACTTTGCTGCATTATTTAAGGACTTTGCCGCATTATTTAAGGACTATGCTTTGGTATTTAAGGACTCTGCTGCATTATTTAAGGACTTTGCTGCATTATTTAAGGACTCTGCTGCATTATTTAATTACTTTGCTGCATTATTTAAGGACTCTGCTGCGGTATTTAAGGACTCTGCTGCAGTATTTAAGGACTCTGCTGCATTATTTAAGGACACTGCTGCAGAATTTAAGGAATCTGCTTCATTATTTAAGGACTTTGTTGCTTTATTTAAGGTCTCTGCTGCATTATTTAAGGACTCTGCTATGGTACTTAAGGACTTTGCTGCATTATTTAAGGACTTTGCTGCATTATTTAAGGACTCTGCTGCATTATTTAAGAACTTTGTTGCATTATTTAAGGACTCTGCTGCATTATTTAAGGACTTTGTTGCATTATGTAAGGACTCTGCTGCATTATTTAAGGACTTTGCTGCATTATTTAAGGACTCTGCTGCATAATTTAAGGACTTTATTGCATTATTTTAGGATCCTGCTGCATTATTTAATGACTCTGCTGAAGCATTTGAGGACTCAGCTGCATTATTAAAGGTCTCTGCTGCATTATTTAAGGATCCTGCTGAAGCATTTGAGGACTCAGTTGCATTATTTAAGGACTTTGCTGCATTATTTAACGACTCTGCTGCATTATCTAAGGACTCTGCTGCTTTATTTAAGGACTTTCCTGCATTATTTAAGGAGTCTTCTGCATTATTTAATGACTCTGCTGAAGCATTTGAGGACTCAGCTGCATTATTTAAGGACTCTGCTGCATTATTTAAGGACTTTGCTGCATTATTTAATGACTCTGCTGAAGCATTTGAGGACTCAGCTGCATTATTTAAGGACTCTGCTGCATTATTTAAGGAATTTGCTGCATTATTTAAGGACTCTGCTGCGGTATTTAAGGACTCTGCTGCATTATTTAAGGACCTTGATGCATTATTTAAGGACGCTGCTGCAGAATTTAAGGAATCTGCTGCATTATTTAAGGACTTTGTTGCATTATTTAAGGTCTCTGCTGCATTATTTAAGGACTTGCTGCATTATTTAAGGACTCTGCTGCTGTGTTTAAGAACTCTGCTGCATTATTTAAGGACTTTGCTGAATTATTTTAGGACTCTGCTGCATTATTTAAGGACTTTGCTGTATTATTTAAGGACTCTACTGCATTATTTAAGGACTTTGTTGCATTATTTAAGGACTCTGCTGCATTATTTAAGGACTTTGCTGTATTATTTAAGGACTCTGCTGCATTATTTAAGGACTTTTTTGCATTATTTAAGGACTCTGCTGCATTATTTAAGGACTTTGCTGCATTATTTAAGGACTCTGCTGCATTATTTAAGGACTTTGCTGCATTATTTAATGACTCTGCTGCATTATTTAAGGACTTTGTTGTATTATTTAAGGACTTTGCTGCATTATTTAAGGACTCTGCTGCGGTATTTAAGGACTCTGCTGCATTATTTAAGGACTTTGTTGCATTATTTAAGGACTCTGCTGCATTATTTAGGGACTTTGCTGCATTATTTAAGGACTATGCTGTGGTACTTAAGGACTCTGCTGTATTATTTAAGGACTTTGCTGCATTATTTAAGGACTCTGCTGCATTATTTAATGACTTTGTTGCATTATATAAGGACTCTGCTGCATTATTTAAGGACTATGTTGCATTATGTTAGAAGTCTGCTGCATTATTTAAGGACTTTGATGCATTATTTAAGGACTCTGCTGCATTATTTGAGGACTTTATTGCATTATTTAAGGACTCTGCTGCATTATTTAATGACTCTGCTGAAGCATTTGAGGACTCAGCTGCATTATTTAAGGTCTCTGCTGTATTATTTAAGGACTCTGCTGCATTATTTAATGACTCTGCTGCGGTATTTAAGGACTCTGCTGCATTATTTAAGGACTTTGCTGCATTATTTAAGGACTGCTGCGTTATTTAAGGACTCTGCTGCATTATTTAAGACTTTGCTGCATTATTTAAGGACTCTGCTGCAGTGTTTAATGACTCTGCTGAAGCAATTGGGGACTCAGATGCATTGTTTAAGGACTCTGCTGCATTATGTAAGGACTTTGCTGCTTTATTTAAGGACTTTGCTGCATTATTTAAGGACTTTGTTGCATTATTTAAGGACTCTGCTGCATTATTTAAGGACTTTGTTGCATTATTTAAGGACTCTGCCGCATTATTTAAGGACTATGCTTTGGTATTTAAGGACTCTGCTGCATTATTTAAGGACTTTGCTGCATTATTTAAGGACTCTGCTGCATTATTTAATTACTTTGCTGCATTATTTAAGGACTCTGCTGCGGTATTTAAGGACTCTGCTGCATTATTTAAGGACTTTGATGCATTATTTAAGGACACTGCTGCAGAATTTAAGGAATCTGCTTCATTATTTAAGGACTTTGTTGCATTATTTAAGGTCTCTGCTGCATTATTTAAGGACTCTGCTATGGTACTTAAGGACTTTGCTGCATTATTTAAGGACTCTGCTGCATTATTTAAGAACTTTGTTGCATTGTTTAAGGACTCTGCTGCATTATTTAAGGACTTTGTTGCATTATGTTAGGACTCTGCTGCATTATTTAACGACTTTGCTGCATTATTTAAGGACTCTGCTGCATAATTTAAGGACTTTATTGCATTATTTTAGGATCCTGCTGCATTATTTAATGACTCTGCTGAAGCATTTGAGGACTCAGCTGCATTATTAAAGGTCTCTGCTGCATTATTTAAGGATCCTGCTGAAGCATTTGAGGACTCAGCTGCATTATTTAAGGACTTTGCTGCATTATTTAACGACTCTGCTGCGTTATTTAAGGACTCTGCTGCATTATTTAAGAACTTTGCTGCATTATTTAAGGACTCTTCTGCATTATTTAATGACTCTGCTGAAGTATTTGAGGACTCAGCTGCATTATTTAAGGACTCTGCTGCATTATTTAAGGAATTTGCTGCATTATTTAAGGACTCTGCTGCGTTATTTAAGGACTCTGCTGCATTATTTAAGGACTTTGATGCATTATTTAAGGACGCTGCTGCAGAATTTAAGGAATCTGCTGCATTATTTAAGGACTTTGTTGCATTATTTAAGGTCTCTGCTGCATTATTTAAGGACTCTGCTGAAGCATTTGAGGACTCAGCTGCATGATTTAAGGACTTTGCTGAATTATTTAAGGACTCTGCTGCATTATTTAAGGAATTTGTTGCATTATTTAAGGACTCTGCTGCATTATTTAAGGAATTTGTTGCATTATTTAAGGACTCTGCTGCATTATTTAAGGACTTTGCTGCATTATTTAATAACTTTGTTGCATTATATAAGTACTCTGCTGCATTATTTAAGGACTTTGTTGCATTATGTAAGGAGTCTGCTGCATTATTTAAGGAGTCTGCTGCATTATTTAATGACTATGCTGCATTATTTAAGGACTGCTGCGTTATTTAAGGACTCTGCTGCATTATTTAAGACTTTGCTGCATTATTTAAGGACTCTGCTGCAGTATTTAATGACTCTGCTGAAGCATTTGGGGACTCAGATGCTTTATTTAAGGACTCTGTTGCATTATTTAAGGACTTTGTTGCATTATTTAAGGACTCTGCTGCATTATTTAAGGACTTTGTTGCATTATTTAAGGATTCTGCTGCATTTTTTAAGGACTTTGCTGCATTATTTAAGGACTCTGCTGCATTATTTAATTACTTTGCTCCATTATTTAAGGACTCTGCTGCGGTATTTAAGGACTCTGCTGCATTATTTAAGGACTGTGATGCATTATTTAAGGACGCTGCTGCAGAATTTAAGGAATCTGCTGCATTATTTAAGGACTTTGTTGCATTATTTAAGGTCTCTGCTGCATTATTTAAGGACTCTGCTATGGTACTTAAGGACTTTGCTGCATTATTTAAGGACTCTGCTGCATTATTTAAGAACTTTGTTGCATTATTTAAGGACTCTGCTGCATTATTTAAGGACTTTGTTGCATTATGTAAGGACTCTGCTGCATTATTTAAGGACTTTGATGCATTATTTAAGGACGCTACTGCAGAATTTAAGGAATCTGCTGCATTATTTAAGGACTTTGTTGCATTATTTAAGGTCTCTGCTGCATTATTTAAGGACTCTGCTGTGGTATTTAAGGACTCTGCTGCATTATTTAAGGAATTTGTTGCATTATTTAAGGACGCTGCTGCATTATTTAAGGACTTTGTTGCATTATTTAAGGACTCTGCTGCAGTATTTAATGACTCTGCTGAAGCATTTGGGGACTCAGATGCATTATTTAAGGACTCTGCTGCATTATGTAAGGGCTTTGCTGCTTTATTTAAGGACTCTTTTGCATTATTTAAGGACTTTGTTGCATTATTTAAGGACTCTGCTGCATTATTTAAGGACTTTGTTGCATTATTTAAGGACGCTGCTGCAGAATTTAAGGAATCTGCTGCATTATTTAAGGACTTTGTCGCATTATTTAAGGTCTCTGCTGCATTATTTAAGGACTCTGCTATGGTACTTAACGACTTTGCTGCATTATTTAAGGACTTTGCTGCATTATTTAAGGACTTTGATGCATTATTTAAGAACTTTGTTGCATTATTTAAGGACTCTGCTGCATTATTTAAGGAGTTTGTTGCATTATGTAAGGACTCTGCTGCATTATTTAAGGACTTTGCTGCATTATTTAAGGACTCTGCTGCATAATTTAAGGACTTTATTGCATTATTTAAGGATCCTGCTGCATTATTTAAGGATCCTGCTGAAGCATTTGAGGACTCAGCTGCATTATTTAAGGACTTTGCTGCATTATTTAACGACTCTGCTGCATTATCTAAGGACTCTGCTGCTTTATTTAAGGACGTTCCTGCATTATTTAAGGAGTCTTCTGCATTATTTAATGACTCTGCTGAAGCATTTGAGGACTCAGCTGCATTATTTAAGGACTCTGCTGCATTATTTAAGGACTTTGCTGCATTATTTAATGACTCTGCTGAAGCATTTGAGGACTCAGCTGCATTATTTAAGGACTCTGCTGCATTATTTAAGGAATTTGCTGCATTATTTAAGGACTCTGCTGCGGTATTTAAGGACGCTGCTGCAGAATTTAAGGAATCTGCTGCATTATTTAAGGACTTTGTTGCATTATTTAAGGTCTCTGCTGCATTATTTAAGGACTCTGCTGTGGTATTTAAGGACTCTGCTGCATTATTTAAGGAATTTGTTGCATTATTTAAGGACGCTGCTGCATTATTTAAGGAATTTGTTGCATTATTTAAGGACTTTGCTGCATTAATTAAGGACTTTGCTGCATTACTTAAGGACTCTGCTGCATTATTTAATTACTTGCTGCATTATTTAAGGACTCTGCTGCTGTGTTTAAGAACTCTGCTGCATTATTTAAGGACTTTGCTGCATTATTTTAGGACTCTGCTGCATTATTTAAGGACTTTGCTGTATTATTTAAGGACTCTACTGCATTATTTAAGGACTTTGTTGCATTATTTAAGGACTCTGCTGCATTATTTAAGGACTTTGCTGTATTATTTAAGGACTCTGCTGCATTATTTAAGGACTTTTTTGCATTATTTAAGGACTCTGCTGCATTATTTAAGGACTTTGCTGCATTATTTAAGGACTCTGTTGCATTATTTAAGGACTTTATTGCATTATTTAATGACTCTGCTGCATTATTTAAGGAATTTGCTGCATTATTTAAGGACTCTGCTGCATTATTTAAGGACTTTGCTGCATTATTTAATGACTCTGCTGCATTATTTAAGGACTTTGTTGTATTATTTAAGGACTTTGCTGCATTATTTAAGGACTCTGCTGCGGTATTTAAGGACTCTGCTGCATTAGTTAAGGACTTTGTTGCATTATTTAAGGACTCTGCTGCATTATTTAAGGACTTTGTTGCATTATTTAAGGACTCTGCTGCATTATTTAAGGACTTTGCTGCATTATTTAAGGACTATGCTGTGGTACTTAAGGACTCTGCTGTATTATTTAAGGACTTTGCTGCATTATTTAAGGACTCTGCTGCATTATTTAATGACTTTGTTGCATTATATAAGGACTCTGCTGCATTATTTAAGGACTATGTTGCATTATGTTAGAAGTCTGCTGCATTATTTAAGGACTTTGCTGCATTATTTAAGGACTCTGCTGCATTATTTAAGGACTTTATTGCATTATTTAAGGACTCTGCTGCATTATTTAATGACTCTGCTGAAGCATTTGAGGACTCAGCTGCATTATTTAAGGTCTCTGCTGTATTATTTAAGGACTCTGCTGCATTATTTAATGACTCTGCTGCGGTATTTAAGGACTCTGCTGCATTATTTAAGGACTTTGCTGCATTATTTAAGGACTGCTGCGTTATTTAAGGACTCTGCTGCATTATTTAAGACTTTGCTGCATTATTTAAGGACTCTGCTGCAGTGTTTAATGACTCTGCTGAAGCAATTGGGGACTCAGATGCATTGTTTAAGGACTCTGCTGCATTATGTAAGGACTTTGCTGCTTTATTTAAGGACTTTGCTGCATTATTTAAGGACTTTGTTGCATTATTTAAGGACTCTGCTGCATTATTTAAGGACTTTGTTGCATTATTTAAGGACTCTGCCGCATTATTTAAGGACTATGCTTTGGTATTTAAGGACTCTGCTGCATTATTTAAGGACTTTGCTGCATTATTTAAGGACTCTGCTGCATTATTTAATTACTTTGCTGCATTATTTAAGGACTCTGCTGCGGTATTTAAGGACTCTGCTGCATTATTTAAGGACTTTGATGCATTATTTAAGGACACTGCTGCAGAATTTAAGGAATCTGCTTCATTATTTAAGGACTTTGTTGCATTATTTAAGGTCTCTGCTGCATTATTTAAGGACTCTGCTATGGTACTTAAGGACTTTGCTGCATTATTTAAGGACTCTGCTGCATTATTTAAGAACTTTGTTGCATTATTTAAGGACTCTGCTGCATTATTTAAGGACTTTGTTGCATTATGTATGGACTCTGCTGCATTATTTAAGGACTTTGCTGCATTATTTAAGGACTCTGCTGCATAATTTAAGGACTTTATTGCATTATTTTAGGATCCTGCTGCATTATTTAATGACTCTGCTGAAGCATTTGAGGACTCAGCTGCATTATTAAAGGTCTCTGCTGCATTATTTAAGGATCCTGCTGAAGCATTTGAGGACTCAGCTGCATTATTTAAGGACTTTGCTGCATTATTTAACGACTCTGCTGCGTTATTTAAGGACTCTGCTGCATTATGTAAGAACTTTGCTGCATTATTTAAGGACTCTTCTGCATTTTTTAATGACTCTGCTGAAGTATTTGAGGACTCAGCTGCATTATTTAAGGACTCTGCTGCATTATTTAAGGAATTTGCTGCATTATTTAAGGACTCTGCTGCGTTATTTAAGGACTCTGCTGCATTATTTAAGGACTTTGATGCATTATTTAAGGATGCTGCTGCAGAATTTAAGGAATCTGCTGCATTATTTAAGGACTTTGTTGCATTATTTAAGGTCTCTGCTGCATTATTTAAGGACTCTGCTGTGGTATTTAAGGACTCTGCTGCATTATTTAAGGAATTTGTTGCATTATTTAAGGACGCTGCTGCATTATTTAAGGACTTTGTTGCATTATTTAAGGACTCTGCTGCAGTATTTAATGACTCTGCTGAAGCATTTGGGGACTCAGATGCATTATTTAAGGACTCTGCTGCATTATGTAAGGGCTTTGCTGCTTTATTTAAGGACTCTTTTGCATTATTTAAGGACTTTGTTGCATTATTTAAGGACTCTGCTGCATTATTTAAGGACTATGTTGCATTATGTTAGAAGTCTGCTGCATTATTTAAGGACTTTGCTGCATTATTTAAGGACTCTGCTGCATTATTTAAGGAATTTATTGCATTATTTAAGGACTCTGCTGCATTATTTAATGACTCTGCTGAAGCATTTGAGGACTCAGCTGCATTATTTAAGGTCTCTGCTGTATTATTTAAGGACTCTGCTGCATTATTTAATGACTCTGCTGCGGTATTTAAGGACTCTGCTGCATTATTTAAGGACTTTGCTGCATTATTTAAGGACTGCTGCGTTATTTAAGGACTCTGCTGCATTATTTAAGACTTTGCTGCATTATTTAAGGACTCTGCTGCAGTGTTTAATGACTCTGCTGAAGCAATTGGGGACTCAGATGCATTGTTTAAGGACTCTGCTGCATTATGTAAGGACTTTGCTGCTTTATTTAAGGACTTTGCTGCATTATTTAAGGACTTTGTTGCATTATTTAAGGACTCTGCTGCATTATTTAAGGACTTTGTTGCATTATTTAAGGACTCTGCCGCATTATTTAAGGACTATGCTTTGGTATTTAAGGACTCTGCTGCATTATTTAAGGACTTTGCTGCATTATTTAAGGACTCTGCTGCATTATTTAATTACTTTGCTGCATTATTTAAGGACTCTGCTGCGGTATTTAAGGACTCTGCTGCATTATTTAAGGACTTTGATGCATTATTTAAGGACACTGCTGCAGAATTTAAGGAATCTGCTTCATTATTTAAGGACTTTGTTGCATTATTTAAGGTCTCTGCTGCATTATTTAAGGACTCTGCTATGGTACTTAAGGACTTTGCTGCATTATTTAAGGACTCTGCTGCATTATTTAAGAACTTTGTTGCATTATTTAAGGACTCTGCTGCATTATTTAAGGACTTTGATGCATTATGTAAGGACTCTGCTGCATTATTTAAGGACTTTGCTGCATTATTTAAGGACTCTGCTGCATAATTTAAGGACTTTATTGCATTATTTTAGGATCCTGCTGCATTATTTAATGACTCTGCTGAAGCATTTGAGGACTCAGCTGCATTATTAAAGGTCTCTGCTGCATTATTTAAGGATCCTGCTGAAGCATTTGAGGACTCAGCTGCATTATTTAAGGACTTTGCTGCATTATTTAACGACTCTGCTGCGTTATTTAAGGACTCTGCTGCATTATGTAAGAACTTTGCTGCATTATTTAAGGACTCTTCTGCATTATTTAATGACTCTGCTGAAGTATTTGAGGACTCAGCTGCATTATTTAAGGACTCTGCTGCATTATTTAAGGAATTTGCTGCATTATTTAAGGACTCTGCTGCGTTATTTAAGGACTCTGCTGCATTATTTAAGGACTTTGATGCATTATTTAAGGATGCTGCTGCATAATTTAAGGAATCTGCTGCATTATTTAAGGATTTTGTTGCATTATTTAAGGTCTCTGCTGCATTATTTAAGGACTCTGCTGTGGTATTTAAGGACTCTGCTGCATTATTTAAGGAATTTGTTGCATTATTTAAGGACGCTGCTGCATTATTTAAGGACTTTGTTGCATTATTTAAGGTCTCTGCTGTAGTATTTAATGACTCTGCTGAAGCATTTGGGCACTCAGATGCATTATATAAGGACTCTGCTGCATTATGTAAGGGCTTTGCTGCTTTATTTAAGGACTCTTTTGCATTATTTAAGGACTTTGTTGCATTATTTAAGGACTCTGCTGCATTATTTAAGGAGTTTGTTGCATTATGTAAGGACTCTGCTGCATTATTTAAGGACTTTGCTGCATTATTTAAGGACTCTGCTGCATAATTTAAGGACTTTATTGCATTATTTAAGGATCCTGCTGCATTATTTAAGGATCCTGCTGAAGCATTTGAGGACTCAGCTGCATTATTTAAGGACTTTGCTGCATTATTTAACGACTCTGCTGCATTATCTAAGGACTCTGCTGCTTTATTTAAGGACTTTCCTGCATTATTTAAGAAGTCTTCTGCATTATTTAATGACTCTGCTGAAGCATTTGAGGACTCAGCTGCATTATTTAAGGACTCTGCTGCATTATTTAAGGACTTTGCTGCATTATTTAATGACTCTGCTGAAGCATTTGAGGACTCAGCTGCATTATTTAAGGACTCTGCTGCATTATTTAAGGAATTTGCTGCATTATTTAAGGACTCTGCTGCATTATTTAAGACTTTGCTGCATTATTTAAGGACTCTGCTGCAGTGTTTAATGACTCTGCTGAAGCAATTGGGGACTCAGATGCATTGTTTAAGGACTCTGCTGCATTATGTAAGGACTTTGCTGCTTTATTTAAGGACTTTGCTGCATTATTTAAGGACTTTGTTGCATTATTTAAGGACTCTGCTGCATTATTTAAGGACTTTGTTGCATTATTTAAGGACTCTGCCGCATTATTTAAGGACTATGCTTTGGTATTTAAGGACTCTGCTGCATTATTTAAGGACTTTGCTGCATTATTTAAGGACTCTGCTGCATTATTTAATTACTTTGCTGCATTATTTAAGGACTCTGCTGCGGTATTTAAGGACTCTGCTGCATTATTTAAGGACTTTGATGCATTATTTAAGGACACTGCTGCAGAATTTAAGGAATCTGCTTCATTATTTAAGGACTTTGTTGCATTATTTAAGGTCTCTGCTGCATTATTTAAGGACTCTGCTATGGTACTTAAGGACTTTGCTGCATTATTTAAGGACTCTGCTGCATTATTTAAGAACTTTGTTGCATTATTTAAGGACTCTGCTGCATTATTTAAGGACTTTGATGCATTATGTAAGGACTCTGCTGCATTATTTAAGGACTTTGCTGCATTATTTAAGGACTCTGCTGCATAATTTAAGGACTTTATTGCATTATTTTAGGATCCTGCTGCATTATTTAATGACTCTGCTGAAGCATTTGAGGACTCAGCTGCATTATTAAAGGTCTCTGCTGCATTATTTAAGGATCCTGCTGAAGCATTTGAGGACTCAGCTGCATTATTTAAGGACTTTGCTGCATTATTTAACGACTCTGCTGCGTTATTTAAGGACTCTGCTGCATTATGTAAGAACTTTGCTGCATTATTTAAGGACTCTTCTGCATTATTTAATGACTCTGCTGAAGTATTTGAGGACTCAGCTGCATTATTTAAGGACTCTGCTGCATTATTTAAGGAATTTGCTGCATTATTTAAGGACTCTGCTGCGTTATTTAAGGACTCTGCTGCATTATTTAAGGACTTTGATGCATTATTTAAGGATGCTGCTGCATAATTTAAGGAATCTGCTGCATTATTTAAGGATTTTGTTGCATTATTTAAGGTCTCTGCTGCATTATTTAAGGACTCTGCTGTGGTATTTAAGGACTCTGCTGCATTATTTAAGGAATTTGTTGCATTATTTAAGGACGCTGCTGCATTATTTAAGGACTTTGTTGCATTATTTAAGGTCTCTGCTGTAGTATTTAATGACTCTGCTGAAGCATTTGGGCACTCAGATGCATTATATAAGGACTCTGCTGCATTATGTAAGGGCTTTGCTGCTTTATTTAAGGACTCTTTTGCATTATTTAAGGACTTTGTTGCATTATTTAAGGACTCTGCTGCATTATTTAAGGAGTTTGTTGCATTATGTAAGGACTCTGCTGCATTATTTAAGGACTTTGCTGCATTATTTAAGGACTCTGCTGCATAATTTAAGGACTTTATTGCATTATTTAAGGATCCTGCTGCATTATTTAAGGATCCTGCTGAAGCATTTGAGGACTCAGCTGCATTATTTAAGGACTTTGCTGCATTATTTAACGACTCTGCTGCATTATCTAAGGACTCTGCTGCTTTATTTAAGGACTTTCCTGCATTATTTAAGAAGTCTTCTGCATTATTTAATGACTCTGCTGAAGCATTTGAGGACTCAGCTGCATTATTTAAGGACTCTGCTGCATTATTTAAGGACTTTGCTGCATTATTTAATGACTCTGCTGAAGCATTTGAGGACTCAGCTGCATTATTTAAGGACTCTGCTGCATTATTTAAGGAATTTGCTGCATTATTTAAGGACTCTGCTGCGGTATTTAAGGACTCTGCTGCATTATTTAAGGACTTTGATGCATTATTTAAGGACGCTGCTGCAGAATTTAAGGAATCTGCTGCATTATTTAAGGACTTTGTTGCATTATTTAAGGTCTCTGCTGCATTATTTAAGGACTCTGCTGTGGTATTTAAGGACTCTGCTGCATTATTTAAGGAATTTGTTGCATTATTTAAGGACGCTGCTGCATTATTTAAGGACTTTGTTGCATTATTTAAGGACTCTGCTGCAGTATTTAATGACTCTGCTGAAGCATTTGGGGACTCAGATGCATTATTTAAGGACTCTGCTGCATTATGTAAGGGCTTTGCTGCTTTATTTAAGGACTCTTTTGCATTATTTAAGGACTTTGTTGCATTATTTAAGGACTCTGCTGCATTATTTAAGGACTTTGTTGCATTATTTAAGGACGCTGCTGCAGAATTTAAGGAATCTGCTGCATTATTTAAGGACTTTGCTGCATTATTTAACGACTCTGCTGCGTTATTTAAGGACTCTGCTGCATTATGTAAGAACTTTGCTGCATTATTTAAGGACTCTTCTGCATTATTTAATGACTCTGCTGAAGTATTTGAGGACTCAGCTGCATTATTTAAGGACTCTGCTGCATTATTTAAGGAATTTGCTGCATTATTTAAGGACTCTGCTGCGTTATTTAAGGACTCTGCTGCATTATTTAAGGACTTTGATGCATTATTTAAGGATGCTGCTGCATAATTTAAGGAATCTGCTGCATTATTTAAGGACTTTGTTGCATTATTTAAGGTCTCTGCTGCATTATTTAAGGACTCTGCTGTGGTATTTAAGGACTCTGCTGCATTATTTAAGGAATTTGTTGCATTATTTAAGGACGCTGCTGCATTATTTAAGGACTTTGTTGCATTATTTAAGGTCTCTGCTGTAGTATTTAATGACTCTGCTGAAGCATTTGGGCACTCAGATGCATTATATAAGGACTCTGCTGCATTATGTAAGGGCTTTGCTGCTTTATTTAAGGACTCTTTTGCATTATTTAAGGACTTTGTTGCATTATTTAAGGACTCTGCTGCATTATTTAAGGAGTTTGTTGCATTATGTAAGGACTCTGCTGCATTATTTAAGGACTTTGCTGCATTATTTAAGGACTCTGCTGCATAATTTAAGGACTTTATTGCATTATTTAAGGATCCTGCTGCATTATTTAAGGATCCTGCTGAAGCATTTGAGGACTCAGCTGCATTATTTAAGGACTTTGCTGCATTATTTAACGACTCTGCTGCATTATCTAAGGACTCTGCTGCTTTATTTAAGGACTTTCCTGCATTATTTAAGGAGTCTTCTGCATTATTTAATGACTCTGCTGAAGCATTTGAGGACTCAGCTGCATTATTTAAGGACTCTGCTGCATTATTTAAGGACTTTGCTGCATTATTTAATGACTCTGCTGAAGCATTTGAGGACTCAGCTGCATTATTTAAGGACTCTGCTGCATTATTTAAGGAATTTGCTGCATTATTTAAGGACTCTGCTGCGGTATTTAAGGACTCTGCTGCTTTATTTAAGGACTTTGATGCATTATTTAAGGACGCTGCTGCAGAATTTAAGGAATCTGCTGCATTATTTAAGGACTTTGTTGCATTATTTAAGGTCTCTGCTGCATTATTTAAGGACTCTGCTGTGGTATTTAAGGACTCTGCTGCATTATTTAAGGAATTTGTTGCATTATTTAAGGACGCTGCTGCATTATTTAAGGACTTTGTTGCATTATTTAAGGACTCTGCTGCAGTATTTAATGACTCTGCTGAAGCATTTGGGGACTCAGATGCATTATTTAAGGACTCTGCTGCATTATGTAAGGGCTTTGCTGCTTTATTTAAGGACTCTTTTGCATTATTTAAGGACTTTGTTGCATTATTTAAGGACTCTGCTGCATTATTTAAGGACTTTGTTGCATTATTTAAGGACGCTGCTGCAGAATTTAAGGAATCTGCTGCTTTATTTAAGGACTTTGTCGCATTATTTAAGGTCTCTGCTGCATTATTTAAGGACTCTGCTATGGTACTTAACGACTTTGCTGCATTATTTAAGGACTTTGCTGCATTATTTAAGGACTTTGATGCATTATTTAAGAACTTTGTTGCATTATTTAAGGACTCTGCTGCATTATTTAAGGAGTTTGTTGCATTATGTAAGGACTCTGCTGCATTATTTAAGGACTTTGCTGCATTATTTAAGGACTCTGCTGCATAATTTAAGGACTTTATTGCATTATTTAAGGATCCTGCTGCATTATTTAAGGATCCTGCTGAAGCATTTGAGGACTCAGCTGCATTATTTAAGGACTTTGCTGCATTATTTAACGACTCTGCTGCATTATCTAAGGACTCTGCTGCTTTATTTAAGGACTTTCCTGCATTATTTAAGGAGTCTTCTGCATTATTTAATGACTCTGCTGAAGCATTTGAGGACTCAGCTGCATTATTTAAGGACTCTGCTGCATTATTTAAGGACTTTGCTGCATTATTTAATGACTCTGCTGAAGCATTTCAGGACTCAGCTGCATTATTTAAGGACTCTGCTGCATTATTTAAGGAATTTGCTGCATTATTTAAGGACTCTGCTGCGGTATTTAAGGACGCTGCTGCAGAATTTAAGGAATCTGCTGCATTATTTAAGGACTTTGTTGCATTATTTAAGGTCTCTGCTGCATTATTTAAGGACTCTGCTGTGGTATTTAAGGACTCTGCTGCATTATTTAAGGAATTTGTTGCATTATTTAAGGACGCTGCTGCATTATTTAAGGAATTTGTTGCATTATTTAAGGACTTCGCTGCATTAATTAAGGACTTTGCTGCATTACTTAAGGACTCTGCTGCATTATTTAATTACTTGCTGCATTATTTAAGGACTCTGCTGCTGTGTTTAAGAACTCTGCTGCATTATTTAAGGACTTTGCTGCATTATTTTAGGACTCTGCTGCATTATTTAAGGACTTTGCTGTATTATTTAAGGACTCTACTGCATTATTTAAGGACTTTGTTGCATTATTTAAGGACTCTGCTGCATTATTTAAGGACTTTGCTGTATTATTTAAGGACTCTGCTGCATTATTTAATGACTCTGCTGCGGTATTTAAGGACTCTGCTGCATTATTTAAGGACTTTGCTGCATTATTTAAGGACTGCTGCGTTATTTAAGGACTCTGCTGCATTATTTAAGACTTTGCTGCATTATTTAAGGACTCTGCTGCAGTGTTTAATGACTCTGCTGAAGCAATTGGGGACTCAGATGCATTGTTTAAGGACTCTGCTGCATTATGTAAGGACTTTGCTGCTTTATTTAAGGACTTTGCTGCATTATTTAAGGACTTTGTTGCATTATTTAAGGACTCTGCTGCATTATTTAAGGACTTTGTTGCATTATTTAAGGACTCTGCCGCATTATTTAAGGACTATGCTTTGGTATTTAAGGACTCTGCTGCATTATTTAAGGACTTTGCTGCATTATTTAAGGACTCTGCTGCATTATTTAATTACTTTGCTGCATTATTTAAGGACTCTGCTGCGGTATTTAAGGACTCTGCTGCATTATTTAAGGACTTTGATGCATTATTTAAGGACACTGCTGCAGAATTTAAGGAATCTGCTTCATTATTTAAGGACTTTGTTGCATTATTTAAGGTCTCTGCTGCATTATTTAAGGACTCTGCTATGGTACTTAAGGACTTTGCTGCATTATTTAAGGACTCTGCTGCATTATTTAAGAACTTTGTTGCATTATTTAAGGACTCTGCTGCATTATTTAAGGACTTTGTTGCATTATGTAAGGACTCTGCTGCATTATTTAAGGACTTTGCTGCATTATTTAAGGACTCTGCTGCATAATTTAAGGACTTTATTGCATTATTTTAGGATCCTGCTGCATTATTTAATGACTCTGCTGAAGCATTTGAGGACTCAGCTGCATTATTAAAGGTCTCTGCTGCATTATTTAAGGATCCTGCTGAAGCATTTGAGGACTCAGCTGCATTATTTAAGGACTTTGCTGCATTATTTAACGACTCTGCTGCGTTATTTAAGGACTCTGCTGCATTATGTAAGAACTTTGCTGCATTATTTAAGGACTCTTCTGCATTATTTAATGACTCTGCTGAAGTATTTGAGGACTCAGCTGCATTATTTAAGGACTCTGCTGCATTATTTAAGGAATTTGCTGCATTATTTAAGGACTCTGCTGCGTTATTTAAGGACTCTGCTGCATTATTTAAGGACTTTGATGCATTATTTAAGGATGCTGCTGCATAATTTAAGGAATCTGCTGCATTATTTAAGGACTTTGTTGCATTATTTAAGGTCTCTGCTGCATTATTTAAGGACTCTGCTGTGGTATTTAAGGACTCTGCTGCATTATTTAAGGAATTTGTTGCATTATTTAAGGACGCTGCTGCATTATTTAAGGACTTTGTTGCATTATTTAAGGTCTCTGCTGTAGTATTTAATGACTCTGCTGAAGCATTTGGGCACTCAGATGCATTATATAAGGACTCTGCTGCATTATGTAAGGGCTTTGCTGCTTTATTTAAGGACTCTTTTGCATTATTTAAGGACTTTGTTGCATTATTTAAGGACTCTGCTGCATTATTTAAGGAGTTTGTTGCATTATGTAAGGACTCTGCTGCATTATTTAAGGACTTTGCTGCATTATTTAAGGACTCTGCTGCATAATTTAAGGACTTTATTGCATTATTTAAGGATCCTGCTGCATTATTTAAGGATCCTGCTGAAGCATTTGAGGACTCAGCTGCATTATTTAAGGACTTTGCTGCATTATTTAACGACTCTGCTGCATTATCTAAGGACTCTGCTGCTTTATTTAAGGACTTTCCTGCATTATTTAAGAAGTCTTCTGCATTATTTAATGACTCTGCTGAAGCATTTGAGGACTCAGCTGCATTATTTAAGGACTCTGCTGCATTATTTAAGGACTTTGCTGCATTATTTAATGACTCTGCTGAAGCATTTGAGGACTCAGCTGCATTATTTAAGGACTCTGCTGCATTATTTAAGGAATTTGCTGCATTATTTAAGGACTCTGCTGCGGTATTTAAGGACTCTGCTGCATTATTTAAGGACTTTGATGCATTATTTAAGGACGCTGCTGCAGAATTTAAGGAATCTGCTGCATTATTTAAGGACTTTGTTGCATTATTTAAGGTCTCTGCTGCATTATTTAAGGACTCTGCTGTGGTATTTAAGGACTCTGCTGCATTATTTAAGGAATTTGTTGCATTATTTAAGGACGCTGCTGCATTATTTAAGGACTTTGTTGCATTATTTAAGGACTCTGCTGCAGTATTTAATGACTCTGCTGAAGCATTTGGGGACTCAGATGCATTATTTAAGGACTCTGCTGCATTATGTAAGGGCTTTGCTGCTTTATTTAAGGACTCTTTTGCATTATTTAAGGACTTTGTTGCATTATTTAAGGACTCTGCTGCATTATTTAAGGACTTTGTTGCATTATTTAAGGACGCTGCTGCAGAATTTAAGGAATCTGCTGCATTATTTAAGGACTTTGCTGCATTATTTAACGACTCTGCTGCGTTATTTAAGGACTCTGCTGCATTATGTAAGAACTTTGCTGCATTATTTAAGGACTCTTCTGCATTATTTAATGACTCTGCTGAAGTATTTGAGGACTCAGCTGCATTATTTAAGGACTCTGCTGCATTATTTAAGGAATTTGCTGCATTATTTAAGGACTCTGCTGCGTTATTTAAGGACTCTGCTGCATTATTTAAGGACTTTGATGCATTATTTAAGGATGCTGCTGCATAATTTAAGGAATCTGCTGCATTATTTAAGGACTTTGTTGCATTATTTAAGGTCTCTGCTGCATTATTTAAGGACTCTGCTGTGGTATTTAAGGACTCTGCTGCATTATTTAAGGAATTTGTTGCATTATTTAAGGACGCTGCTGCATTATTTAAGGACTTTGTTGCATTATTTAAGGTCTCTGCTGTAGTATTTAATGACTCTGCTGAAGCATTTGGGCACTCAGATGCATTATATAAGGACTCTGCTGCATTATGTAAGGGCTTTGCTGCTTTATTTAAGGACTCTTTTGCATTATTTAAGGACTTTGTTGCATTATTTAAGGACTCTGCTGCATTATTTAAGGAGTTTGTTGCATTATGTAAGGACTCTGCTGCATTATTTAAGGACTTTGCTGCATTATTTAAGGACTCTGCTGCATAATTTAAGGACTTTATTGCATTATTTAAGGATCCTGCTGCATTATTTAAGGATCCTGCTGAAGCATTTGAGGACTCAGCTGCATTATTTAAGGACTTTGCTGCATTATTTAACGACTCTGCTGCATTATCTAAGGACTCTGCTGCTTTATTTAAGGACTTTCCTGCATTATTTAAGGAGTCTTCTGCATTATTTAATGACTCTGCTGAAGCATTTGAGGACTCAGCTGCATTATTTAAGGACTCTGCTGCATTATTTAAGGACTTTGCTGCATTATTTAATGACTCTGCTGAAGCATTTGAGGACTCAGCTGCATTATTTAAGGACTCTGCTGCATTATTTAAGGAATTTGCTGCATTATTTAAGGACTCTGCTGCGGTATTTAAGGACTCTGCTGCTTTATTTAAGGACTTTGATGCATTATTTAAGGACGCTGCTGCAGAATTTAAGGAATCTGCTGCATTATTTAAGGACTTTGTTGCATTATTTAAGGTCTCTGCTGCATTATTTAAGGACTCTGCTGTGGTATTTAAGGACTCTGCTGCATTATTTAAGGAATTTGTTGCATTATTTAAGGACGCTGCTGCATTATTTAAGGACTTTGTTGCATTATTTAAGGACTCTGCTGCAGTATTTAATGACTCTGCTGAAGCATTTGGGGACTCAGATGCATTATTTAAGGACTCTGCTGCATTATGTAAGGGCTTTGCTGCTTTATTTAAGGACTCTTTTGCATTATTTAAGGACTTTGTTGCATTATTTAAGGACTCTGCTGCATTATTTAAGGACTTTGTTGCATTATTTAAGGACGCTGCTGCAGAATTTAAGGAATCTGCTGCATTATTTAAGGACTTTGTCGCATTATTTAAGGTCTCTGCTGCATTATTTAAGGACTCTGCTATGGTACTTAACGACTTTGCTGCATTATTTAAGGACTTTGCTGCATTATTTAAGGACTTTGATGCATTATTTAAGAACTTTGTTGCATTATTTAAGGACTCTGCTGCATTATTTAAGGAGTTTGTTGCATTATGTAAGGACTCTGCTGCATTATTTAAGGACTTTGCTGCATTATTTAAGGACTCTGCTGCATAATTTAAGGACTTTATTGCATTATTTAAGGATCCTGCTGCATTATTTAAGGATCCTGCTGAAGCATTTGAGGACTCAGCTGCATTATTTAAGGACTTTGCTGCATTATTTAACGACTCTGCTGCATTATCTAAGGACTCTGCTGCTTTATTTAAGGACTTTCCTGCATTATTTAAGGAGTCTTCTGCATTATTTAATGACTCTGCTGAAGCATTTGAGGACTCAGCTGCATTATTTAAGGACTCTGCTGCATTATTTAAGGACTTTGCTGCATTATTTAATGACTCTGCTGAAGCATTTCAGGACTCAGCTGCATTATTTAAGGACTCTGCTGCATTATTTAAGGAATTTGCTGCATTATTTAAGGACTCTGCTGCGGTATTTAAGGACGCTGCTGCAGAATTTAAGGAATCTGCTGCATTATTTAAGGACTTTGTTGCATTATTTAAGGTCTCTGCTGCATTATTTAAGGACTCTGCTGTGGTATTTAAGGACTCTGCTGCATTATTTAAGGAATTTGTTGCATTATTTAAGGACGCTGCTGCATTATTTAAGGAATTTGTTGCATTATTTAAGGACTTCGCTGCATTAATTAAGGACTTTGCTGCATTACTTAAGGACTCTGCTGCATTATTTAATTACTTGCTGCATTATTTAAGGACTCTGCTGCTGTGTTTAAGAACTCTGCTGCATTATTTAAGGACTTTGCTGCATTATTTTAGGACTCTGCTGCATTATTTAAGGACTTTGCTGTATTATTTAAGGACTCTACTGCATTATTTAAGGACTTTGTTGCATTATTTAAGGACTCTGCTGCATTATTTAAGGACTTTGCTGTATTATTTAAGGACTCTGCTGCATTATTTAATGACTCTGCTGCGGTATTTAAGGACTCTGCTGCATTATTTAAGGACTTTGCTGCATTATTTAAGGACTGCTGCGTTATTTAAGGACTCTGCTGCATTATTTAAGACTTTGCTGCATTATTTAAGGACTCTGCTGCAGTGTTTAATGACTCTGCTGAAGCAATTGGGGACTCAGATGCATTGTTTAAGGACTCTGCTGCATTATGTAAGGACTTTGCTGCTTTATTTAAGGACTTTGCTGCATTATTTAAGGACTTTGTTGCATTATTTAAGGACTATGCTGCATTATTTAAGGACTTTGTTGCATTATTTAAGGACTCTGCCGCATTATTTAAGGACTATGCTTTGGTATTTAAGGACTCTGCTGCATTATTTAAGGACTTTGCTGCATTATTTAAGGACTCTGCTGCATTATTTAAGGACTTTGCTGCATTATTTAATGACTCTGCTGAAGCATTTGAGGACTCAGCTGCATTATTTAAGGACTCTGCTGCATTATTTAAGGAATTTGCTGCATTATTTAAGGACTCTGCTGCGGTATTTAAGGACTCTGCTGCTTTATTTAAGGACTTTGATGCATTATTTAAGGACGCTGCTGCAGAATTTAAGGAATCTGCTGCATTATTTAAGGACTTTGTTGCATTATTTAAGGTCTCTGCTGCATTATTTAAGGACTCTGCTGTGGTATTTAAGGACTCTGCTGCATTATTTAAGGAATTTGTTGCATTATTTAAGGACGCTGCTGCATTATTTAAGGACTTTGTTGCATTATTTAAGGACTCTGCTGCAGTATTTAATGACTCTGCTGAAGCATTTGGGGACTCAGATGCATTATTTAAGGACTCTGCTGCATTATGTAAGGGCTTTGCTGCTTTATTTAAGGACTCTTTTGCATTATTTAAGGACTTTGTTGCATTATTTAAGGACTCTGCTGCATTATTTAAGGACTTTGTTGCATTATTTAAGGACGCTGCTGCAGAATTTAAGGAATCTGCTGCATTATTTAAGGACTTTGTCGCATTATTTAAGGTCTCTGCTGCATTATTTAAGGACTCTGCTATGGTACTTAACGACTTTGCTGCATTATTTAAGGACTTTGCTGCATTATTTAAGGACTTTGATGCATTATTTAAGAACTTTGTTGCATTATTTAAGGACTCTGCTGCATTATTTAAGGAGTTTGTTGCATTATGTAAGGACTCTGCTGCATTATTTAAGGACTTTGCTGCATTATTTAAGGACTCTGCTGCATAATTTAAGGACTTTATTGCATTATTTAAGGATCCTGCTGCATTATTTAAGGATCCTGCTGAAGCATTTGAGGACTCAGCTGCATTATTTAAGGACTTTGCTGCATTATTTAACGACTCTGCTGCATTATCTAAGGACTCTGCTGCTTTATTTAAGGACTTTCCTGCATTATTTAAGGAGTCTTCTGCATTATTTAATGACTCTGCTGAAGCATTTGAGGACTCAGCTGCATTATTTAAGGACTCTGCTGCATTATTTAAGGACTTTGCTGCATTATTTAATGACTCTGCTGAAGCATTTCAGGACTCAGCTGCATTATTTAAGGACTCTGCTGCATTATTTAAGGAATTTGCTGCATTATTTAAGGACTCTGCTGCGGTATTTAAGGACGCTGCTGCAGAATTTAAGGAATCTGCTGCATTATTTAAGGACTTTGTTGCATTATTTAAGGTCTCTGCTGCATTATTTAAGGACTCTGCTGTGGTATTTAAGGACTCTGCTGCATTATTTAAGGAATTTGTTGCATTATTTAAGGACGCTGCTGCATTATTTAAGGAATTTGTTGCATTATTTAAGGACTTCGCTGCATTAATTAAGGACTTTGCTGCATTACTTAAGGACTCTGCTGCATTATTTAATTACTTGCTGCATTATTTAAGGACTCTGCTGCTGTGTTTAAGAACTCTGCTGCATTATTTAAGGACTTTGCTGCATTATTTTAGGACTCTGCTGCATTATTTAAGGACTTTGCTGTATTATTTAAGGACTCTACTGCATTATTTAAGGACTTTGTTGCATTATTTAAGGACTCTGCTGCATTATTTAAGGACTTTGCTGTATTATTTAAGGACTCTGCTGCATTATTTAATGACTCTGCTGCGGTATTTAAGGACTCTGCTGCATTATTTAAGGACTTTGCTGCATTATTTAAGGACTGCTGCGTTATTTAAGGACTCTGCTGCATTATTTAAGACTTTGCTGCATTATTTAAGGACTCTGCTGCAGTGTTTAATGACTCTGCTGAAGCAATTGGGGACTCAGATGCATTGTTTAAGGACTCTGCTGCATTATGTAAGGACTTTGCTGCTTTATTTAAGGACTTTGCTGCATTATTTAAGGACTTTGTTGCATTATTTAAGGACTCTGCTGCATTATTTAAGGACTTTGTTGCATTATTTAAGGACTCTGCCGCATTATTTAAGGACTATGCTTTGGTATTTAAGGACTCTGCTGCATTATTTAAGGACTTTGCTGCATTATTTAAGGACTCTGCTGCATTATTTAATTACTTTGCTGCATTATTTAAGGACTCTGCTGCGGTATTTAAGGACTCTGCTGCATTATTTAAGGACTTTGATGCATTATTTAAGGACACTGCTGCAGAATTTAAGGAATCTGCTTCATTATTTAAGGACTTTGTTGCATTATTTAAGGTCTCTGCTGCATTATTTAAGGACTCTGCTATGGTACTTAAGGACTTTGCTGCATTATTTAAGGACTCTGCTGCATTATTTAAGAACTTTGTTGCATTATTTAAGGACTCTGCTGCATTATTTAAGGACTTTGTTGCATTATGTAAGGACTCTGCTGCATTATTTAAGGACTTTGCTGCATTATTTAAGGACTCTGCTGCATAATTTAAGGACTTTATTGCATTATTTTAGGATCCTGCTGCATTATTTAATGACTCTGCTGAAGCATTTGAGGACTCAGCTGCATTATTAAAGGTCTCTGCTGCATTATTTAAGGATCCTGCTGAAGCATTTGAGGACTCAGCTGCATTATTTAAGGACTTTGCTGCATTATTTAACGACTCTGCTGCGTTATTTAAGGACTCTGCTGCATTATGTAAGAACTTTGCTGCATTATTTAAGGACTCTTCTGCATTATTTAATGACTCTGCTGAAGTATTTGAGGACTCAGCTGCATTATTTAAGGACTCTGCTGCATTATTTAAGGAATTTGCTGCATTATTTAAGGACTCTGCTGCGTTATTTAAGGACTCTGCTGCATTATTTAAGGACTTTGATGCATTATTTAAGGATGCTGCTGCATAATTTAAGGAATCTGCTGCATTATTTAAGGACTTTGTTGCATTATTTAAGGTCTCTGCTGCATTATTTAAGGACTCTGCTGTGGTATTTAAGGACTCTGCTGCATTATTTAAGGAATTTGTTGCATTATTTAAGGACGCTGCTGCATTATTTAAGGACTTTGTTGCATTATTTAAGGTCTCTGCTGTAGTATTTAATGACTCTGCTGAAGCATTTGGGCACTCAGATGCATTATATAAGGACTCTGCTGCATTATGTAAGGGCTTTGCTGCTTTATTTAAGGACTCTTTTGCATTATTTAAGGACTTTGTTGCATTATTTAAGGACTCTGCTGCATTATTTAAGGAGTTTGTTGCATTATGTAAGGACTCTGCTGCATTATTTAAGGACTTTGCTGCATTATTTAAGGACTCTGCTGCATAATTTAAGGACTTTATTGCATTATTTAAGGATCCTGCTGCATTATTTAAGGATCCTGCTGAAGCATTTGAGGACTCAGCTGCATTATTTAAGGACTTTGCTGCATTATTTAACGACTCTGCTGCATTATCTAAGGACTCTGCTGCTTTATTTAAGGACTTTCCTGCATTATTTAAGAAGTCTTCTGCATTATTTAATGACTCTGCTGAAGCATTTGAGGACTCAGCTGCATTATTTAAGGACTCTGCTGCATTATTTAAGGACTTTGCTGCATTATTTAATGACTCTGCTGAAGCATTTGAGGACTCAGCTGCATTATTTAAGGACTCTGCTGCATTATTTAAGGAATTTGCTGCATTATTTAAGGACTCTGCTGCGGTATTTAAGGACTCTGCTGCATTATTTAAGGACTTTGATGCATTATTTAAGGACGCTGCTGCAGAATTTAAGGAATCTGCTGCATTATTTAAGGACTTTGTTGCATTATTTAAGGTCTCTGCTGCATTATTTAAGGACTCTGCTGTGGTATTTAAGGACTCTGCTGCATTATTTAAGGAATTTGTTGCATTATTTAAGGACGCTGCTGCATTATTTAAGGACTTTGTTGCATTATTTAAGGACTCTGCTGCAGTATTTAATGACTCTGCTGAAGCATTTGGGGACTCAGATGCATTATTTAAGGACTCTGCTGCATTATGTAAGGGCTTTGCTGCTTTATTTAAGGACTCTTTTGCATTATTTAAGGACTTTGTTGCATTATTTAAGGACTCTGCTGCATTATTTAAGGACTTTGTTGCATTATTTAAGGACGCTGCTGCAGAATTTAAGGAATCTGCTGCATTATTTAAGGACTTTGCTGCATTATTTAACGACTCTGCTGCGTTATTTAAGGACTCTGCTGCATTATGTAAGAACTTTGCTGCATTATTTAAGGACTCTTCTGCATTATTTAATGACTCTGCTGAAGTATTTGAGGACTCAGCTGCATTATTTAAGGACTCTGCTGCATTATTTAAGGAATTTGCTGCATTATTTAAGGACTCTGCTGCGTTATTTAAGGACTCTGCTGCATTATTTAAGGACTTTGATGCATTATTTAAGGATGCTGCTGCATAATTTAAGGAATCTGCTGCATTATTTAAGGACTTTGTTGCATTATTTAAGGTCTCTGCTGCATTATTTAAGGACTCTGCTGTGGTATTTAAGGACTCTGCTGCATTATTTAAGGAATTTGTTGCATTATTTAAGGACGCTGCTGCATTATTTAAGGACTTTGTTGCATTATTTAAGGTCTCTGCTGTAGTATTTAATGACTCTGCTGAAGCATTTGGGCACTCAGATGCATTATATAAGGACTCTGCTGCATTATGTAAGGGCTTTGCTGCTTTATTTAAGGACTCTTTTGCATTATTTAAGGACTTTGTTGCATTATTTAAGGACTCTGCTGCATTATTTAAGGAGTTTGTTGCATTATGTAAGGACTCTGCTGCATTATTTAAGGACTTTGCTGCATTATTTAAGGACTCTGCTGCATAATTTAAGGACTTTATTGCATTATTTAAGGATCCTGCTGCATTATTTAAGGATCCTGCTGAAGCATTTGAGGACTCAGCTGCATTATTTAAGGACTTTGCTGCATTATTTAACGACTCTGCTGCATTATCTAAGGACTCTGCTGCTTTATTTAAGGACTTTCCTGCATTATTTAAGGAGTCTTCTGCATTATTTAATGACTCTGCTGAAGCATTTGAGGACTCAGCTGCATTATTTAAGGACTCTGCTGCATTATTTAAGGACTTTGCTGCATTATTTAATGACTCTGCTGAAGCATTTGAGGACTCAGCTGCATTATTTAAGGACTCTGCTGCATTATTTAAGGAATTTGCTGCATTATTTAAGGACTCTGCTGCGGTATTTAAGGACTCTGCTGCTTTATTTAAGGACTTTGATGCATTATTTAAGGACGCTGCTGCAGAATTTAAGGAATCTGCTGCATTATTTAAGGACTTTGTTGCATTATTTAAGGTCTCTGCTGCATTATTTAAGGACTCTGCTGTGGTATTTAAGGACTCTGCTGCATTATTTAAGGAATTTGTTGCATTATTTAAGGACGCTGCTGCATTATTTAAGGACTTTGTTGCATTATTTAAGGACTCTGCTGCAGTATTTAATGACTCTGCTGAAGCATTTGGGGACTCAGATGCATTATTTAAGGACTCTGCTGCATTATTTAAGGAATTTGCTGCATTATTTAAGGACTCTGCTGCGGTATTTAAGGACTCTGCTGCATTATTTAAGGACTTTGATGCATTATTTAAGGACGCTGCTGCAGAATTTAAGGAATCTGCTGCATTATTTAAGGACTTTGTTGCATTATTTAAGGTCTCTGCTGCATTATTTAAGGACTCTGCTGTGGTATTTAAGGACTCTGCTGCATTATTTAAGGAATTTGTTGCATTATTTAAGGACGCTGCTGCATTATTTAAGGACTTTGTTGCATTATTTAAGGACTCTGCTGCAGTATTTAATGACTCTGCTGAAGCATTTGGGGACTCAGATGCATTATTTAAGGACTCTGCTGCATTATGTAAGGGCTTTGCTGCTTTATTTAAGGACTCTTTTGCATTATTTAAGGACTTTGTTGCATTATTTAAGGACTCTGCTGCATTATTTAAGGACTTTGTTGCATTATTTAAGGACGCTGCTGCAGAATTTAAGGAATCTGCTGCATTATTTAAGGACTTTGCTGCATTATTTAACGACTCTGCTGCGTTATTTAAGGACTCTGCTGCATTATGTAAGAACTTTGCTGCATTATTTAAGGACTCTTCTGCATTATTTAATGACTCTGCTGAAGTATTTGAGGACTCAGCTGCATTATTTAAGGACTCTGCTGCATTATTTAAGGAATTTGCTGCATTATTTAAGGACTCTGCTGCGTTATTTAAGGACTCTGCTGCATTATTTAAGGACTTTGATGCATTATTTAAGGATGCTGCTGCATAATTTAAGGAATCTGCTGCATTATTTAAGGACTTTGTTGCATTATTTAAGGTCTCTGCTGCATTATTTAAGGACTCTGCTGTGGTATTTAAGGACTCTGCTGCATTATTTAAGGAATTTGTTGCATTATTTAAGGACGCTGCTGCATTATTTAAGGACTTTGTTGCATTATTTAAGGTCTCTGCTGTAGTATTTAATGACTCTGCTGAAGCATTTGGGCACTCAGATGCATTATATAAGGACTCTGCTGCATTATGTAAGGGCTTTGCTGCTTTATTTAAGGACTCTTTTGCATTATTTAAGGACTTTGTTGCATTATTTAAGGACTCTGCTGCATTATTTAAGGAGTTTGTTGCATTATGTAAGGACTCTGCTGCATTATTTAAGGACTTTGCTGCATTATTTAAGGACTCTGCTGCATAATTTAAGGACTTTATTGCATTATTTAAGGATCCTGCTGCATTATTTAAGGATCCTGCTGAAGCATTTGAGGACTCAGCTGCATTATTTAAGGACTTTGCTGCATTATTTAACGACTCTGCTGCATTATCTAAGGACTCTGCTGCTTTATTTAAGGACTTTCCTGCATTATTTAAGGAGTCTTCTGCATTATTTAATGACTCTGCTGAAGCATTTGAGGACTCAGCTGCATTATTTAAGGACTCTGCTGCATTATTTAAGGACTTTGCTGCATTATTTAATGACTCTGCTGAAGCATTTGAGGACTCAGCTGCATTATTTAAGGACTCTGCTGCATTATTTAAGGAATTTGCTGCATTATTTAAGGACTCTGCTGCGGTATTTAAGGACTCTGCTGCTTTATTTAAGGACTTTGATGCATTATTTAAGGACGCTGCTGCAGAATTTAAGGAATCTGCTGCATTATTTAAGGACTTTGTTGCATTATTTAAGGTCTCTGCTGCATTATTTAAGGACTCTGCTGTGGTATTTAAGGACTCTGCTGCATTATTTAAGGAATTTGTTGCATTATTTAAGGACGCTGCTGCATTATTTAAGGACTTTGTTGCATTATTTAAGGACTCTGCTGCAGTATTTAATGACTCTGCTGAAGCATTTGGGGACTCAGATGCATTATTTAAGGACTCTGCTGCATTATGTAAGGGCTTTGCTGCTTTATTTAAGGACTCTTTTGCATTATTTAAGGACTTTGTTGCATTATTTAAGGACTCTGCTGCATTATTTAAGGACTTTGTTGCATTATTTAAGGACGCTGCTGCAGAATTTAAGGAATCTGCTGCATTATTTAAGGACTTTGTCGCATTATTTAAGGTCTCTGCTGCATTATTTAAGGACTCTGCTATGGTACTTAACGACTTTGCTGCATTATTTAAGGACTTTGCTGCATTATTTAAGGACTTTGATGCATTATTTAAGAACTTTGTTGCATTATTTAAGGACTCTGCTGCATTATTTAAGGAGTTTGTTGCATTATGTAAGGACTCTGCTGCATTATTTAAGGACTTTGCTGCATTATTTAAGGACTCTGCTGCATAATTTAAGGACTTTATTGCATTATTTAAGGATCCTGCTGCATTATTTAAGGATCCTGCTGAAGCATTTGAGGACTCAGCTGCATTATTTAAGGACTTTGCTGCATTATTTAACGACTCTGCTGCATTATCTAAGGACTCTGCTGCTTTATTTAAGGACTTTCCTGCATTATTTAAGGAGTCTTCTGCATTATTTAATGACTCTGCTGAAGCATTTGAGGACTCAGCTGCATTATTTAAGGACTCTGCTGCATTATTTAAGGACTTTGCTGCATTATTTAATGACTCTGCTGAAGCATTTCAGGACTCAGCTGCATTATTTAAGGACTCTGCTGCATTATTTAAGGAATTTGCTGCATTATTTAAGGACTCTGCTGCGGTATTTAAGGACGCTGCTGCAGAATTTAAGGAATCTGCTGCATTATTTAAGGACTTTGTTGCATTATTTAAGGTCTCTGCTGCATTATTTAAGGACTCTGCTGTGGTATTTAAGGACTCTGCTGCATTATTTAAGGAATTTGTTGCATTATTTAAGGACGCTGCTGCATTATTTAAGGAATTTGTTGCATTATTTAAGGACTTCGCTGCATTAATTAAGGACTTTGCTGCATTACTTAAGGACTCTGCTGCATTATTTAATTACTTGCTGCATTATTTAAGGACTCTGCTGCTGTGTTTAAGAACTCTGCTGCATTATTTAAGGACTTTGCTGCATTATTTTAGGACTCTGCTGCATTATTTAAGGACTTTGCTGTATTATTTAAGGACTCTACTGCATTATTTAAGGACTTTGTTGCATTATTTAAGGACTCTGCTGCATTATTTAAGGACTTTGCTGTATTATTTAAGGACTCTGCTGCATTATTTAATGACTCTGCTGCGGTATTTAAGGACTCTGCTGCATTATTTAAGGACTTTGCTGCATTATTTAAGGACTGCTGCGTTATTTAAGGACTCTGCTGCATTATTTAAGACTTTGCTGCATTATTTAAGGACTCTGCTGCAGTGTTTAATGACTCTGCTGAAGCAATTGGGGACTCAGATGCATTGTTTAAGGACTCTGCTGCATTATGTAAGGACTTTGCTGCTTTATTTAAGGACTTTGCTGCATTATTTAAGGACTTTGTTGCATTATTTAAGGACTATGCTGCATTATTTAAGGACTTTGTTGCATTATTTAAGGACTCTGCCGCATTATTTAAGGACTATGCTTTGGTATTTAAGGACTCTGCTGCATTATTTAAGGACTTTGCTGCATTATTTAAGGACTCTGCTGCATTATTTAAGGACTTTGCTGCATTATTTAATGACTCTGCTGAAGCATTTGAGGACTCAGCTGCATTATTTAAGGACTCTGCTGCATTATTTAAGGAATTTGCTGCATTATTTAAGGACTCTGCTGCGGTATTTAAGGACTCTGCTGCTTTATTTAAGGACTTTGATGCATTATTTAAGGACGCTGCTGCAGAATTTAAGGAATCTGCTGCATTATTTAAGGACTTTGTTGCATTATTTAAGGTCTCTGCTGCATTATTTAAGGACTCTGCTGTGGTATTTAAGGACTCTGCTGCATTATTTAAGGAATTTGTTGCATTATTTAAGGACGCTGCTGCATTATTTAAGGACTTTGTTGCATTATTTAAGGACTCTGCTGCAGTATTTAATGACTCTGCTGAAGCATTTGGGGACTCAGATGCATTATTTAAGGACTCTGCTGCATTATGTAAGGGCTTTGCTGCTTTATTTAAGGACTCTTTTGCATTATTTAAGGACTTTGTTGCATTATTTAAGGACTCTGCTGCATTATTTAAGGACTTTGTTGCATTATTTAAGGACGCTGCTGCAGAATTTAAGGAATCTGCTGCATTATTTAAGGACTTTGTCGCATTATTTAAGGTCTCTGCTGCATTATTTAAGGACTCTGCTATGGTACTTAACGACTTTGCTGCATTATTTAAGGACTTTGCTGCATTATTTAAGGACTTTGATGCATTATTTAAGAACTTTGTTGCATTATTTAAGGACTCTGCTGCATTATTTAAGGAGTTTGTTGCATTATGTAAGGACTCTGCTGCATTATTTAAGGACTTTGCTGCATTATTTAAGGACTCTGCTGCATAATTTAAGGACTTTATTGCATTATTTAAGGATCCTGCTGCATTATTTAAGGATCCTGCTGAAGCATTTGAGGACTCAGCTGCATTATTTAAGGACTTTGCTGCATTATTTAACGACTCTGCTGCATTATCTAAGGACTCTGCTGCTTTATTTAAGGACTTTCCTGCATTATTTAAGGAGTCTTCTGCATTATTTAATGACTCTGCTGAAGCATTTGAGGACTCAGCTGCATTATTTAAGGACTCTGCTGCATTATTTAAGGACTTTGCTGCATTATTTAATGACTCTGCTGAAGCATTTCAGGACTCAGCTGCATTATTTAAGGACTCTGCTGCATTATTTAAGGAATTTGCTGCATTATTTAAGGACTCTGCTGCGGTATTTAAGGACGCTGCTGCAGAATTTAAGGAATCTGCTGCATTATTTAAGGACTTTGTTGCATTATTTAAGGTCTCTGCTGCATTATTTAAGGACTCTGCTGTGGTATTTAAGGACTCTGCTGCATTATTTAAGGAATTTGTTGCATTATTTAAGGACGCTGCTGCATTATTTAAGGAATTTGTTGCATTATTTAAGGACTTCGCTGCATTAATTAAGGACTTTGCTGCATTACTTAAGGACTCTGCTGCATTATTTAATTACTTGCTGCATTATTTAAGGACTCTGCTGCTGTGTTTAAGAACTCTGCTGCATTATTTAAGGACTTTGCTGCATTATTTTAGGACTCTGCTGCATTATTTAAGGACTTTGCTGTATTATTTAAGGACTCTACTGCATTATTTAAGGACTTTGTTGCATTATTTAAGGACTCTGCTGCATTATTTAAGGACTTTGCTGTATTATTTAAGGACTCTGCTGCATTATTTAATGACTCTGCTGCGGTATTTAAGGACTCTGCTGCATTATTTAAGGACTTTGCTGCATTATTTAAGGACTGCTGCGTTATTTAAGGACTCTGCTGCATTATTTAAGACTTTGCTGCATTATTTAAGGACTCTGCTGCAGTGTTTAATGACTCTGCTGAAGCAATTGGGGACTCAGATGCATTGTTTAAGGACTCTGCTGCATTATGTAAGGACTTTGCTGCTTTATTTAAGGACTTTGCTGCATTATTTAAGGACTTTGTTGCATTATTTAAGGACTCTGCTGCATTATTTAAGGACTTTGTTGCATTATTTAAGGACTCTGCCGCATTATTTAAGGACTATGCTTTGGTATTTAAGGACTCTGCTGCATTATTTAAGGACTTTGCTGCATTATTTAAGGACTCTGCTGCATTATTTAATTACTTTGCTGCATTATTTAAGGACTCTGCTGCGGTATTTAAGGACTCTGCTGCATTATTTAAGGACTTTGATGCATTATTTAAGGACACTGCTGCAGAATTTAAGGAATCTGCTTCATTATTTAAGGACTTTGTTGCATTATTTAAGGTCTCTGCTGCATTATTTAAGGACTCTGCTATGGTACTTAAGGACTTTGCTGCATTATTTAAGGACTCTGCTGCATTATTTAAGAACTTTGTTGCATTATTTAAGGACTCTGCTGCATTATTTAAGGACTTTGTTGCATTATGTAAGGACTCTGCTGCATTATTTAAGGACTTTGCTGCATT
Organism: Phyllobates terribilis; assembly: GCF_046119375.1. NCBI lineage: Eukaryota > Metazoa > Chordata > Amphibia > Anura > Dendrobatidae > Phyllobates > Phyllobates terribilis. The sequence continues at coordinate 476,557 of NW_027363178.1, forward strand.
ATTTAAGGACTCTGCTGCATAATTTAAGGACTTTATTGCATTATTTTAGGATCCTGCTGCATTATTTAATGACTCTGCTGAAGCATTTGAGGACTCAGCTGCATTATTAAAGGTCTCTGCTGCATTATTTAAGGATCCTGCTGAAGCATTTGAGGACTCAGCTGCATTATTTAAGGACTTTGCTGCATTATTTAACGACTCTGCTGCGTTATTTAAGGACTCTGCTGCATTATGTAAGAACTTTGCTGCATTATTTAAGGACTCTTCTGCATTATTTAATGACTCTGCTGAAGTATTTGAGGACTCAGCTGCATTATTTAAGGACTCTGCTGCATTATTTAAGGAATTTGCTGCATTATTTAAGGACTCTGCTGCGTTATTTAAGGACTCTGCTGCATTATTTAAGGACTTTGATGCATTATTTAAGGATGCTGCTGCATAATTTAAGGAATCTGCTGCATTATTTAAGGACTTTGTTGCATTATTTAAGGTCTCTGCTGCATTATTTAAGGACTCTGCTGTGGTATTTAAGGACTCTGCTGCATTATTTAAGGAATTTGTTGCATTATTTAAGGACGCTGCTGCATTATTTAAGGACTTTGTTGCATTATTTAAGGTCTCTGCTGTAGTATTTAATGACTCTGCTGAAGCATTTGGGCACTCAGATGCATTATATAAGGACTCTGCTGCATTATGTAAGGGCTTTGCTGCTTTATTTAAGGACTCTTTTGCATTATTTAAGGACTTTGTTGCATTATTTAAGGACTCTGCTGCATTATTTAAGGAGTTTGTTGCATTATGTAAGGACTCTGCTGCATTATTTAAGGACTTTGCTGCATTATTTAAGGACTCTGCTGCATAATTTAAGGACTTTATTGCATTATTTAAGGATCCTGCTGCATTATTTAAGGATCCTGCTGAAGCATTTGAGGACTCAGCTGCATTATTTAAGGACTTTGCTGCATTATTTAACGACTCTGCTGCATTATCTAAGGACTCTGCTGCTTTATTTAAGGACTTTCCTGCATTATTTAAGAAGTCTTCTGCATTATTTAATGACTCTGCTGAAGCATTTGAGGACTCAGCTGCATTATTTAAGGACTCTGCTGCATTATTTAAGGACTTTGCTGCATTATTTAATGACTCTGCTGAAGCATTTGAGGACTCAGCTGCATTATTTAAGGACTCTGCTGCATTATTTAAGGAATTTGCTGCATTATTTAAGGACTCTGCTGCGGTATTTAAGGACTCTGCTGCATTATTTAAGGACTTTGATGCATTATTTAAGGACGCTGCTGCAGAATTTAAGGAATCTGCTGCATTATTTAAGGACTTTGTTGCATTATTTAAGGTCTCTGCTGCATTATTTAAGGACTCTGCTGTGGTATTTAAGGACTCTGCTGCATTATTTAAGGAATTTGTTGCATTATTTAAGGACGCTGCTGCATTATTTAAGGACTTTGTTGCATTATTTAAGGACTCTGCTGCAGTATTTAATGACTCTGCTGAAGCATTTGGGGACTCAGATGCATTATTTAAGGACTCTGCTGCATTATGTAAGGGCTTTGCTGCTTTATTTAAGGACTCTTTTGCATTATTTAAGGACTTTGTTGCATTATTTAAGGACTCTGCTGCATTATTTAAGGACTTTGTTGCATTATTTAAGGACGCTGCTGCAGAATTTAAGGAATCTGCTGCATTATTTAAGGACTTTGCTGCATTATTTAACGACTCTGCTGCGTTATTTAAGGACTCTGCTGCATTATGTAAGAACTTTGCTGCATTATTTAAGGACTCTTCTGCATTATTTAATGACTCTGCTGAAGTATTTGAGGACTCAGCTGCATTATTTAAGGACTCTGCTGCATTATTTAAGGAATTTGCTGCATTATTTAAGGACTCTGCTGCGTTATTTAAGGACTCTGCTGCATTATTTAAGGACTTTGATGCATTATTTAAGGATGCTGCTGCATAATTTAAGGAATCTGCTGCATTATTTAAGGACTTTGTTGCATTATTTAAGGTCTCTGCTGCATTATTTAAGGACTCTGCTGTGGTATTTAAGGACTCTGCTGCATTATTTAAGGAATTTGTTGCATTATTTAAGGACGCTGCTGCATTATTTAAGGACTTTGTTGCATTATTTAAGGTCTCTGCTGTAGTATTTAATGACTCTGCTGAAGCATTTGGGCACTCAGATGCATTATATAAGGACTCTGCTGCATTATGTAAGGGCTTTGCTGCTTTATTTAAGGACTCTTTTGCATTATTTAAGGACTTTGTTGCATTATTTAAGGACTCTGCTGCATTATTTAAGGAGTTTGTTGCATTATGTAAGGACTCTGCTGCATTATTTAAGGACTTTGCTGCATTATTTAAGGACTCTGCTGCATAATTTAAGGACTTTATTGCATTATTTAAGGATCCTGCTGCATTATTTAAGGATCCTGCTGAAGCATTTGAGGACTCAGCTGCATTATTTAAGGACTTTGCTGCATTATTTAACGACTCTGCTGCATTATCTAAGGACTCTGCTGCTTTATTTAAGGACTTTCCTGCATTATTTAAGGAGTCTTCTGCATTATTTAATGACTCTGCTGAAGCATTTGAGGACTCAGCTGCATTATTTAAGGACTCTGCTGCATTATTTAAGGACTTTGCTGCATTATTTAATGACTCTGCTGAAGCATTTGAGGACTCAGCTGCATTATTTAAGGACTCTGCTGCATTATTTAAGGAATTTGCTGCATTATTTAAGGACTCTGCTGCGGTATTTAAGGACTCTGCTGCTTTATTTAAGGACTTTGATGCATTATTTAAGGACGCTGCTGCAGAATTTAAGGAATCTGCTGCATTATTTAAGGACTTTGTTGCATTATTTAAGGTCTCTGCTGCATTATTTAAGGACTCTGCTGTGGTATTTAAGGACTCTGCTGCATTATTTAAGGAATTTGTTGCATTATTTAAGGACGCTGCTGCATTATTTAAGGACTTTGTTGCATTATTTAAGGACTCTGCTGCAGTATTTAATGACTCTGCTGAAGCATTTGGGGACTCAGATGCATTATTTAAGGACTCTGCTGCATTATGTAAGGGCTTTGCTGCTTTATTTAAGGACTCTTTTGCATTATTTAAGGACTTTGTTGCATTATTTAAGGACTCTGCTGCATTATTTAAGGACTTTGTTGCATTATTTAAGGACGCTGCTGCAGAATTTAAGGAATCTGCTGCATTATTTAAGGACTTTGTCGCATTATTTAAGGTCTCTGCTGCATTATTTAAGGACTCTGCTATGGTACTTAACGACTTTGCTGCATTATTTAAGGACTTTGCTGCATTATTTAAGAACTTTGATGCATTATTTAAGAACTTTGTTGCATTATTTAAGGACTCTGCTGCATTATTTAAGGAGTTTGTTGCATTATGTAAGGACTCTGCTGCATTATTTAAGGACTTTGCTGCATTATTTAAGGTCTCTGCTGCATTATTTAAGGACTCTGCTGTGGTATTTAAGGACTCTGCTGCATTATTTAAGGAATTTGTTGCATTATTTAAGGACGCTGCTGCATTATTTAAGGACTTTGTTGCATTATTTAAGGTCTCTGCTGTAGTATTTAATGACTCTGCTGAAGCATTTGGGCACTCAGATGCATTATATAAGGACTCTGCTGCATTATGTAAGGGCTTTGCTGCTTTATTTAAGGACTCTTTTGCATTATTTAAGGACTTTGTTGCATTATTTAAGGACTCTGCTGCATTATTTAAGGAGTTTGTTGCATTATGTAAGGACTCTGCTGCATTATTTAAGGACTTTGCTGCATTATTTAAGGACTCTGCTGCATAATTTAAGGACTTTATTGCATTATTTAAGGATCCTGCTGCATTATTTAAGGATCCTGCTGAAGCATTTGAGGACTCAGCTGCATTATTTAAGGACTTTGCTGCATTATTTAACGACTCTGCTGCATTATCTAAGGACTCTGCTGCTTTATTTAAGGACTTTCCTGCATTATTTAAGGAGTCTTCTGCATTATTTAATGACTCTGCTGAAGCATTTGAGGACTCAGCTGCATTATTTAAGGACTCTGCTGCATTATTTAAGGACTTTGCTGCATTATTTAATGACTCTGCTGAAGCATTTGAGGACTCAGCTGCATTATTTAAGGACTCTGCTGCATTATTTAAGGAATTTGCTGCATTATTTAAGGACACTGCTGCGGTATTTAAGGACTCTGCTGCTTTATTTAAGGACTTTGATGCATTATTTAAGGACGCTGCTGCAGAATTTAAGGAATCTGCTGCATTATTTAAGGACTTTGTTGCATTATTTAAGGTCTCTGCTGCATTATTTAAGGACTCTGCTGTGGTATTTAAGGACTCTGCTGCATTATTTAAGGAATTTGTTGCATTATTTAAGGACGCTGCTGCATTATTTAAGGACTTTGTTGCATTATTTAAGGACTCTGCTGCAGTATTTAATGACTCTGCTGAAGCATTTGGGGACTCAGATGCATTATTTAAGGACTCTGCTGCATTATGTAAGGGCTTTGCTGCTTTATTTAAGGACTCTTTTGCATTATTTAAGGACTTTGTTGCATTATTTAAGGACTCTGCTGCATTATTTAAGGACTTTGTTGCATTATTTAAGGACGCTGCTGCAGAATTTAAGGAATCTGCTGCATTATTTAAGGACTTTGTCGCATTATTTAAGGTCTCTGCTGCATTATTTAAGGACTCTGCTATGGTACTTAACGACTTTGCTGCATTATTTAAGGACTTTGCTGCATTATTTAAGGACTTTGATGCATTATTTAAGAACTTTGTTGCATTATTTAAGGACTCTGCTGCATTATTTAAGGAGTTTGTTGCATTATGTAAGGACTCTGCTGCATTATTTAAGGACTTTGCTGCATTATTTAAGGACTCTGCTGCATAATTTAAGGACTTTATTGCATTATTTAAGGATCCTGCTGCATTATTTAAGGATCCTGCTGAAGCATTTGAGGACTCAGCTGCATTATTTAAGGACTTTGCTGCATTATTTAACGACTCTGCTGCATTATCTAAGGACTCTGCTGCTTTATTTAAGGACTTTCCTGCATTATTTAAGGAGTCTTCTGCATTATTTAATGACTCTGCTGAAGCATTTGAGGACTCAGCTGCATTATTTAAGGACTCTGCTGCATTATTTAAGGACTTTGCTGCATTATTTAATGACTCTGCTGAAGCATTTGAGGACTCAGCTGCATTATTTAAGGACTCTGCTGCATTATTTAAGGAATTTGCTGCATTATTTAAGGACTCTGCTGCGGTATTTAAGGACGCTGCTGCAGAATTTAAGGAATCTGCTGCATTATTTAAGGACTTTGTTGCATTATTTAAGGTCTCTGCTGCATTATTTAAGGACTCTGCTGTGGTATTTAAGGACTCTGCTGCATTATTTAAGGAATTTGTTGCATTATTTAAGGACGCTGCTGCATTATTTAAGGAATTTGTTGCATTATTTAAGGACTTCGCTGCATTAATTAAGGACTTTGCTGCATTACTTAAGGACTCTGCTGCATTATTTAATTACTTGCTGCATTATTTAAGGACTCTGCTGCTGTGTTTAAGAACTCTGCTGCATTATTTAAGGACTTTGCTGCATTATTTTAGGACTCTGCTGCATTATTTAAGGACTTTGCTGTATTATTTAAGGACTCTACTGCATTATTTAAGGACTTTGTTGCATTATTTAAGGACTCTGCTGCATTATTTAAGGACTTTGCTGTATTATTTAAGGACTCTGCTGCATTATTTAATGACTCTGCTGCGGTATTTAAGGACTCTGCTGCATTATTTAAGGACTTTGCTGCATTATTTAAGGACTGCTGCGTTATTTAAGGACTCTGCTGCATTATTTAAGACTTTGCTGCATTATTTAAGGACTCTGCTGCAGTGTTTAATGACTCTGCTGAAGCAATTGGGGACTCAGATGCATTGTTTAAGGACTCTGCTGCATTATGTAAGGACTTTGCTGCTTTATTTAAGGACTTTGCTGCATTATTTAAGGACTTTGTTGCATTATTTAAGGACTCTGCTGCATTATTTAAGGAGTTTGTTGCATTATGTAAGGACTCTGCTGCATTATTTAAGGACTTTGCTGCATTATTTAAGGGCTCTGCTGCATAATTTAAGGACTTTATTGCATTATTTAAGGATCCTGCTGCATTATTTAAGGATCCTGCTGAAGCATTTGAGGACTCAGCTGCATTATTTAAGGACTTTGCTGCATTATTTAACGACTCTGCTGCATTATCTAAGGACTCTGCTGCTTTATTTAAGGACTTTCCTGCATTATTTAAGGAGTCTTCTGCATTATTTAATGACTCTGCTGAAGCATTTGAGGACTCAGCTGCATTATTTAAGGACTCTGCTGCATTATTTAAGGAATTTGCTGCATTATTTAAGGACTCTGCTGCGGTATTTAAGGACTCTGCTGCTTTATTTAAGGACTTTGATGCATTATTTAAGGACGCTGCTGCAGAATTTAAGGAATCTGCTGCATTATTTAAGGACTTTGTTGCATTATTTAAGGTCTCTGCTGCATTATTTAAGGACTCTGCTGTGGTATTTAAGGACTCTGCTGCATTATTTAAGGAATTTGTTGCATTATTTAAGGACGCTGCTGCATTATTTAAGGACTTTGTTGCATTATTTAAGGACTCTGCTGCAGTATTTAATGACTCTGCTGAAGCATTTGGGGACTCAGATGTATTATTTAAGGACTCTGCTGCATTATGTAAGGGCTTTGCTGCTTTATTTAAGGACTCTTTTGCATTATTTAAGGACTTTGTTGCATTATTTAAGGACTCTGCTGCATTATTTAAGGACTTTGTTGCATTATTTAAGGATGCTGCTGCAGAATTTAAGGAATCTGCTGCATTATTTAAGGACTTTGTCGCATTATTTAAGGTCTCTGCTGCATTATTTAAGGACTCTGCTATGGTACTTAACGACTTTGCTGCATTATTTAAGGACTTTGCTGCATTATTTAAGGACTTTGATGCATTATTTAAGAACTTTGTTGCATTATTTAAGGACTCTGCTGCATTATTTAAGGAGTTTGTTGCATTATGTAAGGACTCTGCTGCATTATTTAAGGACTTTGCTGCATTATTTAAGGACTCTGCTGCATAATTTAAGGACTTTATTGCATTATTTAAGGATCCTGCTGCATTATTTAAGGATCCTGCTGAAGCATTTGAGGACTCAGCTGCATTATTTAAGGACTTTGCTGCATTATTTAACGACTCTGCTGCATTATCTAAGGACTCTGCTGCTTTATTTAAGGACTTTCCTGCATTATTTAAGGAGTCTTCTGCATTATTTAATGACTCTGCTGAAGCATTTGAGGACTCAGCTGCATTATTTAAGGACTCTGCTGCATTATTTAAGGACTTTGCTGCATTATTTAATGACTCTGCTGAAGCATTTGAGGACTCAGCTGCATTATTTAAGGACTCTGCTGCATTATTTAAGGAATTTGCTGCATTATTTAAGGACTCTGCTGCGGTATTTAAGGACGCTGCTGCAGAATTTAAGGAATCTGCTGCATTATTTAAGGACTTTGTTGCATTATTTAAGGTCTCTGCTGCATTATTTAAGGACTCTGCTGTGGTATTTAAGGACTCTGCTGCATTATTTAAGGAATTTGTTGCATTATTTAAGGACGCTGCTGCATTATTTAAGGAATTTGTTGCATTATTTAAGGACTTCGCTGCATTAATTAAGGACTTTGCTGCATTACTTAAGGACTCTGCTGCATTATTTAATTACTTGCTGCATTATTTAAGGACTCTGCTGCTGTGTTTAAGAACTCTGCTGCATTATTTAAGGACTTTGCTGCATTATTTTAGGACTCTGCTGCATTATTTAAGGACTTTGCTGTATTATTTAAGGACTCTACTGCATTATTTAAGGACTTTGTTGCATTATTTAAGGACTCTGCTGCATTATTTAAGGACTTTGCTGTATTATTTAAGGACTCTGCTGCATTATTTAATGACTCTGCTGCGGTATTTAAGGACTCTGCTGCATTATTTAAGGACTTTGCTGCATTATTTAAGGACTGCTGCGTTATTTAAGGACTCTGCTGCATTATTTAAGACTTTGCTGCATTATTTAAGGACTCTGCTGCAGTGTTTAATGACTCTGCTGAAGCAATTGGGGACTCAGATGCATTGTTTAAGGACTCTGCTGCATTATGTAAGGACTTTGCTGCTTTATTTAAGGACTTTGCTGCATTATTTAAGGACTTTGTTGCATTATTTAAGGACTCTGCTGCATTATTTAAGGACTTTGTTGCATTATTTAAGGACTCTGCCGCATTATTTAAGGACTATGCTTTGGTATTTAAGGACTCTGCTGCATTATTTAAGGACTTTGCTGCATTATTTAAGGACTCTGCTGCATTATTTAATTACTTTGCTGCATTATTTAAGGACTCTGCTGCGGTATTTAAGGACTCTGCTGCATTATTTAAGGACTTTGATGCATTATTTAAGGACACTGCTGCAGAATTTAAGGAATCTGCTTCATTATTTAAGGACTTTGTTGCATTATTTAAGGTCTCTGCTGCATTATTTAAGGACTCTGCTATGGTACTTAAGGACTTTGCTGCATTATTTAAGGACTCTGCTGCATTATTTAAGAACTTTGTTGCATTATTTAAGGACTCTGCTGCATTATTTAAGGACTTTGTTGCATTATGTAAGGACTCTGCTGCATTATTTAAGGACTTTGCTGCATTATTTAAGGACTCTGCTGCATAATTTAAGGACTTTATTGCATTATTTTAGGATCCTGCTGCATTATTTAATGACTCTGCTGAAGCATTTGAGGACTCAGCTGCATTATTAAAGGTCTCTGCTGCATTATTTAAGGATCCTGCTGAAGCATTTGAGGACTCAGCTGCATTATTTAAGGACTTTGCTGCATTATTTAACGACTCTGCTGCGTTATTTAAGGACTCTGCTGCATTATGTAAGAACTTTGCTGCATTATTTAAGGACTCTTCTGCATTATTTAATGACTCTGCTGAAGTATTTGAGGACTCAGCTGCATTATTTAAGGACTCTGCTGCATTATTTAAGGAATTTGCTGCATTATTTAAGGACTCTGCTGCGTTATTTAAGGACTCTGCTGCATTATTTAAGGACTTTGATGCATTATTTAAGGATGCTGCTGCATAATTTAAGGAATCTGCTGCATTATTTAAGGACTTTGTTGCATTATTTAAGGTCTCTGCTGCATTATTTAAGGACTCTGCTGTGGTATTTAAGGACTCTGCTGCATTATTTAAGGAATTTGTTGCATTATTTAAGGACGCTGCTGCATTATTTAAGGACTTTGTTGCATTATTTAAGGTCTCTGCTGTAGTATTTAATGACTCTGCTGAAGCATTTGGGCACTCAGATGCATTATATAAGGACTCTGCTGCATTATGTAAGGGCTTTGCTGCTTTATTTAAGGACTCTTTTGCATTATTTAAGGACTTTGTTGCATTATTTAAGGACTCTGCTGCATTATTTAAGGAGTTTGTTGCATTATGTAAGGACTCTGCTGCATTATTTAAGGACTTTGCTGCATTATTTAAGGACTCTGCTGCATAATTTAAGGACTTTATTGCATTATTTAAGGATCCTGCTGCATTATTTAAGGATCCTGCTGAAGCATTTGAGGACTCAGCTGCATTATTTAAGGACTTTGCTGCATTATTTAACGACTCTGCTGCATTATCTAAGGACTCTGCTGCTTTATTTAAGGACTTTCCTGCATTATTTAAGAAGTCTTCTGCATTATTTAATGACTCTGCTGAAGCATTTGAGGACTCAGCTGCATTATTTAAGGACTCTGCTGCATTATTTAAGGACTTTGCTGCATTATTTAATGACTCTGCTGAAGCATTTGAGGACTCAGCTGCATTATTTAAGGACTCTGCTGCATTATTTAAGGAATTTGCTGCATTATTTAAGGACTCTGCTGCGGTATTTAAGGACTCTGCTGCATTATTTAAGGACTTTGATGCATTATTTAAGGACGCTGCTGCAGAATTTAAGGAATCTGCTGCATTATTTAAGGACTTTGTTGCATTATTTAAGGTCTCTGCTGCATTATTTAAGGACTCTGCTGTGGTATTTAAGGACTCTGCTGCATTATTTAAGGAATTTGTTGCATTATTTAAGGACGCTGCTGCATTATTTAAGGACTTTGTTGCATTATTTAAGGACTCTGCTGCAGTATTTAATGACTCTGCTGAAGCATTTGGGGACTCAGATGCATTATTTAAGGACTCTGCTGCATTATGTAAGGGCTTTGCTGCTTTATTTAAGGACTCTTTTGCATTATTTAAGGACTTTGTTGCATTATTTAAGGACTCTGCTGCATTATTTAAGGACTTTGTTGCATTATTTAAGGACGCTGCTGCAGAATTTAAGGAATCTGCTGCATTATTTAAGGACTTTGCTGCATTATTTAACGACTCTGCTGCGTTATTTAAGGACTCTGCTGCATTATGTAAGAACTTTGCTGCATTATTTAAGGACTCTTCTGCATTATTTAATGACTCTGCTGAAGTATTTGAGGACTCAGCTGCATTATTTAAGGACTCTGCTGCATTATTTAAGGAATTTGCTGCATTATTTAAGGACTCTGCTGCGTTATTTAAGGACTCTGCTGCATTATTTAAGGACTTTGATGCATTATTTAAGGATGCTGCTGCATAATTTAAGGAATCTGCTGCATTATTTAAGGACTTTGTTGCATTATTTAAGGTCTCTGCTGCATTATTTAAGGACTCTGCTGTGGTATTTAAGGACTCTGCTGCATTATTTAAGGAATTTGTTGCATTATTTAAGGACGCTGCTGCATTATTTAAGGACTTTGTTGCATTATTTAAGGTCTCTGCTGTAGTATTTAATGACTCTGCTGAAGCATTTGGGCACTCAGATGCATTATATAAGGACTCTGCTGCATTATGTAAGGGCTTTGCTGCTTTATTTAAGGACTCTTTTGCATTATTTAAGGACTTTGTTGCATTATTTAAGGACTCTGCTGCATTATTTAAGGAGTTTGTTGCATTATGTAAGGACTCTGCTGCATTATTTAATGACTCTGCTGCGGTATTTAAGGACTCTGCTGCATTATTTAAGGACTTTGCTGCATTATTTAAGGACTGCTGCGTTATTTAAGGACTCTGCTGCATTATTTAAGACTTTGCTGCATTATTTTAGGACTCTGCTGCATTATTTAAGGACTTTGCTGTATTATTTAAGGACTCTACTGCATTATTTAAGGACTTTGTTGCATTATTTAAGGACTCTGCTGCATTATTTAAGGACTTTGCTGTATTATTTAAGGACTCTGCTGCATTATTTAATGACTCTGCTGCGGTATTTAAGGACTCTGCTGCATTATTTAAGGACTTTGCTGCATTATTTAAGGACTGCTGCGTTATTTAAGGACTCTGCTGCATTATTTAAGACTTTGCTGCATTATTTAAGGACTCTGCTGCAGTGTTTAATGACTCTGCTGAAGCAATTGGGGACTCAGATGCATTGTTTAAGGACTCTGCTGCATTATGTAAGGACTTTGCTGCTTTATTTAAGGACTTTGCTGCATTATTTAAGGACTTTGTTGCATTATTTAAGGACTCTGCTGCATTATTTAAGGAGTTTGTTGCATTATGTAAGGACTCTGCTGCATTATTTAAGGACTTTGCTGCATTATTTAAGGGCTCTGCTGCATAATTTAAGGACTTTATTGCATTATTTAAGGATCCTGCTGCATTATTTAAGGATCCTGCTGAAGCATTTGAGGACTCAGCTGCATTATTTAAGGACTTTGCTGCATTATTTAACGACTCTGCTGCATTATCTAAGGACTCTGCTGCTTTATTTAAGGACTTTCCTGCATTATTTAAGGAGTCTTCTGCATTATTTAATGACTCTGCTGAAGCATTTGAGGACTCAGCTGCATTATTTAAGGACTCTGCTGCATTATTTAAGGACTTTGCTGCATTATTTAATGACTCTGCTGAAGCATTTGAGGACTCAGCTGCATTATTTAAGGACTCTGCTGCATTATTTAAGGAATTTGCTGCATTATTTAAGGACTCTGCTGCGGTATTTAAGGACTCTGCTGCTTTATTTAAGGACTTTGATGCATTATTTAAGGACGCTGCTGCAGAATTTAAGGAATCTGCTGCATTATTTAAGGACTTTGTTGCATTATTTAAGGTCTCTGCTGCATTATTTAAGGACTCTGCTGTGGTATTTAAGGACTCTGCTGCATTATTTAAGGAATTTGTTGCATTATTTAAGGACGCTGCTGCATTATTTAAGGACTTTGTTGCATTATTTAAGGACTCTGCTGCAGTATTTAATGACTCTGCTGAAGCATTTGGGGACTCAGATGTATTATTTAAGGACTCTGCTGCATTATGTAAGGGCTTTGCTGCTTTATTTAAGGACTCTTTTGCATTATTTAAGGACTTTGTTGCATTATTTAAGGACTCTGCTGCATTATTTAAGGACTTTGTTGCATTATTTAAGGATGCTGCTGCAGAATTTAAGGAATCTGCTGCATTATTTAAGGACTTTGTCGCATTATTTAAGGTCTCTGCTGCATTATTTAAGGACTCTGCTATGGTACTTAACGACTTTGCTGCATTATTTAAGGACTTTGCTGCATTATTTAAGGACTTTGATGCATTATTTAAGAACTTTGTTGCATTATTTAAGGACTCTGCTGCATTATTTAAGGAGTTTGTTGCATTATGTAAGGACTCTGCTGCATTATTTAAGGACTTTGCTGCATTATTTAAGGACTCTGCTGCATAATTTAAGGACTTTATTGCATTATTTAAGGATCCTGCTGCATTATTTAAGGATCCTGCTGAAGCATTTGAGGACTCAGCTGCATTATTTAAGGACTTTGCTGCATTATTTAACGACTCTGCTGCATTATCTAAGGACTCTGCTGCTTTATTTAAGGACTTTCCTGCATTATTTAAGGAGTCTTCTGCATTATTTAATGACTCTGCTGAAGCATTTGAGGACTCAGCTGCATTATTTAAGGACTCTGCTGCATTATTTAAGGACTTTGCTGCATTATTTAATGACTCTGCTGAAGCATTTGAGGACTCAGCTGCATTATTTAAGGACTCTGCTGCATTATTTAAGGAATTTGCTGCATTATTTAAGGACTTTGTTGCATTATTTAAGGTCTCTGCTGCATTATTTAAGGACTCTGCTGTGGTATTTAAGGACTCTGCTGCATTATTTAAGGAATTTGTTGCATTATTTAAGGACGCTGCTGCATTATTTAAGGAATTTGTTGCATTATTTAAGGACTTCGCTGCATTAATTAAGGACTTTGCTGCATTACTTAAGGACTCTGCTGCATTATTTAATTACTTGCTGCATTATTTAAGGACTCTGCTGCTGTGTTTAAGAACTCTGCTGCATTATTTAAGGACTTTGCTGCATTATTTTAGGACTCTGCTGCATTATTTAAGGACTTTGCTGTATTATTTAAGGACTCTACTGCATTATTTAAGGACTTTGTTGCATTATTTAAGGACTCTGCTGCATTATTTAAGGACTTTGCTGTATTATTTAAGGACTCTGCTGCATTATTTAATGACTCTGCTGCGGTATTTAAGGACTCTGCTGCATTATTTAAGGACTTTGCTGCATTATTTAAGGACTGCTGCGTTATTTAAGGACTCTGCTGCATTATTTAAGACTTTGCTGCATTATTTAAGGACTCTGCTGCAGTGTTTAATGACTCTGCTGAAGCAATTGGGGACTCAGATGCATTGTTTAAGGACTCTGCTGCATTATGTAAGGACTTTGCTGCTTTATTTAAGGACTTTGCTGCATTATTTAAGGACTTTGTTGCATTATTTAAGGACTCTGCTGCATTATTTAAGGACTTTGTTGCATTATTTAAGGACTCTGCCGCATTATTTAAGGACTATGCTTTGGTATTTAAGGACTCTGCTGCATTATTTAAGGACTTTGCTGCATTATTTAAGGACTCTGCTGCATTATTTAATTACTTTGCTGCATTATTTAAGGACTCTGCTGCGGTATTTAAGGACTCTGCTGCATTATTTAAGGACTTTGATGCATTATTTAAGGACACTGCTGCAGAATTTAAGGAATCTGCTTCATTATTTAAGGACTTTGTTGCATTATTTAAGGTCTCTGCTGCATTATTTAAGGACTCTGCTATGGTACTTAAGGACTTTGCTGCATTATTTAAGGACTCTGCTGCATTATTTAAGAACTTTGTTGCATTATTTAAGGACTCTGCTGCATTATTTAAGGACTTTGTTGCATTATGTAAGGACTCTGCTGCATTATTTAAGGACTTTGCTGCATTATTTAAGGACTCTGCTGCATAATTTAAGGACTTTATTGCATTATTTTAGGATCCTGCTGCATTATTTAATGACTCTGCTGAAGCATTTGAGGACTCAGCTGCATTATTAAAGGTCTCTGCTGCATTATTTAAGGATCCTGCTGAAGCATTTGAGGACTCAGCTGCATTATTTAAGGACTTTGCTGCATTATTTAACGACTCTGCTGCGTTATTTAAGGACTCTGCTGCATTATGTAAGAACTTTGCTGCATTATTTAAGGACTCTTCTGCATTATTTAATGACTCTGCTGAAGTATTTGAGGACTCAGCTGCATTATTTAAGGACTCTGCTGCATTATTTAAGGAATTTGCTGCATTATTTAAGGATTTTGTTGCATTATTTAAGGTCTCTGCTGCATTATTTAAGGACTCTGCTGTGGTATTTAAGGACTCTGCTGCATTATTTAAGGAATTTGTTGCATTATTTAAGGACGCTGCTGCATTATTTAAGGACTTTGTTGCATTATTTAAGGTCTCTGCTGTAGTATTTAATGACTCTGCTGAAGCATTTGGGCACTCAGATGCATTATATAAGGACTCTGCTGCATTATGTAAGGGCTTTGCTGCTTTATTTAAGGACTCTTTTGCATTATTTAAGGACTTTGTTGCATTATTTAAGGACTCTGCTGCATTATTTAAGGAGTTTGTTGCATTATGTAAGGACTCTGCTGCATTATTTAAGGACTTTGCTGCATTATTTAAGGACTCTGCTGCATAATTTAAGGACTTTATTGCATTATTTAAGGATCCTGCTGCATTATTTAAGGATCCTGCTGAAGCATTTGAGGACTCAGCTGCATTATTTAAGGACTTTGCTGCATTATTTAACGACTCTGCTGCATTATCTAAGGACTCTGCTGCTTTATTTAAGGACTTTCCTGCATTATTTAAGGAGTCTTCTGCATTATTTAATGACTCTGCTGAAGCATTTGAGGACTCAGCTGCATTATTTAAGGACTCTGCTGCATTATTTAAGGACTTTGCTGCATTATTTAATGACTCTGCTGAAGCATTTGAGGACTCAGCTGCATTATTTAAGGACTCTGCTGCATTATTTAAGGAATTTGCTGCATTATTTAAGGACTCTGCTGCGGTATTTAAGGACTCTGCTGCTTTATTTAAGGACTTTGATGCATTATTTAAGGACTTTGATGCATTATTTAAGAACTTTGTTGCATTATTTAAGGACTCTGCTGCATTATTTAAGGAGTTTGTTGCATTATGTAAGGACTCTGCTGCATTATTTAAGGACTTTGCTGCATTATTTAAGGACTCTGCTGCATAATTTAAGGACTTTATTGCATTATTTAAGGATCCTGCTGCATTATTTAAGGATCCTGCTGAAGCATTTGAGGACTCAGCTGCATTATTTAAGGACTTTGCTGCATTATTTAACGACTCTGCTGCATTATCTAAGGACTCTGCTGCTTTATTTAAGGACTTTCCTGCATTATTTAAGGAGTCTTCTGCATTATTTAATGACTCTGCTGAAGCATTTGAGGACTCAGCTGCATTATTTAAGGACTCTGCTGCATTATTTAAGGACTTTGCTGCATTATTTAATGACTCTGCTGAAGCATTTGAGGACTCAGCTGCATTATTTAAGGACTCTGCTGCATTATTTAAGGAATTTGCTGCATTATTTAAGGACTCTGCTGCGGTATTTAAGGACGCTGCTGCAGAATTTAAGGAATCTGCTGCATTATTTAAGGACTTTGTTGCATTATTTAAGGTCTCTGCTGCATTATTTAAGGACTCTGCTGTGGTATTTAAGGACTCTGCTGCATTATTTAAGGAATTTGTTGCATTATTTAAGGACGCTGCTGCATTATTTAAGGAATTTGTTGCATTATTTAAGGACTTCGCTGCATTAATTAAGGACTTTGCTGCATTACTTAAGGACTCTGCTGCATTATTTAATTACTTGCTGCATTATTTAAGGACTCTGCTGCTGTGTTTAAGAACTCTGCTGCATTATTTAAGGACTTTGCTGCATTATTTTAGGACTCTGCTGCATTATTTAAGGACTTTGCTGTATTATTTAAGGACTCTACTGCATTATTTAAGGACTTTGTTGCATTATTTAAGGACTCTGCTGCATTATTTAAGGACTTTGCTGTATTATTTAAGGACTCTGCTGCATTATTTAATGACTCTGCTGCGGTATTTAAGGACTCTGCTGCATTATTTAAGGACTTTGCTGCATTATTTAAGGACTGCTGCGTTATTTAAGGACTCTGCTGCATTATTTAAGACTTTGCTGCATTATTTAAGGACTCTGCTGCAGTGTTTAATGACTCTGCTGAAGCAATTGGGGACTCAGATGCATTGTTTAAGGACTCTGCTGCATTATGTAAGGACTTTGCTGCTTTATTTAAGGACTTTGCTGCATTATTTAAGGACTTTGTTGCATTATTTAAGGACTCTGCTGCATTATTTAAGGACTTTGTTGCATTATTTAAGGACTCTGCCGCATTATTTAAGGACTATGCTTTGGTATTTAAGGACTCTGCTGCATTATTTAAGGACTTTGCTGCATTATTTAAGGACTCTGCTGCATTATTTAATTACTTTGCTGCATTATTTAAGGACTCTGCTGCGGTATTTAAGGACTCTGCTGCATTATTTAAGGACTTTGATGCATTATTTAAGGACACTGCTGCAGAATTTAAGGAATCTGCTTCATTATTTAAGGACTTTGTTGCATTATTTAAGGTCTCTGCTGCATTATTTAAGGACTCTGCTATGGTACTTAAGGACTTTGCTGCATTATTTAAGGACTCTGCTGCATTATTTAAGAACTTTGTTGCATTATTTAAGGACTCTGCTGCATTATTTAAGGACTTTGTTGCATTATGTAAGGACTCTGCTGCATTATTTAAGGACTTTGCTGCATTATTTAAGGACTCTGCTGCATAATTTAAGGACTTTATTGCATTATTTTAGGATCCTGCTGCATTATTTAATGACTCTGCTGAAGCATTTGAGGACTCAGCTGCATTATTAAAGGTCTCTGCTGCATTATTTAAGGATCCTGCTGAAGCATTTGAGGACTCAGCTGCATTATTTAAGGACTTTGCTGCATTATTTAACGACTCTGCTGCGTTATTTAAGGACTCTGCTGCATTATGTAAGAACTTTGCTGCATTATTTAAGGACTCTTCTGCATTATTTAATGACTCTGCTGAAGTATTTGAGGACTCAGCTGCATTATTTAAGGACTCTGCTGCATTATTTAAGGAATTTGCTGCATTATTTAAGGACTCTGCTGCGTTATTTAAGGACTCTGCTGCATTATTTAAGGACTTTGATGCATTATTTAAGGATGCTGCTGCATAATTTAAGGAATCTGCTGCATTATTTAAGGACTTTGTTGCATTATTTAAGGTCTCTGCTGCATTATTTAAGGACTCTGCTGTGGTATTTAAGGACTCTGCTGCATTATTTAAGGAATTTGTTGCATTATTTAAGGACGCTGCTGCATTATTTAAGGACTTTGTTGCATTATTTAAGGTCTCTGCTGTAGTATTTAATGACTCTGCTGAAGCATTTGGGCACTCAGATGCATTATATAAGGACTCTGCTGCATTATGTAAGGGCTTTGCTGCTTTATTTAAGGACTCTTTTGCATTATTTAAGGACTTTGTTGCATTATTTAAGGACTCTGCTGCATTATTTAAGGAGTTTGTTGCATTATGTAAGGACTCTGCTGCATTATTTAAGGACTTTGCTGCATTATTTAAGGACTCTGCTGCATAATTTAAGGACTTTATTGCATTATTTAAGGATCCTGCTGCATTATTTAAGGATCCTGCTGAAGCATTTGAGGACTCAGCTGCATTATTTAAGGACTTTGCTGCATTATTTAACGACTCTGCTGCATTATCTAAGGACTCTGCTGCTTTATTTAAGGACTTTCCTGCATTATTTAAGAAGTCTTCTGCATTATTTAATGACTCTGCTGAAGCATTTGAGGACTCAGCTGCATTATTTAAGGACTCTGCTGCATTATTTAAGGACTTTGCTGCATTATTTAATGACTCTGCTGAAGCATTTGAGGACTCAGCTGCATTATTTAAGGACTCTGCTGCATTATTTAAGGAATTTGCTGCATTATTTAAGGACTCTGCTGCGGTATTTAAGGACTCTGCTGCATTATTTAAGGACTTTGATGCATTATTTAAGGACGCTGCTGCAGAATTTAAGGAATCTGCTGCATTATTTAAGGACTTTGTTGCATTATTTAAGGTCTCTGCTGCATTATTTAAGGACTCTGCTGTGGTATTTAAGGACTCTGCTGCATTATTTAAGGAATTTGTTGCATTATTTAAGGACGCTGCTGCATTATTTAAGGACTTTGTTGCATTATTTAAGGACTCTGCTGCAGTATTTAATGACTCTGCTGAAGCATTTGGGGACTCAGATGCATTATTTAAGGACTCTGCTGCATTATGTAAGGGCTTTGCTGCTTTATTTAAGGACTCTTTTGCATTATTTAAGGACTTTGTTGCATTATTTAAGGACTCTGCTGCATTATTTAAGGACTTTGTTGCATTATTTAAGGACGCTGCTGCAGAATTTAAGGAATCTGCTGCATTATTTAAGGACTTTGCTGCATTATTTAACGACTCTGCTGCGTTATTTAAGGACTCTGCTGCATTATGTAAGAACTTTGCTGCATTATTTAAGGACTCTTCTGCATTATTTAATGACTCTGCTGAAGTATTTGAGGACTCAGCTGCATTATTTAAGGACTCTGCTGCATTATTTAAGGAATTTGCTGCATTATTTAAGGACTCTGCTGCGTTATTTAAGGACTCTGCTGCATTATTTAAGGACTTTGATGCATTATTTAAGGATGCTGCTGCATAATTTAAGGAATCTGCTGCATTATTTAAGGACTTTGTTGCATTATTTAAGGTCTCTGCTGCATTATTTAAGGACTCTGCTGTGGTATTTAAGGACTCTGCTGCATTATTTAAGGAATTTGTTGCATTATTTAAGGACGCTGCTGCATTATTTAAGGACTTTGTTGCATTATTTAAGGTCTCTGCTGTAGTATTTAATGACTCTGCTGAAGCATTTGGGCACTCAGATGCATTATATAAGGACTCTGCTGCATTATGTAAGGGCTTTGCTGCTTTATTTAAGGACTCTTTTGCATTATTTAAGGACTTTGTTGCATTATTTAAGGACTCTGCTGCATTATTTAAGGAGTTTGTTGCATTATGTAAGGACTCTGCTGCATTATTTAAGGACTTTGCTGCATTATTTAAGGACTCTGCTGCATAATTTAAGGACTTTATTGCATTATTTAAGGATCCTGCTGCATTATTTAAGGATCCTGCTGAAGCATTTGAGGACTCAGCTGCATTATTTAAGGACTTTGCTGCATTATTTAACGACTCTGCTGCATTATCTAAGGACTCTGCTGCTTTATTTAAGGACTTTCCTGCATTATTTAAGGAGTCTTCTGCATTATTTAATGACTCTGCTGAAGCATTTGAGGACTCAGCTGCATTATTTAAGGACTCTGCTGCATTATTTAAGGACTTTGCTGCATTATTTAATGACTCTGCTGAAGCATTTGAGGACTCAGCTGCATTATTTAAGGACTCTGCTGCATTATTTAAGGAATTTGCTGCATTATTTAAGGACTCTGCTGCGGTATTTAAGGACTCTGCTGCTTTATTTAAGGACTTTGATGCATTATTTAAGGACGCTGCTGCAGAATTTAAGGAATCTGCTGCATTATTTAAGGACTTTGTTGCATTATTTAAGGTCTCTGCTGCATTATTTAAGGACTCTGCTGTGGTATTTAAGGACTCTGCTGCATTATTTAAGGAATTTGTTGCATTATTTAAGGACGCTGCTGCATTATTTAAGGACTTTGTTGCATTATTTAAGGACTCTGCTGCAGTATTTAATGACTCTGCTGAAGCATTTGGGGACTCAGATGCATTATTTAAGGACTCTGCTGCATTATGTAAGGGCTTTGCTGCTTTATTTAAGGACTCTTTTGCATTATTTAAGGACTTTGTTGCATTATTTAAGGACTCTGCTGCATTATTTAAGGACTTTGTTGCATTATTTAAGGACGCTGCTGCAGAATTTAAGGAATCTGCTGCATTATTTAAGGACTTTGTCGCATTATTTAAGGTCTCTGCTGCATTATTTAAGGACTCTGCTATGGTACTTAACGACTTTGCTGCATTATTTAAGGACTTTGCTGCATTATTTAAGGACTTTGATGCATTATTTAAGAACTTTGTTGCATTATTTAAGGACTCTGCTGCATTATTTAAGGAGTTTGTTGCATTATGTAAGGACTCTGCTGCATTATTTAAGGACTTTGCTGCATTATTTAAGGACTCTGCTGCATAATTTAAGGACTTTATTGCATTATTTAAGGATCCTGCTGCATTATTTAAGGATCCTGCTGAAGCATTTGAGGACTCAGCTGCATTATTTAAGGACTTTGCTGCATTATTTAACGACTCTGCTGCATTATCTAAGGACTCTGCTGCTTTATTTAAGGACTTTCCTGCATTATTTAAGGAGTCTTCTGCATTATTTAATGACTCTGCTGAAGCATTTGAGGACTCAGCTGCATTATTTAAGGACTCTGCTGCATTATTTAAGGACTTTGTTGCATTATTTAAGGACTCTGCTGCATTATTTAAGGACTTTGTTGCATTATTTAAGGACGCTGCTGCAGAATTTAAGGAATCTGCTGCATTATTTAAGGACTTTGTCGCATTATTTAAGGTCTCTGCTGCATTATTTAAGGACTCTGCTATGGTACTTAACGACTTTGCTGCATTATTTAAGGACTTTGCTGCATTATTTAAGGACTTTGATGCATTATTTAAGAACTTTGTTGCATTATTTAAGGACTCTGCTGCATTATTTAAGGAGTTTGTTGCATTATGTAAGGACTCTGCTGCATTATTTAAGGACTTTGCTGCATTATTTAAGGACTCTGCTGCATAATTTAAGGACTTTATTGCATTATTTAAGGATCCTGCTGCATTATTTAAGGATCCTGCTGAAGCATTTGAGGACTCAGCTGCATTATTTAAGGACTTTGCTGCATTATTTAACGACTCTGCTGCGTTATTTAAGGACTCTGCTGCATTATGTAAGAACTTTGCTGCATTATTTAAGGACTCTTCTGCATTATTTAATGACTCTGCTGAAGTATTTGAGGACTCAGCTGCATTATTTAAGGACTCTGCTGCATTATTTAAGGAATTTGCTGCATTATTTAAGGACTCTGCTGCGTTATTTAAGGACTCTGCTGCATTATTTAAGGACTTTGATGCATTATTTAAGGATGCTGCTGCATAATTTAAGGAATCTGCTGCATTATTTAAGGACTTTGTTGCATTATTTAAGGTCTCTGCTGCATTATTTAAGGACTCTGCTGTGGTATTTAAGGACTCTGCTGCATTATTTAAGGAATTTGTTGCATTATTTAAGGACGCTGCTGCATTATTTAAGGACTTTGTTGCATTATTTAAGGTCTCTGCTGTAGTATTTAATGACTCTGCTGAAGCATTTGGGCACTCAGATGCATTATATAAGGACTCTGCTGCATTATGTAAGGGCTTTGCTGCTTTATTTAAGGACTCTTTTGCATTATTTAAGGACTTTGTTGCATTATTTAAGGACTCTGCTGCATTATTTAAGGAGTTTGTTGCATTATGTAAGGACTCTGCTGCATTATTTAAGGACTTTGCTGCATTATTTAAGGACTCTGCTGCATAATTTAAGGACTTTATTGCATTATTTAAGGATCCTGCTGCATTATTTAAGGATCCTGCTGAAGCATTTGAGGACTCAGCTGCATTATTTAAGGACTTTGCTGCATTATTTAACGACTCTGCTGCATTATCTAAGGACTCTGCTGCTTTATTTAAGGACTTTCCTGCATTATTTAAGAAGTCTTCTGCATTATTTAATGACTCTGCTGAAGCATTTGAGGACTCAGCTGCATTATTTAAGGACTCTGCTGCATTATTTAAGGACTTTGCTGCATTATTTAATGACTCTGCTGAAGCATTTGAGGACTCAGCTGCATTATTTAAGGACTCTGCTGCATTATTTAAGGAATTTGCTGCATTATTTAAGGACTCTGCTGCGGTATTTAAGGACTCTGCTGCATTATTTAAGGACTTTGATGCATTATTTAAGGACGCTGCTGCAGAATTTAAGGAATCTGCTGCATTATTTAAGGACTTTGTTGCATTATTTAAGGTCTCTGCTGCATTATTTAAGGACTCTGCTGTGGTATTTAAGGACTCTGCTGCATTATTTAAGGAATTTGTTGCATTATTTAAGGACGCTGCTGCATTATTTAAGGACTTTGTTGCATTATTTAAGGACTCTGCTGCAGTATTTAATGACTCTGCTGAAGCATTTGGGGACTCAGATGCATTATTTAAGGACTCTGCTGCATTATGTAAGGGCTTTGCTGCTTTATTTAAGGACTCTTTTGCATTATTTAAGGACTTTGTTGCATTATTTAAGGACTCTGCTGCATTATTTAAGGACTTTGTTGCATTATTTAAGGACGCTGCTGCAGAATTTAAGGAATCTGCTGCATTATTTAAGGACTTTGCTGCATTATTTAACGACTCTGCTGCGTTATTTAAGGACTCTGCTGCATTATGTAAGAACTTTGCTGCATTATTTAAGGACTCTTCTGCATTATTTAATGACTCTGCTGAAGTATTTGAGGACTCAGCTGCATTATTTAAGGACTCTGCTGCATTATTTAAGGAATTTGCTGCATTATTTAAGGACTCTGCTGCGTTATTTAAGGACTCTGCTGCATTATTTAAGGACTTTGATGCATTATTTAAGGATGCTGCTGCAGAATTTAAGGAATCTGCTGCATTATTTAAGGACTTTGTTGCATTATTTAAGGTCTCTGCTGCATTATTTAAGGACTCTGCTGTGGTATTTAAGGACTCTGCTGCATTATTTAAGGAATTTGTTGCATTATTTAAGGACGCTGCTGCATTATTTAAGGACTTTGTTGCATTATTTAAGGTCTCTGCTGTAGTATTTAATGACTCTGCTGAAGCATTTGGGCACTCAGATGCATTATATAAGGACTCTGCTGCATTATGTAAGGGCTTTGCTGCTTTATTTAAGGACTCTTTTGCATTATTTAAGGACTTTGTTGCATTATTTAAGGACTCTGCTGCATTATTTAAGGAGTTTGTTGCATTATGTAAGGACTCTGCTGCATTATTTAAGGACTTTGCTGCATTATTTAAGGACTCTGCTGCATAATTTAAGGACTTTATTGCATTATTTAAGGATCCTGCTGCATTATTTAAGGATCCTGCTGAAGCATTTGAGGACTCAGCTGCATTATTTAAGGACTTTGCTGCATTATTTAACGACTCTGCTGCATTATCTAAGGACTCTGCTGCTTTATTTAAGGACTTTCCTGCATTATTTAAGGAGTCTTCTGCATTATTTAATGACTCTGCTGAAGCATTTGAGGACTCAGCTGCATTATTTAAGGACTCTGCTGCATTATTTAAGGACTTTGCTGCATTATTTAATGACTCTGCTGAAGCATTTGAGGACTCAGCTGCATTATTTAAGGACTCTGCTGCATTATTTAAGGAATTTGCTGCATTATTTAAGGACTCTGCTGCGGTATTTAAGGACTCTGCTGCTTTATTTAAGGACTTTGATGCATTATTTAAGGACGCTGCTGCAGAATTTAAGGAATCTGCTGCATTATTTAAGGACTTTGTTGCATTATTTAAGGTCTCTGCTGCATTATTTAAGGACTCTGCTGTGGTATTTAAGGACTCTGCTGCATTATTTAAGGAATTTGTTGCATTATTTAAGGACGCTGCTGCATTATTTAAGGACTTTGTTGCATTATTTAAGGACTCTGCTGCAGTATTTAATGACTCTGCTGAAGCATTTGGGGACTCAGATGCATTATTTAAGGACTCTGCTGCATTATGTAAGGGCTTTGCTGCTTTATTTAAGGACTCTTTTGCATTATTTAAGGACTTTGTTGCATTATTTAAGGACTCTGCTGCATTATTTAAGGACTTTGTTGCATTATTTAAGGACGCTGCTGCAGAATTTAAGGAATCTGCTGCATTATTTAAGGACTTTGTCGCATTATTTAAGGTCTCTGCTGCATTATTTAAGGACTCTGCTATGGTACTTAACGACTTTGCTGCATTATTTAAGGACTTTGCTGCATTATTTAAGGACTTTGATGCATTATTTAAGAACTTTGTTGCATTATTTAAGGACTCTGCTGCATTATTTAAGGAGTTTGTTGCATTATGTAAGGACTCTGCTGCATTATTTAAGGACTTTGCTGCATTATTTAAGGACTCTGCTGCATAATTTAAGGACTTTATTGCATTATTTAAGGATCCTGCTGCATTATTTAAGGATCCTGCTGAAGCATTTGAGGACTCAGCTGCATTATTTAAGGACTTTGCTGCATTATTTAACGACTCTGCTGCATTATCTAAGGACTCTGCTGCTTTATTTAAGGACTTTCCTGCATTATTTAAGGAGTCTTCTGCATTATTTAATGACTCTGCTGAAGCATTTGAGGACTCAGCTGCATTATTTAAGGACTCTGCTGCATTATTTAAGGACTTTGCTGCATTATTTAATGACTCTGCTGAAGCATTTGAGGACTCAGCTGCATTATTTAAGGACTCTGCTGCATTATTTAAGGAATTTGCTGCATTATTTAAGGACTCTGCTGCGGTATTTAAGGACGCTGCTGCAGAATTTAAGGAATCTGCTGCATTATTTAAGGACTTTGTTGCATTATTTAAGGTCTCTGCTGCATTATTTAAGGACTCTGCTGTGGTATTTAAGGACTCTGCTGCATTATTTAAGGAATTTGTTGCATTATTTAAGGACGCTGCTGCATTATTTAAGGAATTTGTTGCATTATTTAAGGACTTCGCTGCATTAATTAAGGACTTTGCTGCATTACTTAAGGACTCTGCTGCATTATTTAATTACTTGCTGCATTATTTAAGGACTCTGCTGCTGTGTTTAAGAACTCTGCTGCATTATTTAAGGACTTTGCTGCATTATTTTAGGACTCTGCTGCATTATTTAAGGACTTTGCTGTATTATTTAAGGACTCTACTGCATTATTTAAGGACTTTGTTGCATTATTTAAGGACTCTGCTGCATTATTTAAGGACTTTGCTGTATTATTTAAGGACTCTGCTGCATTATTTAATGACTCTGCTGCGGTATTTAAGGACTCTGCTGCATTATTTAAGGACTTTGCTGCATTATTTAAGGACTGCTGCGTTATTTAAGGACTCTGCTGCATTATTTAAGACTTTGCTGCATTATTTAAGGACTCTGCTGCAGTGTTTAATGACTCTGCTGAAGCAATTGGGGACTCAGATGCATTGTTTAAGGACTCTGCTGCATTATGTAAGGACTTTGCTGCTTTATTTAAGGACTTTGCTGCATTATTTAAGGACTTTGTTGCATTATTTAAGGACTCTGCTGCATTATTTAAGGACTTTGTTGCATTATTTAAGGACTCTGCCGCATTATTTAAGGACTATGCTTTGGTATTTAAGGACTCTGCTGCATTATTTAAGGACTTTGCTGCATTATTTAAGGACTCTGCTGCATTATTTAATTACTTTGCTGCATTATTTAAGGACTCTGCTGCGGTATTTAAGGACTCTGCTGCATTATTTAAGGACTTTGATGCATTATTTAAGGACACTGCTGCAGAATTTAAGGAATCTGCTTCATTATTTAAGGACTTTGTTGCATTATTTAAGGTCTCTGCTGCATTATTTAAGGACTCTGCTATGGTACTTAAGGACTTTGCTGCATTATTTAAGGACTCTGCTGCATTATTTAAGAACTTTGTTGCATTATTTAAGGACTCTGCTGCATTATTTAAGGACTTTGTTGCATTATGTAAGGACTCTGCTGCATTATTTAAGGACTTTGCTGCATTATTTAAGGACTCTGCTGCATAATTTAAGGACTTTATTGCATTATTTTAGGATCCTGCTGCATTATTTAATGACTCTGCTGAAGCATTTGAGGACTCAGCTGCATTATTAAAGGTCTCTGCTGCATTATTTAAGGATCCTGCTGAAGCATTTGAGGACTCAGCTGCATTATTTAAGGACTTTGCTGCATTATTTAACGACTCTGCTGCGTTATTTAAGGACTCTGCTGCATTATGTAAGAACTTTGCTGCATTATTTAAGGACTCTTCTGCATTATTTAATGACTCTGCTGAAGTATTTGAGGACTCAGCTGCATTATTTAAGGACTCTGCTGCATTATTTAAGGAATTTGCTGCATTATTTAAGGATTTTGTTGCATTATTTAAGGTCTCTGCTGCATTATTTAAGGACTCTGCTGTGGTATTTAAGGACTCTGCTGCATTATTTAAGGAATTTGTTGCATTATTTAAGGACGCTGCTGCATTATTTAAGGACTTTGTTGCATTATTTAAGGTCTCTGCTGTAGTATTTAATGACTCTGCTGAAGCATTTGGGCACTCAGATGCATTATATAAGGACTCTGCTGCATTATGTAAGGGCTTTGCTGCTTTATTTAAGGACTCTTTTGCATTATTTAAGGACTTTGTTGCATTATTTAAGGACTCTGCTGCATTATTTAAGGAGTTTGTTGCATTATGTAAGGACTCTGCTGCATTATTTAAGGACTTTGCTGCATTATTTAAGGACTCTGCTGCATAATTTAAGGACTTTATTGCATTATTTAAGGATCCTGCTGCATTATTTAAGGATCCTGCTGAAGCATTTGAGGACTCAGCTGCATTATTTAAGGACTTTGCTGCATTATTTAACGACTCTGCTGCATTATCTAAGGACTCTGCTGCTTTATTTAAGGACTTTCCTGCATTATTTAAGAAGTCTTCTGCGTTATTTAATGACTCTGCTGAAGCATTTGAGGACTCAGCTGCATTATTTAAGGACTCTGCTGCATTATTTAAGGACTTTGCTGCATTATTTAATGACTCTGCTGAAGCATTTGAGGACTCAGCTGCATTATTTAAGGACTCTGCTGCATTATTTAAGGAATTTGCTGCATTATTTAAGGACTCTGCTGCGGTATTTAAGGACTCTGCTGCATTATTTAAGGACTTTGATGCATTATTTAAGGACGCTGCTGCAGAATTTAAGGAATCTGCTGCATTATTTAAGGACTTTGTTGCATTATTTAAGGTCTCTGCTGCATTATTTAAGGACTCTGCTGTGGTATTTAAGGACTCTGCTGCATTATTTAAGGAATTTGTTGCATTATTTAAGGACGCTGCTGCATTATTTAAGGACTTTGTTGCATTATTTAAGGACTCTGCTGCAGTATTTAATGACTCTGCTGAAGCATTTGGGGACTCAGATGCATTATTTAAGGACTCTGCTGCATTATGTAAGGGCTTTGCTGCTTTATTTAAGGACTCTTTTGCATTATTTAAGGACTTTGTTGCATTATTTAAGGACTCTGCTGCATTATTTAAGGACTTTGTTGCATTATTTAAGGACGCTGCTGCAGAATTTAAGGAATCTGCTGCATTATTTAAGGACTTTGCTGCATTATTTAACGACTCTGCTGCGTTATTTAAGGACTCTGCTGCATTATGTAAGAACTTTGCTGCATTATTTAAGGACTCTTCTGCATTATTTAATGACTCTGCTGAAGTATTTGAGGACTCAGCTGCATTATTTAAGGACTCTGCTGCATTATTTAAGGAATTTGCTGCATTATTTAAGGACTCTGCTGCGTTATTTAAGGACTCTGCTGCATTATTTAAGGACTTTGATGCATTATTTAAGGATGCTGCTGCATAATTTAAGGAATCTGCTGCATTATTTAAGGACTTTGTTGCATTATTTAAGGTCTCTGCTGCATTATTTAAGGACTCTGCTGTGGTATTTAAGGACTCTGCTGCATTATTTAAGGAATTTGTTGCATTATTTAAGGACGCTGCTGCATTATTTAAGGACTTTGTTGCATTATTTAAGGTCTCTGCTGTAGTATTTAATGACTCTGCTGAAGCATTTGGGCACTCAGATACATTATATAAGGACTCTGCTGCATTATGTAAGGGCTTTGCTGCTTTATTTAAGGACTCTTTTGCATTATTTAAGGACTTTGTTGCATTATTTAAGGACTCTGCTGCATTATTTAAGGAGTTTGTTGCATTATGTAAGGACTCTGCTGCATTATTTAAGGACTTTGCTGCATTATTTAAGGACTCTGCTGCATAATTTAAGGACTTTATTGCATTATTTAAGGATCCTGCTGCATTATTTAAGGATCCTGCTGAAGCATTTGAGGACTCAGCTGCATTATTTAAGGACTTTGCTGCATTATTTAACGACTCTGCTGCATTATCTAAGGACTCTGCTGCTTTATTTAAGGACTTTCCTGCATTATTTAAGAAGTCTTCTGCATTATTTAATGACTCTGCTGAAGCATTTGAGGACTCAGCTGCATTATTTAAGGACTCTGCTGCATTATTTAAGGACTTTGCTGCATTATTTAATGACTCTGCTGAAGCATTTGAGGACTCAGCTGCATTATTTAAGGACTCTGCTGCATTATTTAAGGAATTTGCTGCATTATTTAAGGACTCTGCTGCGGTATTTAAGGACTCTGCTGCATTATTTAAGGACTTTGATGCATTATTTAAGGACGCTGCTGCAGAATTTAAGGAATCTGCTGCATTATTTAAGGACTTTGTTGCATTATTTAAGGTCTCTGCTGCATTATTTAAGGACTCTGCTGTGGTATTTAAGGACTCTGCTGCATTATTTAAGGAATTTGTTGCATTATTTAAGGACGCTGCTGCATTATTTAAGGACTTTGTTGCATTATTTAAGGACTCTGCTGCAGTATTTAATGACTCTGCTGAAGCATTTGGGGACTCAGATGCATTATTTAAGGACTCTGCTGCATTATGTAAGGGCTTTGCTGCTTTATTTAAGGACTCTTTTGCATTATTTAAGGACTCTGCTGCATTATTTAAGGACTTTGTTGCATTATTTAAGGACGCTGCTGCAGAATTTAAGGAATCTGCTGCATTATTTAAGGACTTTGTCGCATTATTTAAGGTCTCTGCTGCATTATTTAAGGACTCTGCTATGGTACTTAACGACTTTGCTGCATTATTTAAGGACTTTGCTGCATTATTTAAGGACTTTGATGCATTATTTAAGAACTTTGTTGCATTATTTAAGGACTCTGCTGCATTATTTAAGGAGTTTGTTGCATTATGTAAGGACTCTGCTGCATTATTTAAGGACTTTGCTGCATTATTTAAGGACTCTGCTGCATAATTTAAGGACTTTATTGCATTATTTAAGGATCCTGCTGCATTATTTAAGGATCCTGCTGAAGCATTTGAGGACTCAGCTGCATTATTTAAGGACTTTGCTGCATTATTTAACGACTCTGCTGCATTATCTAAGGACTCTGCTGCTTTATTTAAGGACTTTCCTGCATTATTTAAGGAGTCTTCTGCATTATTTAATGACTCTGCTGAAGCATTTGAGGACTTAGCTGCATTATTTAAGGACTCTGCTGCATTATTTAAGGACTTTGCTGCATTATTTAATGACTCTGCTGAAGCATTTGAGGACTCAGCTGCATTATTTAAGGACTCTGCTGCATTATTTAAGGAATTTGCTGCATTATTTAAGGACTCTGCTGCGGTATTTAAGGACGCTGCTGCAGAATTTAAGGAATCTGCTGCATTATTTAAGGACTTTGTTGCATTATTTAAGGTCTCTGCTGCATTATTTAAGGACTCTGCTGTGGTATTTAAGGACTCTGCTGCATTATTTAAGGAATTTGTTGCATTATTTAAGGACGCTGCTGCATTATTTAAGGAATTTGTTGCATTATTTAAGGACTTCGCTGCATTAATTAAGGACTTTGCTGCATTACTTAAGGACTCTGCTGCATTATTTAATTACTTGCTGCATTATTTAAGGACTCTGCTGCTGTGTTTAAGAACTCTGCTGCATTATTTAACCCCTTAATAACATCTGACGTACTAATACGCGTCTGTGCCCTGGGACTTAAGAGCCAGACCCGTATTAGTACGTCATCGCGATCGCGCCCGCACACAGGCTGTGCGGGCGCGATCGCCGCCGGGTGTCAGCTGATTGTCACAGCTGACACCCGGTACTATGTGCAGGGAGCGGTCTTGCACCGCTCCCAGCACATTAACCCCCGCGATGCTGCGATCGAAGTCGATCTTAGTCGATCGCGGCATTGCGGGGGCAAGGGGAGGTGATCGGCGATACTCACCTCCTCTTCCGGCTTCCAGCGCAGTCTGCAGCGGCTTCCCGGGTGTTGCACCATCCCTATGCCATGAAGGCTGTCAGAAGTGCACAGTGTGAAGATTGCTTGGAGATGCACTGCGCATGTCCAAGCAATCTTCCTGCTCTCTGGTGACCCGGATTCGTAAAAATGAAAAAGGGTTTTTTTTTTCACTTTTTCATTATTACGAATCAATTTGTGAAGCACCTGGGGGTTCCAAGTGCTCACTATGCATCTAGAAAGGTGCCTTGGGGGGTCTAGTTTCCAAAATGGGGTCACTTGTGGGGGAGCTCCAAAGTTTGGGCACAGAGGGGCTCTCCAAACGCAACATGGTGTCGCTAACAATTTGAGCCAATTTTGCGTTAAATTTGTTAGCGGACACCATGTTGCATTTAGAGAGCCGCTGTGTGCCCAAATATTGGAGCTCCCCCACAAGTGACCCCATTTTGGAAACTAGACCACCCAAGGCACCTATCTAGATGCATAGTGAGCACTTGGAACCCTCAGGTGCTTCACAAATTGATTCATACAAATGAAAAAGTGTTTTTTTTTTCACTTTTTCATTGCTACGAATCAATTTGTGAAGCACCTGGGGGTTCCAAGTGCTCACTATGCATCTAGATAGGTGCCTTGGGGGGTCTAGTTTCCAAAATGGGGTCACTTGTGGGGGAGCTCCAATGTTTGGGCACACAGGGACTCTCTAAATGCAACATGGTGTCCTCTAACAAATTTAACGGAAAATCGTCTCAAATTGTTAGCGACACCATGTTGCGTTTGGAGAGCCGCTGTGTGCCCAAACATTGGAGCTCCCCCACAAGTGACCCCATTTCGGAAACTAGACCCCCCAAGGCACCTATCTAGATGCATTGTGAGCACTTGGAACCCTCAGGTGCTTCACAAATTGATTCATAAAAATGAAAAAGTGTTTTTTTTTTTCACTTTTTCATTGTTACGAATCAATTTGTGAAGCACCTGGGGGTTCCAAGTGCTCACTATGCATCTAGAAAGGTGCCTTGGGGGGTCTAGTTTCCAAAATGGGGTCACTTGTGGGGGAGCTCCAAAGTTTGGGCACACATGGGCTCTTCAAACACAACATGGCGTCCGCTAATTATTCAAGCAAATTTTACAATCAAAAAGTCAAATGGCGCTCCTTCCCTTCCGAGCCCTGCTGTGCGCCCAAACAGTGTTTTTTCCCCAAATATTGGGTATCTGCGTGCCCAGGGGAAATTGCACAACAAATTTTGGGGTCCATTTTTTCTTGTTACCCCTGTGAAAATAAAAAAAATTGGGTCTAAAGTAACATTTTTGTGAAAAAAGTTAAATGTTCATTTTTTTCTTCCACATTCAAAAAATTCCTGTGAAGCACCTGAAGGGTTAATAAAGTTCTTGAATGTGGTTTTGAGCACCTTGAGGGGTGCAGTTTTTAGAATGGTGTCACTTTTGGGTATTTTCTGTCATAAAGACCTCTCAAAGTGACTTCAAATGTGATGTGGTCCCTAAAAAAATGGTTTTGTAAATTTTGTTGGAAAAATGAGAAATCGCTGGTCAACTTTTAACCCTTATAGCTCCCTAACAAAAAAAAATTTTGGTTCCAAAATTGTGCTGATGTAAAGTAGACATGTGGGAAATGTTATTTATTAACTATTTTGTGTGACATATCGCTCTGATTTCAGGGCTTAAAAATTCAAATTTTGAAAATTGCAAAATTTGAGGACTCAGCTGCATTATTTAAGGACTTTGC
Source organism: Phyllobates terribilis (assembly GCF_046119375.1). Taxonomy (NCBI): domain Eukaryota; kingdom Metazoa; phylum Chordata; class Amphibia; order Anura; family Dendrobatidae; genus Phyllobates; species Phyllobates terribilis. Next base: position 509,123 of record NW_027363178.1, read on the forward strand.
TGCATTATTTAACGACTCTGCTGCGTTATTTAAGGACTCTGCTGCATTATGTAAGAACTTTGCTGCATTATTTAAGGACTCTTCTGCATTATTTAATGACTCTGCTGAAGTATTTGAGGACTCAGCTGCATTATTTAAGGACTCTGCTGCATTATTTAAGGAATTTGCTGCATTATTTAAGGACTCTGCTGCGTTATTTAAGGACTCTGCTGCATTATTTAAGGACTTTGATGCATTATTTAAGGATGCTGCTGCATAATTTAAGGAATCTGCTGCATTATTTAAGGACTTTGTTGCATTATTTAAGGTCTCTGCTGCATTATTTAAGGACTCTGCTGTGGTATTTAAGGACTCTGCTGCATTATTTAAGGAATTTGTTGCATTATTTAAGGACGCTGCTGCATTATTTAAGGACTTTGTTGCATTATTTAAGGTCTCTGCTGTAGTATTTAATGACTCTGCTGAAGCATTTGGGCACTCAGATGCATTATATAAGGACTCTGCTGCATTATGTAAGGGCTTTGCTGCTTTATTTAACTACTCTTTTGCATTATTTAAGGACTTTGTTGCATTATTTAAGGACTTTGCTGCATTATTTAATGACTCTGCTGAAGCATTTGAGGACTCAGCTGCATTATTTAAGGACTCTGCTGCATTATTTAAGGAATTTGCTGCATTATTTAAGGACTCTGCTGCGGTATTTAAGGACTCTGCTGCATTATTTAAGGACTTTGATGCATTATTTAAGGACGCTGCTGCAGAATTTAAGGAATCTGCTGCATTATTTAAGGACTTTGTTGCATTATTTAAGGTCTCTGCTGCATTATTTAAGGACTCTGCTGTGGTATTTAAGGACTCTGCTGCATTATTTAAGGAATTTGTTGCATTATTTAAGGACGCTGCTGCATTATTTAAGGACTTTGTTGCATTATTTAAGGACTCTGCTGCAGTATTTAATGACTCTGCTGAAGCATTTGGGGACTCAGATGCATTATTTAAGGACTCTGCTGCATTATGTAAGGGCTTTGCTGCTTTATTTAAGGACTCTTTTGCATTATTTAAGGACTCTGCTGCATTATTTAAGGACTTTGTTGCATTATTTAAGGACGCTGCTGCAGAATTTAAGGAATCTGCTGCATTATTTAAGGACTTTGTCGCATTATTTAAGGTCTCTGCTGCATTATTTAAGGACTCTGCTATGGTACTTAACGACTTTGCTGCATTATTTAAGGACTTTGCTGCATTATTTAAGGACTTTGATGCATTATTTAAGAACTTTGTTGCATTATTTAAGGACTCTGCTGCATTATTTAAGGAGTTTGTTGCATTATGTAAGGACTCTGCTGCATTATTTAAGGACTTTGCTGCATTATTTAAGGACTCTGCTGCATAATTTAAGGACTTTATTGCATTATTTAAGGATCCTGCTGCATTATTTAAGGATCCTGCTGAAGCATTTGAGGACTCAGCTGCATTATTTAAGGACTTTGCTGCATTATTTAACGACTCTGCTGCATTATCTAAGGACTCTGCTGCTTTATTTAAGGACTTTCCTGCATTATTTAAGGAGTCTTCTGCATTATTTAATGACTCTGCTGAAGCATTTGAGGACTTAGCTGCATTATTTAAGGACTCTGCTGCATTATTTAAGGACTTTGCTGCATTATTTAATGACTCTGCTGAAGCATTTGAGGACTCAGCTGCATTATTTAAGGACTCTGCTGCATTATTTAAGGAATTTGCTGCATTATTTAAGGACTCTGCTGCGGTATTTAAGGACGCTGCTGCAGAATTTAAGGAATCTGCTGCATTATTTAAGGACTTTGTTGCATTATTTAAGGTCTCTGCTGCATTATTTAAGGACTCTGCTGTGGTATTTAAGGACTCTGCTGCATTATTTAAGGAATTTGTTGCATTATTTAAGGACGCTGCTGCATTATTTAAGGAATTTGTTGCATTATTTAAGGACTTCGCTGCATTAATTAAGGACTTTGCTGCATTACTTAAGGACTCTGCTGCATTATTTAATTACTTGCTGCATTATTTAAGGACTCTGCTGCTGTGTTTAAGAACTCTGCTGCATTATTTAACCCCTTAATAACATCTGACGTACTAATACGCGTCTGTGCCCTGGGACTTAAGAGCCAGACCCGTATTAGTACGTCATCGCGATCGCGCCCGCACACAGGCTGTGCGGGCGCGATCGCCGCCGGGTGTCAGCTGATTGTCACAGCTGACACCCGGTACTATGTGCAGGGAGCGGTCTTGCACCGCTCCCAGCACATTAACCCCCGCGATGCTGCGATCGAAGTCGATCTTAGTCGATCGCGGCATTGCGGGGGCAAGGGGAGGTGATCGGCGATACTCACCTCCTCTTCCGGCTTCCAGCGCAGTCTGCAGCGGCTTCCCGGGTGTTGCACCATCCCTATGCCATGAAGGCTGTCAGAAGTGCACAGTGTGAAGATTGCTTGGAGATGCACTGCGCATGTCCAAGCAATCTTCCTGCTCTCTGGTGACCCGGATTCGTAAAAATGAAAAAGGGTTTTTTTTTTCACTTTTTCATTATTACGAATCAATTTGTGAAGCACCTGGGGGTTCCAAGTGCTCACTATGCATCTAGAAAGGTGCCTTGGGGGGTCTAGTTTCCAAAATGGGGTCACTTGTGGGGGAGCTCCAAAGTTTGGGCACAGAGGGGCTCTCCAAACGCAACATGGTGTCGCTAACAATTTGAGCCAATTTTGCGTTAAATTTGTTAGCGGACACCATGTTGCATTTAGAGAGCCGCTGTGTGCCCAAATATTGGAGCTCCCCCACAAGTGACCCCATTTTGGAAACTAGACCACCCAAGGCACCTATCTAGATGCATAGTGAGCACTTGGAACCCTCAGGTGCTTCACAAATTGATTCATACAAATGAAAAAGTGTTTTTTTTTTCACTTTTTCATTGCTACGAATCAATTTGTGAAGCACCTGGGGGTTCCAAGTGCTCACTATGCATCTAGATAGGTGCCTTGGGGGGTCTAGTTTCCAAAATGGGGTCACTTGTGGGGGAGCTCCAATGTTTGGGCACACAGGGACTCTCTAAATGCAACATGGTGTCCTCTAACAAATTTAACGGAAAATCGTCTCAAATTGTTAGCGACACCATGTTGCGTTTGGAGAGCCGCTGTGTGCCCAAACATTGGAGCTCCCCCACAAGTGACCCCATTTCGGAAACTAGACCCCCCAAGGCACCTATCTAGATGCATTGTGAGCACTTGGAACCCTCAGGTGCTTCACAAATTGATTCATAAAAATGAAAAAGTGTTTTTTTTTTTCACTTTTTCATTGTTACGAATCAATTTGTGAAGCACCTGGGGGTTCCAAGTGCTCACTATGCATCTAGAAAGGTGCCTTGGGGGGTCTAGTTTCCAAAATGGGGTCACTTGTGGGGGAGCTCCAAAGTTTGGGCACACATGGGCTCTTCAAACACAACATGGCGTCCGCTAATTATTCAAGCAAATTTTACAATCAAAAAGTCAAATGGCGCTCCTTCCCTTCCGAGCCCTGCTGTGCGCCCAAACAGTGTTTTTTCCCCAAATATTGGGTATCTGCGTGCCCAGGGGAAATTGCACAACAAATTTTGGGGTCCATTTTTTCTTGTTACCCCTGTGAAAATAAAAAAAATTGGGTCTAAAGTAACATTTTTGTGAAAAAAGTTAAATGTTCATTTTTTTCTTCCACATTCAAAAAATTCCTGTGAAGCACCTGAAGGGTTAATAAAGTTCTTGAATGTGGTTTTGAGCACCTTGAGGGGTGCAGTTTTTAGAATGGTGTCACTTTTGGGTATTTTCTGTCATAAAGACCTCTCAAAGTGACTTCAAATGTGATGTGGTCCCTAAAAAAATGGTTTTGTAAATTTTGTTGGAAAAATGAGAAATCGCTGGTCAACTTTTAACCCTTATAGCTCCCTAACAAAAAAAAATTTTGGTTCCAAAATTGTGCTGATGTAAAGTAGACATGTGGGAAATGTTATTTATTAACTATTTTGTGTGACATATCGCTCTGATTTCAGGGCTTAAAAATTCAAATTTTGAAAATTGCAAAATTTTCAAAATTTTCGCCAAATTTCTGTTTTTTTCACAAATAAACGCAAGTGATATCGAAGAAATTTTTACACAAACATGAAGTACAATATGTCACGAAAAAATAATCTCAGAATCAGGGGGATCCGTTGAAGCGTTCCAGAGTAATTACCTCATAAAGTGACAGTGGTCAGAATTGTAAAAATTGGCCCGGTCATTAACGTGCAAACCACCCGCGGGGCTTAAGGGGTTAAGGACTTTGCTGCATTATTTTAGGACTCTGCTGCATTATTTAAGGACTTTGCTGTATTATTTAAGGACTCTACTGCATTATTTAAGGACTTTGTTGCATTATTTAAGGACTCTGCTGCATTATTTAAGGACTTTGCTGTATTATTTAAGGACTCTGCTGCATTATTTAATGACTCTGCTGCGGTATTTAAGGACTCTGCTGCATTATTTAAGGACTTTGCTGCATTATTTAAGGACTGCTGCGTTATTTAAGGACTCTGCTGCATTATTTAAGACTTTGCTGCATTATTTAAGGACTCTGCTGCAGTGTTTAATGACTCTGCTGAAGCAATTGGGGACTCAGATGCATTGTTTAAGGACTCTGCTGCATTATGTAAGGACTTTGCTGCTTTATTTAAGGACTTTGCTGCATTATTTAAGGACTTTGTTGCATTATTTAAGGACTCTGCTGCATTATTTAAGGACTTTGTTGCATTATTTAAGGACTCTGCCGCATTATTTAAGGACTATGCTTTGGTATTTAAGGACTCTGCTGCATTATTTAAGGACTTTGCTGCATTATTTAAGGACTCTGCTGCATTATTTAATTACTTTGCTGCATTATTTAAGGACTCTGCTGCGGTATTTAAGGACTCTGCTGCATTATTTAAGGACTTTGATGCATTATTTAAGGACACTGCTGCAGAATTTAAGGAATCTGCTTCATTATTTAAGGACTTTGTTGCATTATTTAAGGTCTCTGCTGCATTATTTAAGGACTCTGCTATGGTAATTAAGGACTTTGCTGCATTATTTAAGGACTCTGCTGCATTATTTAAGAACTTTGTTGCATTATTTAAGGACTTTGTTGCATTATGTAAGGACTCTGCTGCATTATTTAAGGACTTTGCTGCATTATTTAAGGACTCTGCTGCATAATTTAAGGACTTTATTGCATTATTTTAGGATCCTGCTGCATTATTTAATGACTCTGCTGAAGCATTTGAGGACTCAGCTGCATTATTAAAGGTCTCTGCTGCATTATTTAAGGATCCTGCTGAAGCATTTGAGGACTCAGCTGCATTATTTAAGGACTTTGCTGCATTATTTAACGACTCTGCTGCGTTATTTAAGGACTCTGCTGCATTATGTAAGAACTTTGCTGCATTATTTAAGGACTCTTCTGCATTATTTAATGACTCTGCTGAAGTATTTGAGGACTCAGCTGCATTATTTAAGGACTCTGCTGCATTATTTAAGGAATTTGCTGCATTATTTAAGGACTCTGCTGCGTTATTTAAGGACTCTGCTGCATTATTTAAGGACTTTGATGCATTATTTAAGGATGCTGCTGCATAATTTAAGGAATCTGCTGCATTATTTAAGGACTTTGTTGCATTATTTAAGGTCTCTGCTGCATTATTTAAGGACTCTGCTGTGGTATTTAAGGACTCTGCTGCATTATTTAAGGAATTTGTTGCATTATTTAAGGACGCTGCTGCATTATTTAAGGACTTTGTTGCATTATTTAAGGTCTCTGCTGTAGTATTTAATGACTCTGCTGAAGCATTTGGGCACTCAGATGCATTATATAAGGACTCTGCTGCATTATGTAAGGGCTTTGCTGCTTTATTTAACTACTCTTTTGCATTATTTAAGGACTTTGTTGCATTATTTAAGGACTCTGCTGCATTATTTAAGGAGTTTGTTGCATTATGTAAGGACTCTGCTGCATTATTTAAGGACTTTGCTGCATTATTTAAGGACTCTGCTGCATAATTTAAGGACTTTATTGCATTATTTAAGGATCCTGCTGCATTATTTAAGGATCCTGCTGAAGCATTTGAGGACTCAGCTGCATTATTTAAGGACTTTGCTGCATTATTTAACGACTCTGCTGCATTATCTAAGGACTCTGCTGCTTTATTTAAGGACTTTCCTGCATTATTTAAGGAGTCTTCTGCATTATTTAATGACTCTGCTGAAGCATTTGAGGACTCAGCTGCATTATTTAAGGACTCTGCTGCATTATTTAAGGACTTTGCTGCATTATTTAATGACTCTGCTGAAGCATTTGAGGACTCAGCTGCATTATTTAAGGACTCTGCTGCATTATTTAAGGAATTTGCTGCATTATTTAAGGACTCTGCTGCGGTATTTAAGGACTCTGCTGCATTATTTAAGGACTTTGATGCATTATTTAAGGACGCTGCTGCAGAATTTAAGGAATCAGCTGCATTATTTAAGGACTTTGTTGCATTATTTAAGGTCTCTGCTGCATTATTTAAGGACTCTGCTGTGGTATTTAAGGACTCTGCTGCATTGTTTAAGGAATTTGTTTCATTATTTAAGGACGCTGCTGCATTATTTAAGGACTTTGTTGCATTATTTAAGGACTCTGCTGCAGTATTTAATGACTCTGCTGAAGCATTTGGGGACTCAGATGCATTATTTAAGGACTCTGCTGCATTATGTAAGGGCTTTGCTGCTTTATTTAAGGACTCTTTTGCATTATTTAAGGACTTTGTTGCATTATTTAAGGACTCTGCTGCATTATTTAAGGACTTTGTTGCATTATTTAAGGACGCTGCTGCAGAATTTAAGGAATCTGCTGCATTATTTAAGGACTTTTTCGCATTATTTAAGGTCTCTGCTGCATTATTTAAGGACTCTGCTATGGTACTTAACGACTTTGCTGCATTATTTAAGGACTTTGCTGCTTTATTTAAGGACTTTGCTGCATTATTTAAGGACTTTGTTGCATTATTTAAGGACTCTGCTGCATTATTTAAGGACTTTGTTGCATTATTTAAGGACTCTGCCGCATTATTTAAGGACTATGCTTTGGTATTTAAGGACTCTGCTGCATTATTTAAGGACTTTGCTGCATTATTTAAGGACTCTGCTGCATTATTTAATTACTTTGCTGCATTATTTAAGGACTCTGCTGCGGTATTTAAGGACTCTGCTGCATTATTTAAGGACTTTGATGCATTATTTAAGGACACTGCTGCAGAATTTAAGGAATCTGCTTCATTATTTAAGGACTTTGTTGCATTATTTAAGGTCTCTGCTGCATTATTTAAGGACTCTGCTATGGTACTTAAGGACTTTGCTGCATTATTTAAGGACTCTGCTGCATTATTTAAGAACTTTGTTGCATTATTTAAGGACTCTGCTGCATTATTTAAGGACTTTGTTGCATTATGTATGGACTCTGCTGCATTATTTAAGGACTTTGCTGCATTATTTAAGGACTCTGCTGCATAATTTAAGGACTTTATTGCATTATTTTAGGATCCTGCTGCATTATTTAATGACTCTGCTGAAGCATTTGAGGACTCAGCTGCATTATTAAAGGTCTCTGCTGCATTATTTAAGGATCCTGCTGAAGCATTTGAGGACTCAGCTGCATTATTTAAGGACTTTGCTGCATTATTTAACGACTCTGCTGCGTTATTTAAGGACTCTGCTGCATTATGTAAGAACTTTGCTGCATTATTTAAGGACTCTTCTGCATTTTTTAATGACTCTGCTGAAGTATTTGAGGACTCAGCTGCATTATTTAAGGACTCTGCTGCATTATTTAAGGAATTTGCTGCATTATTTAAGGACTCTGCTGCGTTATTTAAGGACTCTGCTGCATTATTTAAGGACTTTGATGCATTATTTAAGGATGCTGCTGCAGAATTTAAGGAATCTGCTGCATTATTTAAGGACTTTGTTGCATTATTTAAGGTCTCTGCTGCATTATTTAAGGACTCTGCTGTGGTATTTAAGGACTCTGCTGCATTATTTAAGGAATTTGTTGCATTATTTAAGGACGCTGCTGCATTATTTAAGGACTTTGTTGCATTATTTAAGGACTCTGCTGCAGTATTTAATGACTCTGCTGAAGCATTTGGGGACTCAGATGCATTATTTAAGGACTCTGCTGCATTATGTAAGGGCTTTGCTGCTTTATTTAAGGACTCTTTTGCATTATTTAAGGACTTTGTTGCATTATTTAAGGACTCTGCTGCATTATTTAAGGACTATGTTGCATTATGTTAGAAGTCTGCTGCATTATTTAAGGACTTTGCTGCATTATTTAAGGACTCTGCTGCATTATTTAAGGAATTTATTGCATTATTTAAGGACTCTGCTGCATTATTTAATGACTCTGCTGAAGCATTTGAGGACTCAGCTGCATTATTTAAGGTCTCTGCTGTATTATTTAAGGACTCTGCTGCATTATTTAATGACTCTGCTGCGGTATTTAAGGACTCTGCTGCATTATTTAAGGACTTTGCTGCATTATTTAAGGACTGCTGCGTTATTTAATGACTCTGCTGCATTATTTAAGACTTTGCTGCATTATTTAAGGACTCTGCTGCAGTGTTTAATGACTCTGCTGAAGCAATTGGGGACTCAGATGCATTGTTTAAGGACTCTGCTGCATTATGTAAGGACTTTGCTGCTTTATTTAAGGACTTTGCTGCATTATTTAATGACTTTGTTGCATTATTTAAGGACTCTGCTGCATTATTTAAGGACTTTGTTGCATTATTTAAGGACTCTGCCGCATTATTTAAGGACTATGCTTTGGTATTTAAGGACTCTGCTGCATTATTTAAGGACTTTGCTGCATTATTTAAGGACTCTGCTGCATTATTTAATTACTTTGCTGCATTATTTAAGGACTCTGCTGCGGTATTTAAGGACTCTGCTGCATTATTTAAGGACTTTGATGCATTATTTAAGGACACTGCTGCAGAATTTAAGGAATCTGCTTCATTATTTAAGGACTTTGTTGCATTATTTAAGGTCTCTGCTGCATTATTTAAGGACTCTGCTATGGTACTTAAGGACTTTGCTGCATTATTTAAGGACTCTGCTGCATTATTTAAGAACTTTGTTGCATTATTTAAGGACTCTGCTGCATTATTTAAGGACTTTGATGCATTATGTAAGGACTCTGCTGCATTATTTAAGGACTTTGCTGCATTATTTAAGGACTCTGCTGCATAATTTAAGGACTTTATTGCATTATTTTAGGATCCTGCTGCATTATTTAATGACTCTGCTGAAGCATTTGAGGACTCAGCTGCATTATTAAAGGTCTCTGCTGCATTATTTAAGGATCCTGCTGAAGCATTTGAGGACTCAGCTGCATTATTTAAGGACTTTGCTGCATTATTTAACGACTCTGCTGCGTTATTTAAGGACTCTGCTGCATTATGTAAGAACTTTGCTGCATTATTTAAGGACTCTTCTGCATTATTTAATGACTCTGCTGAAGTATTTGAGGACTCAGCTGCATTATTTAAGGACTCTGCTGCATTATTTAAGGAATTTGCTGCATTATTTAAGGACTCTGCTGCGTTATTTAAGGACTCTGCTGCATTATTTAAGGACTTTGATGCATTATTTAAGGATGCTGCTGCATAATTTAAGGAATCTGCTGCATTATTTCAGGATTTTGTTGCATTATTTAAGGTCTCTGCTGCATTATTTAAGGACTCTGCTGTGGTATTTAAGGACTCTGCTGCATTATTTAAGGAATTTGTTGCATTATTTAAGGACGCTGCTGCATTATTTAAGGACTTTGTTGCATTATTTAAGGTCTCTGCTGTAGTATTTAATGACTCTGCTGAAGCATTTGGGCACTCAGATGCATTATATAAGGACTCTGCTGCATTATGTAAGGGCTTTGCTGCTTTATTTAAGGACTCTTTTGCATTATTTAAGGACTTTGTTGCATTATTTAAGGACTCTGCTGCATTATTTAAGGAGTTTGTTGCATTATGTAAGGACTCTGCTGCATTATTTAAGGACTTTGCTGCATTATTTAAGGACTCTGCTGCATAATTTAAGGACTTTATTGCATTATTTAAGGATCCTGCTGCATTATTTAAGGATCCTGCTGAAGCATTTGAGGACTCAGCTGCATTATTTAAGGACTTTGCTGCATTATTTAACGACTCTGCTGCATTATCTAAGGACTCTGCTGCTTTATTTAAGGACTTTCCTGCATTATTTAAGAAGTCTTCTGCATTATTTAATGACTCTGCTGAAGCATTTGAGGACTCAGCTGCATTATTTAAGGACTCTGCTGCATTATTTAAGGACTTTGCTGCATTATTTAATGACTCTGCTGAAGCATTTGAGGACTCAGCTGCATTATTTAAGGACTCTGCTGCATTATTTAAGGAATTTGCTGCATTATTTAAGGACTCTGCTGCGGTATTTAAGGACTCTGCTGCATTATTTAAGGACTTTGATGCATTATTTAAGGACGCTGCTGCAGAATTTAAGGAATCTGCTGCATTATTTAAGGACTTTGTTGCATTATTTAAGGTCTCTGCTGCATTATTTAAGGACTCTGCTGTGGTATTTAAGGACTCTGCTGCATTATTTAAGGAATTTGTTGAATTATTTAAGGACGCTGCTGCATTATTTAAGGACTTTGTTGCATTATTTAAGGACTCTGCTGCAGTATTTAATGACTCTGCTGAAGCATTTGGGGACTCAGATGCATTATTTAAGGACTCTGCTGCATTATGTAAGGGCTTTGCTGCTTTATTTAAGGACTCTTTTGCATTATTTAAGGACTTTGTTGCATTATTTAAGGACTCTGCTGCATTATTTAAGGACTTTGTTGCATTATTTAAGGACGCTGCTGCAGAATTTAAGGAATCTGCTGCATTATTTAAGGACTTTGCTGCATTATTTAACGACTCTGCTGCGTTATTTAAGGACTCTGCTGCATTATGTAAGAACTTTGCTGCATTATTTAAGGACTCTTCTGCATTATTTAATGACTCTGCTGAAGTATTTGAGGACTCAGCTGCATTATTTAAGGACTCTGCTGCATTATTTAAGGAATTTGCTGCATTATTTAAGGACTCTGCTGCGTTATTTAAGGACTCTGCTGCATTATTTAAGGACTTTGATGCATTATTTAAGGACGCTGCTGCAGAATTTAAGGAATCTGCTGCATTATTTAAGGACTTTGTTGCATTATTTAAGGTCTCTGCTGCATTATTTAAGGACTCTGCTGTGGTATTTAAGGACTCTGCTGCATTACTTAAGGAATTTGTTGCATTATTTAAGGACGCTGCTGCATTATTTAAGGACTTTGTTGCATTATTTAAGGACTCTGCTGCAGTATTTAATGACTCTGCTGAAGCATTTGGGGACTCAGATGCATTATTTAAGGACTCTGCTGCATTATGTAAGGGCTTTGCTGCTTTATTTAAGGACTCTTTTGCATTATTTAAGGACTTTGTTGCATTATTTAAGGACTCTGCTGCATTATTTAAGGACTTTGTTGCATTATTTAAGGACGCTGCTGCAGAATTTAAGGAATCTGCTGCATTATTTAAGGACTTTGTCGCATTATTTAAGGTCTCTGCTGCATTATTTAAGGACTCTGCTATGGTACTTAACGACTTTGCTGCATTATTTAAGGACTTTGCTGCATTATTTAAGGACTTTGATGCATTATTTAAGAACTTTGTTGCATTATTTAAGGACTCTGCTGCATTATTTAAGGAGTTTGTTGCATTATGTAAGGACTCTGCTGCATTATTTAAGGACTTTGCTGCATTATTTAAGGACTCTGCTGCATAATTTAAGGACTTTATTGCATTATTTAAGGATCCTGCTGCATTATTTAAGGATCCTGCTGAAGCATTTGAGGACTCAGCTGCATTATTTAAGGACTTTGCTGCATTATTTAACGACTCTGCTGCATTATCTAAGGACTCTGCTGCTTTATTTAAGGACTTTCCTGCATTATTTAAGGAGTCTTCTGCATTATTTAATGACTCTGCTGAAGCATTTGAGGACTCAGCTGCATTATTTAAGGACTCTGCTGCATTATTTAAGGACTTTGCTGCATTATTTAATGACTCTGCTGAAGCATTTGAGGACTCAGCTGCATTATTTAAGGACTCTGCTGCATTATTTAAGGAATTTGCTGCATTATTTAAGGACTCTGCTGCGGTATTTAAGGACGCTGCTGCAGAATTTAAGGAATCTGCTGCATTATTTAAGGACTTTGTTGCATTATTTAAGGTCTCTGCTGCATTATTTAAGGACTCTGCTGTGGTATTTAAGGACTCTGCTGCATTATTTAAGGAATTTGTTGCATTATTTAAGGACGCTGCTGCATTATTTAAGGAATTTGTTGCATTATTTAAGGACTTCGCTGCATTAATTAAGGACTTTGCTGCATTACTTAAGGACTCTGCTGCATTATTTAATTACTTGCTGCATTATTTAAGGACTCTGCTGCTGTGTTTAAGAACTCTGCTGCATTATTTAAGGACTTTGCTGCATTATTTTAGGACTCTGCTGCATTATTTAAGGACTTTGCTGTATTATTTAAGGACTCTACTGCATTATTTAAGGACTTTGTTGCATTATTTAAGGACTCTGCTGCATTATTTAAGGACTTTGCTGTATTATTTAAGGACTCTGCTGCATTATTTAATGACTCTGCTGCGGTATTTAAGGACTCTGCTGCATTATTTAAGGACTTTGCTGCATTATTTAAGGACTGCTGCGTTATTTAAGGACTCTGCTGCATTATTTAAGACTTTGCTGCATTATTTAAGGACTCTGCTGCAGTGTTTAATGACTCTGCTGAAGCAATTGGGGACTCAGATGCATTGTTTAAGGACTCTGCTGCATTATGTAAGGACTTTGCTGCTTTATTTAAGGACTTTGCTGCATTATTTAAGGACTTTGTTGCATTATTTAAGGACTCTGCTGCATTATTTAAGGACTTTGTTGCATTATTTAAGGACTCTGCCGCATTATTTAAGGACTATGCTTTGGTATTTAAGGACTCTGCTGCATTATTTAAGGACTTTGCTGCATTATTTAAGGACTCTGCTGCATTATTTAATTACTTTGCTGCATTATTTAAGGACTCTGCTGCGGTATTTAAGGACTCTGCTGCATTATTTAAGGACTTTGATGCATTATTTAAGGACACTGCTGCAGAATTTAAGGAATCTGCTTCATTATTTAAGGACTTTGTTGCATTATTTAAGGTCTCTGCTGCATTATTTAAGGACTCTGCTATGGTACTTAAGGACTTTGCTGCATTATTTAAGGACTCTGCTGCATTATTTAAGAACTTTGTTGCATTATTTAAGGACTCTGCTGCATTATTTAAGGACTTTGTTGCATTATGTAAGGACTCTGCTGCATTATTTAAGGACTTTGCTGCATTATTTAAGGACTCTGCTGCATAATTTAAGGACTTTATTGCATTATTTTAGGATCCTGCTGCATTATTTAATGACTCTGCTGAAGCATTTGAGGACTCAGCTGCATTATTAAAGGTCTCTGCTGCATTATTTAAGGATCCTGCTGAAGCATTTGAGGACTCAGCTGCATTATTTAAGGACTTTGCTGCATTATTTAACGACTCTGCTGCGTTATTTAAGGACTCTGCTGCATTATGTAAGAACTTTGCTGCATTATTTAAGGACTCTTCTGCATTATTTAATGACTCTGCTGAAGTATTTGAGGACTCAGCTGCATTATTTAAGGACTCTGCTGCATTATTTAAGGAATTTGCTGCATTATTTAAGGACTCTGCTGCGGTATTTAAGGACTCTGCTGCATTATTTAAGGACTTTGATGCATTATTTAAGGACGCTGCTGCAGAATTTAAGGAATCTGCTGCATTATTTAAGGACTTTGTTGCATTATTTAAGGTCTCTGCTGCATTATTTAAGGACTCTGCTGTGGTATTTAAGGACTCTGCTGCATTATTTAAGGAATTTGTTGCATTATTTAAGGACGCTGCTGCATTATTTAAGGACTTTGTTGCATTATTTAAGGACTCTGCTGCAGTATTTAATGACTCTGCTGAAGCATTTGGGGACTCAGATGCATTATTTAAGGACTCTGCTGCATTATGTAAGGGCTTTGCTGCTTTATTTAAGGACTCTTGCATTATTTAAGGACTTTGTTGCATTATTTAAGGACTCTGCTGCATTATTTAAGGACTTTGTTGCATTATTTAAGGACGCTGCTGCAGAATTTAAGGAATCTGCTGCATTATTTAAGGACTTTGCTGCATTATTTAACGACTCTGCTGCGTTATTTAAGGACTCTGCTGCATTATGTAAGAACTTTGCTGCAATATTTAAGGACTCTTCTGCATTATTTAATGACTCTGCTGAAGTATTTGAGGACTCAGCTGCATTATTTAAGGACTCTGCTGCATTATTTAAGGAATTTGCTGCATTATTTAAGGACTCTGCTGCGTTATTTAAGGACTCTGCTGCATTATTTAAGGACTTTGATGCATTATTTAAGGATGCTGCTGCATAATTTAAGGAATCTGCTGCATTATTTAAGGACTTTGTTGCATTATTTAAGGTCTCTGCTGCATTATTTAAGGACTCTGCTGTGGTATTTAAGGACTCTGCTGCATTATTTAAGGAATTTGTTGCATTATTTAAGGACGCTGCTGCATTATTTAAGGACTTTGTTGCATTATTTAAGGTCTCTGCTGTAGTATTTAATGACTCTGCTGAAGCATTTGGGCACTCAGATGCATTATATAAGGACTCTGCTGCATTATGTAAGGGCTTTGCTGCTTTATTTAAGGACTCTTTTGCATTATTTAAGGACTTTGTTGCATTATTTAAGGACTCTGCTGCATTATTTAAGGAGTTTGTTGCATTATGTAAGGACTCTGCTGCATTATTTAAGGACTTTGCTGCATTATTTAAGGACTCTGCTGCATAATTTAAGGACTTTATTGCATTATTTAAGGATCCTGCTGCATTATTTAAGGATCCTGCTGAAGCATTTGAGGACTCAGCTGCATTATTTAAGGACTTTGCTGCATTATTTAACGACTCTGCTGCATTATCTAAGGACTCTGCTGCTTTATTTAAGGACTTTCCTGCATTATTTAAGGAGTCTTCTGCATTATTTAATGACTCTGCTGAAGCATTTGAGGACTCAGCTGCATTATTTAAGGACTCTGCTGCATTATTTAAGGACTTTGCTGCATTATTTAATGACTCTGCTGAAGCATTTGAGGACTCAGCTGCATTATTTAAGGACTCTGCTGCATTATTTAAGGAATTTGCTGCATTATTTAAGGACTCTGCTGCGGTATTTAAGGACTCTGCTGCTTTATTTAAGGACTTTGATGCATTATTTAAGGACGCTGCTGCAGAATTTAAGGAATCTGCTGCATTATTTAAGGACTTTGTTGCATTATTTAAGGTCTCTGCTGCATTATTTAAGGACTCTGCTGTGGTATTTAAGGACTCTGCTGCATTATTTAAGGAATTTGTTGCATTATTTAAGGACGCTGCTGCATTATTTAAGGACTTTGTTGCATTATTTAAGGACTCTGCTGCAGTATTTAATGACTCTGCTGAAGCATTTGGGGACTCAGATGCATTATTTAAGGACTCTGCTGCATTATGTAAGGGCTTTGCTGCTTTATTTAAGGACTCTTTTGCATTATTTAAGGACTTTGTTGCATTATTTAAGGACTCTGCTGCATTATTTAAGGACTTTGTTGCATTATTTAAGGACGCTGCTGCAGAATTTAAGGAATCTGCTGCATTATTTAAGGACTTTGTCGCATTATTTAAGGTCTCTGCTGCATTATTTAAGGACTCTGCTATGGTACTTAACGACTTTGCTGCATTATTTAAGGACTTTGCTGCATTATTTAAGGACTTTTATGCATTATTTAAGAACTTTGTTGCATTATTTAAGGACTCTGCTGCATTATTTAAGGAGTTTGTTGCATTATGTAAGGACTCTGCTGCATTATTTAAGGACTTTGCTGCATTATTTAAGGACTCTGCTGCATAATTTAAGGACTTTATTGCATTATTTAAGGATCCTGCTGCATTATTTAAGGATCCTGCTGAAGCATTTGAGGACTCAGCTGCATTATTTAAGGACTTTGCTGCATTATTTAACGACTCTGCTGCATTATCTAAGGACTCTGCTGCTTTATTTAAGGACTTTCCTGCATTATTTAAGGAGTCTTCTGCATTATTTAATGACTCTGCTGAAGCATTTGAGGACTCAGCTGCATTATTTAAGGACTCTGCTGCATTATTTAAGGACTTTGCTGCATTATTTAATGACTCTGCTGAAGCATTTGAGGACTCAGCTGCATTATTTAAGGACTCTGCTGCATTATTTAAGGAATTTGCTGCATTATTTAAGGACTCTGCTGCGGTATTTAAGGACGCTGCTGCAGAATTTAAGGAATCTGCTGCATTATTTAAGGACTTTGTTGCATTATTTAAGGTCTCTGCTGCATTATTTAAGGACTCTGCTGTGGTATTTAAGGACTCTGCTGCATTATTTAAGGAATTTGTTGCATTATTTAAGGACGCTGCTGCATTATTTAAGGAATTTGTTGCATTATTTAAGGACTTCGCTGCATTAATTAAGGACTTTGCTGCATTACTTAAGGACTCTGCTGCATTATTTAATTACTTGCTGCATTATTTAAGGACTCTGCTGCTGTGTTTAAGAACTCTGCTGCATTATTTAAGGACTTTGCTGCATTATTTTAGGACTCTGCTGCATTATTTAAGGACTTTGCTGTATTATTTAAGGACTCTACTGCATTATTTAAGGACTTTGTTGCATTATTTAAGGACTCTGCTGCATTATTTAAGGACTTTGCTGTATTATTTAAGGACTCTGCTGCATTATTTAATGACTCTGCTGCGGTATTTAAGGACTCTGCTGCATTATTTAAGGACTTTGCTGCATTATTTAAGGACTGCTGCGTTATTTAAGGACTCTGCTGCATTATTTAAGACTTTGCTGCATTATTTAAGGACTCTGCTGCAGTGTTTAATGACTCTGCTGAAGCAATTGGGGACTCAGATGCATTGTTTAAGGACTCTGCTGCATTATGTAAGGACTTTGCTGCTTTATTTAAGGACTTTGCTGCATTATTTAAGGACTTTGTTGCATTATTTAAGGACTCTGCTGCATTATTTAAGGACTTTGTTGCATTATTTAAGGACTCTGCCGCATTATTTAAGGACTATGCTTTGGTATTTAAGGACTCTGCTGCATTATTTAAGGACTTTGCTGCATTATTTAAGGACTCTGCTGCATTATTTAATTACTTTGCTGCATTATTTAAGGACTCTGCTGCGGTATTTAAGGACTCTGCTGCATTATTTAAGGACTTTGATGCATTATTTAAGGACACTGCTGCAGAATTTAAGGAATCTGCTTCATTATTTAAGGACTTTGTTGCATTATTTAAGGTCTCTGCTGCATTATTTAAGGACTCTGCTATGGTACTTAAGGACTTTGCTGCATTATTTAAGGACTCTGCTGCATTATTTAAGAACTTTGTTGCATTATTTAAGGACTCTGCTGCATTATTTAAGGACTTTGTTGCATTATGTAAGGACTCTGCTGCATTATTTAAGGACTTTGCTGCATTATTTAAGGACTCTGCTGCATAATTTAAGGACTTTATTGCATTATTTTAGGATCCTGCTGCATTATTTAATGACTCTGCTGAAGCATTTGAGGACTCAGCTGCATTATTAAAGGTCTCTGCTGCATTATTTAAGGATCCTGCTGAAGCATTTGAGGACTCAGCTGCATTATTTAAGGACTTTGCTGCATTATTTAACGACTCTGCTGCGTTATTTAAGGACTCTGCTGCATTATGTAAGAACTTTGCTGCATTATTTAAGGACTCTTCTGCATTATTTAATGACTCTGCTGAAGTATTTGAGGACTCAGCTGCATTATTTAAGGACTCTGCTGCATTATTTAAGGAATTTGCTGCATTATTTAAGGACTCTGCTGCGTTATTTAAGGACTCTGCTGCATTATTTAAGGACTTTGATGCATTATTTAAGGATGCTGCTGCATAATTTAAGGAATCTGCTGCATTATTTAAGGACTTTGTTGCATTATTTAAGGTCTCTGCTGCATTATTTAAGGACTCTGCTGTGGTATTTAAGGACTCTGCTGCATTATTTAAGGAATTTGTTGCATTATTTAAGGACGCTGCTGCATTATTTAAGGACTTTGTTGCATTATTTAAGGTCTCTGCTGTAGTATTTAATGACTCTGCTGAAGCATTTGGGCACTCAGATGCATTATATAAGGACTCTGCTGCATTATGTAAGGGCTTTGCTGCTTTATTTAAGGACTCTTTTGCATTATTTAAGGACTTTGTTGCATTATTTAAGGACTCTGCTGCATTATTTAAGGAGTTTGTTGCATTATGTAAGGACTCTGCTGCATTATTTAAGGACTTTGCTGCATTATTTAAGGACTCTGCTGCATAATTTAAGGACTTTATTGCATTATTTAAGGATCCTGCTGCATTATTTAAGGATCCTGCTGAAGCATTTGAGGACTCAGCTGCATTATTTAAGGACTTTGCTGCATTATTTAACGACTCTGCTGCATTATCTAAGGACTCTGCTGCTTTATTTAAGGACTTTCCTGCATTATTTAAGAAGTCTTCTGCATTATTTAATGACTCTGCTGAAGCATTTGAGGACTCAGCTGCATTATTTAAGGACTCTGCTGCATTATTTAAGGACTTTGCTGCATTATTTAATGACTCTGCTGAAGCATTTGAGGACTCAGCTGCATTATTTAAGGACTCTGCTGCATTATTTAAGGAATTTGCTGCATTATTTAAGGACTCTGCTGCGGTATTTAAGGACTCTGCTGCATTATTTAAGGACTTTGATGCATTATTTAAGGACGCTGCTGCAGAATTTAAGGAATCTGCTGCATTATTTAAGGACTTTGTTGCATTATTTAAGGTCTCTGCTGCATTATTTAAGGACTCTGCTGTGGTATTTAAGGACTCTGCTGCATTATTTAAGGAATTTGTTGCATTATTTAAGGACGCTGCTGCATTATTTAAGGACTTTGTTGCATTATTTAAGGACTCTGCTGCAGTATTTAATGACTCTGCTGAAGCATTTGGGGACTCAGATGCATTATTTAAGGACTCTGCTGCATTATGTAAGGGCTTTGCTGCTTTATTTAAGGACTCTTTTGCATTATTTAAGGACTTTGTTGCATTATTTAAGGACTCTGCTGCATTATTTAAGGACTTTGTTGCATTATTTAAGGACGCTGCTGCAGAATTTAAGGAATCTGCTGCATTATTTAAGGACTTTGCTGCATTATTTAACGACTCTGCTGCGTTATTTAAGGACTCTGCTGCATTATGTAAGAACTTTGCTGCATTATTTAAGGACTCTTCTGCATTATTTAATGACTCTGCTGAAGTATTTGAGGACTCAGCTGCATTATTTAAGGACTCTGCTGCATTATTTAAGGAATTTGCTGCATTATTTAAGGACTCTGCTGCGTTATTTAAGGACTCTGCTGCATTATTTAAGGACTTTGATGCATTATTTAAGGATGCTGCTGCATAATTTAAGGAATCTGCTGCATTATTTAAGGACTTTGTTGCATTATTTAAGGTCTCTGCTGCATTATTTAAGGACTCTGCTGTGGTATTTAAGGACTCTGCTGCATTATTTAAGGAATTTGTTGCATTATTTAAGGACGCTGCTGCATTATTTAAGGACTTTGTTGCATTATTTAAGGTCTCTGCTGTAGTATTTAATGACTCTGCTGAAGCATTTGGGCACTCAGATGCATTATATAAGGACTCTGCTGCATTATGTAAGGGCTTTGCTGCTTTATTTAAGGACTCTTTTGCATTATTTAAGGACTTTGTTGCATTATTTAAGGACTCTGCTGCATTATTTAAGGAGTTTGTTGCATTATGTAAGGACTCTGCTGCATTATTTAAGGACTTTGCTGCATTATTTAAGGACTCTGCTGCATAATTTAAGGACTTTATTGCATTATTTAAGGATCCTGCTGCATTATTTAAGGATCCTGCTGAAGCATTTGAGGACTCAGCTGCATTATTTAAGGACTTTGCTGCATTATTTAACGACTCTGCTGCATTATCTAAGGACTCTGCTGCTTTATTTAAGGACTTTCCTGCATTATTTAAGGAGTCTTCTGCATTATTTAATGACTCTGCTGAAGCATTTGAGGACTCAGCTGCATTATTTAAGGACTCTGCTGCATTATTTAAGGACTTTGCTGCATTATTTAATGACTCTGCTGAAGCATTTGAGGACTCAGCTGCATTATTTAAGGACTCTGCTGCATTATTTAAGGAATTTGCTGCATTATTTAAGGACTCTGCTGCGGTATTTAAGGACTCTGCTGCTTTATTTAAGGACTTTGATGCATTATTTAAGGACGCTGCTGCAGAATTTAAGGAATCTGCTGCATTATTTAAGGACTTTGTTGCATTATTTAAGGTCTCTGCTGCATTATTTAAGGACTCTGCTGTGGTATTTAAGGACTCTGCTGCATTATTTAAGGAATTTGTTGCATTATTTAAGGACGCTGCTGCATTATTTAAGGACTTTGTTGCATTATTTAAGGACTCTGCTGCAGTATTTAATGACTCTGCTGAAGCATTTGGGGACTCAGATGCATTATTTAAGGACTCTGCTGCATTATGTAAGGGCTTTGCTGCTTTATTTAAGGACTCTTTTGCATTATTTAAGGACTTTGTTGCATTATTTAAGGACTCTGCTGCATTATTTAAGGACTTTGTTGCATTATTTAAGGACGCTGCTGCAGAATTTAAGGAATCTGCTGCATTATTTAAGGACTTTGTCGCATTATTTAAGGTCTCTGCTGCATTATTTAAGGACTCTGCTATGGTACTTAACGACTTTGCTGCATTATTTAAGGACTTTGCTGCATTATTTAAGGACTTTGATGCATTATTTAAGAACTTTGTTGCATTATTTAAGGACTCTGCTGCATTATTTAAGGAGTTTGTTGCATTATGTAAGGACTCTGCTGCATTATTTAAGGACTTTGCTGCATTATTTAAGGACTCTGCTGCATAATTTAAGGACTTTATTGCATTATTTAAGGATCCTGCTGCATTATTTAAGGATCCTGCTGAAGCATTTGAGGACTCAGCTGCATTATTTAAGGACTTTGCTGCATTATTTAACGACTCTGCTGCATTATCTAAGGACTCTGCTGCTTTATTTAAGGACTTTCCTGCATTATTTAAGGAGTCTTCTGCATTATTTAATGACTCTGCTGAAGCATTTGAGGACTCAGCTGCATTATTTAAGGACTCTGCTGCATTATTTAAGGACTTTGCTGCATTATTTAATGACTCTGCTGAAGCATTTGAGGACTCAGCTGCATTATTTAAGGACTCTGCTGCATTATTTAAGGAATTTGCTGCATTATTTAAGGACTCTGCTGCGGTATTTAAGGACGCTGCTGCAGAATTTAAGGAATCTGCTGCATTATTTAAGGACTTTGTTGCATTATTTAAGGTCTCTGCTGCATTATTTAAGGACTCTGCTGTGGTATTTAAGGACTCTGCTGCATTATTTAAGGAATTTGTTGCATTATTTAAGGACGCTGCTGCATTATTTAAGGAATTTGTTGCATTATTTAAGGACTTCGCTGCATTAATTAAGGACTTTGCTGCATTACTTAAGGACTCTGCTGCATTATTTAATTACTTGCTGCATTATTTAAGGACTCTGCTGCTGTGTTTAAGAACTCTGCTGCATTATTTAAGGACTTTGCTGCATTATTTTAGGACTCTGCTGCATTATTTAAGGACTTTGCTGTATTATTTAAGGACTCTACTGCATTATTTAAGGACTTTGTTGCATTATTTAAGGACTCTGCTGCATTATTTAAGGACTTTGCTGTATTATTTAAGGACTCTGCTGCATTATTTAATGACTCTGCTGCGGTATTTAAGGACTCTGCTGCATTATTTAAGGACTTTGCTGCATTATTTAAGGACTGCTGCGTTATTTAAGGACTCTGCTGCATTATTTAAGACTTTGCTGCATTATTTAAGGACTCTGCTGCAGTGTTTAATGACTCTGCTGAAGCAATTGGGGACTCAGATGCATTGTTTAAGGACTCTGCTGCATTATGTAAGGACTTTGCTGCTTTATTTAAGGACTTTGCTGCATTATTTAAGGACTTTGTTGCATTATTTAAGGACTCTGCTGCATTATTTAAGGACTTTGTTGCATTATTTAAGGACTCTGCCGCATTATTTAAGGACTATGCTTTGGTATTTAAGGACTCTGCTGCATTATTTAAGGACTTTGCTGCATTATTTAAGGACTCTGCTGCATTATTTAATTACTTTGCTGCATTATTTAAGGACTCTGCTGCGGTATTTAAGGACTCTGCTGCATTATTTAAGGACTTTGATGCATTATTTAAGGACACTGCTGCAGAATTTAAGGAATCTGCTTCATTTTTTAAGGACTTTGTTGCATTATTTAAGGTCTCTGCTGCATTATTTAAGGACTCTGCTATGGTACTTAAGGACTTTGCTGCATTATTTAAGGACTCTGCTGCATTATTTAAGAACTTTGTTGCATTATTTAAGGACTCTGCTGCATTATTTAAGGACTTTGTTGCATTATGTAAGGACTCTGCTGCATTATTTAAGGACTTTGCTGCATTATTTAAGGACTCTGCTGCATAATTTAAGGACTTTATTGCATTATTTTAGGATCCTGCTGCATTATTTAATGACTCTGCTGAAGCATTTGAGGACTCAGCTGCATTATTAAAGGTCTCTGCTGCATTATTTAAGGATCCTGCTGAAGCATTTGAGGACTCAGCTGCATTATTTAAGGACTTTGCTGCATTATTTAACGACTCTGCTGCGTTATTTAAGGACTCTGCTGCATTATGTAAGAACTTTGCTGCATTATTTAAGGACTCTTCTGCATTATTTAATGACTCTGCTGAAGTATTTGAGGACTCAGCTGCATTATTTAAGGACTCTGCTGCATTATTTAAGGAATTTGCTGCATTATTTAAGGATTTTGTTGCATTATTTAAGGTCTCTGCTGCATTATTTAAGGACTCTGCTGTGGTATTTAAGGACTCTGCTGCATTATTTAAGGAATTTGTTGCATTATTTAAGGACGCTGCTGCATTATTTAAGGACTTTGTTGCATTATTTAAGGTCTCTGCTGTAGTATTTAATGACTCTGCTGAAGCATTTGGGCACTCAGATGCATTATATAAGGACTCTGCTGCATTATGTAAGGGCTTTGCTGCTTTATTTAAGGACTCTTTTGCATTATTTAAGGACTTTGTTGCATTATTTAAGGACTCTGCTGCATTATTTAAGGAGTTTGTTGCATTATGTAAGGACTCTGCTGCATTATTTAAGGACTTTGCTGCATTATTTAAGGACTCTGCTGCATAATTTAAGGACTTTATTGCATTATTTAAGGATCCTGCTGCATTATTTAAGGATCCTGCTGAAGCATTTGAGGACTCAGCTGCATTATTTAAGGACTTTGCTGCATTATTTAACGACTCTGCTGCATTATCTAAGGACTCTGCTGCTTTATTTAAGGACTTTCCTGCATTATTTAAGAAGTCTTCTGCGTTATTTAATGACTCTGCTGAAGCATTTGAGGACTCAGCTGCATTATTTAAGGACTCTGCTGCATTATTTAAGGACTTTGCTGCATTATTTAATGACTCTGCTGAAGCATTTGAGGACTCAGCTGCATTATTTAAGGACTCTGCTGCATTATTTAAGGAATTTGCTGCATTATTTAAGGACTCTGCTGCGGTATTTAAGGACTCTGCTGCATTATTTAAGGACTTTGATGCATTATTTAAGGACGCTGCTGCAGAATTTAAGGAATCTGCTGCATTATTTAAGGACTTTGTTGCATTATTTAAGGTCTCTGCTGCATTATTTAAGGACTCTGCTGTGGTATTTAAGGACTCTGCTGCATTATTTAAGGAATTTGTTGCATTATTTAAGGACGCTGCTGCATTATTTAAGGACTTTGTTGCATTATTTAAGGACTCTGCTGCAGTATTTAATGACTCTGCTGAAGCATTTGGGGACTCAGATGCATTATTTAAGGACTCTGCTGCATTATGTAAGGGCTTTGCTGCTTTATTTAAGGACTCTTTTGCATTATTTAAGGACTTTGTTGCATTATTTAAGGACTCTGCTGCATTATTTAAGGACTTTGTTGCATTATTTAAGGACGCTGCTGCAGAATTTAAGGAATCTGCTGCATTATTTAAGGACTTTGTCGCATTATTTAAGGTCTCTGCTGCATTATTTAAGGACTCTGCTATGGTACTTAACGACTTTGCTGCATTATTTAAGGACTTTGCTGCATTATTTAAGGACTTTGATGCATTATTTAAGAACTTTGTTGCATTATTTAAGGACTCTGCTGCATTATTTAAGGAGTTTGTTGCATTATTTAAGGATCCTGCTGCATTATTTAAGGATCCTGCTGAAGCATTTGAGGACTCAGCTGCATTATTTAAGGACTTTGCTGCATTATTTAACGACTCTGCTGCATTATCTAAGGACTCTGCTGCTTTATTTAAGGACTTTCCTGCATTATTTAAGGAGTCTTCTGCATTATTTAATGACTCTGCTGAAGCATTTGAGGACTCAGCTGCATTATTTAAGGACTCTGCTGCATTATTTAAGGACTTTGCTGCATTATTTAATGACTCTGCTGAAGCATTTGAGGACTCAGCTGCATTATTTAAGGACTCTGCTGCATTATTTAAGGAATTTGCTGCATTATTTAAGGACTCTGCTGCGGTATTTAAGGACGCTGCTGCAGAATTTAAGGAATCTGCTGCATTATTTAAGGACTTTGTTGCATTATTTAAGGTCTCTGCTGCATTATTTAAGGACTCTGCTGTGGTATTTAAGGACTCTGCTGCATTATTTAAGGAATTTGTTGCATTATTTAAGGACGCTGCTGCATTATTTAAGGAATTTGTTGCATTATTTAAGGACTTCGCTGCATTAATTAAGGACTTTGCTGCATTACTTAAGGACTCTGCTGCATTATTTAATTACTTGCTGCATTATTTAAGGACTCTGCTGCTGTGTTTAAGAACTCTGCTGCATTATTTAAGGACTTTGCTGCATTATTTTAGGACTCTGCTGCATTATTTAAGGACTTTGCTGTATTATTTAAGGACTCTACTGCATTATTTAAGGACTTTGTTGCATTATTTAAGGACTCTGCTGCATTATTTAAGGACTTTGCTGTATTATTTAAGGACTCTGCTGCATTATTTAATGACTCTGCTGCGGTATTTAAGGACTCTGCTGCATTATTTAAGGACTTTGCTGCATTATTTAAGGACTGCTGCGTTATTTAAGGACTCTGCTGCATTATTTAAGACTTTGCTGCATTATTTAAGGACTCTGCTGCAGTGTTTAATGACTCTGCTGAAGCAATTGGGGACTCAGATGCATTGTTTAAGGACTCTGCTGCATTATGTAAGGACTTTGCTGCTTTATTTAAGGACTTTGCTGCATTATTTAAGGACTTTGTTGCATTATTTAAGGACTCTGCTGCATTATTTAAGGACTTTGTTGCATTATTTAAGGACTCTGCCGCATTATTTAAGGACTATGCTTTGGTATTTAAGGACTCTGCTGCATTATTTAAGGACTTTGCTGCATTATTTAAGGACTCTGCTGCATTATTTAATTACTTTGCTGCATTATTTAAGGACTCTGCTGCGGTATTTAAGGACTCTGCTGCATTATTTAAGGACTTTGATGCATTATTTAAGGACACTGCTGCAGAATTTAAGGAATCTGCTTCATTATTTAAGGACTTTGTTGCATTATTTAAGGTCTCTGCTGCATTATTTAAGGACTCTGCTATGGTACTTAAGGACTTTGCTGCATTATTTAAGGACTCTGCTGCATTATTTAAGAACTTTGTTGCATTATTTAAGGACTCTGCTGCATTATTTAAGGACTTTGTTGCATTATGTAAGGACTCTGCTGCATTATTTAAGGACTTTGCTGCATTATTTAAGGACTCTGCTGCATAATTTAAGGACTTTATTGCATTATTTTAGGATCCTGCTGCATTATTTAATGACTCTGCTGAAGCATTTGAGGACTCAGCTGCATTATTAAAGGTCTCTGCTGCATTATTTAAGGATCCTGCTGAAGCATTTGAGGACTCAGCTGCATTATTTAAGGACTTTGCTGCATTATTTAACGACTCTGCTGCGTTATTTAAGGACTCTGCTGCATTATGTAAGAACTTTGCTGCATTATTTAAGGACTCTTCTGCATTATTTAATGACTCTGCTGAAGTATTTGAGGACTCAGCTGCATTATTTAAGGACTCTGCTGCATTATTTAAGGAATTTGCTGCATTATTTAAGGATTTTGTTGCATTATTTAAGGTCTCTGCTGCATTATTTAAGGACTCTGCTGTGGTATTTAAGGACTCTGCTGCATTATTTAAGGAATTTGTTGCATTATTTAAGGACGCTGCTGCATTATTTAAGGACTTTGTTGCATTATTTAAGGTCTCTGCTGTAGTATTTAATGACTCTGCTGAAGCATTTGGGCACTCAGATGCATTATATAAGGACTCTGCTGCATTATGTAAGGGCTTTGCTGCTTTATTTAAGGACTCTTTTGCATTATTTAAGGACTTTGTTGCATTATTTAAGGACTCTGCTGCATTATTTAAGGAGTTTGTTGCATTATGTAAGGACTCTGCTGCATTATTTAAGGACTTTGCTGCATTATTTAAGGACTCTGCTGCATAATTTAAGGACTTTATTGCATTATTTAAGGATCCTGCTGCATTATTTAAGGATCCTGCTGAAGCATTTGAGGACTCAGCTGCATTATTTAAGGACTTTGCTGCATTATTTAACGACTCTGCTGCATTATCTAAGGACTCTGCTGCTTTATTTAAGGACTTTCCTGCATTATTTAAGAAGTCTTCTCCGTTATTTAATGACTCTGCTGAAGCATTTGAGGACTCAGCTGCATTATTTAAGGACTCTGCTGCATTATTTAAGGACTTTGCTGCATTATTTAATGACTCTGCTGAAGCATTTGAGGACTCAGCTGCATTATTTAAGGACTCTGCTGCATTATTTAAGGAATTTGCTGCATTATTTAAGGACTCTGCTGCGGTATTTAAGGACTCTGCTGCATTATTTAAGGACTTTGATGCATTATTTAAGGACGCTGCTGCAGAATTTAAGGAATCTGCTGCATTATTTAAGGACTTTGTTGCATTATTTAAGGTCTCTGCTGCATTATTTAAGGACTCTGCTGTGGTATTTAAGGACTCTGCTGCATTATTTAAGGAATTTGTTGCATTATTTAAGGACGCTGCTGCATTATTTAAGGACTTTGTTGCATTATTTAAGGACTCTGCTGCAGTATTTAATGACTCTGCTGAAGCATTTGGGGACTCAGATGCATTATTTAAGGACTCTGCTGCATTATGTAAGGGCTTTGCTGCTTTATTTAAGGACTCTTTTGCATTATTTAAGGACTTTGTTGCATTATTTAAGGACTCTGCTGCATTATTTAAGGACTTTGTTGCATTATTTAAGGACGCTGCTGCAGAATTTAAGGAATCTGCTGCATTATTTAAGGACTTTGCTGCATTATTTAACGACTCTGCTGCGTTATTTAAGGACTCTGCTGCATTATGTAAGAACTTTGGTGCATTATTTAAGGACTCTTCTGCATTATTTAATGACTCTGCTGAAGTATTTGAGGACTCAGCTGCATTATTTAAGGACTCTGCTGCATTATTTAAGGAATTTGCTGCATTATTTAAGGACTCTGCTGCGTTATTTAAGGACTCTGCTGCATTATTTAAGGACTTTGATGCATTATTTAAGGATGCTGCTGCATAATTTAAGGAATCTGCTGCATTATTTAAGGACTTTGTTGCATTATTTAAGGTCTCTGCTGCATTATTTAAGGACTCTGCTGTGGTATTTAAGGACTCTGCTGCATTATTTAAGGAATTTGTTGCATTATTTAAGGACGCTGCTGCATTATTTAAGGACTTTGTTGCATTATTTAAGGTCTCTGCTGTAGTATTTAATGACTCTGCTGAAGCATTTGGGCACTCAGATACATTATATAAGGACTCTGCTGCATTATGTAAGGGCTTTGCTGCTTTATTTAAGGACTCTTTTGCATTATTTAAGGACTTTGTTGCATTATTTAAGGACTCTGCTGCATTATTTAAGGAGTTTGTTGCATTATGTAAGGACTCTGCTGCATTATTTAAGGACTTTGCTGCATTATTTAAGGACTCTGCTGCATAATTTAAGGACTTTATTGCATTATTTAAGGATCCTGCTGCATTATTTAAGGATCCTGCTGAAGCATTTGAGGACTCAGCTGCATTATTTAAGGACTTTGCTGCATTATTTAACGACTCTGCTGCATTATCTAAGGACTCTGCTGCTTTATTTAAGGACTTTCCTGCATTATTTAAGAAGTCTTCTGCATTATTTAATGACTCTGCTGAAGCATTTGAGGACTCAGCTGCATTATTTAAGGACTCTGCTGCATTATTTAAGGACTTTGCTGCATTATTTAATGACTCTGCTGAAGCATTTGAGGACTCAGCTGCATTATTTAAGGACTCTGCTGCATTATTTAAGGAATTTGCTGCATTATTTAAGGACTCTGCTGCGGTATTTAAGGACTCTGCTGCATTATTTAAGGACTTTGATGCATTATTTAAGGACGCTGCTGCAGAATTTAAGGAATCTGCTGCATTATTTAAGGACTTTGTTGCATTATTTAAGGTCTCTGCTGCATTATTTAAGGACTCTGCTGTGGTATTTAAGGACTCTGCTGCATTATTTAAGGAATTTGTTGCATTATTTAAGGACGCTGCTGCATTATTTAAGGACTTTGTTGCATTATTTAAGGACTCTGCTGCAGTATTTAATGACTCTGCTGAAGCATTTGGGGACTCAGATGCATTATTTAAGGACTCTGCTGCATTATGTAAGGGCTTTGCTGCTTTATTTAAGGACTCTTTTGCATTATTTAAGGACTTTGTTGCATTATTTAAGGACTCTGCTGCATTATTTAAGGACTTTGTTGCATTATTTAAGGACGCTGCTGCAGAATTTAAGGAATCTGCTGCATTATTTAAGGACTTTGCTGCATTATTTAACGACTCTGCTGCGTTATTTAAGGACTCTGCTGCATTATGTAAGAACTTTGGTGCATTATTTAAGGACTCTTCTGCATTATTTAATGACTCTGCTGAAGTATTTGAGGACTCAGCTGCATTATTTAAGGACTCTGCTGCATTATTTAAGGAATTTGCTGCATTATTTAAGGACTCTGCTGCGTTATTTAAGGACTCTGCTGCATTATTTAAGGACTTTGATGCATTATTTAAGGATGCTGCTGCATAATTTAAGGAATCTGCTGCATTATTTAAGGACTTTGTTGCATTATTTAAGGTCTCTGCTGCATTATTTAAGGACTCTGCTGTGGTATTTAAGGACTCTGCTGCATTATTTAAGGAATTTGTTGCATTATTTAAGGACGCTGCTGCATTATTTAAGGACTTTGTTGCATTATTTAAGGTCTCTGCTGTAGTATTTAATGACTCTGCTGAAGCATTTGGGCACTCAGATACATTATATAAGGACTCTGCTGCATTATGTAAGGGCTTTGCTGCTTTATTTAAG
This sequence comes from Phyllobates terribilis, assembly GCF_046119375.1. Lineage (NCBI taxonomy): Eukaryota > Metazoa > Chordata > Amphibia > Anura > Dendrobatidae > Phyllobates > Phyllobates terribilis. The sequence goes on from NW_027363178.1 coordinate 539,038, forward strand.
GACTCTTTTGCATTATTTAAGGACTTTGTTGCATTATTTAAGGACTCTGCTGCATTATTTAAGGAGTTTGTTGCATTATGTAAGGACTCTGCTGCATTATTTAAGGACTTTGCTGCATTATTTAAGGACTCTGCTGCATAATTTAAGGACTTTATTGCATTATTTAAGGATCCTGCTGCATTATTTAAGGATCCTGCTGAAGCATTTGAGGACTCAGCTGCATTATTTAAGGACTTTGCTGCATTATTTAACGACTCTGCTGCATTATCTAAGGACTCTGCTGCTTTATTTAAGGACTTTCCTGCATTATTTAAGAAGTCTTCTGCATTATTTAATGACTCTGCTGAAGCATTTGAGGACTCAGCTGCATTATTTAAGGACTCTGCTGCATTATTTAAGGACTTTGCTGCATTATTTAATGACTCTGCTGAAGCATTTGAGGACTCAGCTGCATTATTTAAGGACTCTGCTGCATTATTTAAGGAATTTGCTGCATTATTTAAGGACTCTGCTGCGGTATTTAAGGACTCTGCTGCATTATTTAAGGACTTTGATGCATTATTTAAGGACGCTGCTGCAGAATTTAAGGAATCTGCTGCATTATTTAAGGACTTTGTTGCATTATTTAAGGTCTCTGCTGCATTATTTAAGGACTCTGCTGTGGTATTTAAGGACTCTGCTGCATTATTTAAGGAATTTGTTGCATTATTTAAGGACGCTGCTGCATTATTTAAGGACTTTGTTGCATTATTTAAGGACTCTGCTGCAGTATTTAATGACTCTGCTGAAGCATTTGGGGACTCAGATGCATTATTTAAGGACTCTGCTGCATTATGTAAGGGCTTTGCTGCTTTATTTAAGGACTCTTTTGCATTATTTAAGGACTCTGCTGCATTATTTAAGGACTTTGTTGCATTATTTAAGGACGCTGCTGCAGAATTTAAGGAATCTGCTGCATTATTTAAGGACTTTGTCGCATTATTTAAGGTCTCTGCTGCATTATTTAAGGACTCTGCTATGGTACTTAACGACTTTGCTGCATTATTTAAGGACTTTGCTGCATTATTTAAGGACTTTGATGCATTATTTAAGAACTTTGTTGCATTATTTAAGGACTCTGCTGCATTATTTAAGGAGTTTGTTGCATTATGTAAGGACTCTGCTGCATTATTTAAGGACTTTGCTGCATTATTTAAGGACTCTGCTGCATAATTTAAGGACTTTATTGCATTATTTAAGGATCCTGCTGCATTATTTAAGGATCCTGCTGAAGCATTTGAGGACTCAGCTGCATTATTTAAGGACTTTGCTGCATTATTTAACGACTCTGCTGCATTATCTAAGGACTCTGCTGCTTTATTTAAGGACTTTCCTGCATTATTTAAGGAGTCTTCTGCATTATTTAATGACTCTGCTGAAGCATTTGAGGACTCAGCTGCATTATTTAAGGACTCTGCTGCATTATTTAAGGACTTTGCTGCATTATTTAATGACTCTGCTGAAGCATTTGAGGACTCAGCTGCATTATTTAAGGACTCTGCTGCATTATTTAAGGAATTTGCTGCATTATTTAAGGACTCTGCTGCGGTATTTAAGGACGCTGCTGCAGAATTTAAGGAATCTGCTGCATTATTTAAGGACTTTGTTGCATTATTTAAGGTCTCTGCTGCATTATTTAAGGACTCTGCTGTGGTATTTAAGGACTCTGCTGCATTATTTAAGGAATTTGTTGCATTATTTAAGGACGCTGCTGCATTATTTAAGGAATTTGTTGCATTATTTAAGGACTTCGCTGCATTAATTAAGGACTTTGCTGCATTACTTAAGGACTCTGCTGCATTATTTAATTACTTGCTGCATTATTTAAGGACTCTGCTGCTGTGTTTAAGAACTCTGCTGCATTATTTAAGGACTTTGCTGCATTATTTTAGGACTCTGCTGCATTATTTAAGGACTTTGCTGTATTATTTAAGGACTCTACTGCATTATTTAAGGACTTTGTTGCATTATTTAAGGACTCTGCTGCATTATTTAAGGACTTTGCTGTATTATTTAAGGACTCTGCTGCATTATTTAATGACTCTGCTGCGGTATTTAAGGACTCTGCTGCATTATTTAAGGACTTTGCTGCATTATTTAAGGACTGCTGCGTTATTTAAGGACTCTGCTGCATTATTTAAGACTTTGCTGCATTATTTAAGGACTCTGCTGCAGTGTTTAATGACTCTGCTGAAGCAATTGGGGACTCAGATGCATTGTTTAAGGACTCTGCTGCATTATGTAAGGACTTTGCTGCTTTATTTAAGGACTTTGCTGCATTATTTAAGGACTTTGTTGCATTATTTAAGGACTCTGCTGCATTATTTAAGGACTTTGTTGCATTATTTAAGGACTCTGCCGCATTATTTAAGGACTATGCTTTGGTATTTAAGGACTCTGCTGCATTATTTAAGGACTTTGCTGCATTATTTAAGGACTCTGCTGCATTATTTAATTACTTTGCTGCATTATTTAAGGACTCTGCTGCGGTATTTAAGGACTCTGCTGCATTATTTAAGGACTTTGATGCATTATTTAAGGACACTGCTGCAGAATTTAAGGAATCTGCTTCATTATTTAAGGACTTTGTTGCATTATTTAAGGTCTCTGCTGCATTATTTAAGGACTCTGCTATGGTACTTAAGGACTTTGCTGCATTATTTAAGGACTCTGCTGCATTATTTAAGAACTTTGTTGCATTATTTAAGGACTCTGCTGCATTATTTAAGGACTTTGTTGCATTATGTAAGGACTCTGCTGCATTATTTAAGGACTTTGCTGCATTATTTAAGGACTCTGCTGCATAATTTAAGGACTTTATTGCATTATTTTAGGATCCTGCTGCATTATTTAATGACTCTGCTGAAGCATTTGAGGACTCAGCTGCATTATTAAAGGTCTCTGCTGCATTATTTAAGGATCCTGCTGAAGCATTTGAGGACTCAGCTGCATTATTTAAGGACTTTGCTGCATTATTTAACGACTCTGCTGCGTTATTTAAGGACTCTGCTGCATTATGTAAGAACTTTGCTGCATTATTTAAGGACTCTTCTGCATTATTTAATGACTCTGCTGAAGTATTTGAGGACTCAGCTGCATTATTTAAGGACTCTGCTGCATTATTTAAGGAATTTGCTGCATTATTTAAGGATTTTGTTGCATTATTTAAGGTCTCTGCTGCATTATTTAAGGACTCTGCTGTGGTATTTAAGGACTCTGCTGCATTATTTAAGGAATTTGTTGCATTATTTAAGGACGCTGCTGCATTATTTAAGGACTTTGTTGCATTATTTAAGGTCTCTGCTGTAGTATTTAATGACTCTGCTGAAGCATTTGGGCACTCAGATGCATTATATAAGGACTCTGCTGCATTATGTAAGGGCTTTGCTGCTTTATTTAAGGACTCTTTTGCATTATTTAAGGACTTTGTTGCATTATTTAAGGACTCTGCTGCATTATTTAAGGAGTTTGTTGCATTATGTAAGGACTCTGCTGCATTATTTAAGGACTTTGCTGCATTATTTAAGGACTCTGCTGCATAATTTAAGGACTTTATTGCATTATTTAAGGATCCTGCTGCATTATTTAAGGATCCTGCTGAAGCATTTGAGGACTCAGCTGCATTATTTAAGGACTTTGCTGCATTATTTAACGACTCTGCTGCATTATCTAAGGACTCTGCTGCTTTATTTAAGGACTTTCCTGCATTATTTAAGGAGTCTTCTGCATTATTTAATGACTCTGCTGAAGCATTTGAGGACTCAGCTGCATTATTTAAGGACTCTGCTGCATTATTTAAGGACTTTGCTGCATTATTTAATGACTCTGCTGAAGCATTTGAGGACTCAGCTGCATTATTTAAGGACTCTGCTGCATTATTTAAGGAATTTGCTGCATTATTTAAGGACTCTGCTGCGGTATTTAAGGACGCTGCTGCAGAATTTAAGGAATCTGCTGCATTATTTAAGGACTTTGTTGCATTATTTAAGGTCTCTGCTGCATTATTTAAGGACTCTGCTGTGGTATTTAAGGACTCTGCTGCATTATTTAAGGAATTTGTTGCATTATTTAAGGACGCTGCTGCATTATTTAAGGAATTTGTTGCATTATTTAAGGACTTCGCTGCATTAATTAAGGACTTTGCTGCATTACTTAAGGACTCTGCTGCATTATTTAATTACTTGCTGCATTATTTAAGGACTCTGCTGCTGTGTTTAAGAACTCTGCTGCATTATTTAAGGACTTTGCTGCATTATTTTAGGACTCTGCTGCATTATTTAAGGACTTTGCTGTATTATTTAAGGACTCTACTGCATTATTTAAGGACTTTGTTGCATTATTTAAGGACTCTGCTGCATTATTTAAGGACTTTGCTGTATTATTTAAGGACTCTGCTGCATTATTTAATGACTCTGCTGCGGTATTTAAGGACTCTGCTGCATTATTTAAGGACTTTGCTGCATTATTTAAGGACTGCTGCGTTATTTAAGGACTCTGCTGCATTATTTAAGACTTTGCTGCATTATTTAAGGACTCTGCTGCAGTGTTTAATGACTCTGCTGAAGCAATTGGGGACTCAGATGCATTGTTTAAGGACTCTGCTGCATTATGTAAGGACTTTGCTGCTTTATTTAAGGACTTTGCTGCATTATTTAAGGACTTTGTTGCATTATTTAAGGACTCTGCTGCATTATTTAAGGACTTTGTTGCATTATTTAAGGACTCTGCCGCATTATTTAAGGACTATGCTTTGGTATTTAAGGACTCTGCTGCATTATTTAAGGACTTTGCTGCATTATTTAAGGACTCTGCTGCATTATTTAATTACTTTGCTGCATTATTTAAGGACTCTGCTGCGGTATTTAAGGACTCTGCTGCATTATTTAAGGACTTTGATGCATTATTTAAGGACACTGCTGCAGAATTTAAGGAATCTGCTTCATTATTTAAGGACTTTGTTGCATTATTTAAGGTCTCTGCTGCATTATTTAAGGACTCTGCTATGGTACTTAAGGACTTTGCTGCATTATTTAAGGACTCTGCTGCATTATTTAAGAACTTTGTTGCATTATTTAAGGACTCTGCTGCATTATTTAAGGACTTTGTTGCATTATGTAAGGACTCTGCTGCATTATTTAAGGACTTTGCTGCATTATTTAAGGACTCTGCTGCATAATTTAAGGACTTTATTGCATTATTTTAGGATCCTGCTGCATTATTTAATGACTCTGCTGAAGCATTTGAGGACTCAGCTGCATTATTAAAGGTCTCTGCTGCATTATTTAAGGATCCTGCTGAAGCATTTGAGGACTCAGCTGCATTATTTAAGGACTTTGCTGCATTATTTAACGACTCTGCTGCGTTATTTAAGGACTCTGCTGCATTATGTAAGAACTTTGCTGCATTATTTAAGGACTCTTCTGCATTATTTAATGACTCTGCTGAAGTATTTGAGGACTCAGCTGCATTATTTAAGGACTCTGCTGCATTATTTAAGGAATTTGCTGCATTATTTAAGGATTTTGTTGCATTATTTAAGGTCTCTGCTGCATTATTTAAGGACTCTGCTGTGGTATTTAAGGACTCTGCTGCATTATTTAAGGAATTTGTTGCATTATTTAAGGACGCTGCTGCATTATTTAAGGACTTTGTTGCATTATTTAAGGTCTCTGCTGTAGTATTTAATGACTCTGCTGAAGCATTTGGGCACTCAGATGCATTATATAAGGACTCTGCTGCATTATGTAAGGGCTTTGCTGCTTTATTTAAGGACTCTTTTGCATTATTTAAGGACTTTGTTGCATTATTTAAGGACTCTGCTGCATTATTTAAGGAGTTTGTTGCATTATGTAAGGACTCTGCTGCATTATTTAAGGACTTTGCTGCATTATTTAAGGACTCTGCTGCATAATTTAAGGACTTTATTGCATTATTTAAGGATCCTGCTGCATTATTTAAGGATCCTGCTGAAGCATTTGAGGACTCAGCTGCATTATTTAAGGACTTTGCTGCATTATTTAACGACTCTGCTGCATTATCTAAGGACTCTGCTGCTTTATTTAAGGACTTTCCTGCATTATTTAAGAAGTCTTCTGCGTTATTTAATGACTCTGCTGAAGCATTTGAGGACTCAGCTGCATTATTTAAGGACTCTGCTGCATTATTTAAGGACTTTGCTGCATTATTTAATGACTCTGCTGAAGCATTTGAGGACTCAGCTGCATTATTTAAGGACTCTGCTGCATTATTTAAGGAATTTGCTGCATTATTTAAGGACTCTGCTGCGGTATTTAAGGACTCTGCTGCATTATTTAAGGACTTTGATGCATTATTTAAGGACGCTGCTGCAGAATTTAAGGAATCTGCTGCATTATTTAAGGACTTTGTTGCATTATTTAAGGTCTCTGCTGCATTATTTAAGGACTCTGCTGTGGTATTTAAGGACTCTGCTGCATTATTTAAGGAATTTGTTGCATTATTTAAGGACGCTGCTGCATTATTTAAGGACTTTGTTGCATTATTTAAGGACTCTGCTGCAGTATTTAATGACTCTGCTGAAGCATTTGGGGACTCAGATGCATTATTTAAGGACTCTGCTGCATTATGTAAGGGCTTTGCTGCTTTATTTAAGGACTCTTTTGCATTATTTAAGGACTTTGTTGCATTATTTAAGGACTCTGCTGCATTATTTAAGGACTTTGTTGCATTATTTAAGGACGCTGCTGCAGAATTTAAGGAATCTGCTGCATTATTTAAGGACTTTGCTGCATTATTTAACGACTCTGCTGCGTTATTTAAGGACTCTGCTGCATTATGTAAGAACTTTGCTGCATTATTTAAGGACTCTTCTGCATTATTTAATGACTCTGCTGAAGTATTTGAGGACTCAGCTGCATTATTTAAGGACTCTGCTGCATTATTTAAGGAATTTGCTGCATTATTTAAGGACTCTGCTGCGTTATTTAAGGACTCTGCTGCATTATTTAAGGACTTTGATGCATTATTTAAGGATGCTGCTGCATAATTTAAGGAATCTGCTGCATTATTTAAGGACTTTGTTGCATTATTTAAGGTCTCTGCTGCATTATTTAAGGACTCTGCTGTGGTATTTAAGGACTCTGCTGCATTATTTAAGGAATTTGTTGCATTATTTAAGGACGCTGCTGCATTATTTAAGGACTTTGTTGCATTATTTAAGGTCTCTGCTGTAGTATTTAATGACTCTGCTGAAGCATTTGGGCACTCAGATACATTATATAAGGACTCTGCTGCATTATGTAAGGGCTTTGCTGCTTTATTTAAGGACTCTTTTGCATTATTTAAGGACTTTGTTGCATTATTTAAGGACTCTGCTGCATTATTTAAGGAGTTTGTTGCATTATGTAAGGACTCTGCTGCATTATTTAAGGACTTTGCTGCATTATTTAAGGACTCTGCTGCATAATTTAAGGACTTTATTGCATTATTTAAGGATCCTGCTGCATTATTTAAGGATCCTGCTGAAGCATTTGAGGACTCAGCTGCATTATTTAAGGACTTTGCTGCATTATTTAACGACTCTGCTGCATTATCTAAGGACTCTGCTGCTTTATTTAAGGACTTTCCTGCATTATTTAAGAAGTCTTCTGCATTATTTAATGACTCTGCTGAAGCATTTGAGGACTCAGCTGCATTATTTAAGGACTCTGCTGCATTATTTAAGGACTTTGCTGCATTATTTAATGACTCTGCTGAAGCATTTGAGGACTCAGCTGCATTATTTAAGGACTCTGCTGCATTATTTAAGGAATTTGCTGCATTATTTAAGGACTCTGCTGCGGTATTTAAGGACTCTGCTGCATTATTTAAGGACTTTGATGCATTATTTAAGGACGCTGCTGCAGAATTTAAGGAATCTGCTGCATTATTTAAGGACTTTGTTGCATTATTTAAGGTCTCTGCTGCATTATTTAAGGACTCTGCTGTGGTATTTAAGGACTCTGCTGCATTATTTAAGGAATTTGTTGCATTATTTAAGGACGCTGCTGCATTATTTAAGGACTTTGTTGCATTATTTAAGGACTCTGCTGCAGTATTTAATGACTCTGCTGAAGCATTTGGGGACTCAGATGCATTATTTAAGGACTCTGCTGCATTATGTAAGGGCTTTGCTGCTTTATTTAAGGACTCTTTTGCATTATTTAAGGACTCTGCTGCATTATTTAAGGACTTTGTTGCATTATTTAAGGACGCTGCTGCAGAATTTAAGGAATCTGCTGCATTATTTAAGGACTTTGTCGCATTATTTAAGGTCTCTGCTGCATTATTTAAGGACTCTGCTATGGTACTTAACGACTTTGCTGCATTATTTAAGGACTTTGCTGCATTATTTAAGGACTTTGATGCATTATTTAAGAACTTTGTTGCATTATTTAAGGACTCTGCTGCATTATTTAAGGAGTTTGTTGCATTATGTAAGGACTCTGCTGCATTATTTAAGGACTTTGCTGCATTATTTAAGGACTCTGCTGCATTATTTAAGGACTTTGATGCATTATTTAAGAACTTTGTTGCATTATTTAAGGACTCTGCTGCATTATTTAAGGAGTTTGTTGCATTATGTAAGGACTCTGCTGCATTATTTAAGGACTTTGCTGCATTATTTAAGGACTCTGCTGCATAATTTAAGGACTTTATTGCATTATTTAAGGATCCTGCTGCATTATTTAAGGATCCTGCTGAAGCATTTGAGGACTCAGCTGCATTATTTAAGGACTTTGCTGCATTATTTAACGACTCTGCTGCATTATCTAAGGACTCTGCTGCTTTATTTAAGGACTTTCCTGCATTATTTAAGGAGTCTTCTGCATTATTTAATGACTCTGCTGAAGCATTTGAGGACTCAGCTGCATTATTTAAGGACTCTGCTGCATTATTTAAGGACTTTGCTGCATTATTTAATGACTCTGCTGAAGCATTTGAGGACTCAGCTGCATTATTTAAGGACTCTGCTGCATTATTTAAGGAATTTGCTGCATTATTTAAGGACTCTGCTGCGGTATTTAAGGACGCTGCTGCAGAATTTAAGGAATCTGCTGCATTATTTAAGGACTTTGTTGCATTATTTAAGGTCTCTGCTGCATTATTTAAGGACTCTGCTGTGGTATTTAAGGACTCTGCTGCATTATTTAAGGAATTTGTTGCATTATTTAAGGACGCTGCTGCATTATTTAAGGAATTTGTTGCATTATTTAAGGACTTCGCTGCATTAATTAAGGACTTTGCTGCATTACTTAAGGACTCTGCTGCATTATTTAATTACTTGCTGCATTATTTAAGGACTCTGCTGCTGTGTTTAAGAACTCTGCTGCATTATTTAACCCCTTAATAACATCTGACGTACTAATACGCGTCTGTGCCCTGGGACTTAAGAGCCAGACCCGTATTAGTACGTCATCGCGATCGCGCCCGCACACAGGCTGTGCGGGCGCGATCGCCGCCGGGTGTCAGCTGATTGTCACAGCTGACACCCGGTACTATGTGCAGGGAGCGGTCTTGCACCGCTCCCAGCACATTAACCCCCGCGATGCTGCGATCGAAGTCGATCTTAGTCGATCGCGGCATTGCGGGGGCAAGGGGAGGTGATCGGCGATACTCACCTCCTCTTCCGGCTTCCAGCGCAGTCTGCAGCGGCTTCCCGGGTGTTGCACCATCCCTATGCCATGAAGGCTGTCAGAAGTGCACAGTGTGAAGATTGCTTGGAGATGCACTGCGCATGTCCAAGCAATCTTCCTGCTCTCTGGTGACCCGGATTCGTAAAAATGAAAAAGGGTTTTTTTTTTCACTTTTTCATTATTACGAATCAATTTGTGAAGCACCTGGGGGTTCCAAGTGCTCACTATGCATCTAGAAAGGTGCCTTGGGGGGTCTAGTTTCCAAAATGGGGTCACTTGTGGGGGAGCTCCAAAGTTTGGGCACAGAGGGGCTCTCCAAACGCAACATGGTGTCGCTAACAATTTGAGCCAATTTTGCGTTAAATTTGTTAGCGGACACCATGTTGCATTTAGAGAGCCGCTGTGTGCCCAAATATTGGAGCTCCCCCACAAGTGACCCCATTTTGGAAACTAGACCACCCAAGGCACCTATCTAGATGCATAGTGAGCACTTGGAACCCTCAGGTGCTTCACAAATTGATTCATACAAATGAAAAAGTGTTTTTTTTTTCACTTTTTCATTGCTACGAATCAATTTGTGAAGCACCTGGGGGTTCCAAGTGCTCACTATGCATCTAGATAGGTGCCTTGGGGGGTCTAGTTTCCAAAATGGGGTCACTTGTGGGGGAGCTCCAATGTTTGGGCACACAGGGACTCTCTAAATGCAACATGGTGTCCTCTAACAAATTTAACGGAAAATCGTCTCAAATTGTTAGCGACACCATGTTGCGTTTGGAGAGCCGCTGTGTGCCCAAACATTGGAGCTCCCCCACAAGTGACCCCATTTCGGAAACTAGACCCCCCAAGGCACCTATCTAGATGCATTGTGAGCACTTGGAACCCTCAGGTGCTTCACAAATTGATTCATAAAAATGAAAAAGTGTTTTTTTTTTTCACTTTTTCATTGTTACGAATCAATTTGTGAAGCACCTGGGGGTTCCAAGTGCTCACTATGCATCTAGAAAGGTGCCTTGGGGGGTCTAGTTTCCAAAATGGGGTCACTTGTGGGGGAGCTCCAAAGTTTGGGCACACATGGGCTCTTCAAACACAACATGGCGTCCGCTAATTATTCAAGCAAATTTTACAATCAAAAAGTCAAATGGCGCTCCTTCCCTTCCGAGCCCTGCTGTGCGCCCAAACAGTGTTTTTTCCCCAAATATTGGGTATCTGCGTGCCCAGGGGAAATTGCACAACAAATTTTGGGGTCCATTTTTTCTTGTTACCCCTGTGAAAATAAAAAAAATTGGGTCTAAAGTAACATTTTTGTGAAAAAAGTTAAATGTTCATTTTTTTCTTCCACATTCAAAAAATTCCTGTGAAGCACCTGAAGGGTTAATAAAGTTCTTGAATGTGGTTTTGAGCACCTTGAGGGGTGCAGTTTTTAGAATGGTGTCACTTTTGGGTATTTTCTGTCATAAAGACCTCTCAAAGTGACTTCAAATGTGATGTGGTCCCTAAAAAAATGGTTTTGTAAATTTTGTTGGAAAAATGAGAAATCGCTGGTCAACTTTTAACCCTTATAGCTCCCTAACAAAAAAAAATTTTGGTTCCAAAATTGTGCTGATGTAAAGTAGACATGTGGGAAATGTTATTTATTAACTATTTTGTGTGACATATCGCTCTGATTTCAGGGCTTAAAAATTCAAATTTTGAAAATTGCAAAATTTTCAAAATTTTCGCCAAATTTCTGTTTTTTTCACAAATAAACGCAAGTGATATCGAAGAAATTTTTACACAAACATGAAGTACAATATGTCACGAAAAAATAATCTCAGAATCAGGGGGATCCGTTGAAGCGTTCCAGAGTAATTACCTCATAAAGTGACAGTGGTCAGAATTGTAAAAATTGGCCCGGTCATTAACGTGCAAACCACCCGCGGGGCTTAAGGGGTTAAGGACTTTGCTGCATTATTTTAGGACTCTGCTGCATTATTTAAGGACTTTGCTGTATTATTTAAGGACTCTACTGCATTATTTAAGGACTTTGTTGCATTATTTAAGGACTCTGCTGCATTATTTAAGGACTTTGCTGTATTATTTAAGGACTCTGCTGCATTATTTAATGACTCTGCTGCGGTATTTAAGGACTCTGCTGCATTATTTAAGGACTTTGCTGCATTATTTAAGGACTGCTGCGTTATTTAAGGACTCTGCTGCATTATTTAAGACTTTGCTGCATTATTTAAGGACTCTGCTGCAGTGTTTAATGACTCTGCTGAAGCAATTGGGGACTCAGATGCATTGTTTAAGGACTCTGCTGCATTATGTAAGGACTTTGCTGCTTTATTTAAGGACTTTGCTGCATTATTTAAGGACTTTGTTGCATTATTTAAGGACTCTGCTGCATTATTTAAGGACTTTGTTGCATTATTTAAGGACTCTGCCGCATTATTTAAGGACTATGCTTTGGTATTTAAGGACTCTGCTGCATTATTTAAGGACTTTGCTGCATTATTTAAGGACTCTGCTGCATTATTTAATTACTTTGCTGCATTATTTAAGGACTCTGCTGCGGTATTTAAGGACTCTGCTGCATTATTTAAGGACTTTGATGCATTATTTAAGGACACTGCTGCAGAATTTAAGGAATCTGCTTCATTATTTAAGGACTTTGTTGCATTATTTAAGGTCTCTGCTGCATTATTTAAGGACTCTGCTATGGTAATTAAGGACTTTGCTGCATTATTTAAGGACTCTGCTGCATTATTTAAGAACTTTGTTGCATTATTTAAGGACTTTGTTGCATTATGTAAGGACTCTGCTGCATTATTTAAGGACTTTGCTGCATAATTTAAGGACTCTGCTGCATAATTTAAGGACTTTATTGCATTATTTTAGGATCCTGCTGCATTATTTAATGACTCTGCTGAAGCATTTGAGGACTCAGCTGCATTATTAAAGGTCTCTGCTGCATTATTTAAGGATCCTGCTGAAGCATTTGAGGACTCAGCTGCATTATTTAAGGACTTTGCTGCATTATTTAACGACTCTGCTGCGTTATTTAAGGACTCTGCTGCATTATGTAAGAACTTTGCTGCATTATTTAAGGACTCTTCTGCATTATTTAATGACTCTGCTGAAGTATTTGAGGACTCAGCTGCATTATTTAAGGACTCTGCTGCATTATTTAAGGAATTTGCTGCATTATTTAAGGACTCTGCTGCGTTATTTAAGGACTCTGCTGCATTATTTAAGGACTTTGATGCATTATTTAAGGATGCTGCTGCATAATTTAAGGAATCTGCTGCATTATTTAAGGACTTTGTTGCATTATTTAAGGTCTCTGCTGCATTATTTAAGGACTCTGCTGTGGTATTTAAGGACTCTGCTGCATTATTTAAGGAATTTGTTGCATTATTTAAGGACGCTGCTGCATTATTTAAGGACTTTGTTGCATTATTTAAGGTCTCTGCTGTAGTATTTAATGACTCTGCTGAAGCATTTGGGCACTCAGATGCATTATATAAGGACTCTGCTGCATTATGTAAGGGCTTTGCTGCTTTATTTAACTACTCTTTTGCATTATTTAAGGACTTTGTTGCATTATTTAAGGACTCTGCTGCATTATTTAAGGAGTTTGTTGCATTATGTAAGGACTCTGCTGCATTATTTAAGGACTTTGCTGCATTATTTAAGGACTCTGCTGCATAATTTAAGGACTTTATTGCATTATTTAAGGATCCTGCTGCATTATTTAAGGATCCTGCTGAAGCATTTGAGGACTCAGCTGCATTATTTAAGGACTTTGCTGCATTATTTAACGACTCTGCTGCATTATCTAAGGACTCTGCTGCTTTATTTAAGGACTTTCCTGCATTATTTAAGGAGTCTTCTGCATTATTTAATGACTCTGCTGAAGCATTTGAGGACTCAGCTGCATTATTTAAGGACTCTGCTGCATTATTTAAGGACTTTGCTGCATTATTTAATGACTCTGCTGAAGCATTTGAGGACTCAGCTGCATTATTTAAGGACTCTGCTGCATTATTTAAGGAATTTGCTGCATTATTTAAGGACTCTGCTGCGGTATTTAAGGACTCTGCTGCATTATTTAAGGACTTTGATGCATTATTTAAGGACGCTGCTGCAGAATTTAAGGAATCAGCTGCATTATTTAAGGACTTTGTTGCATTATTTAAGGTCTCTGCTGCATTATTTAAGGACTCTGCTGTGGTATTTAAGGACTCTGCTGCATTGTTTAAGGAATTTGTTGCATTATTTAAGGACGCTGCTGCATTATTTAAGGACTTTGTTGCATTATTTAAGGACTCTGCTGCAGTATTTAATGACTCTGCTGAAGCATTTGGGGACTCAGATGCATTATTTAAGGACTCTGCTGCATTATGTAAGGGCTTTGCTGCTTTATTTAAGGACTCTTTTGCATTATTTAAGGACTTTGTTGCATTATTTAAGGACTCTGCTGCATTATTTAAGGACTTTGTTGCATTATTTAAGGACGCTGCTGCAGAATTTAAGGAATCTGCTGCATTATTTAAGGACTTTTTCGCATTATTTAAGGTCTCTGCTGCATTATTTAAGGACTCTGCTATGGTACTTAACGACTTTGCTGCATTATTTAAGGACTTTGCTGCATTATTTAAGGACTTTGATGCATTATTTAAGAACTTTGTTGCATTATTTAAGGACTCTGCTGCATTATTTAAGGAGTTTGTCGCATTATGTAAGGACTCTGCTGCATTATTTAAGGACGTTGCTGCATTATTTAAGGACTCTGCTGCATAATTTAAGGACTTTATTGCATTATTTAAGGATCCTGCTGCATTATTTAAGGATCCTGCTGAAGCATTTGAGGACTCAGCTGCATTATTTAAGGACTTTGCTGCATTATTTAACAACTCTGCTGCATTATCTAAGGACTCTGCTGCTTTATTTAAGGACTTTCCTGCATTATTTAAGGAGTCTTCTGCATTATTTAATGACTCTGCTGAAGCATTTGAGGACTCAGCTGCATTATTTAAGGACTCTGCTGCATTATTTAAGGACTTTGCTGCATTATTTAATGACTCTGCTGAAGCATTTGAGGACTCAGCTGCATTATTTAAGGACTCTGCTGCATTATTTAAGGAATTTGCTGCATTATTTAAGGACTCTGCTGCGGTATTTAAGGACGCTGCTGCAGAATTTAAGGAATCTGCTGCATTATTTAAGGACTTTGTTGCATTATTTAAGGTCTCTGCTGCATTATTTAAGGACTCTGCTGTGGTATTTAAGGACTCTGCTGCATTATTTAAGGAATTTGTTGCATTATTTAAGGACGCTGCTGCATTATTTAAGGAATTTGTTGCATTATTTAAGGACTTTGCTGCATTAATTAAGGACTTTGCTGCATTACTTAAGGACTCTGCTGCATTATTTAATTACTTGCTGCATTATTTAAGGACTCTGCTGCTGTGTTTAAGAACTCTGCTGCATTATTTAAGGACTTTGCTGCATTATTTTAGGACTCTGCTGCATTATTTAAGGACTTTGCTGTATTATTTAAGGACTCTACTGCATTATTTAAGGACTTTGTTGCATTATTTAAGGACTCTGCTGCATTATTTAAGGACTTTGCTGTATTATTTAAGGACTCTGCTGCATTATTTAAGGACTTTTTTGCATTATTTAAGGACTCTGCTGCATTATTTAAGGACTTTGCTGCATTATTTAAGGACTCTGTTGCATTATTTAAGGACTTTATTGCATTATTTAATGACTCTGCTGCATTATTTAAGGAATTTGCTGCATTATTTAAGGACTCTGCTGCATTATTTAAGGACTTTGCTGCATTATTTAATGACTCTGCTGCATTATTTAAGGACTTTGTTGTATTATTTAAGGACTTTGCTGCATTATTTAAGGACTCTGCTGCGGTATTTAAGGACTCTGCTGCATTAGTTAAGGACTTTGTTGCATTATTTAAGGACTCTGCTGCATTATTTAAGGACTTTGTTGCATTATTTAAGGACTCTGCTGCATTATTTAAGGACTTTGCTGCATTATTTAAGGACTATGCTGTGGTACTTAAGGACTCTGCTGTATTATTTAAGGACTTTGCTGCATTATTTAAGGACTCTGCTGCATTATTTAATGACTTTGTTGCATTATATAAGGACTCTGCTGCATTATTTAAGGACTATGTTGCATTATGTTAGAAGTCTGCTGCATTATTTAAGGACTTTGCTGCATTATTTAAGGACTCTGCTGCATTATTTAAGGACTTTATTGCATTATTTAAGGACTCTGCTGCATTATTTAATGACTCTGCTGAAGCATTTGAGGACTCAGCTGCATTATTTAAGGTCTCTGCTGTATTATTTAAGGACTCTGCTGCATTATTTAATGACTCTGCTGCGGTATTTAAGGACTCTGCTGCATTATTTAAGGACTTTGCTGCATTATTTAAGGACTGCTGCGTTATTTAAGGACTCTGCTGCATTATTTAAGACTTTGCTGCATTATTTAAGGACTCTGCTGCAGTGTTTAATGACTCTGCTGAAGCAATTGGGGACTCAGATGCATTGTTTAAGGACTCTGCTGCATTATGTAAGGACTTTGCTGCTTTATTTAAGGACTTTGCTGCATTATTTAAGGACTTTGTTGCATTATTTAAGGACTCTGCTGCATTATTTAAGGACTTTGTTGCATTATTTAAGGACTCTGCCGCATTATTTAAGGACTATGCTTTGGTATTTAAGGACTCTGCTGCATTATTTAAGGACTTTGCTGCATTATTTAAGGACTCTGCTGCATTATTTAATTACTTTGCTGCATTATTTAAGGACTCTGCTGCGGTATTTAAGGACTCTGCTGCATTATTTAAGGACTTTGATGCATTATTTAAGGACACTGCTGCAGAATTTAAGGAATCTGCTTCATTATTTAAGGACTTTGTTGCATTATTTAAGGTCTCTGCTGCATTATTTAAGGACTCTGCTATGGTACTTAAGGACTTTGCTGCATTATTTAAGGACTCTGCTGCATTATTTAAGAACTTTGTTGCATTATTTAAGGACTCTGCTGCATTATTTAAGGACTTTGTTGCATTATGTAAGGACTCTGCTGCATTATTTAAGGACTTTGATGCATTATTTAAGGACGCTGCTGCAGAATTTAAGGAATCTGCTGCATTATTTAAGGACTTTGTTGCATTATTTAAGGTCTCTGCTGCATTATTTAAGGACTCTGCTGTGGTATTTAAGGACTCTGCTGCATTATTTAAGGAATTTGTTGCATTATTTAAGGACGCTGCTGCATTATTTAAGGACTTTGTTGCATTATTTAAGGACTCTGCTGCAGTATTTAATGACTCTGCTGAAGCATTTGGGGACTCAGATGCATTATTTAAGGACTCTGCTGCATTATGTAAGGGCTTTGCTGCTTTATTTAAGGACTCTTTTGCATTATTTAAGGACTTTGTTGCATTATTTAAGGACTCTGCTGCATTATTTAAGGACTTTGTTGCATTATTTAAGGACGCTGCTGCAGAATTTAAGGAATCTGCTGCATTATTTAAGGACTTTGTCGCATTATTTAAGGTCTCTGCTGCATTATTTAAGGACTCTGCTATGGTACTTAACGACTTTGCTGCATTATTTAAGGACTTTGCTGCATTATTTAAGGACTTTGATGCATTATTTAAGAACTTTGTTGCATTATTTAAGGACTCTGCTGCATTATTTAAGGAGTTTGTTGCATTATGTAAGGACTCTGCTGCATTATTTAAGGACTTTGCTGCATTATTTAAGGACTCTGCTGCATAATTTAAGGACTTTATTGCATTATTTAAGGATCCTGCTGCATTATTTAAGGATCCTGCTGAAGCATTTGAGGACTCAGCTGCATTATTTAAGGACTTTGCTGCATTATTTAACGACTCTGCTGCATTATCTAAGGACTCTGCTGCTTTATTTAAGGACTTTCCTTCATTATTTAAGGAGTCTTCTGCATTATTTAATGACTCTGCTGAAGCATTTGAGGACTCAGCTGCATTATTTAAGGACTCTGCTGCATTATTTAAGGACTTTGCTGCATTATTTAATGACTCTGCTGAAGCATTTGAGGACTCAGCTGCATTATTTAAGGACTCTGCTGCATTATTTAAGGAATTTGCTGCATTATTTAAGGACTCTGCTGCGGTATTTAAGGACGCTGCTGCAGAATTTAAGGAATCTGCTGCATTATTTAAGGACTTTGTTGCATTATTTAAGGTCTCTGCTGCATTATTTAAGGACTCTGCTGTGGTATTTAAGGACTCTGCTGCATTATTTAAGGAATTTGTTGCATTATTTAAGGACGCTGCTGCATTATTTAAGGAATTTGTTGCATTATTTAAGGACTTTGCTGCATTAATTAAGGACTTTGCTGCATTACTTAAGGACTCTGCTGCATTATTTAATTACTTGCTGCATTATTTAAGGACTCTGCTGCTGTGTTTAAGAACTCTGCTGCATTATTTAAGGACTTTGCTGCATTATTTTAGGACTCTGCTGCATTATTTAAGGACTTTGCTGTATTATTTAAGGACTCTACTGCATTATTTAAGGACTTTGTTGCATTATTTAAGGACTCTGCTGCATTATTTAAGGACTTTGCTGTATTATTTAAGGACTCTGCTGCATTATTTAAGGACTTTTTTGCATTATTTAAGGACTCTGCTGCATTATTTAAGGACTTTGCTGCATTATTTAAGGACTCTGTTGCATTATTTAAGGACTTTATTGCATTATTTAATGACTCTGCTGCATTATTTAAGGAATTTGCTGCATTATTTAAGGACTCTGCTGCATTATTTAAGGACTTTGCTGCATTATTTAATGACTCTGCTGCATTATTTAAGGACTTTGTTGTATTATTTAAGGACTTTGCTGCATTATTTAAGGACTCTGCTGCGGTATTTAAGGACTCTGCTGCATTATTTAATGACTTTGTTGCATTATTTAAGGAATTTGCTGCATTATTTAAGGACTCTGCTGCATTATTTAAGGACTTTGCTGCATTATTTAATGACTCTGCTGCATTATTTAAGGACTTTGTTGTATTATTTAAGGACTTTGTTGCATTATTTAAGGACTCTGCTGCATTATTTAAGGACTTTGTTGCATTATTTAAGGACTCTGCTGCATTATTTAAGGACTTTGCTGCATTATTTAAGGACTATGCTGTGGTACTTAAGGACTCTGCTGTATTATTTAAGGACTTTGCTGCATTATTTAAGGACTCTGCTGCATTATTTAATGACTTTGTTGCATTATATAAGGACTCTGCTGCATTATTTAAGGACTATGTTGCATTATGTTAGAAGTCTGCTGCATTATTTAAGGACTTTGCTGCATTATTTAAGGACTCTGCTGCATTATTTAAGGACTTTATTGCATTATTTAAGGACTCTGCTGCATTATTTAATGACTCTGCTGAAGCATTTGAGGACTCAGCTGCATTATTTAAGGTCTCTGCTGTATTATTTAAGGACTCTGCTGCATTATTTAATGACTCTGCTGCGGTATTTAAGGACTCTGCTGCATTATTTAAGGACTTTGCTGCATTATTTAAGGACTGCTGCGTTATTTAAGGACTCTGCTGCATTATTTAAGACTTTGCTGCATTATTTAAGGACTCTGCTGCAGTGTTTAATGACTCTGCTGAAGCAATTGGGGACTCAGATGCATTGTTTAAGGACTCTGCTGCATTATGTAAGGACTTTGCTGCTTTATTTAAGGACTTTGCTGCATTATTTAAGGACTTTGTTGCATTATTTAAGGACTCTGCTGCATTATTTAAGGACTTTGTTGCATTATTTAAGGACTCTGCCGCATTATTTAAGGACTATGCTTTGGTATTTAAGGACTCTGCTGCATTATTTAAGGACTTTGCTGCATTATTTAAGGACTCTGCTGCATTATTTAATTACTTTGCTGCATTATTTAAGGACTCTGCTGCGGTATTTAAGGACTCTGCTGCATTATTTAAGGACTTTGATGCATTCTTTAAGGACACTGCTGCAGAATTTAAGGAATCTGCTTCATTATTTAAGGACTTTGTTGCATTATTTAAGGTCTCTGCTGCATTATTTAAGGACTCTGCTATGGTACTTAAGGACTTTGCTGCATTATTTAAGGACTCTGCTGCATTATTTAAGAACTTTGTTGCATTATTTAAGGACTCTGCTGCATTATTTAAGGACTTTGTTGCATTATGTAAGGACTCTGCTGCATTATTTAAGGACTTTGCTGCATTATTTAAGGACTCTGCTGCATAATTTAAGGACTTTATTGCATTATTTTAGGATCCTGCTGCATTATTTAATGACTCTGCTGAAGCATTTGAGGACTCAGCTGCATTATTAAAGGTCTCTGCTGCATTATTTAAGGATCCTGCTGAAGCATTTGAGGACTCAGCTGCATTATTTAAGGACTTTGCTGCATTATTTAACGACTCTGCTGCGTTATTTAAGGACTCTGCTGCATTATGTAAGAACTTTGCTGCATTATTTAAGGACTCTTCTGCATTTTTTAATGACTCTGCTGAAGTATTTGAGGACTCAGCTGCATTATTTAAGGACTCTGCTGCATTATTTAAGGAATTTGCTGCATTATTTAAGGACTCTGCTGCGTTATTTAAGGACTCTGCTGCATTATTTAAGGACTTTGATGCATTATTTAAGGATGCTGCTGCAGAATTTAAGGAATCTGCTGCATTATTTAAGGACTTTGTTGCATTATTTAAGGTCTCTGCTGCATTATTTAAGGACTCTGCTGTGGTATTTAAGGACTCTGCTGCATTATTTAAGGAATTTGTTGCATTATTTAAGGACGCTGCTGCATTATTTAAGGACTTTGTTGCATTATTTAAGGTCTCTGCTGTAGTATTTAATGACTCTGCTGAAGCATTTGGGCACTCAGATGCATTATATAAGGACTCTGCTGCATTATGTAAGGGCTTTGCTGCTTTATTTAAGGACTCTTTTGCATTATTTAAGGACTTTGTTGCATTATTTAAGGACTCTGCTGCATTATTTAAGGAGTTTGTTGCATTATGTAAGGACTCTGCTGCATTATTTAAGGACTTTGCTGCATTATTTAAGGACTCTGCTGCATAATTTAAGGACTTTATTGCATTATTTAAGGATCCTGCTGCATTATTTAAGGATCCTGCTGAAGCATTTGAGGACTCAGCTGCATTATTTAAGGACTTTGCTGCATTATTTAACGACTCTGCTGCATTATCTAAGGACTCTGCTGCTTTATTTAAGGACTTTCCTGCATTATTTAAGGAGTCTTCTGCATTATTTAATGACTCTGCTGAAGCATTTGAGGACTCAGCTGCATTATTTAAGGACTCTGCTGCATTATTTAAGGACTTTGCTGCATTATTTAATGACTCTGCTGAAGCATTTGAGGACTCAGCTGCATTATTTAAGGACTCTGCTGCATTATTTAAGGAATTTGCTGCATTATTTAAGGACTCTGCTGCGGTATTTAAGGACTCTGCTGCATTATTTAAGGACTTTGATGCATTATTTAAGGACGCTGCTGCAGAATTTAAGGAATCTGCTGCATTATTTAAGGACTTTGTTGCATTATTTAAGGTCTCTGCTGCATTATTTAAGGACTCTGCTGTGGTATTTAAGGACTCTGCTGCATTATTTAAGGAATTTGTTGCATTATTTAAGGACGCTGCTGCATTATTTAAGGACTTTGTTGCATTATTTAAGGACTCTGCTGCAGTATTTAATGACTCTGCTGAAGCATTTGGGGACTCAGATGCATTATTTAAGGACTCTGCTGCATTATGTAAGGGCTTTGCTGCTTTATTTAAGGACTCTTTTGCATTATTTAAGGACTTTGTTGCATTATTTAAGGACTCTGCTGCATTATTTAAGGACTTTGTTGCATTATTTAAGGACGCTGCTGCAGAATTTAAGGAATCTGCTGCATTATTTAAGGACTTTGTCGCATTATTTAAGGTCTCTGCTGCATTATTTAAGGACTCTGCTATGGTACTTAACGACTTTGCTGCATTATTTAAGGACTTTGCTGCATTATTTAAGGACTTTGATGCATTATTTAAGAACTTTGTTGCATTATTTAAGGACTCTGCTGCATTATTTAAGGAGTTTGTTGCATTATGTAAGGACTCTGCTGCATTATTTAAGGACTTTGCTGCATTATTTAAGGACTTTGCTGCATAATTTAAGGACTTTATTGCATTATTTAAGGATCCTGCTGCATTATTTAAGGATCCTGCTGAAGCATTTGAGGACTCAGCTGCATTATTTAAGGACTTTGTTGCATTATTTAACGACTCTGCTGCATTATCTAAGGACTCTGCTGCTTTATTTAAGGACTTTCCTGCATTATTTAAGGAGTCTTCTGCATTATTTAATGACTCTGCTGAAGCATTTGAGGACTCAGCTGCATTATTTAAGGACTCTGCTGCATTATTTAAGGACTTTGCTGCATTATTTAATGACTCTGCTGAAGCATTTGAGGACTCAGCTGCATTATTTAAGGACTCTGCTGCATTATTTAAGGAATTTGCTGCATTATTTAAGGACTCTGCTGCGGTATTTAAGGACGCTGCTGCAGAATTTAAGGAATCTGCTGCATTATTTAAGGACTTTGTTGCATTATTTAAGGTCTCTGCTGCATTATTTAAGGACTCTGCTGTGGTATTTAAGGACTCTGCTGCATTATTTAAGGAATTTGTTGCATTATTTAAGGACGCTGCTGCATTATTTAAGGAATTTGTTGCATTATTTAAGGACTTTGCTGCATTAATTAAGGACTTTGCTGCATTACTTAAGGACTCTGCTGCATTATTTAATTACTTGCTGCATTATTTAAGGACTCTGCTGCTGTGTTTAAGAACTCTGCTGCATTATTTAAGGACTTTGCTGCATTATTTTAGGACTCTGCTGCATTATTTAAGGACTTTGCTGTATTATTTAAGGACTCTACTGCATTATTTAAGGACTTTGTTGCATTATTTAAGGACTCTGCTGCATTATTTAAGGACTTTGCTGTATTATTTAAGGACTCTGCTGCATTATTTAATGACTCTGCTGCGGTATTTAAGGACTCTGCTGCATTATTTAAGGACTTTGCTGCATTATTTAAGGACTGCTGCGTTATTTAAGGACTCTGCTGCATTATTTAAGACTTTGCTGCATTATTTAAGGACTCTGCTGCAGTGTTTAATGACTCTGCTGAAGCAATTGGGGACTCAGATGCAATGTTTAAGGACTCTGCTGCATTATGTAAGGACTTTGCTGCTTTATTTAAGGACTTTGCTGCATTATTTAAGGACTTTGTTGCATTATTTAAGGACTCTGCTGCATTATTTAAGGACTTTGTTGCATTATTTAAGGACTCTGCCGCATTATTTAAGGACTATGCTTTGGTATTTAAGGACTCTGCTGCATTATTTAAGGACTTTGCTGCATTATTTAAGGACTCTGCTGCATTATTTAATTACTTTGCTGAATTATTTAAGGACTCTGCTGCGGTATTTAAGGACTCTGCTGCATTATTTAAGGACTTTGATGCATTATTTAAGGACACTGCTGCAGAATTTAAGGAATCTGCTTCATTATTTAAGGACTTTGTTGCATTATTTAAGGTCTCTGCTGCATTATTTAAGGACTCTGCTATGGTACTTAAGGACTTTGCTGCATTATTTAAGGACTCTGCTGCATTATTTAAGGACTTTGTTGCATTATGTAAGGACTCTGCTGCATTATTTAAGGACTTTGCTGCATTATTTAAGGACTCTGCTGCATAATTTAAGGACTTTATTGCATTATTTTAGGATCCTGCTGCATTATTTAATGACTCTGCTGAAGCATTTGAGGACTCAGCTGCATTATTAAAGGTCTCTGCTGCATTATTTAAGGATCCTGCTGAAGCATTTGAGGACTCAGCTGCATTATTTAAGGACTTTGCTGCATTATTTAACGACTCTGCTGCGTTATTTAAGGACTCTGCTGCATTATGTAAGAACTTTGCTGCATTATTTAAGGACTCTTCTGCATTATTTAATGACTCTGCTGAAGTATTTGAGGACTCAGCTGCATTATTTAAGGACTCTGCTGCATTATTTAAGGACTTTGCTGCATTATTTAATGACTCTGCTGAAGCATTTGAGGACTCAGCTGAATTATTTAAGGACTCTGCTGCATTATTTAAGGACTTTGTCGCATTATTTAAGGTCTCTGCTGCATTATTTAAGGACTCTGCTATGGTACTTAACGACTTTGCTGCATTATTTAAGGACTTTGCTGCATTATTTAAGGACTTTGATGCATTATTTAAGAACTTTGTTGCATTATTTAAGGACTCTGCTGCATTATTTAAGGAGTTTGTTGCATTATGTAAGGACTCTGCTGCATTATTTAAGGACTTTGCTGCATTATTTAAGGACTCTGCTGCATAATTTAAGGACTTTATTGCATTATTTAAGGATCCTGCTGCATTATTTAAGGATCCTGCTGAAGCATTTGAGGACTCAGCTGCATTATTTAAGGACTTTGCTGCATTATTTAACGACTCTGCTGCATTATCTAAGGACTCTGCTGCTTTATTTAAGGACTTTCCTGCATTATTTAAGGAGTCTTCT
Organism: Phyllobates terribilis; assembly: GCF_046119375.1. Lineage (NCBI taxonomy): Eukaryota > Metazoa > Chordata > Amphibia > Anura > Dendrobatidae > Phyllobates > Phyllobates terribilis. The sequence continues at coordinate 563,385 of NW_027363178.1, forward strand.
GCATTATTTAATGACTCTGCTGAAGCATTTGAGGACTCAGCTGCATTATTTAAGGACTCTGCTGCATTATTTAAGGACTTTGCTGCATTATTTAATGACTCTGCTGAAGCATTTGAGGACTCAGCTGCATTATTTAAGGACTCTGCTGCATTATTTAAGGAATTTGCTGCATTATTTAAGGACTCTGCTGCGGTATTTAAGGACGCTGCTGCAGAATTTAAGGAATCTGCTGCATTATTTAAGGACTTTGTTGCATTATTTAAGGTCTCTGCTGCATTATTTAAGGACTCTGCTGTGGTATTTAAGGACTCTGCTGCATTATTTAAGGACTTTGCTGCATTATTTAAGGACTCTGCTGCATTATTTAATTACTTTGCTGCATTATTTAAGGACTCTGCTGCGGTATTTAAGGACTCTGCTGCATTATTTAAGGACTTTGATGCATTATTTAAGGACACTGCTGCAGAATTTAAGGAATCTGCTTCATTATTTAAGGACTTTGTTGCATTATTTAAGGTCTCTGCTGCATTATTTAAGGACTCTGCTATGGTACTTAAGGACTTTGCTGCATTATTTAAGGACTCTGCTGCATTATTTAAGAACTTTGTTGCATTATTTAAGGACTCTGCTGCATTATTTAAGGACTTTGATGCATTATGTAAGGACTCTGCTGCATTATTTAAGGACTTTGCTGCATTATTTAAGGACTCTGCTGCATAATTTAAGGACTTTATTGCATTATTTTAGGATCCTGCTGCATTATTTAATGACTCTGCTGAAGCATTTGAGGACTCAGCTGCATTATTAAAGGTCTCTGCTGCATTATTTAAGGATCCTGCTGAAGCATTTGAGGACTCAGCTGCATTATTTAAGGACTTTGCTGCATTATTTAACGACTCTGCTGCGTTATTTAAGGACTCTGCTGCATTATGTAAGAACTTTGCTGCATTATTTAAGGACTCTTCTGCATTGTTTAATGACTCTGCTGAAGTATTTGAGGACTCAGCTGCATTATTTAAGGACTCTGCTGCATTATTTAAGGAATTTGCTGCATTATTTAAGGACTCTGCTGCGTTATTTAAGGACGCTGCTGCATTATTTAAGGACTTTGATGCATTATTTAAGGATGCTGCTGCATAATTTAAGGAATCTGCTGCATTATTTAAGGACTTTGTTGCATTATTTAAGGTCTCTGCTGCATTATTTAAGGACTCTGCTGTGGTATTTAAGGACTCTGCTGCATTATTTAAGGAATTTGTTGCATTATTTAAGGACGCTGCTGCATTATTTAAGGACTTTGTTGCATTATTTAAGGTCTCTGCTGTAGTATTTAATGACTCTGCTGAAGCATTTGGGCACTCAGATGCATTATATAAGGACTCTGCTGCATTATGTAAGGGCTTTGCTGCTTTATTTAAGGACTCTTTTGCATTATTTAAGGACTTTGTTGCATTATTTAAGGACTCTGCTGCATTATTTAAGGAGTTTGTTGCATTATGTAAGGACTCTGCTGCATTATTTAAGGACTTTGCTGCATTATTTAAGGACTCTGCTGCATAATTTAAGGACTTTATTGCATTATTTAAGGATCCTGCTGCATTATTTAAGGATCCTGCTGAAGCATTTGAGGACTCAGCTGCATTATTTAAGGACTTTGCTGCATTATTTAACGACTCTGCTGCATTATCTAAGGACTCTGCTGCTTTATTTAAGGACTTTCCTGCATTATTTAAGGAGTCTTCTGCATTATTTATTGACTCTGCTGAAGCATTTGAGGACTCAGCTGCATTATTTAAGGACTCTGCTGCATTATTTAAGGACTTTGCTGCATTATTTAATGACTCTGCTGAAGCATTTGAGGACTCAGCTGCATTATTTAAGGACTCTGCTGCATTATTTAAGGAATTTGCTGCATTATTTAAGGACTCTGCTGCGGTATTTAAGGACTCTGCTGCATTATTTAAGGACTTTGATGCATTATTTAAGGACGCTGCTGCAGAATTTAAGGACTCTGCTGCTTTATTTAAGGACTTTCCTGCATTATTTAAGGAGTCTTCTGCATTATTTAATGACTCTGCTGAAGCATTTGAGGACTCAGCTGCATTATTTAAGGACTCTGCTGCATTATTTAAGGACTTTGCTGCATTATTTAATGACTCTGCTGAAGCATTTGAGGACTCAGCTGCATTATTTAAGGACTCTGCTGCATTATTTAAGGAATTTGCTGCATTATTTAAGGACTCTGCTGCGGTATTTAAGGACGCTGCTGCAGAATTTAAGGAATCTGCTGCATTATTTAAGGACTTTGTTGCATTATTTAAGGTCTCTGCTGCATTATTTAAGGACTCTGCTGTGGTATTTAAGGACTCTGCTGCATTATTTAAGGAATTTGTTGCATTATTTAAGGACGCTGCTGCATTATTTAAGGAATTTGTTGCATTATTTAAGGACTTTGCTGCATTAATTAAGGACTTTGCTGCATTACTTAAGGACTCTGCTGCATTATTTAATTACTTGCTGCATTATTTAAGGACTCTGCTGCTGTGTTTAAGAACTCTGCTGCATTATTTAAGGACTTTGCTGCATTATTTTAGGACTCTGCTGCATTATTTAAGGACTTTGCTGTATTATTTAAGGACTCTACTGCATTATTTAAGGACTTTGTTGCATTATTTAAGGACTCTGCTGCATTATTTAAGGACTTTGCTGTATTATTTAAGGACTCTGCTGCATTATTTAATGACTCTGCTGCGGTATTTAAGGACTCTGCTGCATTATTTAAGGACTTTGCTGCATTATTTAAGGACTGCTGCGTTATTTAAGGACTCTGCTGCATTATTTAAGACTTTGCTGCATTATTTAAGGACTCTGCTGCAGTGTTTAATGACTCTGCTGAAGCAATTGGGGACTCAGATGCAATGTTTAAGGACTCTGCTGCATTATGTAAGGACTTTGCTGCTTTATTTAAGGACTTTGCTGCATTATTTAAGGACTTTGTTGCATTATTTAAGGACTCTGCTGCATTATTTAAGGACTTTGTTGCATTATTTAAGGACTCTGCCGCATTATTTAAGGACTATGCTTTGGTATTTAAGGACTCTGCTGCATTATTTAAGGACTTTGCTGCATTATTTAAGGACTCTGCTGCATTATTTAATTACTTTGCTGCATTATTTAAGGACTCTGCTGCGGTATTTAAGGACTCTGCTGCATTATTTAAGGACTTTGATGCATTATTTAAGGACACTGCTGCAGAATTTAAGGAATCTGCTTCATTATTTAAGGACTTTGTTGCATTATTTAAGGTCTCTGCTGCATTATTTAAGGACTCTGCTATGGTACTTAAGGACTTTGCTGCATTATTTAAGGACTCTGCTGCATTATTTAAGAACTTTGTTGCATTATTTAAGGACTCTGCTGCATTATTTAAGGACTTTGTTGCATTATGTAAGGACTCTGCTGCATTATTTAAGGACTTTGCTGCATTATTTAAGGACTCTGCTGCATAATTTAAGGACTTTATTGCATTATTTTAGGATCCTGCTGCATTATTTAATGACTTTGCTGAAGCATTTGAGGACTCAGCTGCATTATTAAAGGTCTCTGCTGCATTATTTAAGGATCCTGCTGAAGCATTTGAGGACTCAGCTGCATTATTTAAGGACTTTGCTGCATTATTTAACGACTCTGCTGCGTTATTTAAGGACTCTGCTGCATTATGTAAGAACTTTGCTGCATTATTTAAGGACTCTTCTGCATTATTTAATGACTCTGCTGAAGTATTTGAGGACTCAGCTGCATTATTTAAGGACTCTGCTGCATTATTTAAGGACTTTGCTGCATTATTTAATGACTCTGCTGAAGCATTTGAGGACTCAGCTGAATTATTTAAGGACTCTGCTGCATTATTTAAGGACTTTGTCGCATTATTTAAGGTCTCTGCTGCATTATTTAAGGACTCTGCTATGGTACTTAACGACTTTGCTGCATTATTTAAGGACTTTGCTGCATTATTTAAGGACTTTGATGCATTATTTAAGAACTTTGTTGCATTATTTAAGGACTCTGCTGCATTATTTAAGGAGTTTGTTGCATTATGTAAGGACTCTGCTGCATTATTTAAGGACTTTGCTGCATTATTTAAGGACTCTGCTGCATAATTTAAGGACTTTATTGCATTATTTAAGGATCCTGCTGCATTATTTAAGGATCCTGCTGAAGCATTTGAGGACTCAGCTGCATTATTTAAGGACTTTGCTGCATTATTTAACGACTCTGCTGCATTATCTAAGGACTCTGCTGCTTTATTTAAGGACTTTCCTGCATTATTTAAGGAGTCTTCTGCATTATTTAATGACTCTGCTGAAGCATTTGAGGACTCAGCTGCATTATTTAAGGACTCTGCTGCATTATTTAAGGACTTTGCTGCATTATTTAATGACTCTGCTGAAGCATTTGAGGACTCAGCTGCATTATTTAAGGACTCTGCTGCATTATTTAAGGAATTTGCTGCATTATTTAAGGACTCTGCTGCGGTATTTAAGGACGCTGCTGCAGAATTTAAGGAATCTGCTGCATTATTTAAGGACTTTGTTGCATTATTTAAGGTCTCTGCTGCATTATTTAAGGACTCTGCTGTGGTATTTAAGGACTCTGCTGCATTATTTAAGGAATTTGTTGCATTATTTAAGGACGCTGCTGCATTATTTAAGGAATTTGTTGCATTATTTAAGGACTTTGCTGCATTAATTAAGGACTTTGCTGCATTACTTAAGGACTCTGCTGCATTATTTAATTACTTGCTGCATTATTTAAGGACTCTGCTGCTGTGTTTAAGAACTCTGCTGCATTATTTAAGGACTTTGCTGCATTATTTTAGGACTCTGCTGCATTATTTAAGGACTTTGCTGTATTATTTAAGGACTCTACTGCATTATTTAAGGACTTTGTTGCATTATTTAAGGACTCTGCTGCATTATTTAAGGACTTTGCTGTATTATTTAAGGACTCTGCTGCATTATTTAAGGACTTTTTTGCATTATTTAAGGACTCTGCTGCATTATTTAAGGACTTTGCTGCATTATTTAAGGACTCTGTTGCATTATTTAAGGACTTTATTGCATTATTTAATGACTCTGCTGCATTATTTAAGGAATTTGCTGCATTATTTAAGGACTCTGCTGCATTATTTAAGGACTTTGCTGCATTATTTAATGACTCTGCTGCATTATTTAAGGACTTTGTTGTATTATTTAAGGACTTTGCTGCATTATTTAAGGACTCTGCTGCGGTATTTAAGGACTCTGCTGCATTATTTAATGACTTTGTTGCATTATTTAAGGAATTTGCTGCATTATTTAAGGACTCTGCTGCATTATTTAAGGACTTTGCTGCATTATTTAATGACTCTGCTGCATTATTTAAGGACTTTGTTGTATTATTTAAGGACTTTGTTGCATTATTTAAGGACTCTGCTGCATTATTTAAGGACTTTGTTGCATTATTTAAGGACTCTGCTGCATTATTTAAGGACTTTGCTGCATTATTTAAGGACTATGCTGTGGTACTTAAGGACTCTGCTGTATTATTTAAGGACTTTGCTGCATTATTTAAGGACTCTGCTGCATTATTTAATGACTTTGTTGCATTATATAAGGACTCTGCTGCATTATTTAAGGACTATGTTGCATTATGTTAGAAGTCTGCTGCATTATTTAAGGACTTTGCTGCATTATTTAAGGACTCTGCTGCATTATTTAAGGACTTTATTGCATTATTTAAGGACTCTGCTGCATTATTTAATGACTCTGCTGAAGCATTTGAGGACTCAGCTGCATTATTTAAGGTCTCTGCTGTATTATTTAAGGACTCTGCTGCATTATTTAATGACTCTGCTGCGGTATTTAAGGACTCTGCTGCATTATTTAAGGACTTTGCTGCATTATTTAAGGACTGCTGCGTTATTTAAGGACTCTGCTGCATTATTTAAGACTTTGCTGCATTATTTAAGGACTCTGCTGCAGTGTTTAATGACTCTGCTGAAGCAATTGGGGACTCAGATGCATTGTTTAAGGACTCTGCTGCATTATGTAAGGACTTTGCTGCTTTATTTAAGGACTTTGCTGCATTATTTAAGGACTTTGTTGCATTATTTAAGGACTCTGCTGCATTATTTAAGGACTTTGTTGCATTATTTAAGGACTCTGCCGCATTATTTAAGGACTATGCTTTGGTATTTAAGGACTCTGCTGCATTATTTAAGGACTTTGCTGCATTATTTAAGGACTCTGCTGCATTATTTAATTACTTTGCTGCATTATTTAAGGACTCTGCTGCGGTATTTAAGGACTCTGCTGCATTATTTAAGGACTTTGATGCATTATTTAAGGACACTGCTGCAGAATTTAAGGAATCTGCTTCATTATTTAAGGACTTTGTTGCATTATTTAAGGTCTCTGCTGCATTATTTAAGGACTCTGCTATGGTACTTAAGGACTTTGCTGCATTATTTAAGGACTCTGCTGCATTATTTAAGAACTTTGTTGCATTATTTAAGGACTCTGCTGCATTATTTAAGGACTTTGTTGCATTATGTAAGGACTCTGCTGCATTATTTAAGGACTTTGCTGCATTATTTAAGGACTCTGCTGCATAATTTAAGGACTTTATTGCATTATTTTAGGATCCTGCTGCATTATTTAATGACTCTGCTGAAGCATTTGAGGACTCAGCTGCATTATTAAAGGTCTCTGCTGCATTATTTAAGGATCCTGCTGAAGCATTTGAGGACTCAGCTGCATTATTTAAGGACTTTGCTGCATTATTTAACGACTCTGCTGCGTTATTTAAGGACTCTGCTGCATTATGTAAGAACTTTGCTGCATTATTTAAGGACTCTTCTGCATTTTTTAATGACTCTGCTGAAGTATTTGAGGACTCAGCTGCATTATTTAAGGACTCTGCTGCATTATTTAAGGAATTTGCTGCATTATTTAAGGACTCTGCTGCGTTATTTAAGGACTCTGCTGCATTATTTAAGGACTTTGCTGCATTATTTTAGGACTCTGCTGCATTATTTAAGGACTTTGCTGTATTATTTAAGGACTCTACTGCATTATTTAAGGACTTTGTTGCATTATTTAAGGACTCTGCTGCATTATTTAAGGACTTTGCTGTATTATTTAAGGACTCTGCTGCATTATTTAATGACTCTGCTGCGGTATTTAAGGACTCTGCTGCATTATTTAAGGACTTTGCTGCATTATTTAAGGACTGCTGCGTTATTTAAGGACTCTGCTGCATTATTTAAGACTTTGCTGCATTATTTAAGGACTCTGCTGCAGTGTTTAATGACTCTGCTGAAGCAATTGGGGACTCAGATGCAATGTTTAAGGACTCTGCTGCATTATGTAAGGACTTTGCTGCTTTATTTAAGGACTTTGCTGCATTATTTAAGGACTTTGTTGCATTATTTAAGGACTCTGCTGCATTATTTAAGGACTTTGTTGCATTATTTAAGGACTCTGCCGCATTATTTAAGGACTATGCTTTGGTATTTAAGGACTCTGCTGCATTATTTAAGGACTTTGCTGCATTATTTAAGGACTCTGCTGCATTATTTAATTACTTTGCTGCATTATTTAAGGACTCTGCTGCGGTATTTAAGGACTCTGCTGCATTATTTAAGGACTTTGATGCATTATTTAAGGACACTGCTGCAGAATTTAAGGAATCTGCTTCATTATTTAAGGACTTTGTTGCATTATTTAAGGTCTCTGCTGCATTATTTAAGGACTCTGCTATGGTACTTAAGGACTTTGCTGCATTATTTAAGGACTCTGCTGCATTATTTAAGAACTTTGTTGCATTATTTAAGGACTCTGCTGCATTATTTAATGACTTTGTTGCATTATGTAAGGACTCTGCTGCATTATTTAAGGACTTTGCTGCATTATTTAAGGACTCTGCTGCATAATTTAAGGACTTTATTGCATTATTTTAGGATCCTGCTGCATTATTTAATGACTCTGCTGAAGCATTTGAGGACTCAGCTGCATTATTAAAGGTCTCTGCTGCATTATTTAAGGATCCTGCTGAAGCATTTGAGGACTCAGCTGCATTATTTAAGGACTTTGCTGCATTATTTAACGACTCTGCTGCGTTATTTAAGGACTCTGCTGCATTATGTAAGAACTTTGCTGCATTATTTAAGGACTCTTCTGCATTATTTAATGACTCTGCTGAAGTATTTGAGGACTCAGCTGCATTATTTAAGGACTCTGCTGCATTATTTAAGGACTTTGCTGCATTATTTAATGACTCTGCTGAAGCATTTGAGGACTCAGCTGAATTATTTAAGGACTCTGCTGCATTATTTAAGGACTTTGTCGCATTATTTAAGGTCTCTGCTGCATTATTTAAGGACTCTGCTATGGTACTTAACGACTTTGCTGCATTATTTAAGGACTTTGCTGCATTATTTAAGGACTTTGATGCATTATTTAAGAACTTTGTTGCATTATTTAAGGACTCTGCTGCATTATTTAAGGAGTTTGTTGCATTATGTAAGGACTCTGCTGCATTATTTAAGGACTTTGCTGCATTATTTAAGGACTCTGCTGCATAATTTAAGGACTTTATTGCATTATTTAAGGATCCTGCTGCATTATTTAAGGATCCTGCTGAAGCATTTGAGGACTCAGCTGCATTATTTAAGGACTTTGCTGCATTATTTAACGACTCTGCTGCATTATCTAAGGACTCTGCTGCTTTATTTAAGGACTTTCCTGCATTATTTAAGGAGTCTTCTGCATTATTTAATGACTCTGCTGAAGCATTTGAGGACTCAGCTGCATTATTTAAGGACTCTGCTGCATTATTTAAGGACTTTGCTGCATTATTTAATGACTCTGCTGAAGCATTTGAGGACTCAGCTGCATTATTTAAGGACTCTGCTGCATTATTTAAGGAATTTGCTGCATTATTTAAGGACTCTGCTGCGGTATTTAAGGACGCTGCTGCAGAATTTAAGGAATCTGCTGCATTATTTAAGGACTTTGTTGCATTATTTAAGGTCTCTGCTGCATTATTTAAGGACTCTGCTGTGGTATTTAAGGACTCTGCTGCATTATTTAAGGAATTTGTTGCATTATTTAAGGACGCTGCTGCATTATTTAAGGAATTTGTTGCATTATTTAAGGACTTTGCTGCATTAATTAAGGACTTTGCTGCATTACTTAAGGACTCTGCTGCATTATTTAATTACTTGCTGCATTATTTAAGGACTCTGCTGCTGTGTTTAAGAACTCTGCTGCATTATTTAAGGACTTTGCTGCATTATTTTAGGACTCTGCTGCATTATTTAAGGACTTTGCTGTATTATTTAAGGACTCTACTGCATTATTTAAGGACTTTGTTGCATTATTTAAGGACTCTGCTGCATTATTTAAGGACTTTGCTGTATTATTTAAGGACTCTGCTGCATTATTTAAGGACTTTTTTGCATTATTTAAGGACTCTGCTGCATTATTTAAGGACTTTGCTGCATTATTTAAGGACTCTGTTGCATTATTTAAGGACTTTATTGCATTATTTAATGACTCTGCTGCATTATTTAAGGAATTTGCTGCATTATTTAAGGACTCTGCTGCATTATTTAAGGACTTTGCTGCATTATTTAATGACTCTGCTGCATTATTTAAGGACTTTGTTGTATTATTTAAGGACTTTGCTGCATTATTTAAGGACTCTGCTGCGGTATTTAAGGACTCTGCTGCATTATTTAATGACTTTGTTGCATTATTTAAGGAATTTGCTGCATTATTTAAGGACTCTGCTGCATTATTTAAGGACTTTGCTGCATTATTTAATGACTCTGCTGCATTATTTAAGGACTTTGTTGTATTATTTAAGGACTTTGTTGCATTATTTAAGGACTCTGCTGCATTATTTAAGGACTTTGTTGCATTATTTAAGGACTCTGCTGCATTATTTAAGGACTTTGCTGCATTATTTAAGGACTATGCTGTGGTACTTAAGGACTCTGCTGTATTATTTAAGGACTTTGCTGCATTATTTAAGGACTCTGCTGCATTATTTAATGACTTTGTTGCATTATATAAGGACTCTGCTGCATTATTTAAGGACTATGTTGCATTATGTTAGAAGTCTGCTGCATTATTTAAGGACTTTGCTGCATTATTTAAGGACTCTGCTGCATTATTTAAGGACTTTATTGCATTATTTAAGGACTCTGCTGCATTATTTAATGACTCTGCTGAAGCATTTGAGGACTCAGCTGCATTATTTAAGGTCTCTGCTGTATTATTTAAGGACTCTGCTGCATTATTTAATGACTCTGCTGCGGTATTTAAGGACTCTGCTGCATTATTTAAGGACTTTGCTGCATTATTTAAGGACTGCTGCGTTATTTAAGGACTCTGCTGCATTATTTAAGACTTTGCTGCATTATTTAAGGACTCTGCTGCAGTGTTTAATGACTCTGCTGAAGCAATTGGGGACTCAGATGCATTGTTTAAGGACTCTGCTGCATTATGTAAGGATTTTGCTGCTTTATTTAAGGACTTTGCTGCATTATTTAAGGACTTTGTTGCATTATTTAAGGACTCTGCTGCATTATTTAAGGACTTTGTTGCATTATTTAAGGACTCTGCCGCATTATTTAAGGACTATGCTTTGGTATTTAAGGACTCTGCTGCATTATTTAAGGACTCTGCTGTGGTATTTAAGGACTCTGCTGCATTATTTAAGGAATTTGTTGCATTATTTAAGGACGCTGCTGCATTATTTAAGGAATTTGTTGCATTATTTAAGGACTTTGCTGCATTAATTAAGGACTTTGCTGCATTACTTAAGGACTCTGCTGCATTATTTAATTACTTGCTGCATTATTTAAGGACTCTGCTGCTGTGTTTAAGAACTCTGCTGCATTATTTAAGGACTTTGCTGCATTATTTTAGGACTCTGCTGCATTATTTAAGGACTTTGCTGTATTATTTAAGGACTCTACTGCATTATTTAAGGACTTTGTTGCATTATTTAAGGACTCTGCTGCATTATTTAAGGACTTTGCTGTATTATTTAAGGACTCTGCTGCATTATTTAAGGACTTTTTTGCATTATTTAAGGACTCTGCTGCATTATTTAAGGACTTTGCTGCATTATTTAAGGACTCTGTTGCATTATTTAAGGACTTTATTGCATTATTTAATGACTCTGCTGCATTATTTAAGGAATTTGCTGCATTATTTAAGGACTCTGCTGCATTATTTAAGGACTTTGCTGCATTATTTAATGACTCTGCTGCATTATTTAAGGACTTTGTTGTATTATTTAAGGACTTTGCTGCATTATTTAAGGACTCTGCTGCGGTATTTAAGGACTCTGCTGCATTATTTAATGACTTTGTTGCATTATTTAAGGAATTTGCTGCATTATTTAAGGACTCTGCTGCATTATTTAAGGACTTTGCTGCATTATTTAATGACTCTGCTGCATTATTTAAGGACTTTGTTGTATTATTTAAGGACTTTGTTGCATTATTTAAGGACTCTGCTGCATTATTTAAGGACTTTGTTGCATTATTTAAGGACTCTGCTGCATTATTTAAGGACTTTGCTGCATTATTTAAGGACTATGCTGTGGTACTTAAGGACTCTGCTGTATTATTTAAGGACTTTGCTGCATTATTTAAGGACTCTGCTGCATTATTTAATGACTTTGTTGCATTATATAAGGACTCTGCTGCATTATTTAAGGACTATGTTGCATTATGTTAGAAGTCTGCTGCATTATTTAAGGACTTTGCTGCATTATTTAAGGACTCTGCTGCATTATTTAAGGACTTTATTGCATTATTTAAGGACTCTGCTGCATTATTTAATGACTCTGCTGAAGCATTTGAGGACTCAGCTGCATTATTTAAGGTCTCTGCTGTATTATTTAAGGACTCTGCTGCATTATTTAATGACTCTGCTGCGGTATTTAAGGACTCTGCTGCATTATTTAAGGACTTTGCTGCATTATTTAAGGACTGCTGCGTTATTTAAGGACTCTGCTGCATTATTTAAGACTTTGCTGCATTATTTAAGGACTCTGCTGCAGTGTTTAATGACTCTGCTGAAGCAATTGGGGACTCAGATGCATTGTTTAAGGACTCTGCTGCATTATGTAAGGACTTTGCTGCTTTATTTAAGGACTTTGCTGCATTATTTAAGGACTTTGTTGCATTATTTAAGGACTCTGCTGCATTATTTAAGGACTTTGTTGCATTATTTAAGGACTCTGCCGCATTATTTAAGGACTATGCTTTGGTATTTAAGGACTCTGCTGCATTATTTAAGGACTTTGCTGCATTATTTAAGGACTCTGCTGCATTATTTAATTACTTTGCTGCATTATTTAAGGACTCTGCTGCGGTATTTAAGGACTCTGCTGCATTATTTAAGGACTTTGATGCATTATTTAAGGACACTGCTGCAGAATTTAAGGAATCTGCTTCATTATTTAAGGACTTTGTTGCATTATTTAAGGTCTCTGCTGCATTATTTAAGGACTCTGCTATGGTACTTAAGGACTTTGCTGCATTATTTAAGGACTCTGCTGCATTATTTAAGAACTTTGTTGCATTATTTAAGGACTCTGCTGCATTATTTAAGGACTTTGTTGCATTATGTAAGGACTCTGCTGCATTATTTAAGGACTTTGCTGCATTATTTAAGGACTCTGCTGCATAATTTAAGGACTTTATTGCATTATTTTAGGATCCTGCTGCATTATTTAATGACTCTGCTGAAGCATTTGAGGACTCAGCTGCATTATTAAAGGTCTCTGCTGCATTATTTAAGGATCCTGCTGAAGCATTTGAGGACTCAGCTGCATTATTTAAGGACTTTGCTGCATTATTTAACGACTCTGCTGCGTTATTTAAGGACTCTGCTGCATTATGTAAGAACTTTGCTGCATTATTTAAGGACTCTTCTGCATTTTTTAATGACTCTGCTGAAGTATTTGAGGACTCAGCTGCATTATTTAAGGACTCTGCTGCATTATTTAAGGAATTTGCTGCATTATTTAACGACTCTGCTGCGTTATTTAAGGACTCTGCTGCATTATTTAAGGACTTTGCTGCATTATTTTAGGACTCTGCTGCATTATTTAAGGACTTTGCTGTATTATTTAAGGACTCTACTGCATTATTTAAGGACTTTGTTGCATTATTTAAGGACTCTGCTGCATTATTTAAGGACTTTGCTGTATTATTTAAGGACTCTGCTGCATTATTTAATGACTCTGCTGCGGTATTTAAGGACTCTGCTGCATTATTTAAGGACTTTGCTGCATTATTTAAGGACTGCTGCGTTATTTAAGGACTCTGCTGCATTATTTAAGACTTTGCTGCATTATTTAAGGACTCTGCTGCAGTGTTTAATGACTCTGCTGAAGCAATTGGGGACTCAGATGCAATGTTTAAGGACTCTGCTGCATTATGTAAGGACTTTGCTGCTTTATTTAAGGACTTTGCTGCATTATTTAAGGACTTTGTTGCATTATTTAAGGACTCTGCTGCATTATTTAAGGACTTTGTTGCATTATTTAAGGACTCTGCCGCATTATTTAAGGACTATGCTTTGGTATTTAAGGACTCTGCTGCATTATTTAAGGACTTTGCTGCATTATTTAAGGACTCTGCTGCATTATTTAATTACTTTGCTGCATTATTTAAGGACTCTGCTGCGGTATTTAAGGACTCTGCTGCATTATTTAAGGACTTTGATGCATTATTTAAGGACACTGCTGCAGAATTTAAGGAATCTGCTTCATTATTTAAGGACTTTGTTGCATTATTTAAGGTCTCTGCTGCATTATTTAAGGACTCTGCTATGGTACTTAAGGACTTTGCTGCATTATTTAAGGACTCTGCTGCATTATTTAAGAACTTTGTTGCATTATTTAAGGACTCTGCTGCATTATTTAAGGACTTTGTTGCATTATGTAAGGACTCTGCTGCATTATTTAAGGACTTTGCTGCATTATTTAAGGACTCTGCTGCATAATTTAAGGACTTTATTGCATTATTTTAGGATCCTGCTGCATTATTTAATGACTCTGCTGAAGCATTTGAGGACTCAGCTGCATTATTAAAGGTCTCTGCTGCATTATTTAAGGATCCTGCTGAAGCATTTGAGGACTCAGCTGCATTATTTAAGGACTTTGCTGCATTATTTAACGACTCTGCTGCGTTATTTAAGGACTCTGCTGCATTATGTAAGAACTTTGCTGCATTATTTAAGGACTCTTCTGCATTATTTAATGACTCTGCTGAAGTATTTGAGGACTCAGCTGCATTATTTAAGGACTCTGCTGCATTATTTAAGGACTTTGCTGCATTATTTAATGACTCTGCTGAAGCATTTGAGGACTCAGCTGAATTATTTAAGGACTCTGCTGCATTATTTAAGGACTTTGTCGCATTATTTAACGTCTCTGCTGCATTATTTAAGGACTCTGCTATGGTACTTAACGACTTTGCTGCATTATTTAAGGACTTTGCTGCATTATTTAAGGACTTTGATGCATTATTTAAGAACTTTGTTGCATTATTTAAGGACTCTGCTGCATTATTTAAGGAGTTTGTTGCATTATGTAAGGACTCTGCTGCATTATTTAAGGACTTTGCTGCATTATTTAAGGACTCTGCTGCATAATTTAAGGACTTTATTGCATTATTTAAGGATCCTGCTGCATTATTTAAGGATCCTGCTGAAGCATTTGAGGACTCAGCTGCATTATTTAAGGACTTTGCTGCATTATTTAACGACTCTGCTGCATTATCTAAGGACTCTGCTGCTTTATTTAAGGACTTTCCTGCATTATTTAAGGAGTCTTCTGCATTATTTAATGACTCTGCTGAAGCATTTGAGGACTCAGCTGCATTATTTAAGGACTCTGCTGCATTATTTAAGGACTTTGCTGCATTATTTAATGACTCTGCTGCGGTATTTAAGGACGCTGCTGCAGAATTTAAGGAATCTGCTGCATTATTTAAGGACTTTGTTGCATTATTTAAGGTCTCTGCTGCATTATTTAAGGACTCTGCTGTGGTATTTAAGGACTCTGCTGCATTATTTAAGGAATTTGTTGCATTATTTAAGGACGCTGCTGCATTATTTAAGGAATTTGTTGCATTATTTAAGGACTTTGCTGCATTAATTAAGGACTTTGCTGCATTACTTAAGGACTCTGCTGCATTATTTAATTACTTGCTGCATTATTTAAGGACTCTGCTGCTGTGTTTAAGAACTCTGCTGCATTATTTAAGGACTTTGCTGCATTATTTTAGGACTCTGCTGCATTATTTAAGGACTTTGCTGTATTATTTAAGGACTCTACTGCATTATTTAAGGACTTTGTTGCATTATTTAAGGACTCTGCTGCATTATTTAAGGACTTTGCTGTATTATTTAAGGACTCTGCTGCATTATTTAAGGACTTTTTTGCATTATTTAAGGACTCTGCTGCATTATTTAAGGACTTTGCTGCATTATTTAAGGACTCTGTTGCATTATTTAAGGACTTTATTGCATTATTTAATGACTCTGCTGCATTATTTAAGGAATTTGCTGCATTATTTAAGGACTCTGCTGCATTATTTAAGGACTTTGCTGCATTATTTAATGACTCTGCTGCATTATTTAAGGACTTTGTTGTATTATTTAAGGACTTTGCTGCATTATTTAAGGACTCTGCTGCGGTATTTAAGGACTCTGCTGCATTATTTAATGACTTTGTTGCATTATTTAAGGAATTTGCTGCATTATTTAAGGACTCTGCTGCATTATTTAAGGACTTTGCTGCATTATTTAATGACTCTGCTGCATTATTTAAGGACTTTGTTGTATTATTTAAGGACTTTGTTGCATTATTTAAGGACTCTGCTGCATTATTTAAGGACTTTGTTGCATTATTTAAGGACTCTGCTGCATTATTTAAGGACTTTGCTGCATTATTTAAGGACTATGCTGTGGTACTTAAGGACTCTGCTGTATTATTTAAGGACTTTGCTGCATTATTTAAGGACTCTGCTGCATTATTTAATGACTTTGTTGCATTATATAAGGACTCTGCTGCATTATTTAAGGACTATGTTGCATTATGTTAGAAGTCTGCTGCATTATTTAAGGACTTTGCTGCATTATTTAAGGACTCTGCTGCATTATTTAAGGACTTTATTGCATTATTTAAGGACTCTGCTGCATTATTTAATGACTCTGCTGAAGCATTTGAGGACTCAGCTGCATTATTTAAGGTCTCTGCTGTATTATTTAAGGACTCTGCTGCATTATTTAATGACTCTGCTGCGGTATTTAAGGACTCTGCTGCATTATTTAAGGACTTTGCTGCATTATTTAAGGACTGCTGCGTTATTTAAGGACTCTGCTGCATTATTTAAGACTTTGCTGCATTATTTAAGGACTCTGCTGCAGTGTTTAATGACTCTGCTGAAGCAATTGGGGACTCAGATGCATTGTTTAAGGACTCTGCTGCATTATGTAAGGACTTTGCTGCTTTATTTAAGGACTTTGCTGCATTATTTAAGGACTTTGTTGCATTATTTAAGGACTCTGCTGCATTATTTAAGGACTTTGTTGCATTATTTAAGGACTCTGCCGCATTATTTAAGGACTATGCTTTGGTATTTAAGGACTCTGCTGCATTATTTAAGGACTTTGCTGCATTATTTAAGGACTCTGCTGCATTATTTAATTACTTTGCTGCATTATTTAAGGACTCTGCTGCGGTATTTAAGGACTCTGCTGCATTATTTAAGGACTTTGATGCATTATTTAAGGACACTGCTGCAGAATTTAAGGAATCTGCTTCATTATTTAAGGACTTTGTTGCATTATTTAAGGTCTCTGCTGCATTATTTAAGGACTCTGCTATGGTACTTAAGGACTTTGCTGCATTATTTAAGGACTCTGCTGCATTATTTAAGAACTTTGTTGCATTATTTAAGGACTCTGCTGCATTATTTAAGGACTTTGTTGCATTATGTAAGGACTCTGCTGCATTATTTAAGGACTTTGCTGCATTATTTAAGGACTCTGCTGCATAATTTAAGGACTTTATTGCATTATTTTAGGATCCTGCTGCATTATTTAATGACTCTGCTGAAGCATTTGAGGACTCAGCTGCATTATTAAAGGTCTCTGCTGCATTATTTAAGGATCCTGCTGAAGCATTTGAGGACTCAGCTGCATTATTTAAGGACTTTGCTGCATTATTTAACGACTCTGCTGCGTTATTTAAGGACTCTGCTGCATTATGTAAGAACTTTGCTGCATTATTTAAGGACTCTTCTGCATTTTTTAATGACTCTGCTGAAGTATTTGAGGACTCAGCTGCATTATTTAAGGACTCTGCTGCATTATTTAAGGAATTTGCTGCATTATTTAAGGACTCTGCTGCGTTATTTAAGGACTCTGCTGCATTATTTAAGGACTTTGATGCATTATTTAAGGATGCTGCTGCAGAATTTAAGGAATCTGCTGCATTATTTAAGGACTTTGTTGCATTATTTAAGGTCTCTGCTGCATTATTTAAGGACTCTGCTGTGGTATTTAAGGACTCTGCTGCATTATTTAAGGAATTTGTTGCATTATTTAAGGACGCTGCTGCATTATTTAAGGACTTTGTTGCATTATTTAAGGACTCTGCTGCAGTATTTAATGACTCTGCTGAAGCATTTGGGGACTCAGATGCATTATTTAAGGACTCTGCTGCATTATGTAAGGGCTTTGCTGCTTTATTTAAGGACTCTTTTGCATTATTTAAGGACTTTGTTGCATTATTTAAGGACTCTGCTGCATTATTTAAGGACTATGTTGCATTATGTTAGAAGTCTGCTGCATTATTTAAGGACTTTGCTGCATTATTTAAGGACTCTGCTGCATTATTTAAGGAATTTATTGCATTATTTAAGGACTCTGCTGCATTATTTAATGACTCTGCTGAAGCATTTGAGGACTCAGCTGCATTATTTAAGGTCTCTGCTGTATTATTTAAGGACTCTGCTGCATTATTTAATGACTCTGCTGCGGTATTTAAGGACTCTGCTGCATTATTTAAGGACTTTGCTGCATTATTTAAGGACTGCTGCGTTATTTAAGGACTCTGCTGCATTATTTAAGACTTTGCTGCATTATTTAAGGACTCTGCTGCAGTGTTTAATGACTCTGCTGAAGCAATTGGGGACTCAGATGCATTGTTTAAGGACTCTGCTGCATTATGTAAGGACTTTGCTGCTTTATTTAAGGACTTTGCTGCATTATTTAAGGACTTTGTTGCATTATTTAAGGACTCTGCTGCATTATTTAAGGACTTTGTTGCATTATTTAAGGACTCTGCCGCATTATTTAAGGACTATGCTTTGGTATTTAAGGACTCTGCTGCATTATTTAAGGACTTTGCTGCATTATTTAAGGACTCTGCTGCATTATTTAATTACTTTGCTGCATTATTTAAGGACTCTGCTGCGGTATTTAAGGACTCTGCTGCATTATTTAAGGACTTTGATGCATTATTTAAGGACACTGCTGCAGAATTTAAGGAATCTGCTTCATTATTTAAGGACTTTGTTGCATTATTTAAGGTCTCTGCTGCATTATTTAAGGACTCTGCTATGGTACTTAAGGACTTTGCTGCATTATTTAAGGACTCTGCTGCATTATTTAAGAACTTTGTTGCATTATTTAAGGACTCTGCTGCATTATTTAAGGACTTTGTTGCATTATGTAAGGACTCTGCTGCATTATTTAAGGACTTTGCTGCATTATTTAAGGACTCTGCTGCATAATTTAAGGACTTTATTGCATTATTTTAGGATCCTGCTGCATTATTTAATGACTCTGCTGAAGCATTTGAGGACTCAGCTGCATTATTAAAGGTCTCTGCTGCATTATTTAAGGATCCTGCTGAAGCATTTGAGGACTCAGCTGCATTATTTAAGGACTTTGCTGCATTATTTAACGACTCTGCTGCGTTATTTAAGGACTCTGCTGCATTATGTAAGAACTTTGCTGCATTATTTAAGGACTCTTCTGCATTATTTAATGACTCTGCTGAAGTATTTGAGGACTCAGCTGCATTATTTAAGGACTCTGCTGCATTATTTAAGGACTTTGCTGCATTATTTAATGACTCTGCTGAAGCATTTGAGGACTCAGCTGAATTATTTAAGGACTCTGCTGCATTATTTAAGGACTTTGTCGCATTATTTAACGTCTCTGCTGCATTATTTAAGGACTCTGCTATGGTACTTAACGACTTTGCTGCATTATTTAAGGACTTTGCTGCATTATTTAAGGACTTTGATGCATTATTTAAGAACTTTGTTGCATTATTTAAGGACTCTGCTGCATTATTTAAGGAGTTTGTTGCATTATGTAAGGACTCTGCTGCATTATTTAAGGACTTTGCTGCATTATTTAAGGACTCTGCTGCATAATTTAAGGACTTTATTGCATTATTTAAGGATCCTGCTGCATTATTTAAGGATCCTGCTGAAGCATTTGAGGACTCAGCTGCATTATTTAAGGACTTTGCTGCATTATTTAACGACTCTGCTGCATTATCTAAGGACTCTGCTGCTTTATTTAAGGACTTTCCTGCATTATTTAAGGAGTCTTCTGCATTATTTAATGACTCTGCTGAAGCATTTGAGGACTCAGCTGCATTATTTAAGGACTCTGCTGCATTATTTAAGGACTTTGCTGCATTATTTAATGACTCTGCTGAAGCATTTGAGGACTCAGCTGCATTATTTAAGGACTCTGCTGCATTATTTAAGGAATTTGCTGCATTATTTAAGGACTCTGCTGCGGTATTTAAGGACGCTGCTGCAGAATTTAAGGAATCTGCTGCATTATTTAAGGACTTTGTTGCATTATTTAAGGTCTCTGCTGCATTATTTAAGGACTCTGCTGTGGTATTTAAGGACTCTGCTGCATTATTTAAGGAATTTGTTGCATTATTTAAGGACGCTGCTGCATTATTTAAGGAATTTGTTGCATTATTTAAGGACTTTGCTGCATTAATTAAGGACTTTGCTGCATTACTTAAGGACTCTGCTGCATTATTTAATTACTTGCTGCATTATTTAAGGACTCTGCTGCTGTGTTTAAGAACTCTGCTGCATTATTTAAGGACTTTGCTGCATTATTTTAGGACTCTGCTGCATTATTTAAGGACTTTGCTGTATTATTTAAGGACTCTACTGCATTATTTAAGGACTTTGTTGCATTATTTAAGGACTCTGCTGCATTATTTAAGGACTTTGCTGTATTATTTAAGGACTCTGCTGCATTATTTAAGGACTTTTTTGCATTATTTAAGGACTCTGCTGCATTATTTAAGGACTTTGCTGCATTATTTAAGGACTCTGTTGCATTATTTAAGGACTTTATTGCATTATTTAATGACTCTGCTGCATTATTTAAGGAATTTGCTGCATTATTTAAGGACTCTGCTGCATTATTTAAGGACTTTGCTGCATTATTTAATGACTCTGCTGCATTATTTAAGGACTTTGTTGTATTATTTAAGGACTTTGCTGCATTATTTAAGGACTCTGCTGCGGTATTTAAGGACTCTGCTGCATTATTTAATGACTTTGTTGCATTATTTAAGGAATTTGCTGCATTATTTAAGGACTCTGCTGCATTATTTAAGGACTTTGCTGCATTATTTAATGACTCTGCTGCATTATTTAAGGACTTTGTTGTATTATTTAAGGACTTTGTTGCATTATTTAAGGACTCTGCTGCATTATTTAAGGACTTTGTTGCATTATTTAAGGACTCTGCTGCATTATTTAAGGACTTTGCTGCATTATTTAAGGACTATGCTGTGGTACTTAAGGACTCTGCTGTATTATTTAAGGACTTTGCTGCATTATTTAAGGACTCTGCTGCATTATTTAATGACTTTGTTGCATTATATAAGGACTCTGCTGCATTATTTAAGGACTATGTTGCATTATGTTAGAAGTCTGCTGCATTATTTAAGGACTTTGCTGCATTATTTAAGGACTCTGCTGCATTATTTAAGGACTTTATTGCATTATTTAAGGACTCTGCTGCATTATTTAATGACTCTGCTGAAGCATTTGAGGACTCAGCTGCATTATTTAAGGTCTCTGCTGTATTATTTAAGGACTCTGCTGCATTATTTAATGACTCTGCTGCGGTATTTAAGGACTCTGCTGCATTATTTAAGGACTTTGCTGCATTATTTAAGGACTGCTGCGTTATTTAAGGACTCTGCTGCATTATTTAAGACTTTGCTGCATTATTTAAGGACTCTGCTGCAGTGTTTAATGACTCTGCTGAAGCAATTGGGGACTCAGATGCATTGTTTAAGGACTCTGCTGCATTATGTAAGGACTTTGCTGCTTTATTTAAGGACTTTGCTGCATTATTTAAGGACTTTGTTGCATTATTTAAGGACTCTGCTGCATTATTTAAGGACTTTGTTGCATTATTTAAGGACTCTGCCGCATTATTTAAGGACTATGCTTTGGTATTTAAGGACTCTGCTGCATTATTTAAGGACTTTGCTGCATTATTTAAGGACTCTGCTGCATTATTTAATTACTTTGCTGCATTATTTAAGGACTCTGCTGCGGTATTTAAGGACTCTGCTGCATTATTTAAGGACTTTGATGCATTATTTAAGGACACTGCTGCAGAATTTAAGGAATCTGCTTCATTATTTAAGGACTTTGTTGCATTATTTAAGGTCTCTGCTGCATTATTTAAGGACTCTGCTATGGTACTTAAGGACTTTGCTGCATTATTTAAGGACTCTGCTGCATTATTTAAGAACTTTGTTGCATTATTTAAGGACTCTGCTTCATTATTTAAGGACTTTGTTGCATTATGTAAGGACTCTGCTGCATTATTTAAGGACTTTGCTGCATTATTTAAGGACTCTGCTGCATAATTTAAGGACTTTATTGCATTATTTTAGGATCCTGCTGCATTATTTAATGACTCTGCTGAAGCATTTGAGGACTCAGCTGCATTATTAAAGGTCTCTGCTGCATTATTTAAGGATCCTGCTGAAGCATTTGAGGACTCAGCTGCATTATTTAAGGACTTTGCTGCATTATTTAACGACTCTGCTGCGTTATTTAAGGACTCTGCTGCATTATGTAAGAACTTTGCTGCATTATTTAAGGACTCTTCTGCATTTTTTAATGACTCTGCTGAAGTATTTGAGGACTCAGCTGCATTATTTAAGGACTCTGCTGCATTATTTAAGGAATTTGCTGCATTATTTAAGGACTCTGCTGCGTTATTTAAGGACTCTGCTGCATTATTTAAGGACTTTGATGCATTATTTAAGGATGCTGCTGCAGAATTTAAGGAATCTGCTGCATTATTTAAGGACTTTGTTGCATTATTTAAGGTCTCTGCTGCATTATTTAAGGACTCTGCTGTGGTATTTAAGGACTCTGCTGCATTATTTAAGGAATTTGTTGCATTATTTAAGGACGCTGCTGCATTATTTAAGGACTTTGTTGCATTATTTAAGGACTCTGCTGCAGTATTTAATGACTCTGCTGAAGCATTTGGGGACTCAGATGCATTATTTAAGGACTCTGCTGCATTATGTAAGGGCTTTGCTGCTTTATTTAAGGACTCTTTTGCATTATTTAAGGACTTTGTTGCATTATTTAAGGACTCTGCTGCATTATTTAAGGACTATGTTGCATTATGTTAGAAGTCTGCTGCATTATTTAAGGACTTTGCTGCATTATTTAAGGACTCTGCTGCATTATTTAAGGAATTTATTGCATTATTTAAGGACTCTGCTGCATTATTTAATGACTCTGCTGAAGCATTTGAGGACTCAGCTGCATTATTTAAGGTCTCTGCTGTATTATTTAAGGACTCTGCTGCATTATTTAATGACTCTGCTGCGGTATTTAAGGACTCTGCTGCATTATTTAAGGACTTTGCTGCATTATTTAAGGACTGCTGCGTTATTTAAGGACTCTGCTGCATTATTTAAGACTTTGCTGCATTATTTAAGGACTCTGCTGCAGTGTTTAATGACTCTGCTGAAGCAATTGGGGACTCAGATGCATTGTTTAAGGACTCTGCTGCATTATGTAAGGACTTTGCTGCTTTATTTAAGGACTTTGCTGCATTATTTAAGGACTTTGTTGCATTATTTAAGGACTCTGCCGCATTATTTAAGGACTATGCTTTGGTATTTAAGGACTCTGCTGCATTATTTAAGGACTTTGCTGCATTATTTAAGGACTCTGCTGCATTATTTAATTACTTTGCTGCATTATTTAAGGACTCTGCTGCGGTATTTAAGGACTCTGCTGCATTATTTAAGGACTTTGATGCATTATTTAAGGACACTGCTGCAGAATTTAAGGAATCTGCTTCATTATTTAAGGACTTTGTTGCATTATTTAAGGTCTCTGCTGCATTATTTAAGGACTCTGCTATGGTACTTAAGGACTTTGCTGCATTATTTAAGGACTCTGCTGCATTATTTAAGAACTTTGTTGCATTATTTAAGGACTCTGCTGCATTATTTAAGGACTTTGATGCATTATGAAAGGACTCTGCTGCATTATTTAAGGACTTTGCTGCATTATTTAAGGACTCTGCTGCATAATTTAAGGACTTTATTGCATTATTTTAGGATCCTGCTGCATTATTTAATGACTCTGCTGAAGCATTTGAGGACTCAGCTGCATTATTAAAGGTCTCTGCTGCATTATTTAAGGATCCTGCTGAAGCATTTGAGGACTCAGCTGCATTATTTAAGGACTTTGCTGCATTATTTAACGACTCTGCTGCGTTATTTAAGGACTCTGCTGCATTATGTAAGAACTTTGCTGCATTATTTAAGGACTCTTCTGCATTATTTAATGACTCTGCTGAAGTATTTGAGGACTCAGCTGCATTATTTAAGGACTCTGCTGCATTATTTAAGGAATTTGCTGCATTATTTAAGGACTCTGCTGCGTTATTTAAGGACGCTGCTGCATTATTTAAGGACTTTGATGCATTATTTAAGGATGCTGCTGCATAATTTAAGGAATCTGCTGCATTATTTAAGGACTTTGTTGCATTATTTAAGGTCTCTGCTGCATTATTTAAGGACTCTGCTGTGGTATTTAAGGACTCTGCTGCATTATTTAAGGAATTTGTTGCATTATTTAAGGACGCTGCTGCATTATTTAAGGACTTTGTTGCATTATTTAAGGTCTCTGCTGTAGTATTTAATGACTCTGCTGAAGCATTTGGGCACTCAGATGCATTATATAAGGACTCTGCTGCATTATGTAAGGGCTTTGCTGCTTTATTTAAGGACTCTTTTGCATTATTTAAGGACTTTGTTGCATTATTTAAGGACTCTGCTGCATTATTTAAGGAGTTTGTTGCATTATGTAAGGACTCTGCTGCATTATTTAAGGACTTTGCTGCATTATTTAAGGACTCTGCTGCATAATTTAAGGACTTTATTGCATTATTTAAGGATCCTGCTGCATTATTTAAGGATCCTGCTGAAGCATTTGAGGACTCAGCTGCATTATTTAAGGACTTTGCTGCATTATTTAACGACTCTGCTGCATTATCTAAGGACTCTGCTGCTTTATTTAAGGACTTTCCTGCATTATTTAAGGAGTCTTCTGCATTATTTAATGACTCTGCTGAAGCATTTGAGGACTCAGCTGCATTATTTAAGGACTCTGCTGCATTATTTAAGGACTTTGCTGCATTATTTAATGACTCTGCTGAAGCATTTGAGGACTCAGCTGCATTATTTAAGGACTCTGCTGCATTATTTAAGGAATTTGCTGCATTATTTAAGGACTCTGCTGCGGTATTTAAGGACTCTGCTGCATTATTTAAGGACTTTGATGCATTATTTAAGGACGCTGCTGCAGAATTTAAGGAATCTGCTGCATTATTTAAGGACTTTGTTGCATTATTTAAGGTCTCTGCTGCATTATTTAAGGACTCTGCTGTGGTATTTAAGGACTCTGCTGCATTATTTAAGGAATTTGTTGCATTATTTAAGGACGCTGCTGCATTATTTAAGGACTTTGTTGCATTATTTAAGGACTCTGCTGCAGTATTTAATGACTCTGCTGAAGCATTTGGGGATTCAGATGCATTATTTAAGGACTCTGCTGCATTATGTAAGGGCTTTGCTGCTTTATTTAAGGACTCTTTTGCATTATTTAAGGACTTTGTTGCATTATTTAAGGACTCTGCTGCATTATTTAAGGACTTTGTTGCATTATTTAAGGACGCTGCTGCAGAATTTAAGGAATCTGCTGCATTATTTAAGGACTTTGTCGCATTATTTAAGGTCTCTGCTGCATTATTTAAGGACTCTGCTATGGTACTTAACGACTTTGCTGCATTATTTAAGGACTTTGCTGCATTATTTAAGGACTTTGATGCATTATTTAAGAACTTTGTTGCATTATTTAAGGACTCTGCTGCATTATTTAAGGAGTTTGTTGCATTATGTAAGGACTCTGCTGCATTATTTAAGGACTTTGCTGCATTATTTAAGGACTTTGCTGCATAATTTAAGGACTTTATTGCATTATTTAAGGATCCTGCTGCTTATTTAAGGATCCTGCTGAAGCATTTGAGGACTCAGCTGCATTATTTAAGGACTTTGCTGCATTATTTAACGACTCTGCTGCATTATCTAAGGACTCTGCTGCTTTATTTAAGGACTTTCCTGCATTATTTAAGGAGTCTTCTTCATTATTTAATGACTCTGCTGAAGCATTTGAGGACTCAGCTGCATTATTTAAGGACTCTGCTGCATTATTTAAGGACTTTGCTGCATTATTTAATGACTCTGCTGAAGCATTTGAGGACTCAGCTGCATTATTTAAGGACTCTGCTGCATTATTTAAGGAATTTGCTGCATTATTTAAGGACTCTGCTGCGGTATTTAAGGACGCTGCTGCAGAATTTAAGGAATCTGCTGCATTATTTAAGGACTTTGTTGCATTATTTAAGGTCTCTGCTGCATTATTTAAGGACTCTGCTGTGGTATTTAAGGACTCTGCTGCATTATTTAAGGAATTTGTTGCATTATTTAAGGACGCTGCTGCATTATTTAAGGAATTTGTTGCATTATTTAAGGACTTTGCTGCATTAATTAAGGACTTTGCTGCATTACTTAAGGACTCTGCTGCATTATTTAATTACTTGCTGCATTATTTAAGGACTCTGCTGCTGTGTTTAAGAACTCTGCTGCATTATTTAAGGACTTTGCTGCATTATTTTAGGACTCTGCTGCATTATTTAAGGACTTTGCTGTATTATTTAAGGACTCTACTGCATTATTTAAGGACTTTGTTGCATTATTTAAGGACTCTGCTGCATTATTTAAGGACTTTGCTGTATTATTTAAGGACTCTGCTGCATTATTTAATGACTCTGCTGCGGTATTTAAGGACTCTGCTGCATTATTTAAGGACTTTGCTGCATTATTTAAGGACTGCTGCGTTATTTAAGGACTCTGCTGCATTATTTAAGACTTTGCTGCATTATTTAAGGACTCTGCTGCAGTGTTTAATGACTCTGCTGAAGCAATTGGGGACTCAGATGCATTGTTTAAGGACTCTGCTGCATTATGTAAGGACTTTGCTGCTTTATTTAAGGACTTTGCTGCATTATTTAAGGACTTTGTTGCATTATTTAAGGACTCTGCTGCATTATTTAAGGACTTTGTTGCATTATTTAAGGACTCTGCCGCATTATTTAAGGACTATGCTTTGGTATTTAAGGACTCTGCTGCATTATTTAAGGACTTTGCTGCATTATTTAAGGACTCTGCTGCATTATTTAAGGACTTTGCTGCATTATTTAAGGACTCTGCTGCGGTATTTAAGGACTCTGCTGCATTATTTAAGGACTTTGATGCATTATTTAAGGACACTGCTGCAGAATTTAAGGAATCTGCTTCATTATTTAAGGACTTTGTTGCATTATTTAAGGTCTCTGCTGCATTATTTAAGGACTCTGCTATGGTACTTAAGGACTTTGCTGCATTATTTAAGGACTCTGCTGCATTATTTAAGAACTTTGTTGCATTATTTAAGGACTCTGCTGCATTATTTAAGGACTTTGTTGCATTATGTAAGGACTCTGCTGCATTATTTAAGGACTTTGCTGCATTATTTAAGGACTCTGCTGCATAATTTAAGGACTTTATTGCATTATTTTAGGATCCTGCTGCATTATTTAATGACTCTGCTGAAGCATTTGAGGACTCAGCTGCATTATTAAAGGTCTCTGCTGCATTATTTAAGGATCCTGCTGAAGCATTTGAGGACTCAGCTGCATTATTTAAGGACTTTGCTGCATTATTTAACGACTCTGCTGCGTTATTTAAGGACTCTGCTGCATTATGTAAGAACTTTGCTGCATTATTTAAGGACTCTTCTGCATTATTTAATGACTCTGCTGAAGTATTTGAGGACTCAGCTGCATTATTTAAGGACTCTGCTGCATTATTTAAGGACTTTGCTGCATTATTTAATGACTCTGCTGAAGCATTTGAGGACTCAGCTGAATTATTTAAGGACTCTGCTGCATTATTTAAGGACTTTGTCGCATTATTTAAGGTCTCTGCTGCATTATTTAAGGACTCTGCTATGGTACTTAACGACTTTGCTGCATTATTTAAGGACTTTGCTGCATTATTTAAGGACTTTGATGCATTATTTAAGAACTTTGTTGCATTATTTAAGGACTCTGCTGCATTATTTAAGGAGTTTGTTGCATTATGTAAGGACTCTGCTGCATTATTTAAGGACTTTGCTGCATTATTTAAGGACTCTGCTGCATAATTTAAGGACTTTATTGCATTATTTAAGGATCCTGCTGCATTATTTAAGGATCCTGCTGAAGCATTTGAGGACTCAGCTGCATTATTTAAGGACTTTGCTGCATTATTTAACGACTCTGCTGCATTATCTAAGGACTCTGCTGCTTTATTTAAGGACTTTCCTGCATTATTTAAGGAGTCTTCTGCATTATTTAATGACTCTGCTGAAGCATTTGAGGACTCAGCTGCATTATTTAAGGACTCTGCTGCATTATTTAAGGACTTTGCTGCATTATTTAATGACTCTGCTGAAGCATTTGAGGACTCAGCTGCATTATTTAAGGACTCTGCTGCATTATTTAAGGAATTTGCTGCATTATTTAAGGACTCTGCTGCGGTATTTAAGGACTCTGCTGCATTATTTAAGGACTTTGATGCATTATTTAAGGATGCTGCTGCAGAATTTAAGGAATCTGCTGCATTATTTAAGGACTTTGTTGCATTATTTAAGGTCTCTGCTGCATTATTTAAGGACTCTGCTGTGGTATTTAAGGACTCTGCTGCATTATTTAAGGAATTTGTTGCATTATTTAAGGACGCTGCTGCATTATTTAAGGACTTTGTTGCATTATTTAAGGACTCTGCTGCAGTATTTAATGACTCTGCTGAAGCATTTGGGGATTCAGATGCATTATTTAAGGACTCTGCTGCATTATGTAAGGGCTTTGCTGCTTTATTTAAGGACTCTTTTGCATTATTTAAGGACTTTGTTGCATTATTTAAGGACTCTGCTGCATTATTTAAGGACTTTGTTGCATTATTTAAGGACGCTGCTGCAGAATTTAAGGAATCTGCTGCATTATTTAAGGACTTTGTCGCATTATTTAAGGTCTCTGCTGCATTATTTAAGGACTCTGCTATGGTACTTAACGACTTTGCTGCATTATTTAAGGACTTTGCTGCATTATTTAAGGACTTTGATGCATTATTTAAGAACTTTGTTGCATTATTTAAGGACTCTGCTGCATTATTTAAGGAGTTTGTTGCATTATGTAAGGACTCTGCTGCATTATTTAAGGACTTTGCTGCATTATTTAAGGACTTTGCTGCATAATTTAAGGACTTTATTGCATTATTTAAGGATCCTGCTGCTTATTTAAGGATCCTGCTGAAGCATTTGAGGACTCAGCTGCATTATTTAAGGACTTTGCTGCATTATTTAACGACTCTGCTGCATTATCTAAGGACTCTGCTGCTTTATTTAAGGACTTTCCTGCATTATTTAAGGAGTCTTCTTCATTATTTAATGACTCTGCTGAAGCATTTGAGGACTCAGCTGCATTATTTAAGGACTCTGCTGCATTATTTAAGGACTTTGCTGCATTATTTAATGACTCTGCTGAAGCATTTGAGGACTCAGCTGCATTATTTAAGGACTCTGCTGCATTATTTAAGGAATTTGCTGCATTATTTAAGGACTCTGCTGCGGTATTTAAGGACGCTGCTGCAGAATTTAAGGAATCTGCTGCATTATTTAAGGACTTTGTTGCATTATTTAAGGTCTCTGCTGCATTATTTAAGGACTCTGCTGTGGTATTTAAGGACTCTGCTGCATTATTTAAGGAATTTGTTGCATTATTTAAGGACGCTGCTGCATTATTTAAGGAATTTGTTGCATTATTTAAGGACTTTGCTGCATTAATTAAGGACTTTGCTGCATTACTTAAGGACTCTGCTGCATTATTTAATTACTTGCTGCATTATTTAAGGACTCTGCTGCTGTGTTTAAGAACTCTGCTGCATTATTTAAGGACTTTGCTGCATTATTTTAGGACTCTGCTGCATTATTTAAGGACTTTGCTGTATTATTTAAGGACTCTACTGCATTATTTAAGGACTTTGTTGCATTATTTAAGGACTCTGCTGCATTATTTAAGGACTTTGCTGTATTATTTAAGGACTCTGCTGCATTATTTAATGACTCTGCTGCGGTATTTAAGGACTCTGCTGCATTATTTAAGGACTTTGCTGCATTATTTAAGGACTGCTGCGTTATTTAAGGACTCTGCTGCATTATTTAAGACTTTGCTGCATTATTTAAGGACTCTGCTGCAGTGTTTAATGACTCTGCTGAAGCAATTGGGGACTCAGATGCATTGTTTAAGGACTCTGCTGCATTATGTAAGGACTTTGCTGCTTTATTTAAGGACTTTGCTGCATTATTTAAGGACTTTGTTGCATTATTTAAGGACTCTGCTGCATTATTTAAGGACTTTGTTGCATTATTTAAGGACTCTGCCGCATTATTTAAGGACTATGCTTTGGTATTTAAGGACTCTGCTGCATTATTTAAGGACTTTGCTGCATTATTTAAGGACTCTGCTGCATTATTTAAGGACTTTGCTGCATTATTTAAGGACTCTGCTGCGGTATTTAAGGACTCTGCTGCATTATTTAAGGACTTTGATGCATTATTTAAGGACACTGCTGCAGAATTTAAGGAATCTGCTTCATTATTTAAGGACTTTGTTGCATTATTTAAGGTCTCTGCTGCATTATTTAAGGACTCTGCTATGGTACTTAAGGACTTTGCTGCATTATTTAAGGACTCTGCTGCATTATTTAAGAACTTTGTTGCATTATTTAAGGACTCTGCTGCATTATTTAAGGACTTTGTTGCATTATGTAAGGACTCTGCTGCATTATTTAAGGACTTTGCTGCATTATTTAAGGACTCTGCTGCATAATTTAAGGACTTTATTGCATTATTTTAGGATCCTGCTGCATTATTTAATGACTCTGCTGAAGCATTTGAGGACTCAGCTGCATTATTAAAGGTCTCTGCTGCATTATTTAAGGATCCTGCTGAAGCATTTGAGGACTCAGCTGCATTATTTAAGGACTTTGCTGCATTATTTAACGACTCTGCTGCGTTATTTAAGGACTCTGCTGCATTATGTAAGAACTTTGCTGCATTATTTAAGGACTCTTCTGCATTATTTAATGACTCTGCTGAAGTATTTGAGGACTCAGCTGCATTATTTAAGGACTCTGCTGCATTATTTAAGGACTTTGCTGCATTATTTAATGACTCTGCTGAAGCATTTGAGGACTCAGCTGAATTATTTAAGGACTCTGCTGCATTATTTAAGGACTTTGTCGCATTATTTAAGGTCTCTGCTGCATTATTTAAGGACTCTGCTATGGTACTTAACGACTTTGCTGCATTATTTAAGGACTTTGCTGCATTATTTAAGGACTTTGATGCATTATTTAAGAACTTTGTTGCATTATTTAAGGA
The DNA here is from genome assembly GCF_046119375.1 of Phyllobates terribilis. Taxonomy (NCBI): domain Eukaryota; kingdom Metazoa; phylum Chordata; class Amphibia; order Anura; family Dendrobatidae; genus Phyllobates; species Phyllobates terribilis. The sequence goes on from NW_027363178.1 coordinate 594,601, forward strand.
CTCTGCTGCATTATTTAAGGAGTTTGTTGCATTATGTAAGGACTCTGCTGCATTATTTAAGGACTTTGCTGCATTATTTAAGGACTCTGCTGCATAATTTAAGGACTTTATTGCATTATTTAAGGATCCTGCTGCATTATTTAAGGATCCTGCTGAAGCATTTGAGGACTCAGCTGCATTATTTAAGGACTTTGCTGCATTATTTAACGACTCTGCTGCATTATCTAAGGACTCTGCTGCTTTATTTAAGGACTTTCCTGCATTATTTAAGGAGTCTTCTGCATTATTTAATGACTCTGCTGAAGCATTTGAGGACTCAGCTGCATTATTTAAGGACTCTGCTGCATTATTTAAGGACTTTGCTGCATTATTTAATGACTCTGCTGAAGCATTTGAGGACTCAGCTGCATTATTTAAGGACTCTGCTGCATTATTTAAGGAATTTGCTGCATTATTTAAGGACTCTCCTGCGGTATTTAAGGACGCTGCTGCAGAATTTAAGGAATCTGCTGCATTATTTAAGGACTTTGTTGCATTATTTAAGGTCTCTGCTGCATTATTTAAGGACTCTGCTGTGGTATTTAAGGACTCTGCTGCATTATTTAAGGAATTTGTTGCATTATTTAAGGACGCTGCTGCATTATTTAAGGAATTTGTTGCATTATTTAAGGACTTTGCTGCATTAATTAAGGACTTTGCTGCATTACTTAAGGACTCTGCTGCATTATTTAATTACTTGCTGCATTATTTAAGGACTCTGCTGCTGTGTTTAAGAACTCTGCTGCATTATTTAAGGACTTTGCTGCATTATTTTAGGACTCTGCTGCATTATTTAAGGACTTTGCTGTATTATTTAAGGACTCTACTGCATTATTTAAGGACTTTGTTGCATTATTTAAGGACTCTGCTGCATTATTTAAGGACTTTGCTGTATTATTTAAGGACTCTGCTGCATTATTTAAGGACTTTTTTGCATTATTTAAGGACTCTGCTGCATTATTTAAGGACTTTGCTGCATTATTTAAGGACTCTGTTGCATTATTTAAGGACTTTATTGCATTATTTAATGACTCTGCTGCATTATTTAAGGAATTTGCTGCATTATTTAAGGACTCTGCTGCATTATTTAAGGACTTTGCTGCATTATTTAATGACTCTGCTGCATTATTTAAGGACTTTGTTGTATTATTTAAGGACTTTGCTGCATTATTTAAGGACTCTGCTGCGGTATTTAAGGACTCTGCTGCATTATTTAATGACTTTGTTGCATTATTTAAGGAATTTGCTGCATTATTTAAGGACTCTGCTGCATTATTTAAGGACTTTGCTGCATTATTTAATGACTCTGCTGCATTATTTAAGGACTTTGTTGTATTATTTAAGGACTTTGTTGCATTATTTAAGGACTCTGCTGCATTATTTAAGGACTTTGTTGCATTATTTAAGGACTCTGCTGCATTATTTAAGGACTTTGCTGCATTATTTAAGGACTATGCTGTGGTACTTAAGGACTCTGCTGTATTATTTAAGGACTTTGCTGCATTATTTAAGGACTCTGCTGCATTATTTAATGACTTTGTTGCATTATATAAGGACTCTGCTGCATTATTTAAGGACTATGTTGCATTATGTTAGAAGTCTGCTGCATTATTTAAGGACTTTGCTGCATTATTTAAGGACTCTGCTGCATTATTTAAGGACTTTATTGCATTATTTAAGGACTCTGCTGCATTATTTAATGACTCTGCTGAAGCATTTGAGGACTCAGCTGCATTATTTAAGGTCTCTGCTGTATTATTTAAGGACTCTGCTGCATTATTTAATGACTCTGCTGCGGTATTTAAGGACTCTGCTGCATTATTTAAGGACTTTGCTGCATTATTTAAGGACTGCTGCGTTATTTAAGGACTCTGCTGCATTATTTAAGACTTTGCTGCATTATTTAAGGACTCTGCTGCAGTGTTTAATGACTCTGCTGAAGCAATTGGGGACTCAGATGCATTGTTTAAGGACTCTGCTGCATTATGTAAGGACTTTGCTGCTTTATTTAAGGACTTTGCTGCATTATTTAAGGACTTTGTTGCATTATTTAAGGACTCTGCTGCATTATTTAAGGACTTTGTTGCATTATTTAAGGACTCTGCCGCATTATTTAAGGACTATGCTTTGGTATTTAAGGACTCTGCTGCATTATTTAAGGACTTTGCTGCATTATTTAAGGACTCTGCTGCATTATTTAATTACTTTGCTGCATTATTTAAGGACTCTGCTGCGGTATTTAAGGACTCTGCTGCATTATTTAAGGACTTTGATGCATTATTTAAGGACACTGCTGCAGAATTTAAGGAATCTGCTTCATTATTTAAGGACTTTGTTGCATTATTTAAGGTCTCTGCTGCATTATTTAAGGACTCTGCTATGGTACTTAAGGACTTTGCTGCATTATTTAAGGACTCTGCTGCATTATTTAAGAACTTTGTTGCATTATTTAAGGACTCTGCTGCATTATTTAAGGACTTTGTTGCATTATGTAAGGACTCTGCTGCATTATTTAAGGACTTTGCTGCATTATTTAAGGACTCTGCTGCATAATTTAAGGACTTTATTGCATTATTTTAGGATCCTGCTGCATTATTTAATGACTCTGCTGAAGCATTTGAGGACTCAGCTGCATTATTAAAGGTCTCTGCTGCATTATTTAAGGATCCTGCTGAAGCATTTGAGGACTCAGCTGCATTATTTAAGGACTTTGCTGCATTATTTAACGACTCTGCTGCGTTATTTAAGGACTCTGCTGCATTATGTAAGAACTTTGCTGCATTATTTAAGGACTCTTCTGCATTTTTTAATGACTCTGCTGAAGTATTTGAGGACTCAGCTGCATTATTTAAGGACTCTGCTGCATTATTTAAGGAATTTGCTGCATTATTTAAGGACTCTGCTGCGTTATTTAAGGACTCTGCTGCATTATTTAAGGACTTTGCTGCATTATTTTAGGACTCTGCTGCATTATTTAAGGACTTTGCTGTATTATTTAAGGACTCTACTGCATTATTTAAGGACTTTGTTGCATTATTTAAGGACTCTGCTGCATTATTTAAGGACTTTGCTGTATTATTTAAGGACTCTGCTGCATTATTTAATGACTCTGCTGCGGTATTTAAGGACTCTGCTGCATTATTTAAGGACTTTGCTGCATTATTTAAGGACTGCTGCGTTATTTAAGGACTCTGCTGCATTATTTAAGACTTTGCTGCATTATTTAAGGACTCTGCTGCAGTGTTTAATGACTCTGCTGAAGCAATTGGGGACTCAGATGCAATGTTTAAGGACTCTGCTGCATTATGTAAGGACTTTGCTGCTTTATTTAAGGACTTTGCTGCATTATTTAAGGACTTTGTTGCATTATTTAAGGACTCTGCTGCATTATTTAAGGACTTTGTTGCATTATTTAAGGACTCTGCCGCATTATTTAAGGACTATGCTTTGGTATTTAAGGACTCTGCTGCATTATTTAAGGACTTTGCTGCATTATTTAAGGACTCTGCTGCATTATTTAATTACTTTGCTGCATTATTTAAGGACTCTGCTGCGGTATTTAAGGACTCTGCTGCATTATTTAAGGACTTTGATGCATTATTTAAGGACACTGCTGCAGAATTTAAGGAATCTGCTTCATTATTTAAGGACTTTGTTGCATTATTTAAGGTCTCTGCTGCATTATTTAAGGACTCTGCTATGGTACTTAAGGACTTTGCTGCATTATTTAAGGACTCTGCTGCATTATTTAAGAACTTTGTTGCATTATTTAAGGACTCTGCTGCATTATTTAAGGACTTTGTTGCATTATGTAAGGACTCTGCTGCATTATTTAAGGACTTTGCTGCATTATTTAAGGACTCTGCTGCATAATTTAAGGACTTTATTGCATTATTTTAGGATCCTGCTGCATTATTTAATGACTCTGCTGAAGCATTTGATGACTCAGCTGCATTATTAAAGGTCTCTGCTGCATTATTTAAGGATCCTGCTGAAGCATTTGAGGACTCAGCTGCATTATTTAAGGACTTTGCTGCATTATTTAACGACTCTGCTGCGTTATTTAAGGACTCTGCTGCATTATGTAAGAACTTTGCTGCATTATTTAAGGACTCTTCTGCATTATTTAATGACTCTGCTGAAGTATTTGAGGACTCAGCTGCATTATTTAAGGACTCTGCTGCATTATTTAAGGACTTTGCTGCATTATTTAATGACTCTGCTGAAGCATTTGAGGACTCAGCTGAATTATTTAAGGACTCTGCTGCATTATTTAAGGACTTTGTCGCATTATTTAAGGTCTCTGCTGCATTATTTAAGGACTCTGCTATGGTACTTAACGACTTTGCTGCATTATTTAAGGACTTTGCTGCATTATTTAAGGACTTTGATGCATTATTTAAGAACTTTGTTGCATTATTTAAGGACTCTGCTGCATTATTTAAGGAGTTTGTTGCATTATGTAAGGACTCTGCTGCATTATTTAAGGACTTTGCTGCATTATTTAAGGACTCTGCTGCATAATTTAAGGACTTTATTGCATTATTTAAGGATCCTGCTGCATTATTTAAGGATCCTGCTGAAGCATTTGAGGACTCAGCTGCATTATTTAAGGACTTTGCTGCATTATTTAACGACTCTGCTGCATTATCTAAGGACTCTGCTGCTTTATTTAAGGACTTTCCTGCATTATTTAAGGAGTCTTCTGCATTATTTAATGACTCTGCTGAAGCATTTGAGGACTCAGCTGCATTATTTAAGGACTCTGCTGCATTATTTAAGGACTTTGCTGCATTATTTAATGACTCTGCTGAAGCATTTGAGGACTCAGCTGCATTATTTAAGGACTCTGCTGCATTATTTAAGGAATTTGCTGCATTATTTAAGGACTCTGCTGCGGTATTTAAGGACGCTGCTGCAGAATTTAAGGAATCTGCTGCATTATTTAAGGACTTTGTTGCATTATTTAAGGTCTCTGCTGCATTATTTAAGGACTCTGCTGTGGTATTTAAGGACTCTGCTGCATTATTTAAGGAATTTGTTGCATTATTTAAGGACGCTGCTGCATTATTTAAGGAATTTGTTGCATTATTTAAGGACTTTGCTGCATTAATTAAGGACTTTGCTGCATTACTTAAGGACTCTGCTGCATTATTTAATTACTTGCTGCATTATTTAAGGACTCTGCTGCTGTGTTTAAGAACTCTGCTGCATTATTTAAGGACTTTGCTGCATTATTTTAGGACTCTGCTGCATTATTTAAGGACTTTGCTGTATTATTTAAGGACTCTACTGCATTATTTAAGGACTTTGTTGCATTATTTAAGGACTCTGCTGCATTATTTAAGGACTTTGCTGTATTATTTAAGGACTCTGCTGCATTATTTAAGGACTTTTTTGCATTATTTAAGGACTCTGCTGCATTATTTAAGGACTTTGCTGCATTATTTAAGGACTCTGTTGCATTATTTAACGACTTTATTGCATTATTTAATGACTCTGCTGCATTATTTAAGGAATTTGCTGCATTATTTAAGGACTCTGCTGCATTATTTAAGGACTTTGCTGCATTATTTAATGACTCTGCTGCATTATTTAAGGACTTTGTTGTATTATTTAAGGACTTTGCTGCATTATTTAAGGACTCTGCTGCGGTATTTAAGGACTCTGCTGCATTATTTAATGACTTTGTTGCATTATTTAAGGAATTTGCTGCATTATTTAAGGACTCTGCTGCATTATTTAAGGACTTTGCTGCATTATTTAATGACTCTGCTGCATTATTTAAGGACTTTGTTGTATTATTTAAGGACTTTGTTGCATTATTTAAGGACTCTGCTGCATTATTTAAGGACTTTGTTGCATTATTTAAGGACTCTGCTGCATTATTTAAGGACTTTGCTGCATTATTTAAGGACTATGCTGTGGTACTTAAGGACTCTGCTGTATTATTTAAGGACTTTGCTGCATTATTTAAGGACTCTGCTGCATTATTTAATGACTTTGTTGCATTATATAAGGACTCTGCTGCATTATTTAAGGACTATGTTGCATTATGTTAGAAGTCTGCTGCATTATTTAAGGACTTTGCTGCATTATTTAAGGACTCTGCTGCATTATTTAAGGACTTTATTGCATTATTTAAGGACTCTGCTGCATTATTTAATGACTCTGCTGAAGCATTTGAGGACTCAGCTGCATTATTTAAGGTCTCTGCTGTATTATTTAAGGACTCTGCTGCATTATTTAATGACTCTGCTGCGGTATTTAAGGACTCTGCTGCATTATTTAAGGACTTTGCTGCATTATTTAAGGACTGCTGCGTTATTTAAGGACTCTGCTGCATTATTTAAGACTTTGCTGCATTATTTAAGGACTCTGCTGCAGTGTTTAATGACTCTGCTGAAGCAATTGGGGACTCAGATGCATTGTTTAAGGACTCTGCTGCATTATGTAAGGACTTTGCTGCTTTATTTAAGGACTTTGCTGCATTATTTAAGGACTTTGTTGCATTATTTAAGGACTCTGCTGCATTATTTAAGGACTTTGTTGCATTATTTAAGGACTCTGCCGCATTATTTAAGGACTATGCTTTGGTATTTAAGGACTCTGCTGCATTATTTAAGGACTTTGCTGCATTATTTAAGGACTCTGCTGCATTATTTAATTACTTTGCTGCATTATTTAAGGACTCTGCTGCGGTATTTAAGGACTCTGCTGCATTATTTAAGGACTTTGATGCATTATTTAAGGACACTGCTGCAGAATTTAAGGAATCTGCTTCATTATTTAAGGACTTTGTTGCATTATTTAAGGTCTCTGCTGCATTATTTAAGGACTCTGCTATGGTACTTAAGGACTTTGCTGCATTATTTAAGGACTCTGCTGCATTATTTAAGAACTTTGTTGCATTATTTAAGGACTCTGCTGCATTATTTAAGGACTTTGTTGCATTATGTAAGGACTCTGTTGCATTATTTAAGGACTTTGCTGCATTATTTAAGGACTCTGCTGCATAATTTAAGGACTTTATTGCATTATTTTAGGATCCTGCTGCATTATTTAATGACTCTGCTGAAGCATTTGAGGACTCAGCTGCATTATTAAAGGTCTCTGCTGCATTATTTAAGGATCCTGCTGAAGCATTTGAGGACTCAGCTGCATTATTTAAGGACTTTGCTGCATTATTTAACGACTCTGCTGCGTTATTTAAGGACTCTGCTGCATTATGTAAGAACTTTGCTGCATTATTTAAGGACTCTTCTGCATTTTTTAATGACTCTGCTGAAGTATTTGAGGACTCAGCTGCATTATTTAAGGACTCTGCTGCATTATTTAAGGAATTTGCTGCATTATTTAAGGACTCTGCTGCGTTATTTAAGGACTCTGCTGCATTATTTAAGGACTTTGATGCATTATTTAAGGATGCTGCTGCAGAATTTAAGGAATCTGCTGCATTATTTAAGGACTTTGTTGCATTATTTAAGGTCTCTGCTGCATTATTTAAGGACTCTGCTGTGGTATTTAAGGACTCTGCTGCATTATTTAAGGAATTTGTTGCATTATTTAAGGACGCTGCTGCATTATTTAAGGACTTTGTTGCATTATTTAAGGACTCTGCTGCAGTATTTAATGACTCTGCTGAAGCATTTGGGGACTCAGATGCATTATTTAAGGACTCTGCTGCATTATGTAAGGGCTTTGCTGCTTTATTTAAGGACTCTTTTGCATTATTTAAGGACTTTGTTGCATTATTTAAGGACTCTGCTGCATTATTTAAGGACTATGTTGCATTATGTTAGAAGTCTGCTGCATTATTTAAGGACTTTGCTGCATTATTTAAGGACTCTGCTGCATTATTTAAGGAATTTATTGCATTATTTAAGGACTCTGCTGCATTATTTAATGACTCTGCTGAAGCATTTGAGGACTCAGCTGCATTATTTAAGGTCTCTGCTGTATTATTTAAGGACTCTGCTGCATTATTTAATGACTCTGCTGCGGTATTTAAGGACTCTGCTGCATTATTTAAGGACTTTGCTGCATTATTTAAGGACTGCTGCGTTATTTAAGGACTCTGCTGCATTATTTAAGACTTTGCTGCATTATTTAAGGACTCTGCTGCAGTGTTTAATGACTCTGCTGAAGCAATTGGGGACTCAGATGCATTGTTTAAGGACTCTGCTGCATTATGTAAGGACTTTGCTGCTTTATTTAAGGACTTTGCTGCATTATTTAAGGACTTTGTTGCATTATTTAAGGACTCTGCTGCATTATTTAAGGACTTTGTTGCATTATTTAAGGACTCTGCCGCATTATTTAAGGACTATGCTTTGGTATTTAAGGACTCTGCTGCATTATTTAAGGACTTTGCTGCATTATTTAAGGACTCTGCTGCATTATTTAATTACTTTGCTGCATTATTTAAGGACTCTGCTGCGGTATTTAAGGACTCTGCTGCATTATTTAAGGACTTTGATGCATTATTTAAGGACACTGCTGCAGAATTTAAGGAATCTGCTTCATTATTTAAGGACTTTGTTGCATTATTTAAGGTCTCTGCTGCATTATTTAAGGACTCTGCTATGGTACTTAATGACTTTGCTGCATTATTTAAGGACTCTGCTGCATTATTTAAGAACTTTGTTGCATTATTTAAGGACTCTGCTGCATTATTTAAGGACTTTGATGCATTATGAAAGGACTCTGCTGCATTATTTAAGGACTTTGCTGCATTATTTAAGGACTCTGCTGCATAATTTAAGGACTTTATTGCATTATTTTAGGATCCTGCTGCATTATTTAATGACTCTGCTGAAGCATTTGAGGACTCAGCTGCATTATTAAAGGTCTCTGCTGCATTATTTAAGGATCCTGCTGAAGCATTTGAGGACTCAGCTGCATTATTTAAGGACTTTGCTGCATTATTTAACGACTCTGCTGCGTTATTTAAGGACTCTGCTGCATTATGTAAGAACTTTGCTGCATTATTTAAGGACTCTTCTGCATTATTTAATGACTCTGCTGAAGTATTTGAGGACTCAGCTGCATTATTTAAGGACTCTGCTGCATTATTTAAGGAATTTGCTGCATTATTTAAGGACTCTGCTGCGTTATTTAAGGACGCTGCTGCATTATTTAAGGACTTTGATGCATTATTTAAGGATGCTGCTGCATAATTTAAGGAATCTGCTGCATTATTTAAGGACTTTGTTGCATTATTTAAGGTCTCTGCTGCATTATTTAAGGACTCTGCTGTGGTATTTAAGGACTCTGCTGCATTATTTAAGGAATTTGTTGCATTATTTAAGGACGCTGCTGCATTATTTAAGGACTTTGTTGCATTATTTAAGGTCTCTGCTGTAGTATTTAATGACTCTGCTGAAGCATTTGGGCACTCAGATGCATTATATAAGGACTCTGCTGCATTATGTAAGGGCTTTGCTGCTTTATTTAAGGACTCTTTTGCATTATTTAAGGACTTTGTTGCATTATTTAAGGACTCTGCTGCATTATTTAAGGAGTTTGTTGCATTATGTAAGGACTCTGCTGCATTATTTAAGGACTTTGCTGCATTATTTAAGGACTCTGCTGCATAATTTAAGGACTTTATTGCATTATTTAAGGATCCTGCTGCATTATTTAAGGATCCTGCTGAAGCATTTGAGGACTCAGCTGCATTATTTAAGGACTTTGCTGCATTATTTAACGACTCTGCTGCATTATCTAAGGACTCTGCTGCTTTATTTAAGGACTTTCCTGCATTATTTAAGGAGTCTTCTGCATTATTTAATGACTCTGCTGAAGCATTTGAGGACTCAGCTGCATTATTTAAGGACTCTGCTGCATTATTTAAGGACTTTGCTGCATTATTTAATGACTCTGCTGAAGCATTTGAGGACTCAGCTGCATTATTTAAGGACTCTGCTGCATTATTTAAGGAATTTGCTGCATTATTTAAGGACTCTGCTGCGGTATTTAAGGACTCTGCTGCATTATTTAAGGACTTTGATGCATTATTTAAGGACGCTGCTGCAGAATTTAAGGAATCTGCTGCATTATTTAAGGACTTTGTTGCATTATTTAAGGTCTCTGCTGCATTATTTAAGGACTCTGCTGTGGTATTTAAGGACTCTGCTGCATTATTTAAGGAATTTGTTGCATTATTTAAGGACGCTGCTGCATTATTTAAGGACTTTGTTGCATTATTTAAGGACTCTGCTGCAGTATTTAATGACTCTGCTGAAGCATTTGGGGATTCAGATGCATTATTTAAGGACTCTGCTGCATTATGTAAGGGCTTTGCTGCTTTATTTAAGGACTCTTTTGCATTATTTAAGGACTTTGTTGCATTATTTAAGGACTCTGCTGCATTATTTAAGGACTTTGTTGCATTATTTAAGGACGCTGCTGCAGAATTTAAGGAATCTGCTGCATTATTTAAGGACTTTGTCGCATTATTTAAGGTCTCTGCTGCATTATTTAAGGACTCTGCTATGGTACTTAACGACTTTGCTGCATTATTTAAGGACTTTGCTGCATTATTTAAGGACTTTGATGCATTATTTAAGAACTTTGTTGCATTATTTAAGGACTCTGCTGCATTATTTAAGGAGTTTGTTGCATTATGTAAGGACTCTGCTGCATTATTTAAGGACTTTGCTGCATTATTTAAGGACTTTGCTGCATAATTTAAGGACTTTATTGCATTATTTAAGGATCCTGCTGCTTATTTAAGGATCCTGCTGAAGCATTTGAGGACTCAGCTGCATTATTTAAGGACTTTGCTGCATTATTTAACGACTCTGCTGCATTATCTAAGGACTCTGCTGCTTTATTTAAGGACTTTCCTGCATTATTTAAGGAGTCTTCTGCATTATTTAATGACTCTGCTGAAGCATTTGAGGACTCAGCTGCATTATTTAAGGACTCTGCTGCATTATTTAAGGACTTTGCTGCATTATTTAATGACTCTGCTGAAGCATTTGAGGACTCAGCTGCATTATTTAAGGACTCTGCTGCATTATTTAAGGAATTTGCTGCATTATTTAAGGACTCTGCTGCGGTATTTAAGGACGCTGCTGCAGAATTTAAGGAATCTGCTGCATTATTTAAGGACTTTGTTGCATTATTTAAGGTCTCTGCTGCATTATTTAAGGACTCTGCTGTGGTATTTAAGGACTCTGCTGCATTATTTAAGGAATTTGTTGCATTATTTAAGGACGCTGCTGCATTATTTAAGGAATTTGTTGCATTATTTAAGGACTTTGCTGCATTAATTAAGGACTTTGCTGCATTACTTAAGGACTCTGCTGCATTATTTAATTACTTGCTGCATTATTTAAGGACTCTGCTGCTGTGTTTAAGAACTCTGCTGCATTATTTAAGGACTTTGCTGCATTATTTTAGGACTCTGCTGCATTATTTAAGGACTTTGCTGTATTATTTAAGGACTCTACTGCATTATTTAAGGACTTTGTTGCATTATTTAAGGACTCTGCTGCATTATTTAAGGACTTTGCTGTATTATTTAAGGACTCTGCTGCATTATTTAATGACTCTGCTGCGGTATTTAAGGACTCTGCTGCATTATTTAAGGACTTTGCTGCATTATTTAAGGACTGCTGCGTTATTTAAGGACTCTGCTGCATTATTTAAGACTTTGCTGCATTATTTAAGGACTCTGCTGCAGTGTTTAATGACTCTGCTGAAGCAATTGGGGACTCAGATGCATTGTTTAAGGACTCTGCTGCATTATGTAAGGACTTTGCTGCTTTATTTAAGGACTTTGCTGCATTATTTAAGGACTTTGTTGCATTATTTAAGGACTCTGCTGCATTATTTAAGGACTTTGTTGCATTATTTAAGGACTCTGCCGCATTATTTAAGGACTATGCTTTGGTATTTAAGGACTCTGCTGCATTATTTAAGGACTTTGCTGCATTATTTAAGGACTCTGCTGCATTATTTAATTACTTTGCTGCATTATTTAAGGACTCTGCTGCGGTATTTAAGGACTCTGCTGCATTATTTAAGGACTTTGATGCATTATTTAAGGACACTGCTGCAGAATTTAAGGAATCTGCTTCATTATTTAAGGACTTTGTTGCATTATTTAAGGTCTCTGCTGCATTATTTAAGGACTCTGCTATGGTACTTAAGGACTTTGCTGCATTATTTAAGGACTCTGCTGCATTATTTAAGAACTTTGTTGCATTATTTAAGGACTCTGCTGCATTATTTAAGGACTTTGTTGCATTATGTAAGGACTCTGCTGCATTATTTAAGGACTTTGCTGCATTATTTAAGGACTCTGCTGCATAATTTAAGGACTTTATTGCATTATTTTAGGATCCTGCTGCATTATTTAATGACTCTGCTGAAGCATTTGAGGACTCAGCTGCATTATTAAAGGTCTCTGCTGCATTATTTAAGGATCCTGCTGAAGCATTTGAGGACTCAGCTGCATTATTTAAGGACTTTGCTGCATTATTTAACGACTCTGCTGCGTTATTTAAGGACTCTGCTGCATTATGTAAGAACTTTGCTGCATTATTTAAGGACTCTTCTGCATTATTTAATGACTCTGCTGAAGTATTTGAGGACTCAGCTGCATTATTTAAGGACTCTGCTGCATTATTTAAGGAATTTGCTGCATTATTTAAGGACTCTGCTGCGTTATTTAAGGACTCTGCTGCATTATTTAAGGACTTTGATGCATTATTTAAGGATGCTGCTGCAGAATTTAAGGAATCTGCTGCATTATTTAAGGACTTTGTTGCATTATTTAAGGTCTCTGCTGCATTATTTAAGGACTCTGCTGTGGTATTTAAGGACTCTGCTGCATTATTTAAGGAATTTGTTGCATTATTTAAGGACGCTGCTGCATTATTTAAGGACTTTGTTGCATTATTTAAGGACTCTGCTGCAGTATTTAATGACTCTGCTGAAGCATTTGGGGACTCAGATGCATTATTTAAGGACTCTGCTGCATTATGTAAGGGCTTTGCTGCTTTATTTAAGGACTCTTTTGCATTATTTAAGGACTTTGTTGCATTATTTAAGGACTCTGCTGCATTATTTAAGGACTATGTTGCATTATGTTAGAAGTCTGCTGCATTATTTAAGGACTTTGCTGCATTATTTAAGGACTCTGCTGCATTATTTAAGGAATTTATTGCATTATTTAAGGACTCTGCTGCATTATTTAATGACTCTGCTGAAGCATTTGAGGACTCAGCTGCATTATTTAAGGTCTCTGCTGTATTATTTAAGGACTCTGCTGCATTATTTAATGACTCTGCTGCGGTATTTAAGGACTCTGCTGCATTATTTAAGGACTTTGCTGCATTATTTAAGGACTGCTGCGTTATTTAAGGACTCTGCTGCATTATTTAAGACTTTGCTGCATTATTTAAGGACTCTGCTGCAGTGTTTAATGACTCTGCTGAAGCAATTGGGGACTCAGATGCATTGTTTAAGGACTCTGCTGCATTATGTAAGGACTTTGCTGCTTTATTTAAGGACTTTGCTGCATTATTTAAGGACTTTGTTGCATTATTTAAGGACTCTGCTGCATTATTTAAGGACTTTGTTGCATTATTTAAGGACTCTGCCGCATTATTTAAGGACTATGCTTTGGTATTTAAGGACTCTGCTGCATTATTTAAGGACTTTGCTGCATTATTTAAGGACTCTGCTGCATTATTTAATTACTTTGCTGCATTATTTAAGGACTCTGCTGCGGTATTTAAGGACTCTGCTGCATTATTTAAGGACTTTGATGCATTATTTAAGGACACTGCTGCAGAATTTAAGGAATCTGCTTCATTATTTAAGGACTTTGTTGCATTATTTAAGGTCTCTGCTGCATTATTTAAGGACTCTGCTATGGTACTTAAGGACTTTGCTGCATTATTTAAGGACTCTGCTGCATTATTTAAGAACTTTGTTGCATTATTTAAGGACTCTGCTGCATTATTTAAGGACTTTGATGCATTATGTAAGGACTCTGCTGCATTATTTAAGGACTTTGCTGCATTATTTAAGGACTCTGCTGCATAATTTAAGGACTTTATTGCATTATTTTAGGATCCTGCTGCATTATTTAATGACTCTGCTGAAGCATTTGAGGACTCAGCTGCATTATTAAAGGTCTCTGCTGCATTATTTAAGGATCCTGCTGAAGCATTTGAGGACTCAGCTGCATTATTTAAGGACTTTGCTGCATTATTTAACGACTCTGCTGCGTTATTTAAGGACTCTGCTGCATTATGTAAGAACTTTGCTGCATTATTTAAGGACTCTTCTGCATTATTTAATGACTCTGCTGAAGTATTTGAGGACTCAGCTGCATTATTTAAGGACTCTGCTGCATTATTTAAGGAATTTGCTGCATTATTTAAGGACTCTGCTGCGTTATTTAAGGACTCTGCTGCATTATTTAAGGACTTTGATGCATTATTTAAGGATGCTGCTGCATAATTTAAGGAATCTGCTGCATTATTTAAGGACTTTGTTGCATTATTTAAGGTCTCTGCTGCATTATTTAAGGACTCTGCTGTGGTATTTAAGGACTCTGCTGCATTATTTAAGGAATTTGTTGCATTATTTAAGGACGCTGCTGCATTATTTAAGGACTTTGTTGCATTATTTAAGGTCTCTGCTGTAGTATTTAATGACTCTGCTGAAGCATTTGGGCACTCAGATGCATTATATAAGGACTCTGCTGCATTATGTAAGGGCTTTGCTGCTTTATTTAAGGACTCTTTTGCATTATTTAAGGACTTTGTTGCATTATTTAAGGACTCTGCTGCATTATTTAAGGAGTTTGTTGCATTATGTAAGCACTCTGCTGCATTATTTAAGGACTTTGCTGCATTATTTAAGGACTCTGCTGCATAATTTAAGGACTTTATTGCATTATTTAAGGATCCTGCTGCATTATTTAAGGATCCTGCTGAAGCATTTGAGGACTCAGCTGCATTACTTAAGGACTTTGCTGCATTATTTAACGACTCTGCTGCATTATCTAAGGACTCTGCTGCTTTATTTAAGGACTTTCCTGCATTATTTAAGGAGTCTTCTGCATTATTTAATGACTCTGCTGAAGCATTTGAGGACTCAGCTGCATTATTTAAGGACTCTGCTGCATTATTTAAGGACTTTGCTGCATTATTTAATGACTCTGCTGAAGCATTTGAGGACTCAGCTGCATTATTTAAGGACTCTGCTGCATTATTTAAGGAATTTGCTGCATTATTTAAGGACTCTGCTGCGGTATTTAAGGACTCTGCTGCATTATTTAAGGACTTTGATGCATTATTTAAGGACGCTGCTGCAGAATTTAAGGAATCTGCTGCATTATTTAAGGACTTTGTTGCATTATTTAAGGTCTCTGCTGCATTATTTAAGGACTCTGCTGTGGTATTTAAGGACTCTGCTGCATTATTTAAGGAATTTGTTGCATTATTTAAGGACGCTGCTGCATTATTTAAGGAATTTGTTGCATTATTTAAGGACTTTGCTGCATTAATTAAGGACTTTGCTGCATTACTTAAGGACTCTGCTGCATTATTTAATTACTTGCTGCATTATTTAAGGACTCTGCTGCTGTGTTTATGAACTCTGCTGCATTATTTAAGGACTTTGCTGCATTATTTTAGGACTCTGCTGCATTATTTAAGGACTTTGCTGTATTATTTAAGGACTCTACTGCATTATTTAAGGACTTTGTTGCATTATTTAAGGACTCTGCTGCATTATTTAAGGACTTTGCTGTATTATTTAAGGACTCTGCTGCATTATTTAAGGACTTTTTTGCATTATTTAAGGACTCTGCTGCATTATTTAAGGACTTTGCTGCATTATTTAAGGACTCTGTTGCATTATTTAAGGACTTTATTGCATTATTTAATGACTCTGCTGCATTATTTAAGGAATTTGCTGCATTATTTAAGGACTCTGCTGCATTATTTAAGGACTTTGCTGCATTATTTAATGACTCTGCTGCATTATTTAAGGACTTTGTTGTATTATTTAAGGACTTTGCTGCATTATTTAAGGACTCTGCTGCGGTATTTAAGGACTCTGCTGCATTAGTTAAGGACTTTGTTGCATTATTTAAGGACTCTGCTGCATTATTTAAGGACTTTGTTGCATTATTTAAGGACTCTGCTGCATTATTTAAGGACTTTGCTGCATTATTTAAGGACTATGCTGTGGTACTTAAGGACTCTGCTGTATTATTTAAGGACTTTGCTGCATTATTTAAGGACTCTGCTGCATTATTTAATGACTTTGTTGCATTATATAAGGACTCTGCTGCATTATTTAAGGACTATGTTGCATTATGTTAGAAGTCTGCTGCATTATTTAAGGACTTTGCTGCATTATTTAAGGACTCTGCTGCATTATTTAAGGACTTTATTGCATTATTTAAGGACTCTGCTGCATTATTTAATGACTCTGCTGAAGCATTTGAGGACTCAGCTGCATTATTTAAGGTCTCTGCTGTATTATTTAAGGACTCTGCTGCATTATTTAATGACTCTGCTGCGGTATTTAAGGACTCTGCTGCATTATTTAAGGACTTTGCTGCATTATTTAAGGACTGCTGCGTTATTTAAGGACTCTGCTGCATTATTTAAGACTTTGCTGCATTATTTAAGGACTCTGCTGCAGTGTTTAATGACTCTGCTGAAGCAATTGGGGACTCAGATGCATTGTTTAAGGACTCTGCTGCATTATGTAAGGACTTTGCTGCTTTATTTAAGGACTTTGCTGCATTATTTAAGGACTTTGTTGCATTATTTAAGGACTCTGCTGCATTATTTAAGGACTTTGTTGCATTATTTAAGGACTCTGCCGCATTATTTAAGGACTATGCTTTGGTATTTAAGGACTCTGCTGCATTATTTAAGGACTTTGCTGCATTATTTAAGGACTCTGCTGCGGTATTTAAGGACTCTGCTGCATTATTTAAGGACTTTGATGCATTATTTAAGGACACTGCTGCAGAATTTAAGGAATCTGCTTCATTATTTAAGGACTTTGTTGCATTATTTAAGGTCTCTGCTGCATTATTTAAGGACTCTGCTATGGTACTTAAGGACTTTGCTGCATTATTTAAGGACTCTGCTGCATTATTTAAGAACTTTGTTGCATTATTTAAGGACTCTGCTGCATTATTTAAGGACTTTGTTGCATTATGTAAGGACTCTGCTGCATTATTTAAGGACTTTGCTGCATTATTTAAGGACTCTGCTGCATAATTTAAGGACTTTATTGCATTATTTTAGGATCCTGCTGCATTATTTAATGACTCTGCTGAAGCATTTGAGGACTCAGCTGCATTATTAAAGGTCTCTGCTGCATTATTTAAGGATCCTGCTGAAGCATTTGAGGACTCAGCTGCATTATTTAAGGACTTTGCTGCATTATTTAACGACTCTGCTGCGTTATTTAAGGACTCTGCTGCATTATGTAAGAATTTTGCTGCATTATTTAAGGACTCTTCTGCATTATTTAATGACTCTGCTGAAGTATTTGAGGACTCAGCTGCATTATTTAAGGTCTCTGCTGCATTATTTAAGGACTCTGCTGTGGTATTTAAGGACTCTGCTGCATTATTTAAGGAATTTGTTGCATTATTTAAGGACGCTGCTGCATTATTTAAGGACTTTGTTGCATTATTTAAGGACTCTGCTGCAGTATTTAATGACTCTGCTGAAGCATTTGGGGACTCAGATGCATTATTTAAGGACTCTGCTGCATTATGTAAGGGCTTTGCTGCTTTATTTAAGGACTCTTTTGCATTATTTAAGGACTTTGTTGCATTATTTAAGGACTCTGCTGCATTATTTAAGGACTATGTTGCATTATGTTAGAAGTCTGCTGCATTATTTAAGGACTTTGCTGCATTATTTAAGGACTCTGCTGCATTATTTAAGGAATTTATTGCATTATTTAAGGACTCTGCTGCATTATTTAATGACTCTGCTGAAGCATTTGAGGACTCAGCTGCATTATTTAAGGTCTCTGCTGTATTATTTAAGGACTCTGCTGCATTATTTAATGACTCTGCTGCGGTATTTAAGGACTCTGCTGCATTATTTAAGGACTTTGCTGCATTATTTAAGGACTGCTGCGTTATTTAAGGACTCTGCTGCATTATTTAAGACTTTGCTGCATTATTTAAGGACTCTGCTGCAGTGTTTAATGACTCTGCTGAAGCAATTGGGGACTCAGATGCATTGTTTAAGGACTCTGCTGCATTATGTAAGGACTTTGCTGCTTTATTTAAGGACTTTGCTGCATTATTTAAGGACTTTGTTGCATTATTTAAGGACTCTGCTGCATTATTTAAGGACTTTGTTGCATTATTTAAGGACTCTGCCGCATTATTTAAGGACTATGCTTTGGTATTTAAGGACTCTGCTGCATTATTTAAGGACTTTGCTGCATTATTTAAGGACTCTGCTGCATTATTTAATTACTTTGCTGCATTATTTAAGGACTCTGCTGCGGTATTTAAGGACTCTGCTGCATTATTTAAGGACTTTGATGCATTATTTAAGGACACTGCTGCAGAATTTAAGGAATCTGCTTCATTATTTAAGGACTTTGTTGCATTATTTAAGGTCTCTGCTGCATTATTTAAGGACTCTGCTATGGTACTTAAGGACTTTGCTGCATTATTTAAGAACTTTGTTGCATTATTTAAGGACTCTGCTGCATTATTTAAGGACTTTGATGCATTATGTAAGGACTCTGCTGCATTATTTAAGGACTTTGCTGCATTATTTAAGGACTCTGCTGCATAATTTAAGGACTTTATTGCATTATTTTAGGATCCTGCTGCATTATTTAATGACTCTGCTGAAGCATTTGAGGACTCAGCTGCATTATTAAAGGTCTCTGCTGCATTATTTAAGGATCCTGCTGAAGCATTTGAGGACTCAGCTGCATTATTTAAGGACTTTGCTGCATTATTTAACGACTCTGCTGCGTTATTTAAGGACTCTGCTGCATTATGTAAGAACTTTGCTGCATTATTTAAGGACTCTTCTGCATTATTTAATGACTCTGCTGAAGTATTTGAGGACTCAGCTGCATTATTTAAGGACTCTGCTGCATTATTTAAGGAATTTGCTGCATTATTTAAGGACTCTGCTGCGTTATTTAAGGACTCTGCTGCATTATTTAAGGACTTTGATGCATTATTTAAGGATGCTGCTGCATAATTTAAGGAATCTGCTGCATTATTTAAGGACTTTGTTGCATTATTTAAGGTCTCTGCTGCATTATTTAAGGACTCTGCTGTGGTATTTAAGGACTCTGCTGCATTATTTAAGGAATTTGTTGCATTATTTAAGGACGCTGCTGCATTATTTAAGGACTTTGTTGCATTATTTAAGGACTCTGCTGCAGTATTTAATGACTCTGCTGAAGCATTTGGGGACTCAGATGCATTATTTAAGGACTCTGCTGCATTATGTAAGGGCTTTGCTGCTTTATTTAAGGACTCTTTTGCATTATTTAAGGACTTTGTTGCATTATTTAAGGACTCTGCTGCATTATTTAAGGACTTTGTTGCATTATTTAAGGACGCTGCTGCAGAATTTAAGGAATCTGCTGCATTATTTAAGGACTTTGTCGCATTATTTAAGGTCTCTGCTGCATTATTTAAGGACTCTGCTATGGTACTTAACGACTTTGCTGCATTATTTAAGGACTTTGCTGCATTATTTAAGGACTTTGATGCATTATTTAAGAACTTTGTTGCATTATTTAAGGACTCTGCTGCATTATTTAAGGAGTTTGTTGCATTATGTAAGGACTCTGCTGCATTATTTAAGGACTTTGCTGCATTATTTAAGGACTCTGCTGCATAATTTAAGGACTTTATTGCATTATTTAAGGATCCTGCTGCATTATTTAAGGATCCTGCTGAAGCATTTGAGGACTCAGCTGCATTATTTAAGGACTTTGCTGCATTATTTAACGACTCTGCTGCATTATCTAAGGACTCTGCTGCTTTATTTAAGGACTTTCCTGCATTATTTAAGGAGTCTTCTGCATTATTTAATGACTCTGCTGAAGCATTTGAGGACTCAGCTGCATTATTTAAGGACTCTGCTGCATTATTTAAGGACTTTGCTGCATTATTTAATGACTCTGCTGAAGCATTTGAGGACTCAGCTGCATTATTTAAGGACTCTGCTGCATTATTTAAGGAATTTGCTGCATTATTTAAGGACTCTGCTGCGGTATTTAAGGACGCTGCTGCAGAATTTAAGGAATCTGCTGCATTATTTAAGGACTTTGTTGCATTATTTAAGGTCTCTGCTGCATTATTTAAGGACTCTGCTGTGGTATTTAAGGACTCTGCTGCATTATTTAAGGAATTTGTTGCATTATTTAAGGACGCTGCTGCATTATTTAAGGAATTTGTTGCATTATTTAAGGACTTTGCTGCATTAATTAAGGACTTTGCTGCATTACTTAAGGACTCTGCTGCATTATTTAATTACTTGCTGCATTATTTAAGGACTCTGCTGCTGTGTTTATGAACTCTGCTGCATTATTTAAGGACTTTGCTGCATTATTTTAGGACTCTGCTGCATTATTTAAGGACTTTGCTGTATTATTTAAGGACTCTACTGCATTATTTAAGGACTTTGTTGCATTATTTAAGGACTCTGCTGCATTATTTAAGGACTTTGCTGTATTATTTAAGGACTCTGCTGCATTATTTAAGGACTTTTTTGCATTATTTAAGGACTCTGCTGCATTATTTAAGGACTTTGCTGCATTATTTAAGGACTCTGTTGCATTATTTAAGGACTTTATTGCATTATTTAATGACTCTGCTGCATTATTTAAGGAATTTGCTGCATTATTTAAGGACTCTGCTGCATTATTTAAGGACTTTGCTGCATTATTTAATGACTCTGCTGCATTATTTAAGGACTTTGTTGTATTATTTAAGGACTTTGCTGCATTATTTAAGGACTCTGCTGCGGTATTTAAGGACTCTGCTGCATTAGTTAAGGACTTTGTTGCATTATTTAAGGACTCTGCTGCATTATTTAAGGACTTTGTTGCATTATTTAAGGACTCTGCTGCATTATTTAAGGACTTTGCTGCATTATTTAAGGACTATGCTGTGGTACTTAAGGACTCTGCTGTATTATTTAAGGACTTTGCTGCATTATTTAAGGACTCTGCTGCATTATTTAATGACTTTGTTGCATTATATAAGGACTCTGCTGCATTATTTAAGGACTATGTTGCATTATGTTAGAAGTCTGCTGCATTATTTAAGGACTTTGCTGCATTATTTAAGGACTCTGCTGCATTATTTAAGGACTTTATTGCATTATTTAAGGACTCTGCTGCATTATTTAATGACTCTGCTGAAGCATTTGAGGACTCAGCTGCATTATTTAAGGTCTCTGCTGTATTATTTAAGGACTCTGCTGCATTATTTAATGACTCTGCTGCGGTATTTAAGGACTCTGCTGCATTATTTAAGGACTTTGCTGCATTATTTAAGGACTGCTGCGTTATTTAAGGACTCTGCTGCATTATTTAAGACTTTGCTGCATTATTTAAGGACTCTGCTGCAGTGTTTAATGACTCTGCTGAAGCAATTGGGGACTCAGATGCATTGTTTAAGGACTCTGCTGCATTATGTAAGGACTTTGCTGCTTTATTTAAGGACTTTGCTGCATTATTTAAGGACTTTGTTGCATTATTTAAGGACTCTGCTGCATTATTTAAGGACTTTGTTGCATTATTTAAGGACTCTGCCGCATTATTTAAGGACTATGCTTTGGTATTTAAGGACTCTGCTGCATTATTTAAGGACTTTGCTGCATTATTTAAGGACTCTGCTGCGGTATTTAAGGACTCTGCTGCATTATTTAAGGACTTTGATGCATTATTTAAGGACACTGCTGCAGAATTTAAGGAATCTGCTTCATTATTTAAGGACTTTGTTGCATTATTTAAGGTCTCTGCTGCATTATTTAAGGACTCTGCTATGGTACTTAAGGACTTTGCTGCATTATTTAAGGACTCTGCTGCATTATTTAAGAACTTTGTTGCATTATTTAAGGACTCTGCTGCATTATTTAAGGACTTTGTTGCATTATGTAAGGACTCTGCTGCATTATTTAAGGACTTTGCTGCATTATTTAAGGACTCTGCTGCATAATTTAAGGACTTTATTGCATTATTTTAGGATCCTGCTGCATTATTTAATGACTCTGCTGAAGCATTTGAGGACTCAGCTGCATTATTAAAGGTCTCTGCTGCATTATTTAAGGATCCTGCTGAAGCATTTGAGGACTCAGCTGCATTATTTAAGGACTTTGCTGCATTATTTAACGACTCTGTTGCGTTATTTAAGGACTCTGCTGCATTATGTAAGAATTTTGCTGCATTATTTAAGGACTCTTCTGCATTATTTAATGACTCTGCTGAAGTATTTGAGGACTCAGCTGCATTATTTAAGGTCTCTGCTGCATTATTTAAGGACTCTGCTGTGGTATTTAAGGACTCTGCTGCATTATTTAAGGAATTTGTTGCATTATTTAAGGACGCTGCTGCATTATTTAAGGACTTTGTTGCATTATTTAAGGACTCTGCTGCAGTATTTAATGACTCTGCTGAAGCATTTGGGGACTCAGATGCATTATTTAAGGACTCTGCTGCATTATGTAAGGGCTTTGCTGCTTTATTTAAGGACTCTTTTGCATTATTTAAGGACTTTGTTGCATTATTTAAGGACTCTGCTGCATTATTTAAGGACTATGTTGCATTATGTTAGAAGTCTGCTGCATTATTTAAGGACTTTGCTGCATTATTTAAGGACTCTGCTGCATTATTTAAGGAATTTATTGCATTATTTAAGGACTCTGCTGCATTATTTAATGACTCTGCTGAAGCATTTGAGGACTCAGCTGCATTATTTAAGGTCTCTGCTGTATTATTTAAGGACTCTGCTGCATTATTTAATGACTCTGCTGCGGTATTTAAGGACTCTGCTGCATTATTTAAGGACTTTGCTGCATTATTTAAGGACTGCTGCGTTATTTAAGGACTCTGCTGCATTATTTAAGACTTTGCTGCATTATTTAAGGACTCTGCTGCAGTGTTTAATGACTCTGCTGAAGCAATTGGGGACTCAGATGCATTGTTTAAGGACTCTGCTGCATTATGTAAGGACTTTGCTGCTTTATTTAAGGACTTTGCTGCATTATTTAAGGACTTTGTTGCATTATTTAAGGACTCTGCTGCATTATTTAAGGACTTTGTTGCATTATTTAAGGACTCTGCCGCATTATTTAAGGACTATGCTTTGGTATTTAAGGACTCTGCTGCATTATTTAAGGACTTTGCTGCATTATTTAAGGACTCTGCTGCATTATTTAATTACTTTGCTGCATTATTTAAGGACTCTGCTGCGGTATTTAAGGACTCTGCTGCATTATTTCAGGACTTTGATGCATTATTTAAGGACACTGCTGCAGAATTTAAGGAATCTGCTTCATTATTTAAGGACTTTGTTGCATTATTTAAGGTCTCTGCTGCATTATTTAAGGACTCTGCTATGGTACTTAAGGACTTTGCTGCATTATTTAAGAACTTTGTTGCATTATTTAAGGACTCTGCTGCATTATTTAAGGACTTTGATGCATTATGTAAGGACTCTGCTGCATTATTTAAGGACTTTGCTGCATTATTTAAGGACTCTGCTGCATAATTTAAGGACTTTATTGCATTATTTTAGGATCCTGCTGCATTATTTAATGACTCTGCTGAAGCATTTGAGGACTCAGCTGCATTATTTAAGGTCTCTGCTGTATTATTTAAGGACTCTGCTGCATTATTTAATGACTCTGCTGCGGTATTTAAGGACTCTGCTGCATTATTTAAGGACTTTGCTGCATTATTTAAGGACTGCTGCGTTATTTAAGGACTCTGCTGCATTATTTAAGACTTTGCTGCATTATTTAAGGACTCTGCTGCAGTGTTTAATGACTCTGCTGAAGCAATTGGGGACTCAGATGCATTGTTTAAGGACTCTGCTGCATTATGTAAGGACTTTGCTGCTTTATTTAAGGACTTTGCTGCATTATTTAAGGACTTTGTTGCATTATTTAAGGACTCTGCTGCATTATTTAAGGACTTTGTTGCATTATTTAAGGACTCTGCCGCATTATTTAAGGACTATGCTTTGGTATTTAAGGACTCTGCTGCATTATTTAAGGACTTTGCTGCATTATTTAAGGACTCTGCTGCGGTATTTAAGGACTCTGCTGCATTATTTAAGGACTTTGATGCATTATTTAAGGACACTGCTGCAGAATTTAAGGAATCTGCTTCATTATTTAAGGACTTTGTTGCATTATTTAAGGTCTCTGCTGCATTATTTAAGGACTCTGCTATGGTACTTAAGGACTTTGCTGCATTATTTAAGGACTCTGCTGCATTATTTAAGAACTTTGTTGCATTATTTAAGGACTCTGCTGCATTATTTAAGGACTTTGTTGCATTATGTAAGGACTCTGCTGCATTATTTAAGGACTTTGCTGCATTATTTAAGGACTCTGCTGCATAATTTAAGGACTTTATTGCATTATTTTAGGATCCTGCTGCATTATTTAATGACTCTGCTGAAGCATTTGAGGACTCAGCTGCATTATTAAAGGTCTCTGCTGCATTATTTAAGGATCCTGCTGAAGCATTTGAGGACTCAGCTGCATTATTTAAGGACTTTGCTGCATTATTTAACGACTCTGTTGCGTTAATTAAGGACTCTGCTGCATTATGTAAGAATTTTGCTGCATTATTTAAGGACTCTTCTGCATTATTTAATGACTCTGCTGAAGTATTTGAGGACTCAGCTGCATTATTTAAG
Source organism: Phyllobates terribilis (assembly GCF_046119375.1). Lineage (NCBI taxonomy): Eukaryota > Metazoa > Chordata > Amphibia > Anura > Dendrobatidae > Phyllobates > Phyllobates terribilis. The sequence goes on from NW_027363178.1 coordinate 619,571, forward strand.
GTCTCTGCTGCATTATTTAAGGACTCTGCTGTGGTATTTAAGGACTCTGCTGCATTATTTAAGGAATTTGTTGCATTATTTAAGGACGCTGCTGCATTATTTAAGGACTTTGTTGCATTATTTAAGGACTCTGCTGCAGTATTTAATGACTCTGCTGAAGCATTTGGGGACTCAGATGCATTATTTAAGGACTCTGCTGCATTATGTAAGGGCTTTGCTGCTTTATTTAAGGACTCTTTTGCATTATTTAAGGACTTTGTTGCATTATTTAAGGACTCTGCTGCATTATTTAAGGACTATGTTGCATTATGTTAGAAGTCTGCTGCATTATTTAAGGACTTTGCTGCATTATTTAAGGACTCTGCTGCATTATTTAAGGAATTTATTGCATTATTTAAGGACTCTGCTGCATTATTTAATGACTCTGCTGAAGCATTTGAGGACTCAGCTGCATTATTTAAGGTCTCTGCTGTATTATTTAAGGACTCTGCTGCATTATTTAATGACTCTGCTGCGGTATTTAAGGACTCTGCTGCATTATTTAAGGACTTTGCTGCATTATTTAAGGACTGCTGCGTTATTTAAGGACTCTGCTGCATTATTTAAGACTTTGCTGCATTATTTAAGGACTCTGCTGCAGTGTTTAATGACTCTGCTGAAGCAATTGGGGACTCAGATGCATTGTTTAAGGACTCTGCTGCATTATGTAAGGACTTTGCTGCTTTATTTAAGGACTTTGCTGCATTATTTAAGGACTTTGTTGCATTATTTAAGGACTCTGCTGCATTATTTAAGGACTTTGTTGCATTATTTAAGGACTCTGCTGCATTATTTAAGGACTTTGCTGCATTATTTAAGGACTCTGCTGCATTATTTAATTACTTTGCTGCATTATTTAAGGACTCTGCTGCGGTATTTAAGGACTCTGCTGCATTATTTAAGGACTTTGATGCATTATTTAAGGACACTGCTGCAGAATTTAAGGAATCTGCTTCATTATTTAAGGACTTTGTTGCATTATTTAAGGTCTCTGCTGCATTATTTAAGGACTCTGCTATGGTACTTAAGGACTTTGCTGCATTATTTAAGAACTTTGTTGCATTATTTAAGGACTCTGCTGCATTATTTAACGACTTTGATGCATTATGTAAGGACTCTGCTGCATTATTTAAGGACTTTGCTGCATTATTTAAGGACTCTGCTGCATAATTTAAGGACTTTATTGCATTATTTTAGGATCCTGCTGCATTATTTAATGACTCTGCTGAAGCATTTGAGGACTCAGCTGCATTATTAAAGGTCTCTGCTGCATTATTTAAGGATCCTGCTGAAGCATTTGAGGACTCAGCTGCATTATTTAAGGACTTTGCTGCATTATTTAACGACTCTGCTGCGTTATTTAAGGACTCTGCTGCATTATGTAAGAACTTTGCTGCATTATTTAAGGACTCTTCTGCATTATTTAATGACTCTGCTGAAGTATTTGAGGACTCAGCTGCATTATTTAAGGACTCTGCTGCATTATTTAAGGAATTTGCTGCATTATTTAAGGACTCTGCTGCGTTATTTAAGGACTCTGCTGCATTATTTAAGGACTTTGATGCATTATTTAAGGATGCTGCTGCATAATTTAAGGAATCTGCTGCATTATTTAAGGACTTTGTTGCATTATTTAAGGTCTCTGCTGCATTATTTAAGGACTCTGCTGTGGTATTTAAGGACTCTGCTGCATTATTTAAGGAATTTGTTGCATTATTTAAGGATGCTGCTGCATTATTTAAGGACTTTGTTGCATTATTTAAGGTCTCTGCTGTAGTATTTAATGACTCTGCTGAAGCATTTGGGCACTCAGATGCATTATATAAGGACTCTGCTGCATTATATAAGGGCTTTGCTGCTTTATTTAAGGACTCTTTTGCATTATTTAAGGACTTTGTTGCATTATTTAAGGACTCTGCTGCATTATTTAAGGAGTTTGTTGCATTATGTAAGCACTCTGCTGCATTATTTAAGGACTTTGCTGCATTATTTAAGGACTCTGCTGCATAATTTAAGGACTTTATTGCATTATTTAAGGATCCTGCTGCATTATTTAAGGATCCTGCTGAAGCATTTGAGGACTCAGCTGCATTATTTAAGGACTTTGCTGCATTATTTAACGACTCTGCTGCATTATCTAAGGACTCTGCTGCTTTATTTAAGGACTTTCCTGCATTATTTAAGGAGTCTTCTGCATTATTTAATGACTCTGCTGAAGCATTTGAGGACTCAGCTGCATTATTTAAGGACTCTGCTGCATTATTTAAGGACTTTGCTGCATTATTTAATGACTCTGCTGAAGCATTTGAGGACTCAGCTGCATTATTTAAGGACTCTGCTGCATTATTTAAGGAATTTGCTGCATTATTTAAGGACTCTGCTGCGGTATTTAAGGACGCTGCTGCAGAATTTAAGGAATCTGCTGCATTATTTAAGGACTTTGTTGCATTATTTAAGGTCTCTGCTGCATTATTTAAGGACTCTGCTGTGGTATTTAAGGACTCTGCTGCATTATTTAAGGAATTTGTTGCATTATTTAAGGACGCTGCTGCATTATTTAAGGAATTTGTTGCATTATTTAAGGACTTTGCTGCATTAATTAAGGACTTTGCTGCATTACTTAAGGACTCTGCTGCATTATTTAATTACTTGCTGCATTATTTAAGGACTCTGCTGCTGTGTTTATGAACTCTGCTGCATTATTTAAGGACTTTGCTGCATTATTTTAGGACTCTGCTGCATTATTTAAGGACTTTGCTGTATTATTTAAGGACTCTACTGCATTATTTAAGGACTTTGTTGCATTATTTAAGGACTCTGCTGCATTATTTAAGGACTTTGCTGTATTATTTAAGGACTCTGCTGCATTATTTAAGGACTTTTTTGCATTATTTAAGGACTCTGCTGCATTATTTAAGGACTTTGCTGCATTATTTAAGGACTCTGTTGCATTATTTAAGGACTTTATTGCATTATTTAATGACTCTGCTGCATTATTTAAGGAATTTGCTGCATTATTTAAGGACTCTGCTGCATTATTTAAGGACTTTGCTGCATTATTTAATGACTCTGCTGCATTATTTAAGGACTTTGTTGTATTATTTAAGGACTTTGCTGCATTATTTAAGGACTCTGCTGCGGTATTTAAGGACTCTGCTGCATTAGTTAAGGACTTTGTTGCATTATTTAAGGACTCTGCTGCATTATTTAAGGACTTTGTTGCATTATTTAAGGACTCTGCTGCATTATTTAAGGACTTTGCTGCATTATTTAAGGACTATGCTGTGGTACTTAAGGACTCTGCTGTATTATTTAAGGACTTTGCTGCATTATTTAAGGACTCTGCTGCATTATTTAATGACTTTGTTGCATTATATAAGGACTCTGCTGCATTATTTAAGGACTATGTTGCATTATGTTAGAAGTCTGCTGCATTATTTAAGGACTTTGCTGCATTATTTAAGGACTCTGCTGCATTATTTAAGGACTTTATTGCATTATTTAAGGACTCTGCTGCATTATTTAATGACTCTGCTGAAGCATTTGAGGACTCAGCTGCATTATTTAAGGTCTCTGCTGTATTATTTAAGGACTCTGCTGCATTATTTAATGACTCTGCTGCGGTATTTAAGGACTCTGCTGCATTATTTAAGGACTTTGCTGCATTATTTAAGGACTGCTGCGTTATTTAAGGACTCTGCTGCATTATTTAAGACTTTGCTGCATTATTTAAGGACTCTGCTGCAGTGTTTAATGACTCTGCTGAAGCAATTGGGGACTCAGATGCATTGTTTAAGGACTCTGCTGCATTATGTAAGGACTTTGCTGCTTTATTTAAGGACTTTGCTGCATTATTTAAGGACTTTGTTGCATTATTTAAGGACTCTGCTGCATTATTTAAGGACTTTGTTGCATTATTTAAGGACTCTGCCGCATTATTTAAGGACTATGCTTTGGTATTTAAGGACTCTGCTGCATTATTTAAGGACTTTGCTGCATTATTTAAGGACTCTGCTGCGGTATTTAAGGACTCTGCTGCATTATTTAAGGACTTTGATGCATTATTTAAGGACACTGCTGCAGAATTTAAGGAATCTGCTTCATTATTTAAGGACTTTGTTGCATTATTTAAGGTCTCTGCTGCATTATTTAAGGACTCTGCTATGGTACTTAAGGACTTTGCTGCATTATTTAAGGACTCTGCTGCATTATTTAAGAACTTTGTTGCATTATTTAAGGACTCTGCTGCATTATTTAAGGACTTTGTTGCATTATGTAAGGACTCTGCTGCATTATTTAAGGACTTTGCTGCATTATTTAAGGACTCTGCTGCATAATTTAAGGACTTTATTGCATTATTTTAGGATCCTGCTGCATTATTTAATGACTCTGCTGAAGCATTTGAGGACTCAGCTGCATTATTAAAGGTCTCTGCTGCATTATTTAAGGATCCTGCTGAAGCATTTGAGGACTCAGCTGCATTATTTAAGGACTTTGCTGCATTATTTAACGACTCTGTTGCGTTATTTAAGGACTCTGCTGCATTATGTAAGAATTTTGCTGCATTATTTAAGGACTCTTCTGCATTATTTAATGACTCTGCTGAAGTATTTGAGGACTCAGCTGCATTATTTAAGGTCTCTGCTGCATTATTTAAGGACTCTGCTGTGGTATTTAAGGACTCTGCTGCATTATTTAAGGAATTTGTTGCATTATTTAAGGACGCTGCTGCATTATTTAAGGACTTTGTTGCATTATTTAAGGACTCTGCTGCAGTATTTAATGACTCTGCTGAAGCATTTGGGGACTCAGATGCATTATTTAAGGACTCTGCTGCATTATGTAAGGGCTTTGCTGCTTTATTTAAGGACTCTTTTGCATTATTTAAGGACTTTGTTGCATTATTTAAGGACTCTGCTGCATTATTTAAGGACTATGTTGCATTATGTTAGAAGTCTGCTGCATTATTTAAGGACTTTGCTGCATTATTTAAGGACTCTGCTGCATTATTTAAGGAATTTATTGCATTATTTAAGGACTCTGCTGCATTATTTAATGACTCTGCTGAAGCATTTGAGGACTCAGCTGCATTATTTAAGGTCTCTGCTGTATTATTTAAGGACTCTGCTGCATTATTTAATGACTCTGCTGCGGTATTTAAGGACTCTGCTGCATTATTTAAGGACTTTGCTGCATTATTTAAGGACTGCTGCGTTATTTAAGGACTCTGCTGCATTATTTAAGACTTTGCTGCATTATTTAAGGACTCTGCTGCAGTGTTTAATGACTCTGCTGAAGCAATTGGGGACTCAGATGCATTGTTTAAGGACTCTGCTGCATTATGTAAGGACTTTGCTGCTTTATTTAAGGACTTTGCTGCATTATTTAAGGACTTTGTTGCATTATTTAAGGACTCTGCTGCATTATTTAAGGACTTTGTTGCATTATTTAAGGACTCTGCCGCATTATTTAAGGACTATGCTTTGGTATTTAAGGACTCTGCTGCATTATTTAAGGACTTTGCTGCATTATTTAAGGACTCTGCTGCATTATTTAATTACTTTGCTGCATTATTTAAGGACTCTGCTGCGGTATTTAAGGACTCTGCTGCATTATTTAAGGACTTTGATGCATTATTTAAGGACACTGCTGCAGAATTTAAGGAATCTGCTTCATTATTTAAGGACTTTGTTGCATTATTTAAGGTCTCTGCTGCATTATTTAAGGACTCTGCTATGGTACTTAAGGACTTTGCTGCATTATTTAAGAACTTTGTTGCATTATTTAAGGACTCTGCTGCATTATTTAAGGACTTTGATGCATTATGTAAGGACTCTGCTGCATTATTTAAGGACTTTGCTGCGTTATTTAAGGACTCTGCTGCATAATTTAAGGACTTTATTGCATTATTTTAGGATCCTGCTGCATTATTTAATGACTCTGCTGAAGCATTTGAGGACTCAGCTGCATTATTTAAGGTCTCTGCTGTATTATTTAAGGACTCTGCTGCATTATTTAATGACTCTGCTGCGGTATTTAAGGACTCTGCTGCATTATTTAAGGACTTTGCTGCATTATTTAAGGACTGCTGCGTTATTTAAGGACTCTGCTGCATTATTTAAGACTTTGCTGCATTATTTAAGGACTCTGCTGCAGTGTTTAATGACTCTGCTGAAGCAATTGGGGACTCAGATGCATTGTTTAAGGACTCTGCTGCATTATGTAAGGACTTTGCTGCTTTATTTAAGGACTTTGCTGCATTATTTAAGGACTTTGTTGCATTATTTAAGGACTCTGCTGCATTATTTAAGGACTTTGTTGCATTATTTAAGGACTCTGCCGCATTATTTAAGGACTATGCTTTGGTATTTAAGGACTCTGCTGCATTATTTAAGGACTTTGCTGCATTATTTAAGGACTCTGCTGCATTATTTAATTACTTTGCTGCATTATTTAAGGACTCTGCTGCGGTATTTAAGGACTCTGCTGCATTATTTAAGGACTTTGATGCATTATTTAAGGACACTGCTGCAGAATTTAAGGAATCTGCTTCATTATTTAAGGACTTTGTTGCATTATTTAAGGTCTCTGCTGCATTATTTAAGGACTCTGCTATGGTACTTAAGGACTTTGCTGCATTATTTAAGAACTTTGTTGCATTATTTAAGGACTCTGCTGCATTATTTAAGGACTTTGATGCATTATGTAAGGACTCTGCTGCATTATTTAAGGACTTTGCTGCATTATTTAAGGACTCTGCTGCATAATTTAAGGACTTTATTGCATTATTTTAGGATCCTGCTGCATTATTTAATGACTCTGCTGAAGCATTTGAGGACTCAGCTGCATTATTTAAGGTCTCTGCTGTATTATTTAAGGACTCTGCTGCATTATTTAATGACTCTGCTGCGGTATTTAAGGACTCTGCTGCATTATTTAAGGACTTTGCTGCATTATTTAAGGACTGCTGCGTTATTTAAGGACTCTGCTGCATTATTTAAGACTTTGCTGCATTATTTAAGGACTCTGCTGCAGTGTTTAATGACTCTGCTGAAGCAATTGGGGACTCAGATGCATTGTTTAAGGACTCTGCTGCATTATGTAAGGACTTTGCTGCTTTATTTAAGGACTTTGCTGCATTATTTAAGGACTTTGTTGCATTATTTAAGGACTCTGCTGCATTATTTAAGGACTTTGTTGCATTATTTAAGGACTCTGCCGCATTATTTAAGGACTATGCTTTGGTATTTAAGGACTCTGCTGCATTATTTAAGGACTTTGCTGCATTATTTAAGGACTCTGCTGCGGTATTTAAGGACTCTGCTGCATTATTTAAGGACTTTGATGCATTATTTAAGGACACTGCTGCAGAATTTAAGGAATCTGCTTCATTATTTAAGGACTTTGTTGCATTATTTAAGGTCTCTGCTGCATTATTTAAGGACTCTGCTATGGTACTTAAGGACTTTGCTGCATTATTTAAGGACTCTGCTGCATTATTTAAGAACTTTGTTGCATTATTTAAGGACTCTGCTGCATTATTTAAGGACTTTGTTGCATTATGTAAGGACTCTGCTGCATTATTTAAGGACTTTGCTGCATTATTTAAGGACTCTGCTGCATAATTTAAGGACTTTATTGCATTATTTTAGGATCCTGCTGCATTATTTAATGACTCTGCTGAAGCATTTGAGGACTCAGCTGCATTATTAAAGGTCTCTGCTGCATTATTTAAGGATCCTGCTGAAGCATTTGAGGACTCAGCTGCATTATTTAAGGACTTTGCTGCATTATTTAACGACTCTGTTGCGTTAATTAAGGACTCTGCTGCATTATGTAAGAATTTTGCTGCATTATTTAAGGACTCTTCTGCATTATTTAATGACTCTGCTGAAGTATTTGAGGACTCAGCTGCATTATTTAAGGTCTCTGCTGCATTATTTAAGGACTCTGCTGTGGTATTTAAGGACTCTGCTGCATTATTTAAGGAATTTGTTGCATTATTTAAGGACGCTGCTGCATTATTTAAGGACTTTGTTGCATTATTTAAGGACTCTGCTGCAGTATTTAATGACTCTGCTGAAGCATTTGGGGACTCAGATGCATTATTTAAGGACTCTGCTGCATTATGTAAGGGCTTTGCTGCTTTATTTAAGGACTCTTTTGCATTATTTAAGGACTTTGTTGCATTATTTAAGGACTCTGCTGCATTATTTAAGGACTATGTTGCATTATGTTAGAAGTCTGCTGCATTATTTAAGGACTTTGCTGCATTATTTAAGGACTCTGCTGCATTATTTAAGGAATTTATTGCATTATTTAAGGACTCTGCTGCATTATTTAATGACTCTGCTGAAGCATTTGAGGACTCAGCTGCATTATTTAAGGTCTCTGCTGTATTATTTAAGGACTCTGCTGCATTATTTAATGACTCTGCTGCGGTATTTAAGGACTCTGCTGCATTATTTAAGGACTTTGCTGCATTATTTAAGGACTGCTGCGTTATTTAAGGACTCTGCTGCATTATTTAAGACTTTGCTGCATTATTTAAGGACTCTGCTGCAGTGTTTAATGACTCTGCTGAAGCAATTGGGGACTCAGATGCATTGTTTAAGGACTCTGCTGCATTATGTAAGGACTTTGCTGCTTTATTTAAGGACTTTGCTGCATTATTTAAGGACTTTGTTGCATTATTTAAGGACTCTGCTGCATTATTTAAGGACTTTGTTGCATTATTTAAGGACTCTGCTGCATTATTTAAGGACTTTGCTGCATTATTTAAGGACTCTGCTGCATTATTTAATTACTTTGCTGCATTATTTAAGGACTCTGCTGCGGTATTTAAGGACTCTGCTGCATTATTTAAGGACTTTGATGCATTATTTAAGGACACTGCTGCAGAATTTAAGGAATCTGCTTCATTATTTAAGGACTTTGTTGCATTATTTAAGGTCTCTGCTGCATTATTTAAGGACTCTGCTATGGTACTTAAGGACTTTGCTGCATTATTTAAGAACTTTGTTGCATTATTTAAGGACTCTGCTGCATTATTTAAGGACTTTGATGCATTATGTAAGGACTCTGCTGCATTATTTAAGGACTTTGCTGCATTATTTAAGGACTCTGCTGCATAATTTAAGGACTTTATTGCATTATTTTAGGATCCTGCTGCATTATTTAATGACTCTGCTGAAGCATTTGAGGACTCAGCTGCATTATTAAAGGTCTCTGCTGCATTATTTAAGGATCCTGCTGAAGCATTTGAGGACTCAGCTGCATTATTTAAGGACTTTGCTGCATTATTTAACGACTCTGCTGCGTTATTTAAGGACTCTGCTGCATTATGTAAGAACTTTGCTGCATTATTTAAGGACTCTTCTGCATTATTTAATGACTCTGCTGAAGTATTTGAGGACTCAGATGCATTATTTAAGGACTCTGCTGCATTATTTAAGGAATTTGCTGCATTATTTAAGGACTCTGCTGCGGTATTTAAGGACTCTGCTGCATTATTTAAGGACTTTGATGCATTATTTAAGGACACTGCTGCAGAATTTAAGGAATCTGCTTCATTATTTAAGGACTTTGTTGCATTATTTAAGGTCTCTGCTGCATTATTTAAGGACTCTGCTATGGTACTTAAGGACTTTGCTGCATTATTTAAGGACTCTGCTGCATTATTTAAGAACTTTGTTGCATTATTTAAGGACTCTGCTGCATTATTTAAGGACTTTGTTGCATTATGTAAGGACTCTGCTGCATTATTTAAGGACTTTGCTGCATTATTTAAGGACTCTGCTGCATAATTTAAGGACTTTATTGCATTATTTTAGGATCCTGCTGCATTATTTAATGACTCTGCTGAAGCATTTGAGGACTCAGCTGCATTATTAAAGGTCTCTGCTGCATTATTTAAGGATCCTGCTGAAGCATTTGAGGACTCAGCTGCATTATTTAAGGACTTTGCTGCATTATTTAACGACTCTGCTGCGTTATTTAAGGACTCTGCTGCATTATGTAAGAATTTTGCTGCATTATTTAAGGACTCTTCTGCATTATTTAATGACTCTGCTGAAGTATTTGAGGACTCAGCTGCATTATTTAAGGTCTCTGCTGCATTATTTAAGGACTCTGCTGTGGTATTTAAGGACTCTGCTGCATTATTTAAGGAATTTGTTGCATTATTTAAGGACGCTGCTGCATTATTTAAGGACTTTGTTGCATTATTTAAGGACTCTGCTGCAGTATTTAATGACTCTGCTGAAGCATTTGGGGACTCAGATGCATTATTTAAGGACTCTGCTGCATTATGTAAGGGCTTTGCTGCTTTATTTAAGGACTCTTTTGCATTATTTAAGGACTTTGTTGCATTATTTAAGGACTCTGCTGCATTATTTAAGGACTATGTTGCATTATGTTAGAAGTCTGCTGCATTATTTAAGGACTTTGCTGCATTATTTAAGGACTCTGCTGCATTATTTAAGGAATTTATTGCATTATTTAAGGACTCTGCTGCATTATTTAATGACTCTGCTGAAGCATTTGAGGACTCAGCTGCATTATTTAAGGTCTCTGCTGTATTATTTAAGGACTCTGCTGCATTATTTAATGACTCTGCTGCGGTATTTAAGGACTCTGCTGCATTATTTAAGGACTTTGCTGCATTATTTAAGGACTGCTGCGTTATTTAAGGACTCTGCTGCATTATTTAAGACTTTGCTGCATTATTTAAGGACTCTGCTGCAGTGTTTAATGACTCTGCTGAAGCAATTGGGGACTCAGATGCATTGTTTAAGGACTCTGCTGCATTATGTAAGGACTTTGCTGCTTTATTTAAGGACTTTGCTGCATTATTTAAGGACTTTGTTGCATTATTTAAGGACTCTGCTGCATTATTTAAGGACTTTGTTGCATTATTTAAGGACTCTGCCGCATTATTTAAGGACTATGCTTTGGTATTTAAGGACTCTGCTGCATTATTTAAGGACTTTGCTGCATTATTTAAGGACTCTGCTGCATTATTTAATTACTTTGCTGCATTATTTAAGGACTCTGCTGCGGTATTTAAGGACTCTGCTGCATTATTTAAGGACTTTGATGCATTATTTAAGGACACTGCTGCAGAATTTAAGGAATCTGCTTCATTATTTAAGGACTTTGTTGCATTATTTAAGGTCTCTGCTGCATTATTTAAGGACTCTGCTATGGTACTTAAGGACTTTGCTGCATTATTTAAGAACTTTGTTGCATTATTTAAGGACTCTGCTGCATTATTTAAGGACTTTGATGCATTATGTAAGGACTCTGCTGCATTATTTAAGGACTTTGCTGCATTATTTAAGGACTCTGCTGCATAATTTAAGGACTTTATTGCATTATTTTAGGATCCTGCTGCATTATTTAATGACTCTGCTGAAGCATTTGAGGACTCAGCTGCATTATTAAAGGTCTCTGCTGCATTATTTAAGGATCCTGCTGAAGCATTTGAGGACTCAGCTGCATTATTTAAGGACTTTGCTGCATTATTTAACGACTCTGCTGCGTTATTTAAGGACTCTGCTGCATTATGTAAGAACTTTGCTGCATTATTTAAGGACTCTTCTGCATTATTTAATGACTCTGCTGAAGTATTTGAGGACTCAGCTGCATTATTTAAGGACTCTGCTGCATTATTTAAGGAATTTGCTGCATTATTTAAGGACTCTGCTGCGTTATTTAAGGACTCTGCTGCATTATTTAAGGACTTTGATGCATTATTTAAGGATGCTGCTGCATAATTTAAGGAATCTGCTGCATTATTTAAGGACTTTGTTGCATTATTTAAGGTCTCTGCTGCATTATTTAAGGACTCTGCTGTGGTATTTAAGGACTCTGCTGCATTATTTAAGGAATTTGTTGCATTATTTAAGGACGCTGCTGCATTATTTAAGGACTTTGTTGCATTATTTAAGGACTCTGCTGCAGTATTTAATGACTCTGCTGAAGCATTTGGGGACTCAGATGCATTATTTAAGGACTCTGCTGCATTATGTAAGGGCTTTGCTGCTTTATTTAAGGACTCTTTTGCATTATTTAAGGACTTTGTTGCATTATTTAAGGACTCTGCTGCATTATTTAAGGACTTTGTTGCATTATTTAAGGACGCTGCTGCAGAATTTAAGGAATCTGCTGCATTATTTAAGGACTTTGTCGCATTATTTAAGGTCTCTGCTGCATTATTTAAGGACTCTGCTATGGTACTTAACGACTTTGCTGCATTATTTAAGGACTTTGCTGCATTATTTAAGGACTTTGATGCATTATTTAAGAACTTTGTTGCATTATTTAAGGACTCTGCTGCATTATTTAAGGAGTTTGTTGCATTATGTAAGGACTCTGCTGCATTATTTAAGGACTTTGCTGCATTATTTAAGGACTCTGCTGCATAATTTAAGGACTTTATTGCATTATTTAAGGATCCTGCTGCATTATTTAAGGATCCTGCTGAAGCATTTGAGGACTCAGCTGCATTATTTAAGGACTTTGCTGCATTATTTAACGACTCTGCTGCATTATCTAAGGACTCTGCTGCTTTATTTAAGGACTTTCCTGCATTATTTAAGGAGTCTTCTGCATTATTTAATGACTCTGCTGAAGCATTTGAGGACTCAGCTGCATTATTTAAGGACTCTGCTGCATTATTTAAGGACTTTGCTGCATTATTTAATGACTCTGCTGAAGCATTTGAGGACTCAGCTGCATTATTTAAGGACTCTGCTGCATTATTTAAGGAATTTGCTGCATTATTTAAGGACTCTGCTGCGGTATTTAAGGACGCTGCTGCAGAATTTAAGGAATCTGCTGCATTATTTAAGGACTTTGTTGCATTATTTAAGGTCTCTGCTGCATTATTTAAGGACTCTGCTGTGGTATTTAAGGACTCTGCTGCATTATTTAAGGAATTTGTTGCATTATTTAAGGACGCTGCTGCATTATTTAAGGAATTTGTTGCATTATTTAAGGACTTTGCTGCATTAATTAAGGACTTTGCTGCATTACTTAAGGACTCTGCTGCATTATTTAATTACTTGCTGCATTATTTAAGGACTCTGCTGCTGTGTTTATGAACTCTGCTGCATTATTTAAGGACTTTGCTGCATTATTTTAGGACTCTGCTGCATTATTTAAGGACTTTGCTGTATTATTTAAGGACTCTACTGCATTATTTAAGGACTTTGTTGCATTATTTAAGGACTCTGCTGCATTATTTAAGGACTTTGCTGTATTATTTAAGGACTCTGCTGCATTATTTAAGGACTTTTTTGCATTATTTAAGGACTCTGCTGCATTATTTAAGGACTTTGCTGCATTATTTAAGGACTCTGTTGCATTATTTAAGGACTTTATTGCATTATTTAATGACTCTGCTGCATTATTTAAGGAATTTGCTGCATTATTTAAGGACTCTGCTGCATTATTTAAGGACTTTGCTGCATTATTTAATGACTCTGCTGCATTATTTAAGGACTTTGTTGTATTATTTAAGGACTTTGCTGCATTATTTAAGGACTCTGCTGCGGTATTTAAGGACTCTGCTGCATTAGTTAAGGACTTTGTTGCATTATTTAAGGACTCTGCTGCATTATTTAAGGACTTTGTTGCATTATTTAAGGACTCTGCTGCATTATTTAAGGACTTTGCTGCATTATTTAAGGACTATGCTGTGGTACTTAAGGACTCTGCTGTATTATTTAAGGACTTTGCTGCATTATTTAAGGACTCTGCTGCATTATTTAATGACTTTGTTGCATTATATAAGGACTCTGCTGCATTATTTAAGGACTATGTTGCATTATGTTAGAAGTCTGCTGCATTATTTAAGGACTTTGCTGCATTATTTAAGGACTCTGCTGCATTATTTAAGGACTTTATTGCATTATTTAAGGACTCTGCTGCATTATTTAATGACTCTGCTGAAGCATTTGAGGACTCAGCTGCATTATTTAAGGTCTCTGCTGTATTATTTAAGGACTCTGCTGCATTATTTAATGACTCTGCTGCGGTATTTAAGGACTCTGCTGCATTATTTAAGGACTTTGCTGCATTATTTAAGGACTGCTGCGTTATTTAAGGACTCTGCTGCATTATTTAAGACTTTGCTGCATTATTTAAGGACTCTGCTGCAGTGTTTAATGACTCTGCTGAAGCAATTGGGGACTCAGATGCATTGTTTAAGGACTCTGCTGCATTATGTAAGGACTTTGCTGCTTTATTTAAGGACTTTGCTGCATTATTTAAGGACTTTGTTGCATTATTTAAGGACTCTGCTGCATTATTTAAGGACTTTGTTGCATTATTTAAGGACTCTGCCGCATTATTTAAGGACTATGCTTTGGTATTTAAGGACTCTGCTGCATTATTTAAGGACTTTGCTGCATTATTTAAGGACTCTGCTGCGGTATTTAAGGACTCTGCTGCATTATTTAAGGACTTTGATGCATTATTTAAGGACACTGCTGCAGAATTTAAGGAATCTGCTTCATTATTTAAGGACTTTGTTGCATTATTTAAGGTCTCTGCTGCATTATTTAAGGACTCTGCTATGGTACTTAAGGACTTTGCTGCATTATTTAAGGACTCTGCTGCATTATTTAAGAACTTTGTTGCATTATTTAAGGACTCTGCTGCATTATTTAAGGACTTTGTTGCATTATGTAAGGACTCTGCTGCATTATTTAAGGACTTTGCTGCATTATTTAAGGACTCTGCTGCATAATTTAAGGACTTTATTGCATTATTTTAGGATCCTGCTGCATTATTTAATGACTCTGCTGAAGCATTTGAGGACTCAGCTGCATTATTAAAGGTCTCTGCTGCATTATTTAAGGATCCTGCTGAAGCATTTGAGGACTCAGCTGCATTATTTAAGGACTTTGCTGCATTATTTAACGACTCTGTTGCGTTATTTAAGGACTCTGCTGCATTATGTAAGAATTTTGCTGCATTATTTAAGGACTCTTCTGCATTATTTAATGACTCTGCTGAAGTATTTGAGGACTCAGCTGCATTATTTAAGGTCTCTGCTGCATTATTTAAGGACTCTGCTGTGGTATTTAAGGACTCTGCTGCATTATTTAAGGAATTTGTTGCATTATTTAAGGACGCTGCTGCATTATTTAAGGACTTTGTTGCATTATTTAAGGACTCTGCTGCAGTATTTAATGACTCTGCTGAAGCATTTGGGGACTCAGATGCATTATTTAAGGACTCTGCTGCATTATGTAAGGGCTTTGCTGCTTTATTTAAGGACTCTTTTGCATTATTTAAGGACTTTGTTGCATTATTTAAGGACTCTGCTGCATTATTTAAGGACTATGTTGCATTATGTTAGAAGTCTGCTGCATTATTTAAGGACTTTGCTGCATTATTTAAGGACTCTGCTGCATTATTTAAGGAATTTATTGCATTATTTAAGGACTCTGCTGCATTATTTAATGACTCTGCTGAAGCATTTGAGGACTCAGCTGCATTATTTAAGGTCTCTGCTGTATTATTTAAGGACTCTGCTGCATTATTTAATGACTCTGCTGCGGTATTTAAGGACTCTGCTGCATTATTTAAGGACTTTGCTGCATTATTTAAGGACTGCTGCGTTATTTAAGGACTCTGCTGCATTATTTAAGACTTTGCTGCATTATTTAAGGACTCTGCTGCAGTGTTTAATGACTCTGCTGAAGCAATTGGGGACTCAGATGCATTGTTTAAGGACTCTGCTGCATTATGTAAGGACTTTGCTGCTTTATTTAAGGACTTTGCTGCATTATTTAAGGACTTTGTTGCATTATTTAAGGACTCTGCTGCATTATTTAAGGACTTTGTTGCATTATTTAAGGACTCTGCCGCATTATTTAAGGACTATGCTTTGGTATTTAAGGACTCTGCTGCATTATTTAAGGACTTTGCTGCATTATTTAAGGACTCTGCTGCATTATTTAATTACTTTGCTGCATTATTTAAGGACTCTGCTGCGGTATTTAAGGACTCTGCTGCATTATTTCAGGACTTTGATGCATTATTTAAGGACACTGCTGCAGAATTTAAGGAATCTGCTTCATTATTTAAGGACTTTGTTGCATTATTTAAGGTCTCTGCTGCATTATTTAAGGACTCTGCTATGGTACTTAAGGACTTTGCTGCATTATTTAAGAACTTTGTTGCATTATTTAAGGACTCTGCTGCATTATTTAAGGACTTTGATGCATTATGTAAGGACTCTGCTGCATTATTTAAGGACTTTGCTGCATTATTTAAGGACTCTGCTGCATAATTTAAGGACTTTATTGCATTATTTTAGGATCCTGCTGCATTATTTAATGACTCTGCTGAAGCATTTGAGGACTCAGCTGCATTATTTAAGGTCTCTGCTGTATTATTTAAGGACTCTGCTGCATTATTTAATGACTCTGCTGCGGTATTTAAGGACTCTGCTGCATTATTTAAGGACTTTGCTGCATTATTTAAGGACTGCTGCGTTATTTAAGGACTCTGCTGCATTATTTAAGACTTTGCTGCATTATTTAAGGACTCTGCTGCAGTGTTTAATGACTCTGCTGAAGCAATTGGGGACTCAGATGCATTGTTTAAGGACTCTGCTGCATTATGTAAGGACTTTGCTGCTTTATTTAAGGACTTTGCTGCATTATTTAAGGACTTTGTTGCATTATTTAAGGACTCTGCTGCATTATTTAAGGACTTTGTTGCATTATTTAAGGACTCTGCCGCATTATTTAAGGACTATGCTTTGGTATTTAAGGACTCTGCTGCATTATTTAAGGACTTTGCTGCATTATTTAAGGACTCTGCTGCGGTATTTAAGGACTCTGCTGCATTATTTAAGGACTTTGATGCATTATTTAAGGACACTGCTGCAGAATTTAAGGAATCTGCTTCATTATTTAAGGACTTTGTTGCATTATTTAAGGTCTCTGCTGCATTATTTAAGGACTCTGCTATGGTACTTAAGGACTTTGCTGCATTATTTAAGGACTCTGCTGCATTATTTAAGAACTTTGTTGCATTATTTAAGGACTCTGCTGCATTATTTAAGGACTTTGTTGCATTATGTAAGGACTCTGCTGCATTATTTAAGGACTTTGCTGCATTATTTAAGGACTCTGCTGCATAATTTAAGGACTTTATTGCATTATTTTAGGATCCTGCTGCATTATTTAATGACTCTGCTGAAGCATTTGAGGACTCAGCTGCATTATTAAAGGTCTCTGCTGCATTATTTAAGGATCCTGCTGAAGCATTTGAGGACTCAGCTGCATTATTTAAGGACTTTGCTGCATTATTTAACGACTCTGTTGCGTTAATTAAGGACTCTGCTGCATTATGTAAGAATTTTGCTGCATTATTTAAGGACTCTTCTGCATTATTTAATGACTCTGCTGAAGTATTTGAGGACTCAGCTGCATTATTTAAGGTCTCTGCTGCATTATTTAAGGACTCTGCTGTGGTATTTAAGGACTCTGCTGCATTATTTAAGGAATTTGTTGCATTATTTAAGGACGCTGCTGCATTATTTAAGGACTTTGTTGCATTATTTAAGGACTCTGCTGCAGTATTTAATGACTCTGCTGAAGCATTTGGGGACTCAGATGCATTATTTAAGGACTCTGCTGCATTATGTAAGGGCTTTGCTGCTTTATTTAAGGACTCTTTTGCATTATTTAAGGACTTTGTTGCATTATTTAAGGACTCTGCTGCATTATTTAAGGACTATGTTGCATTATGTTAGAAGTCTGCTGCATTATTTAAGGACTTTGCTGCATTATTTAAGGACTCTGCTGCATTATTTAAGGAATTTATTGCATTATTTAAGGACTCTGCTGCATTATTTAATGACTCTGCTGAAGCATTTGAGGACTCAGCTGCATTATTTAAGGTCTCTGCTGTATTATTTAAGGACTCTGCTGCATTATTTAATGACTCTGCTGCGGTATTTAAGGACTCTGCTGCATTATTTAAGGACTTTGCTGCATTATTTAAGGACTGCTGCGTTATTTAAGGACTCTGCTGCATTATTTAAGACTTTGCTGCATTATTTAAGGACTCTGCTGCAGTGTTTAATGACTCTGCTGAAGCAATTGGGGACTCAGATGCATTGTTTAAGGACTCTGCTGCATTATGTAAGGACTTTGCTGCTTTATTTAAGGACTTTGCTGCATTATTTAAGGACTTTGTTGCATTATTTAAGGACTCTGCTGCATTATTTAAGGACTTTGTTGCATTATTTAAGGACTCTGCTGCATTATTTAAGGACTTTGCTGCATTATTTAAGGACTCTGCTGCATTATTTAATTACTTTGCTGCATTATTTAAGGACTCTGCTGCGGTATTTAAGGACTCTGCTGCATTATTTAAGGACTTTGATGCATTATTTAAGGACACTGCTGCAGAATTTAAGGAATCTGCTTCATTATTTAAGGACTTTGTTGCATTATTTAAGGTCTCTGCTGCATTATTTAAGGACTCTGCTATGGTACTTAAGGACTTTGCTGCATTATTTAAGAACTTTGTTGCATTATTTAAGGACTCTGCTGCATTATTTAACGACTTTGATGCATTATGTAAGGACTCTGCTGCATTATTTAAGGACTTTGCTGCATTATTTAAGGACTCTGCTGCATAATTTAAGGACTTTATTGCATTATTTTAGGATCCTGCTGCATTATTTAATGACTCTGCTGAAGCATTTGAGGACTCAGCTGCATTATTAAAGGTCTCTGCTGCATTATTTAAGGATCCTGCTGAAGCATTTGAGGACTCAGCTGCATTATTTAAGGACTTTGCTGCATTATTTAACGACTCTGCTGCGTTATTTAAGGACTCTGCTGCATTATGTAAGAACTTTGCTGCATTATTTAAGGACTCTTCTGCATTATTTAATGACTCTGCTGAAGTATTTGAGGACTCAGCTGCATTATTTAAGGACTCTGCTGCATTATTTAAGGAATTTGCTGCATTATTTAAGGACTCTGCTGCGTTATTTAAGGACTCTGCTGCATTATTTAAGGACTTTGATGCATTATTTAAGGATGCTGCTGCATAATTTAAGGAATCTGCTGCATTATTTAAGGACTTTGTTGCATTATTTAAGGTCTCTGCTGCATTATTTAAGGACTCTGCTGTGGTATTTAAGGACTCTGCTGCATTATTTAAGGAATTTGTTGCATTATTTAAGGATGCTGCTGCATTATTTAAGGACTTTGTTGCATTATTTAAGGTCTCTGCTGTAGTATTTAATGACTCTGCTGAAGCATTTGGGCACTCAGATGCATTATATAAGGACTCTGCTGCATTATATAAGGGCTTTGCTGCTTTATTTAAGGACTCTTTTGCATTATTTAAGGACTTTGTTGCATTATTTAAGGACTCTGCTGCATTATTTAAGGAGTTTGTTGCATTATGTAAGCACTCTGCTGCATTATTTAAGGACTTTGCTGCATTATTTAAGGACTCTGCTGCATAATTTAAGGACTTTATTGCATTATTTAAGGATCCTGCTGCATTATTTAAGGATCCTGCTGAAGCATTTGAGGACTCAGCTGCATTATTTAAGGACTTTGCTGCATTATTTAACGACTCTGCTGCATTATCTAAGGACTCTGCTGCTTTATTTAAGGACTTTCCTGCATTATTTAAGGAGTCTTCTGCATTATTTAATGACTCTGCTGAAGCATTTGAGGACTCAGCTGCATTATTTAAGGACTCTGCTGCATTATTTAAGGACTTTGCTGCATTATTTAATGACTCTGCTGAAGCATTTGAGGACTCAGCTGCATTATTTAAGGACTCTGCTGCATTATTTAAGGAATTTGCTGCATTATTTAAGGACTCTGCTGCGGTATTTAAGGACGCTGCTGCAGAATTTAAGGAATCTGCTGCATTATTTAAGGACTTTGTTGCATTATTTAAGGTCTCTGCTGCATTATTTAAGGACTCTGCTGTGGTATTTAAGGACTCTGCTGCATTATTTAAGGAATTTGTTGCATTATTTAAGGACGCTGCTGCATTATTTAAGGAATTTGTTGCATTATTTAAGGACTTTGCTGCATTAATTAAGGACTTTGCTGCATTACTTAAGGACTCTGCTGCATTATTTAATTACTTGCTGCATTATTTAAGGACTCTGCTGCTGTGTTTATGAACTCTGCTGCATTATTTAAGGACTTTGCTGCATTATTTTAGGACTCTGCTGCATTATTTAAGGACTTTGCTGTATTATTTAAGGACTCTACTGCATTATTTAAGGACTTTGTTGCATTATTTAAGGACTCTGCTGCATTATTTAAGGACTTTGCTGTATTATTTAAGGACTCTGCTGCATTATTTAAGGACTTTTTTGCATTATTTAAGGACTCTGCTGCATTATTTAAGGACTTTGCTGCATTATTTAAGGACTCTGTTGCATTATTTAAGGACTTTATTGCATTATTTAATGACTCTGCTGCATTATTTAAGGAATTTGCTGCATTATTTAAGGACTCTGCTGCATTATTTAAGGACTTTGCTGCATTATTTAATGACTCTGCTGCATTATTTAAGGACTTTGTTGTATTATTTAAGGACTTTGCTGCATTATTTAAGGACTCTGCTGCGGTATTTAAGGACTCTGCTGCATTAGTTAAGGACTTTGTTGCATTATTTAAGGACTCTGCTGCATTATTTAAGGACTTTGTTGCATTATTTAAGGACTCTGCTGCATTATTTAAGGACTTTGCTGCATTATTTAAGGACTATGCTGTGGTACTTAAGGACTCTGCTGTATTATTTAAGGACTTTGCTGCATTATTTAAGGACTCTGCTGCATTATTTAATGACTTTGTTGCATTATATAAGGACTCTGCTGCATTATTTAAGGACTATGTTGCATTATGTTAGAAGTCTGCTGCATTATTTAAGGACTTTGCTGCATTATTTAAGGACTCTGCTGCATTATTTAAGGACTTTATTGCATTATTTAAGGACTCTGCTGCATTATTTAATGACTCTGCTGAAGCATTTGAGGACTCAGCTGCATTATTTAAGGTCTCTGCTGTATTATTTAAGGACTCTGCTGCATTATTTAATGACTCTGCTGCGGTATTTAAGGACTCTGCTGCATTATTTAAGGACTTTGCTGCATTATTTAAGGACTGCTGCGTTATTTAAGGACTCTGCTGCATTATTTAAGACTTTGCTGCATTATTTAAGGACTCTGCTGCAGTGTTTAATGACTCTGCTGAAGCAATTGGGGACTCAGATGCATTGTTTAAGGACTCTGCTGCATTATGTAAGGACTTTGCTGCTTTATTTAAGGACTTTGCTGCATTATTTAAGGACTTTGTTGCATTATTTAAGGACTCTGCTGCATTATTTAAGGACTTTGTTGCATTATTTAAGGACTCTGCCGCATTATTTAAGGACTATGCTTTGGTATTTAAGGACTCTGCTGCATTATTTAAGGACTTTGCTGCATTATTTAAGGACTCTGCTGCGGTATTTAAGGACTCTGCTGCATTATTTAAGGACTTTGATGCATTATTTAAGGACACTGCTGCAGAATTTAAGGAATCTGCTTCATTATTTAAGGACTTTGTTGCATTATTTAAGGTCTCTGCTGCATTATTTAAGGACTCTGCTATGGTACTTAAGGACTTTGCTGCATTATTTAAGGACTCTGCTGCATTATTTAAGAACTTTGTTGCATTATTTAAGGACTCTGCTGCATTATTTAAGGACTTTGTTGCATTATGTAAGGACTCTGCTGCATTATTTAAGGACTTTGCTGCATTATTTAAGGACTCTGCTGCATAATTTAAGGACTTTATTGCATTATTTTAGGATCCTGCTGCATTATTTAATGACTCTGCTGAAGCATTTGAGGACTCAGCTGCATTATTAAAGGTCTCTGCTGCATTATTTAAGGATCCTGCTGAAGCATTTGAGGACTCAGCTGCATTATTTAAGGACTTTGCTGCATTATTTAACGACTCTGTTGCGTTATTTAAGGACTCTGCTGCATTATGTAAGAATTTTGCTGCATTATTTAAGGACTCTTCTGCATTATTTAATGACTCTGCTGAAGTATTTGAGGACTCAGCTGCATTATTTAAGGTCTCTGCTGCATTATTTAAGGACTCTGCTGTGGTATTTAAGGACTCTGCTGCATTATTTAAGGAATTTGTTGCATTATTTAAGGACGCTGCTGCATTATTTAAGGACTTTGTTGCATTATTTAAGGACTCTGCTGCAGTATTTAATGACTCTGCTGAAGCATTTGGGGACTCAGATGCATTATTTAAGGACTCTGCTGCATTATGTAAGGGCTTTGCTGCTTTATTTAAGGACTCTTTTGCATTATTTAAGGACTTTGTTGCATTATTTAAGGACTCTGCTGCATTATTTAAGGACTATGTTGCATTATGTTAGAAGTCTGCTGCATTATTTAAGGACTTTGCTGCATTATTTAAGGACTCTGCTGCATTATTTAAGGAATTTATTGCATTATTTAAGGACTCTGCTGCATTATTTAATGACTCTGCTGAAGCATTTGAGGACTCAGCTGCATTATTTAAGGTCTCTGCTGTATTATTTAAGGACTCTGCTGCATTATTTAATGACTCTGCTGCGGTATTTAAGGACTCTGCTGCATTATTTAAGGACTTTGCTGCATTATTTAAGGACTGCTGCGTTATTTAAGGACTCTGCTGCATTATTTAAGACTTTGCTGCATTATTTAAGGACTCTGCTGCAGTGTTTAATGACTCTGCTGAAGCAATTGGGGACTCAGATGCATTGTTTAAGGACTCTGCTGCATTATGTAAGGACTTTGCTGCTTTATTTAAGGACTTTGCTGCATTATTTAAGGACTTTGTTGCATTATTTAAGGACTCTGCTGCATTATTTAAGGACTTTGTTGCATTATTTAAGGACTCTGCCGCATTATTTAAGGACTATGCTTTGGTATTTAAGGACTCTGCTGCATTATTTAAGGACTTTGCTGCATTATTTAAGGACTCTGCTGCATTATTTAATTACTTTGCTGCATTATTTAAGGACTCTGCTGCGGTATTTAAGGACTCTGCTGCATTATTTAAGGACTTTGATGCATTATTTAAGGACACTGCTGCAGAATTTAAGGAATCTGCTTCATTATTTAAGGACTTTGTTGCATTATTTAAGGTCTCTGCTGCATTATTTAAGGACTCTGCTATGGTACTTAAGGACTTTGCTGCATTATTTAAGAACTTTGTTGCATTATTTAAGGACTCTGCTGCATTATTTAAGGACTTTGATGCATTATGTAAGGACTCTGCTGCATTATTTAAGGACTTTGCTGCGTTATTTAAGGACTCTGCTGCATAATTTAAGGACTTTATTGCATTATTTTAGGATCCTGCTGCATTATTTAATGACTCTGCTGAAGCATTTGAGGACTCAGCTGCATTATTTAAGGTCTCTGCTGTATTATTTAAGGACTCTGCTGCATTATTTAATGACTCTGCTGCGGTATTTAAGGACTCTGCTGCATTATTTAAGGACTTTGCTGCATTATTTAAGGACTGCTGCGTTATTTAAGGACTCTGCTGCATTATTTAAGACTTTGCTGCATTATTTAAGGACTCTGCTGCAGTGTTTAATGACTCTGCTGAAGCAATTGGGGACTCAGATGCATTGTTTAAGGACTCTGCTGCATTATGTAAGGACTTTGCTGCTTTATTTAAGGACTTTGCTGCATTATTTAAGGACTTTGTTGCATTATTTAAGGACTCTGCTGCATTATTTAAGGACTTTGTTGCATTATTTAAGGACTCTGCCGCATTATTTAAGGACTATGCTTTGGTATTTAAGGACTCTGCTGCATTATTTAAGGACTTTGCTGCATTATTTAAGGACTCTGCTGCATTATTTAATTACTTTGCTGCATTATTTAAGGACTCTGCTGCGGTATTTAAGGACTCTGCTGCATTATTTAAGGACTTTGATGCATTATTTAAGGACACTGCTGCAGAATTTAAGGAATCTGCTTCATTATTTAAGGACTTTGTTGCATTATTTAAGGTCTCTGCTGCATTATTTAAGGACTCTGCTATGGTACTTAAGGACTTTGCTGCATTATTTAAGAACTTTGTTGCATTATTTAAGGACTCTGCTGCATTATTTAAGGACTTTGATGCATTATGTAAGGACTCTGCTGCATTATTTAAGGACTTTGCTGCATTATTTAAGGACTCTGCTGCATAATTTAAGGACTTTATTGCATTATTTTAGGATCCTGCTGCATTATTTAATGACTCTGCTGAAGCATTTGAGGACTCAGCTGCATTATTTAAGGTCTCTGCTGTATTATTTAAGGACTCTGCTGCATTATTTAATGACTCTGCTGCGGTATTTAAGGACTCTGCTGCATTATTTAAGGACTTTGCTGCATTATTTAAGGACTGCTGCGTTATTTAAGGACTCTGCTGCATTATTTAAGACTTTGCTGCATTATTTAAGGACTCTGCTGCAGTGTTTAATGACTCTGCTGAAGCAATTGGGGACTCAGATGCATTGTTTAAGGACTCTGCTGCATTATGTAAGGACTTTGCTGCTTTATTTAAGGACTTTGCTGCATTATTTAAGGACTTTGTTGCATTATTTAAGGACTCTGCTGCATTATTTAAGGACTTTGTTGCATTATTTAAGGACTCTGCCGCATTATTTAAGGACTATGCTTTGGTATTTAAGGACTCTGCTGCATTATTTAAGGACTTTGCTGCATTATTTAAGGACTCTGCTGCGGTATTTAAGGACTCTGCTGCATTATTTAAGGACTTTGATGCATTATTTAAGGACACTGCTGCAGAATTTAAGGAATCTGCTTCATTATTTAAGGACTTTGTTGCATTATTTAAGGTCTCTGCTGCATTATTTAAGGACTCTGCTATGGTACTTAAGGACTTTGCTGCATTATTTAAGGACTCTGCTGCATTATTTAAGAACTTTGTTGCATTATTTAAGGACTCTGCTGCATTATTTAAGGACTTTGTTGCATTATGTAAGGACTCTGCTGCATTATTTAAGGACTTTGCTGCATTATTTAAGGACTCTGCTGCATAATTTAAGGACTTTATTGCATTATTTTAGGATCCTGCTGCATTATTTAATGACTCTGCTGAAGCATTTGAGGACTCAGCTGCATTATTAAAGGTCTCTGCTGCATTATTTAAGGATCCTGCTGAAGCATTTGAGGACTCAGCTGCATTATTTAAGGACTTTGCTGCATTATTTAACGACTCTGTTGCGTTAATTAAGGACTCTGCTGCATTATGTAAGAATTTTGCTGCATTATTTAAGGACTCTTCTGCATTATTTAATGACTCTGCTGAAGTATTTGAGGACTCAGCTGCATTATTTAAGGTCTCTGCTGCATTATTTAAGGACTCTGCTGTGGTATTTAAGGACTCTGCTGCATTATTTAAGGAATTTGTTGCATTATTTAAGGACGCTGCTGCATTATTTAAGGACTTTGTTGCATTATTTAAGGACTCTGCTGCAGTATTTAATGACTCTGCTGAAGCATTTGGGGACTCAGATGCATTATTTAAGGACTCTGCTGCATTATGTAAGGGCTTTGCTGCTTTATTTAAGGACTCTTTTGCATTATTTAAGGACTTTGTTGCATTATTTAAGGACTCTGCTGCATTATTTAAGGACTATGTTGCATTATGTTAGAAGTCTGCTGCATTATTTAAGGACTTTGCTGCATTATTTAAGGACTCTGCTGCATTATTTAAGGAATTTATTGCATTATTTAAGGACTCTGCTGCATTATTTAATGACTCTGCTGAAGCATTTGAGGACTCAGCTGCATTATTTAAGGTCTCTGCTGTATTATTTAAGGACTCTGCTGCATTATTTAATGACTCTGCTGCGGTATTTAAGGACTCTGCTGCATTATTTAAGGACTTTGCTGCATTATTTAAGGACTGCTGCGTTATTTAAGGACTCTGCTGCATTATTTAAGACTTTGCTGCATTATTTAAGGACTCTGCTGCAGTGTTTAATGACTCTGCTGAAGCAATTGGGGACTCAGATGCATTGTTTAAGGACTCTGCTGCATTATGTAAGGACTTTGCTGCTTTATTTAAGGACTTTGCTGCATTATTTAAGGACTTTGTTGCATTATTTAAGGACTCTGCTGCATTATTTAAGGACTTTGTTGCATTATTTAAGGACTCTGCTGCATTATTTAAGGACTTTGCTGCATTATTTAAGGACTCTGCTGCATTATTTAATTACTTTGCTGCATTATTTAAGGACTCTGCTGCGGTATTTAAGGACTCTGCTGCATTATTTAAGGACTTTGATGCATTATTTAAGGACACTGCTGCAGAATTTAAGGAATCTGCTTCATTATTTAAGGACTTTGTTGCATTATTTAAGGTCTCTGCTGCATTATTTAAGGACTCTGCTATGGTACTTAAGGACTTTGCTGCATTATTTAAGAACTTTGTTGCATTATTTAAGGACTCTGCTGCATTATTTAAGGACTTTGATGCATTATGTAAGGACTCTGCTGCATTATTTAAGGACTTTGCTGCATTATTTAAGGACTCTGCTGCATAATTTAAGGACTTTATTGCATTATTTTAGGATCCTGCTGCATTATTTAATGACTCTGCTGAAGCATTTGAGGACTCAGCTGCATTATTAAAGGTCTCTGCTGCATTATTTAAGGATCCTGCTGAAGCATTTGAGGACTCAGCTGCATTATTTAAGGACTTTGCTGCATTATTTAACGACTCTGCTGCGTTATTTAAGGACTCTGCTGCATTATGTAAGAACTTTGCTGCATTATTTAAGGACTCTTCTGCATTATTTAATGACTCTGCTGAAGTATTTGAGGACTCAGATGCATTATTTAAGGACTCTGCTGCATTATTTAAGGAATTTGCTGCATTATTTAAGGACTCTGCTGCGTTATTTAAGGACTCTGCTGCATTATTTAAGGACTTTGATGCATTATTTAAGGATGCTGCTGCATAATTTAAGGAATCTGCTGCATTATTTAAGGACTTTGTTGCATTATTTAAGGTCTCTGCTGCATTATTTAAGGACTCTGCTGTGGTATTTAAGGACTCTGCTGCATTATTTAAGGAATTTGTTGCATTATTTAAGGATGCTGCTGCATTATTTAAGGACTTTGTTGCATTATTTAAGGTCTCTGCTGTAGTATTTAATGACTCTGCTGAAGCATTTGGGCACTCAGATGCATTATATAAGGACTCTGCTGCATTATGTAAGGGCTTTGCTGCTTTATTTAAGGACTCTTTTGCATTATTTAAGGACTTTGTTGCATTATTTAAGGACTCTGCTGCATTATTTAAGGAGTTTGTTGCATTATGTAAGCACTCTGCTGCATTATTTAAGGACTTTGCTGCATTATTTAAGGACTCTGCTGCATAATTTAAGGACTTTATTGCATTATTTAAGGATCCTGCTGCATTATTTAAGGATCCTGCTGAAGCATTTGAGGACTCAGCTGCATTATTTAAGGACTTTGCTGCATTATTTAACGACTCTGCTGCATTATCTAAGGACTCTGCTGCTTTATTTAAGGACTTTCCTGCATTATTTAAGGAGTCTTCTGCATTAT
This sequence comes from Phyllobates terribilis, assembly GCF_046119375.1. Taxonomy (NCBI): domain Eukaryota; kingdom Metazoa; phylum Chordata; class Amphibia; order Anura; family Dendrobatidae; genus Phyllobates; species Phyllobates terribilis. The sequence goes on from NW_027363178.1 coordinate 647,277, forward strand.
TTAATGACTCTGCTGAAGCATTTGAGGACTCAGCTGCATTATTTAAGGACTCTGCTGCATTATTTAAGGACTTTGCTGCATTATTTAATGACTCTGCTGAAGCATTTGAGGACTCAGCTGCATTATTTAAGGACTCTGCTGCATTATTTAAGGAATTTGCTGCATTATTTAAGGACTCTGCTGCGGTATTTAAGGACTCTGCTGCATTATTTAAGGACTTTGATGCATTATTTAAGGACGCTGCTGCAGAATTTAAGGAATCTGCTGCATTATTTAAGGACTTTGTTGCATTATTTAAGGTCTCTGCTGCATTATTTAAGGACTCTGCTGTGGTATTTAAGGACTCTGCTGCATTATTTAAGGAATTTGTTGCATTATTTAAGGACGCTGCTGCATTATTTAAGGACTTTGTTGCATTATTTAAGGACTCTGCTGCAGTATTTAATGACTCTGCTGAAGCATTTGGGGACTCAGATGCATTATTTAAGGACTCTGCTGCATTATGTAAGGGCTTTGCTGCTTTATTTAAGGACTCTTTTGCATTATTTAAGGACTTTGTTGCATTATTTAAGGACTCTGCTGCATTATTTAAGGACTTTGTTGCATTATTTAAGGACGCTGCTGCAGAATTTAAGGAATCTGCTGCATTATTTAAGGACTTTGTCGCATTATTTAAGGTCTCTGCTGCATTATTTAAGGACTCTGCTATGGTACTTAACGACTTTGCTGCATTATTTAAGGACTTTGCTGCATTATTTAAGGACTTTGATGCATTATTTAAGAACTTTGTTGCATTATTTAAGGACTCTGCTGCATTATTTAAGGAGTTTGTTGCATTATGTAAGGACTCTGCTGCATTATTTAAGGACTTTGCTGCATTATTTAAGGACTCTGCTGCATAATTTAAGGACTTTATTGCATTATTTAAGGATCCTGCTGCATTATTTAAGGATCCTGCTGAAGCATTTGAGGACTCAGCTGCATTATTTAAGGACTTTGCTGCATTATTTAACGACTCTGCTGCATTATCTAAGGACTCTGCTGCTTTATTTAAGGACTTTCCTGCATTATTTAAGGAGTCTTCTGCATTATTTAATGAATCTGCTGAAGCATTTGAGGACTCAGCTGCATTATTTAAGGACTCTGCTGCATTATTTAAGGACTTTGCTGCATTATTTAATGACTCTGCTGAAGCATTTGAGGACTCAGCTGCATTATTTAAGGACTCTGCTGCATTATTTAAGGAATTTGCTGCATTATTTAAGGACTCTGCTGCGGTATTTAAGGACGCTGCTGCAGAATTTAAGGAATCTGCTGCATTATTTAAGGACTTTGTTGCATTATTTAAGGTCTCTGCTGCATTATTTAAGGACTCTGCTGTGGTATTTAAGGACTCTGCTGCATTATTTAAGGAATTTGTTGCATTATTTAAGGACGCTGCTGCATTATTTAAGGAATTTGTTGCATTATTTAAGGACTTTGCTGCATTAATTAAGGACTTTGCTGCATTACTTAAGGACTCTGCTGCATTATTTAATTACTTGCTGCATTATTTAAGGACTCTGCTGCTGTGTTTATGAACTCTGCTGCATTATTTAAGGACTTTGCTGCATTATTTTAGGACTCTGCTGCATTATTTAAGGACTTTGCTGTATTATTTAAGGACTCTACTGCATTATTTAAGGACTTTGTTGCATTATTTAAGGACTCTGCTGCATTATTTAAGGACTTTGCTGTATTATTTAAGGACTCTGCTGCATTATTTAAGGACTTTTTTGCATTATTTAAGGACTCTGCTGCATTATTTAAGGACTTTGCTGCATTATTTAAGGACTCTGTTGCATTATTTAAGGACTTTATTGCATTATTTAATGACTCTGCTGCATTATTTAAGGAATTTGCTGCATTATTTAAGGACTCTGCTGCATTATTTAAGGACTTTGCTGCATTATTTAATGACTCTGCTGCATTATTTAAGGACTTTGTTGTATTATTTAAGGACTTTGCTGCATTATTTAAGGACTCTGCTGCGGTATTTAAGGACTCTGCTGCATTAGTTAAGGACTTTGTTGCATTATTTAAGGACTCTGCTGCATTATTTAAGGACTTTGTTGCATTATTTAAGGACTCTGCTGCATTATTTAAGGACTTTGCTGCATTATTTAAGGACTATGCTGTGGTACTTAAGGACTCTGCTGTATTATTTAAGGACTTTGCTGCATTATTTAAGGACTCTGCTGCATTATTTAATGACTTTATTGCATTATATAAGGACTCTGCTGCATTATTTAAGGACTATGTTGCATTATGTTAGAAGTCTGCTGCATTATTTAAGGACTTTGCTGCATTATTTAAGGACTCTGCTGCATTATTTAAGGACTTTATTGCATTATTTAAGGACTCTGCTGCATTATTTAATGACTCTGCTGAAGCATTTGAGGACTCAGCTGCATTATTTAAGGTCTCTGCTGTATTATTTAAGGACTCTGCTGCATTATTTAATGACTCTGCTGCGGTATTTAAGGACTCTGCTGCATTATTTAAGGACTTTGCTGCATTATTTAAGGACTGCTGCGTTATTTAAGGACTCTGCTGCATTATTTAAGACTTTGCTGCATTATTTAAGGACTCTGCTGCAGTGTTTAATGACTCTGCTGAAGCAATTGGGGACTCAGATGCATTGTTTAAGGACTCTGCTGCATTATGTAAGGACTTTGCTGCTTTATTTAAGGACTTTGCTGCATTATTTAAGGACTTTGTTGCATTATTTAAGGACTCTGCTGCATTATTTAAGGACTTTGTTGCATTATTTAAGGACTCTGCCGCATTATTTAAGGACTATGCTTTGGTATTTAAGGACTCTGCTGCATTATTTAAGGACTTTGCTGCATTATTTAAGGACTCTGCTGCGGTATTTAAGGACTCTGCTGCATTATTTAAGGACTTTGATGCATTATTTAAGGACACTGCTGCAGAATTTAAGGAATCTGCTTCATTATTTAAGGACTTTGCTGCATTATTTAAGGACTCTGCTGCATAATTTAAGGACTTTATTGCATTATTTAAGGATCCTGCTGCATTATTTAAGGATCCTGCTGAAGCATTTGAGGACTCAGCTGCATTATTTAAGGATTTTGCTGCATTATTTAACGACTCTGCTGCATTATCTAAGGACTCTGCTGCTTTATTTAAGGACTTTCCTGCATTATTTAAGGAGTCTTCTGCATTATTTAATGACTCTGCTGAAGCATTTGAGGACTCAGCTGCATTATTTAAGGACTCTGCTGCATTATTTAAGGACTTTGCTGCATTATTTAATGACTCTGCTGAAGCATTTGAGGACTCAGCTGCATTATTTAAGGACTCTGCTGCATTATTTAAGGAATTTGCTGCATTATTTAAGGACTCTGCTGCGGTATTTAAGGACTCTGCTGCATTATTTAAGGACTTTGATGCATTATTTAAGGACGCTGCTGCAGAATTTAAGGAATCTGCTGCATTATTTAAGGACTTTGTTGCATTATTTAAGGTCTCTGCTGCATTATTTAAGGACTCTGCTGTGGTATTTAAGGACTCTGCTGCATTATTTAAGGAATTTGTTGCATTATTTAAGGACGCTGCTGCATTATTTAAGGACTTTGTTGCATTATTTAAGGACTCTGCTGCAGTATTTAATGACTCTGCTGAAGCATTTGGGGACTCAGATGCATTATTTAAGGACTCTGCTGCATTATGTAAGGGCTTTGCTGCTTTATTTAAGGACTCTTTTGCATTATTTAAGGACTTTGTTGCATTATTTAAGGACTCTGCTGCATTATTTAAGGACTTTGTTGCATTATTTAAGGACGCTGCTGCAGAATTTAAGGAATCTGCTGCATTATTTAAGGACTTTGTCGCATTATTTAAGGTCTCTGCTGCATTATTTAAGGACTCTGCTATGGTACTTAACGACTTTGCTGCATTATTTAAGGACTTTGCTGCATTATTTAAGGACTTTGATGCATTATTTAAGAACTTTGTTGCATTATTTAAGGACTCTGCTGCATTATTTAAGGAGTTTGTTGCATTATGTAAGGACTCTGCTGCATTATTTAAGGACTTTGCTGCATTATTTAAGGACTCTGCTGCATAATTTAAGGACTTTATTGCATTATTTAAGGATCCTGCTGCATTATTTAAGGATCCTGCTGAAGCATTTGAGGACTCAGCTGCATTATTTAAGGACTTTGCTGCATTATTTAACGACTCTGCTGCATTATCTAAGGACTCTGCTGCTTTATTTAAGGACTTTCCTGCATTATTTAAGGAGTCTTCTGCATTATTTAATGAATCTGCTGAAGCATTTGAGGACTCAGCTGCATTATTTAAGGACTCTGCTGCATTATTTAAGGACTTTGCTGCATTATTTAATGACTCTGCTGAAGCATTTGAGGACTCAGCTGCATTATTTAAGGACTCTGCTGCATTATTTAAGGAATTTGCTGCATTATTTAAGGACTCTGCTGCGGTATTTAAGGACGCTGCTGCAGAATTTAAGGAATCTGCTGCATTATTTAAGGACTTTGTTGCATTATTTAAGGTCTCTGCTGCATTATTTAAGGACTCTGCTGTGGTATTTAAGGACTCTGCTGCATTATTTAAGGAATTTGTTGCATTATTTAAGGACGCTGCTGCATTATTTAAGGAATTTGTTGCATTATTTAAGGACTTTGCTGCATTAATTAAGGACTTTGCTGCATTACTTAAGGACTCTGCTGCATTATTTAATTACTTGCTGCATTATTTAAGGACTCTGCTGCTGTGTTTATGAACTCTGCTGCATTATTTAAGGACTTTGCTGCATTATTTTAGGACTCTGCTGCATTATTTAAGGACTTTGCTGTATTATTTAAGGACTCTACTGCATTATTTAAGGACTTTGTTGCATTATTTAAGGACTCTGCTGCATTATTTAAGGACTTTGCTGTATTATTTAAGGACTCTGCTGCATTATTTAAGGACTTTTTTGCATTATTTAAGGACTCTGCTGCATTATTTAAGGACTTTGCTGCATTATTTAAGGACTCTGTTGCATTATTTAAGGACTTTATTGCATTATTTAATGACTCTGCTGCATTATTTAAGGAATTTGCTGCATTATTTAAGGACTCTGCTGCATTATTTAAGGACTTTGCTGCATTATTTAATGACTCTGCTGCATTATTTAAGGACTTTGTTGTATTATTTAAGGACTTTGCTGCATTATTTAAGGACTCTGCTGCGGTATTTAAGGACTCTGCTGCATTAGTTAAGGACTTTGTTGCATTATTTAAGGACTCTGCTGCATTATTTAAGGACTTTGTTGCATTATTTAAGGACTCTGCTGCATTATTTAAGGACTTTGCTGCATTATTTAAGGACTATGCTGTGGTACTTAAGGACTCTGCTGTATTATTTAAGGACTTTGCTGCATTATTTAAGGACTCTGCTGCATTATTTAATGACTTTATTGCATTATATAAGGACTCTGCTGCATTATTTAAGGACTATGTTGCATTATGTTAGAAGTCTGCTGCATTATTTAAGGACTTTGCTGCATTATTTAAGGACTCTGCTGCATTATTTAAGGACTTTATTGCATTATTTAAGGACTCTGCTGCATTATTTAATGACTCTGCTGAAGCATTTGAGGACTCAGCTGCATTATTTAAGGTCTCTGCTGTATTATTTAAGGACTCTGCTGCATTATTTAATGACTCTGCTGCGGTATTTAAGGACTCTGCTGCATTATTTAAGGACTTTGCTGCATTATTTAAGGACTGCTGCGTTATTTAAGGACTCTGCTGCATTATTTAAGACTTTGCTGCATTATTTAAGGACTCTGCTGCAGTGTTTAATGACTCTGCTGAAGCAATTGGGGACTCAGATGCATTGTTTAAGGACTCTGCTGCATTATGTAAGGACTTTGCTGCTTTATTTAAGGACTTTGCTGCATTATTTAAGGACTTTGTTGCATTATTTAAGGACTCTGCTGCATTATTTAAGGACTTTGTTGCATTATTTAAGGACTCTGCCGCATTATTTAAGGACTATGCTTTGGTATTTAAGGACTCTGCTGCATTATTTAAGGACTTTGCTGCATTATTTAAGGACTCTGCTGCGGTATTTAAGGACTCTGCTGCATTATTTAAGGACTTTGATGCATTATTTAAGGACACTGCTGCAGAATTTAAGGAATCTGCTTCATTATTTAAGGACTTTGTTGCATTATTTAAGGTCTCTGCTGCATTATTTAAGGACTCTGCTATGGTACTTAAGGACTTTGCTGCATTATTTAAGGACTCTGCTGCATTATTTAAGAACTTTGTTGCATTATTTAAGGACTCTGCTGCATTATTTAAGGACTTTGTTGCATTATGTAAGGACTCTGCTGCATTATTTAAGGACTTTGCTGCATTATTTAAGGACTCTGCTGCATAATTTAAGGACTTTATTGCATTATTTTAGGATCCTGCTGCATTATTTAATGACTCTGCTGAAGCATTTGAGGACTCAGCTGCATTATTAAAGGTCTCTGCTGCATTATTTAAGGATCCTGCTGAAGCATTTGAGGACTCAGCTGCATTATTTAAGGACTTTGCTGCATTATTTAACGACTCTGCTGCGTTATTTAAGGACTCTGCTGCATTATGTAAGAATTTTGCTGCATTATTTAAGGACTCTTCTGCATTATTTAATGACTCTGCTGAAGTATTTGAGGACTCAGCTGCATTATTTAAGGTCTCTGCTGCATTATTTAAGGACTCTGCTGTGGTATTTAAGGACTCTGCTGCATTATTTAAGGAATTTGTTGCATTATTTAAGGACGCTGCTGCATTATTTAAGGACTTTGTTGCATTATTTAAGGACTCTGCTGCAGTATTTAATGACTCTGCTGAAGCATTTGGGGACTCAGATGCATTATTTAAGGACTCTGCTGCATTATGTAAGGGCTTTGCTGCTTTATTTAAGGACTCTTTTGCATTATTTAAGGACTTTGTTGCATTATTTAAGGACTCTGCTGCATTATTTAAGGACTATGTTGCATTATGTTAGAAGTCTGCTGCATTATTTAAGGACTTTGCTGCATTATTTAAGGACTCTGCTGCATTATTTAAGGAATTTATTGCATTATTTAAGGACTCTGCTGCATTATTTAATGACTCTGCTGAAGCATTTGAGGACTCAGCTGCATTATTTAAGGTCTCTGCTGTATTATTTAAGGACTCTGCTGCATTATTTAATGACTCTGCTGCGGTATTTAAGGACTCTGCTGCATTATTTAAGGACTTTGCTGCATTATTTAAGGACTGCTGCGTTATTTAAGGACTCTGCTGCATTATTTAAGACTTTGCTGCATTATTTAAGGACTCTGCTGCAGTGTTTAATGACTCTGCTGAAGCAATTGGGGACTCAGATGCATTGTTTAAGGACTCTGCTGCATTATGTAAGGACTTTGCTGCTTTATTTAAGGACTTTGTTGCATTATTTAAGGACTTTGTTGCATTATTTAAGGACTCTGCTGCATTATTTAAGGACTTTGTTGCATTATTTAAGGACTCTGCCGCATTATTTAAGGACTATGCTTTGGTATTTAAGGACTCTGCTGCATTATTTAAGGACTTTGCTGCATTATTTAAGGACTCTGCTGCATTATTTAATTACTTTGCTGCATTATTTAAGGACTCTGCTGCGGTATTTAAGGACTCTGCTGCATTATTTAAGGACTTTGATGCATTATTTAAGGACACTGCTGCAGAATTTAAGGAATCTGCTTCATTATTTAAGGACTTTGTTGCATTATTTAAGGTCTCTGCTGCATTATTTAAGGACTCTGCTATGGTACTTAAGGACTTTGCTGCATTATTTAAGAACTTTGTTGCATTATTTAAGGACTCTGCTGCATTATTTAAGGACTTTGATGCATTATGTAAGGACTCTGCTGCATTATTTAAGGACTTTGCTGCATTATTTAAGGACTCTGCTGCATAATTTAAGGACTTTATTGCATTATTTTAGGATCCTGCTGCATTATTTAATGACTCTGCTGAAGCATTTGAGGACTCAGCTGCATTATTAAAGGTCTCTGCTGCATTATTTAAGGATCCTGCTGAAGCATTTGAGGACTCAGCTGCATTATTTAAGGACTTTGCTGCATTATTTAACGACTCTGCTGCGTTATTTAAGGACTCTGCTGCATTATGTAAGAACTTTGCTGCATTATTTAAGGACTCTTCTGCATTATTTAATGACTCTGCTGAAGTATTTGAGGACTCAGCTGCATTATTTAAGGACTCTGCTGCATTATTTAAGGAATTTGCTGCATTATTTAAGGACTCTGCTGCGTTATTTAAGGACTCTGCTGCATTATTTAAGGACTTTGATGCATTATTTAAGGATGCTGCTGCATAATTTAAGGAATCTGCTGCATTATTTAAGGACTTTGTTGCATTATTTAAGGTCTCTGCTGCATTATTTAAGGACTCTGCTGTGGTATTTAAGGACTCTGCTGCATTATTTAAGGAATTTGTTGCATTATTTAAGGACGCTGCTGCATTATTTAAGGACTTTGTTGCATTATTTAAGGTCTCTGCTGTAGTATTTAATGACTCTGCTGAAGCATTTGGGCACTCAGATGCATTATATAAGGACTCTGCTGCATTATGTAAGGGCTTTGCTGCTTTATTTAAGGACTCTTTTGCATTATTTAAGGACTTTGTTGCATTATTTAAGGACTCTGCTGCATTATTTAAGGAGTTTGTTGCATTATGTAAGCACTCTGCTGCATTATTTAAGGACTTTGCTGCATTATTTAAGGACTCTGCTGCATAATTTAAGGACTTTATTGCATTATTTAAGGATCCTGCTGCATTATTTAAGGATCCTGCTGAAGCATTTGAGGACTCAGCTGCATTATTTAAGGACTTTGCTGCATTATTTAACGACTCTGCTGCATTATCTAAGGACTCTGCTGCTTTATTTAAGGACTTTCCTGCATTATTTAAGGAGTCTTCTGCATTATTTAATGACTCTGCTGAAGCATTTGAGGACTCAGCTGCATTATTTAAGGACTCTGCTGCATTATTTAAGGACTTTGCTGCATTATTTAATGACTCTGCTGAAGCATTTGAGGACTCAGCTGCATTATTTAAGGACTCTGCTGCATTATTTAAGGAATTTGCTGCATTATTTAAGGACTCTGCTGCGGTATTTAAGGACTCTGCTGCATTATTTAAGGACTTTGATGCATTATTTAAGGACGCTGCTGCAGAATTTAAGGAATCTGCTGCATTATTTAAGGACTTTGTTGCATTATTTAAGGTCTCTGCTGCATTATTTAAGGACTCTGCTGTGGTATTTAAGGACTCTGCTGCATTATTTAAGGAATTTGTTGCATTATTTAAGGACGCTGCTGCATTATTTAAGGACTTTGTTGCATTATTTAAGGACTCTGCTGCAGTATTTAATGACTCTGCTGAAGCATTTGGGGACTCAGATGCATTATTTAAGGACTCTGCTGCATTATGTAAGGGCTTTGCTGCTTTATTTAAGGACTCTTTTGCATTATTTAAGGACTTTGTTGCATTATTTAAGGACTCTGCTGCATTATTTAAGGACTTTGTTGCATTATTTAAGGACGCTGCTGCAGAATTTAAGGAATCTGCTGCATTATTTAAGGACTTTGTCGCATTATTTAAGGTCTCTGCTGCATTATTTAAGGACTCTGCCATGGTACTTAACGACTTTGCTGCATTATTTAAGGACTTTGCTGCATTATTTAAGGACTTTGATGCATTATTTAAGAACTTTGTTGCATTATTTAAGGACTCTGCTGCATTATTTAAGGAGTTTGTTGCATTATGTAAGGACTCTGCTGCATTATTTAAGGACTTTGCTGCATTATTTAAGGACTCTGCTGCATAATTTAAGGACTTTATTGCATTATTTAAGGATCCTGCTGCATTATTTAAGGATCCTGCTGAAGCATTTGAGGACTCAGCTGCATTATTTAAGGACTTTGCTGCATTATTTAACGACTCTGCTGCATTATCTAAGGACTCTGCTGCTTTATTTAAGGACTTTCCTGCATTATTTAAGGAGTCTTCTGCATTATTTAATGACTCTGCTGAAGCATTTGAGGACTCAGCTGCATTATTTAAGGACTCTGCTGCATTATTTAAGGACTTTGCTGCATTATTTAATGACTCTGCTGAAGCATTTGAGGACTCAGCTGCATTATTTAAGGACTCTGCTGCATTATTTAAGGAATTTGCTGCATTATTTAAGTACTCTGCTGCGGTATTTAAGGACGCTGCTGCAGAATTTAAGGAATCTGCTGCATTATTTAAGGACTTTGTTGCATTATTTAAGGTCTCTGCTGCATTATTTAAGGACTCTGCTGTGGTATTTAAGGACTCTGCTGCATTATTTAAGGAATTTGTTGCATTATTTAAGGACGCTGCTGCATTATTTAAGGAATTTGTTGCATTATTTAAGGACTTTGCTGCATTAATTAAGGACTTTGCTGCATTACTTAAGGACTCTGCTGCATTATTTAATTACTTGCTGCATTATTTAAGGACTCTGCTGCTGTGTTTATGAACTCTGCTGCATTATTTAAGGACTTTGCTGCATTATTTTAGGACTCTGCTGCATTATTTAAGGACTTTGCTGTATTATTTAAGGACTCTACTGCATTATTTAAGGACTTTGTTGCATTATTTAAGGACTCTGCTGCATTATTTAAGGACTTTGCTGTATTATTTAAGGACTCTGCTGCATTATTTAAGGACTTTTTTGCATTATTTAAGGACTCTGCTGCATTATTTAAGGACTTTGCTGCATTATTTAAGGACTCTGTTGCATTATTTAAGGACTTTATTGCATTATTTAATGACTCTGCTGCATTATTTAAGGAATTTGCTGCATTATTTAAGGACTCTGCTGCATTATTTAAGGACTTTGCTGCATTATTTAATGACTCTGCTGCATTATTTAAGGACTTTGTTGTATTATTTAAGGACTTTGCTGCATTATTTAAGGACTCTGCTGCGGTATTTAAGGACTCTGCTGCATTAGTTAAGGACTTTGTTGCATTATTTAAGGACTCTGCTGCATTATTTAAGGACTTTGTTGCATTATTTAAGGACTCTGCTGCATTATTTAAGGACTTTGCTGCATTATTTAAGGACTATGCTGTGGTACTTAAGGACTCTGCTGTATTATTTAAGGACTTTGCTGCATTATTTAAGGACTCTGCTGCATTATTTAATGACTTTGTTGCATTATATAAGGACTCTGCTGCATTATTTAAGGACTATGTTGCATTATGTTAGAAGTCTGCTGCATTATTTAAGGACTTTGCTGCATTATTTAAGGACTCTGCTGCATTATTTAAGGACTTTATTGCATTATTTAAGGACTCTGCTGCATTATTTAATGACTCTGCTGAAGCATTTGAGGACTCAGCTGCATTATTTAAGGTCTCTGCTGTATTATTTAAGGACTCTGCTGCATTATTTAATGACTCTGCTGCGGTATTTAAGGACTCTGCTGCATTATTTAAGGACTTTGCTGCATTATTTAAGGACTGCTGCGTTATTTAAGGACTCTGCTGCATTATTTAAGACTTTGCTGCATTATTTAAGGACTCTGCTGCAGTGTTTAATGACTCTGCTGAAGCAATTGGGGACTCAGATGCATTGTTTAAGGACTCTGCTGCATTATGTAAGGACTTTGCTGCTTTATTTAAGGACTTTGCTGCATTATTTAAGGACTTTGTTGCATTATTTAAGGACTCTGCTGCATTATTTAAGGACTTTGTTGCATTATTTAAGGACTCTGCCGCATTATTTAAGGACTATGCTTTGGTATGTAAGGACTCTGCTGCATTATTTAAGGACTTTGCTGCATTATTTAAGGACTCTGCTGCGGTATTTAAGGACTCTGCTGCATTATTTAAGGACTTTGATGCATTATTTAAGGACACTGCTGCAGAATTTAAGGAATCTGCTTCATTATTTAAGGACTTTGTTGCATTATTTAAGGTCTCTGCTGCATTATTTAAGGACTCTGCTATGGTACTTAAGGACTTTGCTGCATTATTTAAGGACTCTGCTGCATTATTTAAGAACTTTGTTGCATTATTTAAGGACTCTGCTGCATTATGTAAGGACTTTGTTGCATTATGTAAGGACTCTGCTGCATTATTTAAGGACTTTGCTGCATTATTTAAGGACTCTGCTGCATAATTTAAGGACTTTATTGCATTATTTTAGGATCCTGCTGCATTATTTAATGACTCTGCTGAAGCATTTGAGGACTCAGCTGCATTATTAAAGGTCTCTGCTGCATTATTTAAGGATCCTGCTGAAGCATTTGAGGACTCAGCTGCATTATTTAAGGACTTTGCTGCATTATTTAACGACTCTGCTGCGTTATTTAAGGACTCTGCTGCATTATGTAAGAATTTTGCTGCATTATTTAAGGACTCTTCTGCATTATTTAATGACTCTGCTGAAGTATTTGAGGACTCAGCTGCATTATTTAAGGACTCTGCTGCATTATTTAAGGAATTTGCTGCATTATTTAAGGACTCTGCTGCGTTATTTAAGGACTCTGCTGCATTATTTAAGGACTTTGATGCATTATTTAAGGATGCTGCTGCAGAATTTAAGGAATCTGCTGCATTATTTAATGACTTTGTTGCATTATTTAAGGTCTCTGCTGCATTATTTAAGGACTCTGCTGTGGTATTTAAGGACTCTGCTGCATTATTTAAGGAATTTGTTGCATTATTTAAGGACGCTGCTGCATTATTTAAGGACTTTGTTGCATTATTTAAGGACTCTGCTGCATTATTTAAGGACTATGTTGCATTATGTTAGAAGTCTGCTGCATTATTTAAGGACTTTGCTGCATTATTTAAGGACTCTGCTGCATTATTTAAGGAATTTATTGCATTATTTAAGGACTCTGCTGCATTATTTAATGACTCTGCTGAAGCATTTGAGGACTCAGCTGCATTATTTAAGGTCTCTGCTGTATTATTTAAGGACTCTGCTGCATTATTTAATGACTCTGCTGCGGTATTTAAGGACTCTGCTGCATTATTTAAGGACTTTGCTGCATTATTTAAGGACTGCTGCGTTATTTAAGGACTCTGCTGCATTATTTAAGACTTTGCTGCATTATTTAAGGACTCTGCTGCAGTGTTTAATGACTCTGCTGAAGCAATTGGGGACTCAGATGCATTGTTTAAGGACTCTGCTGCATTATGTAAGGACTTTGCTGCTTTATTTAAGGACTTTGCTGCATTATTTAAGGACTTTGTTGCATTATTTAAGGACTCTGCTGCATTATTTAAGGACTTTGTTGCATTATTTAAGGACTCTGCCGCATTATTTAAGGACTATGCTTTGGTATTTAAGGACTCTGCTGCATTATTTAAGGACTTTGCTGCATTATTTAAGGACTCTGCTGCATTATTTAATTACTTTGCTGCATTATTTAAGGACTCTGCTGCGGTATTTAAGGACTCTGCTGCATTATTTAAGGACTTTGATGCATTATTTAAGGACACTGCTGCAGAATTTAAGGAATCTGCTTCATTATTTAAGGACTTTGTTGCATTATTTAAGGTCTCTGCTGCATTATTTAAGGACTCTGCTATGGTACTTAAGGACTTTGCTGCATTATTTAAGGACTCTGCTGCATTATTTAAGAACTTTGTTGCATTATTTAAGGACTCTGCTGCATTATTTAAGGACTTTGATGCATTATGTAAGGACTCTGCTGCATTATTTAAGGACTTTGCTGCATTATTTAAGGACTCTGCTGCATAATTTAAGGACTTTATTGCATTATTTTAGGATCCTGCTGCATTATTTAATGACTCTGCTGAAGCATTTGAGGACTCAGCTGCATTATTAAAGGTCTCTGCTGCATTATTTAAGGATCCTGCTGAAGCATTTGAGGACTCAGCTGCATTATTTAAGGACTTTGCTGCATTATTTAACGACTCTGCTGCGTTATTTAAGGACTCTGCTGCATTATGTAAGAACTTTGCTGCATTATTTAAGGACTCTTCTGCATTATTTAATGACTCTGCTGAAGTATTTGAGGACTCAGCTGCATTATTTAAGGACTCTGCTGCATTATTTAAGGAATTTGCTGCATTATTTAAGGACTCTGCTGCGTTATTTAAGGACTCTGCTGCATTATTTAAGGACTTTGATGCATTATTTAAGGATGCTGCTGCATAATTTAAGGAATCTGCTGCATTATTTAAGGACTTTGTTGCATTATTTAAGGTCTCTGCTGCATTATTTAAGGACTCTGCTGTGGTATTTAAGGACTCTGCTGCATTATTTAAGGAATTTGTTGCATTATTTAAGGACGCTGCTGCATTATTTAAGGACTTTGTTGCATTATTTAAGGTCTCTGCTGTAGTATTTAATGACTCTGCTGAAGCATTTGGGCACTCAGATGCATTATATAAGGACTCTGCTGCATTATGTAAGGGCTTTGCTGCTTTATTTAAGGACTCTTTTGCATTATTTAAGGACTTTGTTGCATTATTTAAGGACTCTGCTGCATTATTTAAGGAGTTTGTTGCATTATGTAAGCACTCTGCTGCATTATTTAAGGACTTTGCTGCATTATTTAAGGACTCTGCTGCATAATTTAAGGACTTTATTGCATTATTTAAGGATCCTGCTGCATTATTTAAGGATCCTGCTGAAGCATTTGAGGACTCAGCTGCATTATTTAAGGACTTTGCTGCATTATTTAACGACTCTGCTGCATTATCTAAGGACTCTGCTGCTTTATTTAAGGACTTTCCTGCATTATTTAAGGAGTCTTCTGCATTATTTAATGACTCTGCTGAAGCATTTGAGGACTCAGCTGCATTATTTAAGGACTCTGCTGCATTATTTAAGGACTTTGCTGCATTATTTAATGACTCTGCTGAAGCATTTGAGTACTCAGCTGCATTATTTAAGGACTCTGCTGCATTATTTAAGGAATTTGCTGCATTATTTAAGGACTCTGCTGTGGTATTTAAGGACTCTGCTGCATTATTTAAGGACTTTGATGCATTATTTAAGGACGCTGCTGCAGAATTTAAGGAATCTGCTGCATTATTTAAGGACTTTGTTGCATTATTTAAGGTCTCTGCTGCATTATTTAAGGACTCTGCTGTGGTATTTAAGGACTCTGCTGCATTATTTAAGGAATTTGTTGCATTATTTAAGGACGCTGCTGCATTATTTAAGGACTTTGTTGCATTATTTAAGGACTCTGCTGCAGTATTTAATGACTCTGCTGAAGCATTTGGGGACTCAGATGCATTATTTAAGGACTCTGCTGCATTATGTAAGGGCTTTGCTGCTTTATTTAAGGACTCTTTTGCATTATTTAAGGACTTTGTTGCATTATTTAAGGACTCTGCTGCATTATTTAAGGACTTTGTTGCATTATTTAAGGACGCTGCTGCAGAATTTAAGGAATCTGCTGCATTATTTAAGGACTTTGTCGCATTATTTAAGGTCTCTGCTGCATTATTTAAGGACTCTGCTATGGTACTTAACGACTTTGCTGCATTATTTAAGGACTTTGCTGCATTATTTAAGGACTTTGATGCATTATTTAAGAACTTTGTTGCATTATTTAAGGACTCTGCTGCATTATTTAAGGAGTTTGTTGCATTATGTAAGGACTCTGCTGCATTATTTAAGGACTTTGCTGCATTATTTAAGGACTCTGCTGCATAATTTAAGGACTTTATTGCATTATTTAAGGATCCTGCTGCATTATTTAAGGATCCTGCTGAAGCATTTGAGGACTCAGCTGCATTATTTAAGGACTTTGCTGCATTATTTAACGACTCTGCTGCATTATCTAAGGACTCTGCTGCTTTATTTAAGGACTTTCCTGCATTATTTAAGGAGTCTTCTGCATTATTTAATGACTCTGCTGAAGCATTTGAGGACTCAGCTGCATTATTTAAGGACTCTGCTGCATTATTTAAGGACTTTGCTGCATTATTTAATGACTCTGCTGAAGCATTTGAGGACTCAGCTGCATTATTTAAGGACTCTGCTGCATTATTTAAGGAATTTGCTGCATTATTAAGGACTCTGCTGCGGTATTTAAGGACGCTGCTGCAGAATTTAAGGAATCTGCTGCATTATTTAAGGACTTTGTTGCATTATTTAAAGTCTCTGCTGCATTATTTAAGGACTCTGCTGTGGTATTTAAGGACTCTGCTGCATTATTTAAGGAATTTGTTGCATTATTTAAGGACGCTGCTGCATTATTTAAGGAATTTGTTGCATTATTTAAGGACTTTGCTGCATTAATTAAGGACTTTGCTGCATTACTTAAGGACTCTGCTGCATTATTTAATTACTTGCTGCATTATTTAAGGACTCTGCTGCTGTGTTTAAGAACTCTGCTGCATTATTTAAGGACTTTGCTGCATTATTTTAGGACTCTGCTGCATTATTTAAGGACTTTGCTGTATTATTTAAGGACTCTACTGCATTATTTAAGGACTTTGTTGCATTATTTAAGGACTCTGCTGCATTATTTAAGGACTTTGCTGTATTATTTAAGGACTCTGCTGCATTATTTAATGACTCTGCTGCGGTATTTAAGGACTCTACTGCATTATTTAAGGACTTTGCTGCATTATTTAAGGACTGCTGCGTTATTTAAGGACTCTGCTGCATTATTTAAGACTTTGCTGCATTATTTAAGGACTCTGCTGCAGTGTTTAATGACTCTGCTGAAGCAATTGGGGACTCAGATGCATTGTTTAAGGACTCTGCTGCATTATGTAAGGACTTTGCTGCTTTATTTAAGGACTTTGCTGCATTATTTAAGGACTTTGTTGCATTATTTAAGGACTCTGCTGCATTATTTAAGGACTTTGTTGCATTATTTAAGGACTCTGCCGCATTATTTAAGGACTATGCTTTGGTATTTAAGGACTCTGCTGCATTATTTAAGGACTTTGCTGCATTATTTAAGGACTCTGCTGCATTATTTAATTACTTTGCTGCATTATTTAAGGACTCTGCTGCATAATTTAGGACTTTATTGCATTATTTTAGGATCCTGCTGCATTATTTAATGACTCTGCTGAAGCATTTGAGGACTCAGCTGCATTATTAAAGGTCTCTGCTGCATTATTTAAGGATCCTGCTGAAGCATTTGAGGACTCAGCTGCATTATTTAAGGACTTTGCTGCATTATTTAACGACTCTGCTGCGTTATTTAAGGACTCTGCTGCATTATGTAAGAACTTTGCTGCATTATTTAAGGACTCTTCTGCATTATTTAATGACTCTGCTGAAGTATTTGAGGACTCAGCTGCATTATTTAAGGACTATGCTGCATTATTTAAGGAATTTGCTGCATTATTTAAGGACTCTGCTGCGTTATTTAAGGACTCTGCTGCATTATTTAAGGACTTTGATGCATTATTTAAGGATGCTGCTGCATAATTTAAGGAATCTGCTGCATTATTTAAGGACTTTGTTGCATTATTTAAGGTCTCTGCTGCATTATTTAAGGACTCTGCTGTGGTATTTAAGGACTCTGCTGCATTATTTAAGGAATTTGTTGCATTATTTAAGGACGCTGCTGCATTATTTAAGGACTTTGTTGCATTATTTAAGGTCTCTGCTGTAGTATTTAATGACTCTGCTGAAGCATTTGGGCACTCAGATGCATTATATAAGGACTCTGCTGCATTATGTAAGGGCTTTGCTGCTTTATTTAAGGACTCTTTTGCATTATTTAAGGACTTTGTTGCATTATTTAAGGACTCTGCTGCATTATTTAAGGAGTTTGTTGCATTATGTAAGGACTCTGCTGCATTATTTAAGGACTTTGCTGCATTATTTAAGGACTCTGCTGCATAATTTAAGGACTTTATTGCATTATTTAAGGATCCTGCTGCATTATTTAAGGATCCTGCTGAAGCATTTGAGGACTCAGCTGCATTATTTAAGGACTTTGCTGCATTATTTAACGACTCTGCTGCATTATCTAAGGACTCTGCTGCTTTATTGAAGGACTTTCCTGCATTATTTAAGGAGTCTTCTGCATTATTTAATGACTCTGCTGAAGCATTTGAGGACTCAGCTGCATTATTTAAGGACTCTGCTGCATTATTTAAGGACTTTGCTGCATTATTTAATGACTCTGCTGAAGCATTTGAGGACTCAGCTGCATTATTTAAGGACTCTGCTGCATTATTTAAGGAATTTGCTGCATTATTTAAGGACTCTGCTGCGGTATTTAAGGACTCTGCTGCATTATTTAAGGACTTTGATGCATTATTTAAGGACGCTGCTGCAGAATTTAAGGAATCTGCTGCATTATTTAAGGACTTTGTTGCATTATTTAAGGTCTCTGCTGCATTATTTAAGGACTCTGCTGTGGTATTTAAGGACTCTGCTGCATTATTTAAGGAATTTGTTGCATTATTTAAGGACGCTGCTGCATTATTTAAGGACTTTGTTGCATTATTTAAGGACTCTGCTGCAGTATTTAATGACTCTGCTGAAGCATTTGGGGACTCAGATGCATTATTTAAGGACTCTGCTGCATTATGTAAGGGCTTTGCTGCTTTATTTAAGGACTCTTTTGCATTATTTAAGGACTTTGTTGCATTATTTAAGGACTCTGCTGCATTATTTAAGGACTTTGTTGCATTATTTAAGGACGCTGCTGCAGAATTTAAGGAATCTGCTGCATTATTTAAGGACTTTGTCGCATTATTTAAGGTCTCTGCTGCATTATTTAAGGACTCTGCTATGGTACTTAACGACTTTGCTGCATTATTTAAGGACTTTGCTGCATTATTTAAGGACTTTGATGCATTATTTAAGAACTTTGTTGCATTATTTAAGGACTCTGCTGCATTATTTAAGGAGTTTGTTGCATTATGTAAGGACTCTGCTGCATTATTTAAGGACTTTGCTGCATTATTTAAGGACTCTGCTGCATAATTTAAGGACTTTATTGCATTATTTAAGGATCCTGCTGCATTATTTAAGGATCCTGCTGAAGCATTTGAGGACTCAGCTGCATTATTTAAGGACTTTGCTGCATTATTTAACGACTCTGCTGCATTATCTAAGGACTCTGCTGCTTTATTTAAGGACTTTCCTGCATTATTTAAGGAGTCTTCTGCATTATTTAATGACTCTGCTGAAGCATTTGAGGACTCAGCTGCATTATTTAAGGACTCTGCTGCATTATTTAAGGACTTTGCTGCATTATTTAATGACTCTGCTGAAGCATTTGAGGACTCAGCTGCATTATTTAAGGACTCTGCTGCATTATTTAAGGAATTTGCTGCATTATTTAAGGACTCTGCTGCGGTATTTAAGGACGCTGCTGCAGAATTTAAGGAATCTGCTGCATTATTTAAGGACTTTGTTGCATTATTTAAGGTCTCTGCTGCATTATTTAAGGACTCTGCTGTGGTATTTAAGGACTCTGCTGCATTATTTAAGGAATTTGTTGCATTATTTAAGGACGCTGCTGCATTATTTAAGGAATTTGTTGCATTATTTAAGGACTTTGCTGCATTAATTAAGGACTTTGCTGCATTATTTAAGGACTCTGCTGCTGTGTTTAAGAACTCTGCTGCATTATTTAAGGACTTTGCTGCATTATTTTAGGACTCTGCTGCATTATTTAAGGACTTTGCTGTATTATTTAAGGACTCTACTGCATTATTTAAGGACTTTGTTGCATTATTTAAGGACTCTGCTGCATTATTTAAGGACTTTGCTGTATTATTTAAGGACTCTGCTGCATTATTTAATGACTCTGCTGCGGTATTTAAGGACTCTGCTGCATTATTTAAGGACTTTGCTGCATTATTTAAGGACTGCTGCGTTATTTAAGGACTCTGCTGCATTATTTAAGACTTTGCTGCATTATTTAAGGACTCTGCTGCAGTGTTTAATGACTCTGCTGAAGCAATTGGGGACTCAGATGCATTGTTTAAGGACTCTGCTGCATTATGTAAGGACTTTGCTGCTTTATTTAAGGACTTTGCTGCATTATTTAAGGACTTTGTTGCATTATTTAAGGACTCTGCTGCATTATTTAAGGACTTTGTTGCATTATTTAAGGACTCTGCCGCATTATTTAAGGACTATGCTTTGGTATTTAAGGACTCTGCTGCATTATTTAAGGACTTTGCTGCATTATTTAAGGACTCTGCTGCATTATTTAATTACTTTGCTGCATTATTTAAGGACTCTGCTGCGGTATTTAAGGACTCTGCTGCATTATTTAAGGACTTTGATGCATTATTTAAGGACACTGCTGCAGAATTTAAGGAATCTGCTTCATTATTTAAGGACTTTGTTGCATTATTTAAGGTCTCTGCTGCATTATTTAAGGACTCTGCTATGGTACTTAAGGACTTTGCTGCATTATTTAAGGACTCTGCTGCATTATTTAAGAACTTTGTTGCATTATTTAAGGACTCTGCTGCATTATTTAAGGACTTTGTTGCATTATGTAAGGACTCTGCTGCATTATTTAAGGACTTTGCTGCATTATTTAAGGACTCTGCTGCATAATTTAAGGACTTTATTGCATTATTTTAGGATCCTGCTGCATTATTTAATGACTCTGCTGAAGCATTTGAGGACTCAGCTGCATTATTAAAGGTCTCTGCTGCATTATTTAAGGATCCTGCTGAAGCATTTGAGGACTCAGCTGCATTATTTAAGGACTTTGCTGCATTATTTAACGACTCTGCTGCGTTATTTAAGGACTCTGCTGCATTATGTAAGAACTTTGCTGCATTATTTAAGGACTCTTCTGCATTATTTAATGACTCTGCTGAAGTATTTGAGGACTCAGCTGCATTATTTAAGGACTATGCTGCATTATTTAAGGAATTTGCTGCATTATTTAAGGACTCTGCTGCGTTATTTAAGGACTCTGCTGCATTATTTAAGGACTTTGATGCATTATTTAAGGATGCTGCTGCATAATTTAAGGAATCTGCTGCATTATTTAAGGACTTTGTTGCATTATTTAAGGTCTCTGCTGCATTATTTAAGGACTCTGCTGTGGTATTTAAGGACTCTGCTGCATTATTTAAGGAATTTGTTGCATTATTTAAGGACGCTGCTGCATTATTTAAGGACTTTGTTGCATTATTTAAGGTCTCTGCTGTAGTATTTAATGACTCTGCTGAAGCATTTGGGCACTCAGATGCATTATATAAGGACTCTGCTGCATTATGTAAGGGCTTTGCTGCTTTATTTAAGGACTCTTTTGCATTATTTAAGGACTTTGTTGCATTATTTAAGGACTCTGCTGCATTATTTAAGGAGTTTGTTGCATTATGTAAGGACTCTGCTGCATTATTTAAGGACTTTGCTGCATTATTTAAGGACTCTGCTGCATAATTTAAGGACTTTATTGCATTATTTAAGGATCCTGCTGCATTATTTAAGGATCCTGCTGAAGCATTTGAGGACTCAGCTGCATTATTTAAGGACTTTGCTGCATTATTTAACGACTCTGCTGCATTATCTAAGGACTCTGCTGCTTTATTGAAGGACTTTCCTGCATTATTTAAGGAGTCTTCTGCATTATTTAATGACTCTGCTGAAGCATTTGAGGACTCAGCTGCATTATTTAAGGACTCTGCTGCATTATTTAAGGACTTTGCTGCATTATTTAATGACTCTGCTGAAGCATTTGAGGACTCAGCTGCATTATTTAAGGACTCTGCTGCATTATTTAAGGAATTTGCTGCATTATTTAAGGACTCTGCTGCGGTATTTAAGGACTCTGCTGCATTATTTAAGGACTTTGATGCATTATTTAAGGACGCTGCTGCAGAATTTAAGGAATCTGCTGCATTATTTAAGGACTTTGTTGCATTATTTAAGGTCTCTGCTGCATTATTTAAGGACTCTGCTGTGGTATTTAAGGACTCTGCTGCATTATTTAAGGAATTTGTTGCATTATTTAAGGACGCTGCTGCATTATTTAAGGACTTTGTTGCATTATTTAAGGACTCTGCTGCAGTATTTAATGACTCTGCTGAAGCATTTGGGGACTCAGATGCATTATTTAAGGACTCTGCTGCATTATGTAAGGGCTTTGCTGCTTTATTTAAGGACTCTTTTGCATTATTTAAGGACTTTGTTGCATTATTTAAGGACTCTGCTGCATTATTTAAGGACTTTGTTGCATTATTTAAGGACGCTGCTGCAGAATTTAAGGAATCTGCTGCATTATTTAAGGACTTTGTCGCATTATTTAAGGTCTCTGCTGCATTATTTAAGGACTCTGCTATGGTACTTAACGACTTTGCTGCATTATTTAAGGACTTTGCTGCATTATTTAAGGACTTTGATGCATTATTTAAGAACTTTGTTGCATTATTTAAGGACTCTGCTGCATTATTTAAGGAGTTTGTTGCATTATGTAAGGACTCTGCTGCATTATTTAAGGACTTTGCTGCATTATTTAAGGACTCTGCTGCATAATTTAAGGACTTTATTGCATTATTTAAGGATCCTGCTGCATTATTTAAGGATCCTGCTGAAGCATTTGAGGACTCAGCTGCATTATTTAAGGACTTTGCTGCATTATTTAACGACTCTGCTGCATTATCTAAGGACTCTGCTGCTTTATTTAAGGACTTTCCTGCATTATTTAAGGAGTCTTCTGCATTATTTAATGACTCTGCTGAAGCATTTGAGGACTCAGCTGCATTATTTAAGGACTCTGCTGCATTATTTAAGGACTTTGCTGCATTATTTAATGACTCTGCTGAAGCATTTGAGGACTCAGCTGCATTATTTAAGGACTCTGCTGCATTATTTAAGGAATTTGCTGCATTATTTAAGGACTCTGCTGCGGTATTTAAGGACGCTGCTGCAGAATTTAAGGAATCTGCTGCATTATTTAAGGACTTTGTTGCATTATTTAAGGTCTCTGCTGCATTATTTAAGGACTCTGCTGTGGTATTTAAGGACTCTGCTGCATTATTTAAGGAATTTGTTGCATTATTTAAGGACGCTGCTGCATTATTTAAGGAATTTGTTGCATTATTTAAGGACTTTGCTGCATTAATTAAGGACTTTGCTGCATTACTTAAGGACTCTGCTGCATTATTTAATTACTTGCTGCATTATTTAAGGACTCTGCTGCTGTGTTTAAGAACTCTGCTGCATTATTTAAGGACTTTGCTGCATTATTTTAGGACTCTGCTGCATTATTTAAGGACTTTGCTGTATTATTTAAGGACTCTACTGCATTATTTAAGGACTTTGTTGCATTATTTAAGGACTCTGCTGCATTATTTAAGGACTTTGCTGTATTATTTAAGGACTCTGCTGCATTATTTAATGACTCTGCTGCGGTATTTAAGGACTCTGCTGCATTATTTAAGGACTTTGCTGCATTATTTAAGGACTGCTGCGTTATTTAAGGACTCTGCTGCATTATTTAAGACTTTGCTGCATTATTTAAGGACTCTGCTGCAGTGTTTAATGACTCTGCTGAAGCAATTGGGGACTCAGATGCATTGTTTAAGGACTCTGCTGCATTATGTAAGGACTTTGCTGCTTTATTTAAGGACTTTGCTGCATTATTTAAGGACTTTGTTGCATTATTTAAGGACTCTGCTGCATTATTTAAGGACTTTGTTGCATTATTTAAGGACTCTGCCGCATTATTTAAGGACTATGCTTTGGTATTTAAGGACTCTGCTGCATTATTTAAGGACTTTGCTGCATTATTTAAGGACTCTGCTGCATTATTTAATTACTTTGCTGCATTATTTAAGGACTCTGCTGCGGTATTTAAGGACTCTGCTGCATTATTTAAGGACTTTGATGCATTATTTAAGGACACTGCTGCAGAATTTAAGGAATCTGCTTCATTATTTAAGGACTTTGTTGCATTATTTAAGGTCTCTGCTGCATTATTTAAGGACTCTGCTATGGTACTTAAGGACTTTGCTGCATTATTTAAGGACTCTGCTGCATTATTTAAGAACTTTGTTGCATTATTTAAGGACTCTGCTGCATTATTTAAGGACTTTGTTGCATTATGTAAGGACTCTGCTGCATTATTTAAGGACTTTGCTGCATTATTTAAGGACTCTGCTGCATAATTTAAGGACTTTATTGCATTATTTTAGGATCCTGCTGCATTATTTAATGACTCTGCTGAAGCATTTGAGGACTCAGCTGCATTATTAAAGGTCTCTGCTGCATTATTTAAGGATCCTGCTGAAGCATTTGAGGACTCAGCTGCATTATTTAAGGACTTTGCTGCATTATTTAACGACTCTGCTGCGTTATTTAAGGACTCTGCTGCATTATTTAAGAACTTTGCTGCATTATTTAAGGACTCTTCTGCATTATTTAATGACTCTGCTGAAGTATTTGAGGACTCAGCTGCATTATTTAAGGACTCTGCTGCATTATTTAAGGAATTTGCTGCATTATTTAAGGACTCTGCTGTGGTATTTAAGGACTCTGCTGCATTATTTAAGGAATTTGTTGCATTATTTAAGGACGCTGCTGCATTATTTAAGGACTTTGTTGCATTATTTAAGGACTCTGCTGCAGTATTTAATGACTCTGCTGAAGCATTTGGGGACTCAGATGCATTATTTAAGGACTCTGCTGCATTATGTAAGGGCTTTGCTGCTTTATTTAAGGACTCTTTTGCATTATTTAAGGACTTTGTTGCATTATTTAAGGACTCTGCTGCATTATTTAAGGACTATGTTGCATTATGTTAGAAGTCTGCTGCATTATTTAAGGACTTTGCTGAATTATTTAAGGACTCTGCTGCATTATTTAAGGAATTTATTGCATTATTTAAGGACTCTGCTGCATTATTTAATGACTCTGCTGAAGCATTTGAGGACTCAGCTGCATTATTTAAGGTCTCTGCTGTATTATTTAAGGACTCTGCTGCATTATTTAATGACTCTGCTGCGGTATTTAAGGACTCTGCTGCATTATTTAAGGACTTTGCTGCATTATTTAAGGACTGCTGCGTTATTTAAGGACTCTGCTGCATTATTTAAGACTTTGCTGCATTATTTAAGGACTCTGCTGCAGTGTTTAATGACTCTGCTGAAGCAATTGGGGACTCAGATGCATTGTTTAAGGACTCTGCTGCATTATGTAAGGACTTTGCTGCTTTATTTAAGGACTTTGCTGCATTATTTAAGGACTTTGTTGCATTATTTAAGGACTCTGCTGCATTATTTAAGGACTTTGTTGCATTATTTAAGGACTCTGCCGCATTATTTAAGGACTATGCTTTGGTATTTAAGGACTCTGCTGCATTATTTAAGGACTTTGCTGCATTATTTAAGGACTCTGCTGCATTATTTAATTACTTTGCTGCATTATTTAAGGACTCTGCTGCGGTATTTAAGGACTCTGCTGCATTATTTAAGGACTTTGATGCATTATTTAAGGACACTGCTGCAGAATTTAAGGAATCTGCTTCATTATTTAAGGACTTTGTTGCATTATTTAAGGTCTCTGCTGCATTATTTAAGGACTCTGCTATGGTACTTAAGGACTTTGCTGCATTATTTAAGGACTCTGCTGCATTATTTAAGAACTTTGTTGCATTATTTAAGGACTCTGCTGCATTATTTAAGGACTTTGATGCATTATGTAAGGACTCTGCTGCATTATTTAAGGACTTTGCTGCATTATTTAAGGACTCTGCTGCATAATTTAAGGACTTTATTGCATTATTTTAGGATCCTGCTGCATTATTTAATGACTCTGCTGAAGCATTTGAGGACTCAGCTGCATTATTAAAGGTCTCTGCTGCATTATTTAAGGATCCTGCTGAAGCATTTGAGGACTCAGCTGCATTATTTAAGGACTTTGCTGCATTATTTAACGACTCTGCTGCGTTATTTAAGGACTCTGCTGCATTATGTAAGAACTTTGCTGCATTATTTAAGGACTCTTCTGCATTATTTAATGACTCTGCTGAAGTATTTGAGGACTCAGCTGCATTATTTAAGGACTCTGCTGCATTATTTAAGGAATTTGCTGCATTATTTAAGGACTCTGCTGCGTTATTTAAGGACTCTGCTGCATTATTTAAGGACTTTGATGCATTATTTAAGGATGCTGCTGCATAATTTAAGGAATCTGCTGCATTATTTAAGGACTTTCTTGCATTATTTAAGGTCTCTGCTGCATTATTTAAGGACTCTGCTGTGGTATTTAAGGACTCTGCTGCATTATTTAAGGAATTTGTTGCATTATTTAAGGACGCTGCTGCATTATTTAAGGACTTTGTTGCATTATTTAAGGTCTCTGCTGTAGTATTTAATGACTCTGCTGAAGCATTTGGGCACTCAGATGCATTATATAAGGACTCTGCTGCATTATGTAAGGGCTTTGCTGCTTTATTTAAGGACTCTTTTGCATTATTTAAGGACTTTGTTGCATTATTTAAGGACTCTGCTGCATTATTTAAGGAGTTTGTTGCATTATGTAAGCACTCTGCTGCATTATTTAAGGACTTTGCTGCATTATTTAAGGACTCTGCTGCATAATTTAAGGACTTTATTGCATTATTTAAGGATCCTGCTGCATTATTTAAGGATCCTGCTGAAGCATTTGAGGACTCAGCTGCATTATTTAAGGACTTTGCTGCATTATTTAACGACTCTGCTGCATTATCTAAGGACTCTGCTGCTTTATTTAAGGACTTTCCTGCATTATTTAAGGAGTCTTCTGCATTATTTAATGACTCTGCTGAAGCATTTGAGGACTCAGCTGCATTATTTAAGGACTCTGCTGCATTATTTAAGGACTTTGCTGCATTATTTAATGACTCTGCTGAAGCATTTGAGGACTCAGCTGCATTATTTAAGGACTCTGCTGCATTATTTAAGGAATTTGCTGCATTATTTAAGGACTCTGCTGCGGTATTTAAGGACTCTGCTGCATTATTTAAGGACTTTGATGCATTATTTAAGGACGCTGCTGCAGAATTTAAGGAATCTGCTGCATTATTTAAGGACTTTGTTGCATTATTTAAGGTCTCTGCTGCATTATTTAAGGACTCTGCTGTGGTATTGAAGGACTCTGCTGCATTATTTAAGGAATTTGTTGCATTATTTAAGGACGCTGCTGCATTATTTAAGGACTTTGTTGCATTATTTAAGGACTCTGCTGCAGTATTTAATGACTCTGCTGAAGCATTTGGGGACTCAGATGCATTATTTAAGGACTCTGCTGCATTATGTAAGGGCTTTGCTGCTTTATTTAAGGACTCTTTTGCATTATTTAAGGACTTTGTTGCATTATTTAAGGACTCTGCTGCATTATTTAAGGACTTTGTTGCATTATTTAAGGACGCTGCTGCAGAATTTAAGGAATCTGCTGCATTATTTAAGGACTTTGTCGCATTATTTAAGGTCTCTGCTGCATTATTTAAGGACTCTGCTATGGTACTTAACGACTTTGCTGCATTATTTAAGGACTTTGCTGCATTATTTAAGGACTTTGATGCATTATTTAAGAACTTTGTTGCATTATTTAAGGACTCTGCTGCATTATTTAAGGAGTTTGTTGCATTATGTAAGGACTCTGCTGCATTATTTAAGGACTCTGCTGCAGTGTTTAATGACTCTGCTGAAGCAATTGGGGACTCAGATGCATTGTTTAAGGACTCTGCTGCATTATGTAAGGACTTTGCTGCTTTATTTAAGGACTTTGCTCCATTATTTAAGGACTTTGTTGCATTATTTAAGGACTCTGCTGCATTATTTAAGGACTTTGTTGCATTATTTAAGGACTCTGCCGCATTATTTAAGGACTATGCTTTGGTATTTAAGGACTCTGCTGCATTATTTAAGGACTTTGCTGCATTATTTAAGGACTCTGCTGCATTATTTAAGGACTCTGCTGCATTATTTAATTACTTTGCTGCATTATTTAAGGACTCTGCTGCGGTATTTAAGGACTCTGCTGCATTATTTAAGGACTTTGATGCATTATTTAAGGACACTGCTGCAGAATTTAAGGAATCTGCTTCATTATTTAAGGACTTTGTTGCATTATTTAAGGTCTCTGCTGCATTATTTAAGGACTCTGCTATGGTACTTAAGGACTTTGCTGCATTATTTAAGGACTCTGCTGCATTATTTAAGAACTTTGTTGCATTATTTAAGGACTCTGCTGCATTATTTAAGGACTTTGTTGCATTATGTAAGGACTCTGCTGCATTGTTTAAGGACTTTGCTGCATTATTTAAGGACTCTGCTGCATAATTTAAGGACTTTATTGCATTATTTTAGGATCCTGCTGCATTATTTAATGACTCTGCTGAAGCATTTGAGGACTCAGCTGCATTATTAAAGGTCTCTGCTGCATTATTTAAGGATCCTGCTGAAGCATTTGAGGACTCAGCTGCATTATTTAAGGACTTTGCTGCATTATTTAACGACTCTGCTGCGTTATTTAAGGACTCTGCTGCATTATGTAAGAACTTTGCTGCATTATTTAAGGACTCTTCTGCATTATTTAATGACTCTGCTGAAGTATTTGAGGACTCAGCTGCATTATTTAAGGACTCTGCTGCATTATTTAAGGAATTTGCTGCATTATTTAAGGACTCTGCTGCGTTATTTAA
Organism: Phyllobates terribilis; assembly: GCF_046119375.1. Classification (NCBI taxonomy): domain Eukaryota; kingdom Metazoa; phylum Chordata; class Amphibia; order Anura; family Dendrobatidae; genus Phyllobates; species Phyllobates terribilis. The sequence continues at coordinate 675,996 of NW_027363178.1, forward strand.
GGACTCTGCTGCATTATTTAAGGACTTTGATGCATTATTTAAGGATGCTGCTGCAGAATTTAAGGAATCTGCTGCATTATTTAAGGACTTTGTTGCATTATTTAAGGTCTCTGCTGCATTATTTAAGGACTCTGCTGTGGTATTTAAGGACTCTGCTGCATTATTTAAGGAATTTGTTGCATTATTTAAGGACGCTGCTGCATTATTTAAGGACTTTGTTGCATTATTTAAGGACTCTGCTGCAGTATTTAATGACTCTGCTGAAGCATTTGGGGACTCAGATGCATTATTTAAGGACTCTGCTGCATTATGTAAGGGCTTTGCTGCTTTATTTAAGGACTCTTTTGCATTATTTAAGGACTTTGTTGCATTATTTAAGGACTCTGCTGCATTATTTAAGGACTATGTTGCATTATGTTAGAAGTCTGCTGCATTATTTAAGGACTTTGCTGCATTATTTAAGGACTCTGCTGCATTATTTAAGGAATTTATTGCATTATTTAAGGACTCTGCTGCATTATTTAATGACTCTACTGAAGCATTTGAGGACTCAGCTGCATTATTTAAGGTCTCTGCTGTATTATTTAAGGACTCTGCTGCATTATTTAATGACTCTGCTGCGGTATTTAAGGACTCTGCTGCATTATTTAAGGACTTTGCTGCATTATTTAAGGACTGCTGCGTTATTTAAGGACTCTGCTGCATTATTTAAGACTTTGCTGCATTATTTAAGGACTCTGCTGCAGTGTTTAATGACTCTGCTGAAGCAATTGGGGACTCAGATGCATTGTTTAAGGACTCTGCTGCATTATGTAAGGACTTTGCTGCTTTATTTAAGGACTTTGCTGCATTATTTAAGGACTTTGTTGCATTATTTAAGGACTCTGCTGCATTATTTAAGGACTTTGTTGCATTATTTAAGGACTCTGCCGCATTATTTAAGGACTATGCTTTGGTATTTAAGGACTCTGCTGCATTATTTAAGGACTTTGCTGCATTATTTAAGGACTCTGCTGCATTATTTAATTACTTTGCTGCATTATTTAAGGACTCTGCTGCGGTATTTAAGGACTCTGCTGCATTATTTAAGGACTTTGATGCATTATTTAAGGACACTGCTGCAGAATTTAAGGAATCTGCTTCATTATTTAAGGACTTTGTTGCATTATTTAAGGTCTCTGCTGCATTATTTAAGGACTCTGCTATGGTACTTAAGGACTTTGCTGCATTATTTAAGAACTTTGTTGCATTATTTAAGGACTCTGCTGCATTATTTAAGGACTTTGATGCATTATGTAAGGACTCTGCTGCATTATTTAAGGACTTTGCTGCATTATTTAAGGACTCTGCTGCATAATTTAAGGACTTTATTGCATTATTTTAGGATCCTGCTGCATTATTTAATGACTCTGCTGAAGCATTTGAGGACTCAGCTGCATTATTAAAGGTCTCTGCTGCATTATTTAAGGATCCTGCTGAAGCATTTGAGGACTCAGCTGCATTATTTAAGGACTTTGCTGCATTATTTAACGGCTCTGCTGCGTTATTTAAGGACTCTGCTGCATTATGTAAGAACTTTGCTGCATTATTTAAGGACTCTTCTGCATTATTTAATGACTCTGCTGAAGTATTTGAGGACTCAGCTGCATTATTTAAGGACTCTGCTGCATTATTTAAGGAATTTGCTGCATTATTTAAGGACTCTGCTGCGTTATTTAAGGACTCTGCTGCATTATTTAAGGACTTTGATGCATTATTTAAGGATGCTGCTGCATAATTTAAGGAATCTGCTGCATTATTTAAGGACTTTGTTGCATTATTTAAGGTCTCTGCTGCATTATTTAAGGACTCTGCTGTGGTATTTAAGGACTCTGCTGCATTATTTAAGGAATTTGTTGCATTATTTAAGGACGCTGCTGCATTATTTAAGGACTTTGTTGCATTATTTAAGGTCTCTGCTGTAGTATTTAATGACTCTGCTGAAGCATTTGGGCACTCAGATGCATTATATAAGGACTCTGCTGCATTATGTAAGGGCTTTGCTGCTTTATTTAAGGACTCTTTTGCATTATTTAAGGACTTTGTTGCATTATTTAAGGACTCTGCTGCATTATTTAAGGAGTTTGTTGCATTATGTAAGCACTCTGCTGCATTATTTAAGGACTTTGCTGCATTATTTAAGGACTCTGCTGCATAATTTAAGGAATTTATTGCATTATTTAAGGATCCTGCTGCATTATTTAAGGATCCTGCTGAAGCATTTGAGGACTCAGCTGCATTATTTAAGGACTTTGCTGCATTATTTAACGACTCTGCTGCATTATCTAAGGACTCTGCTGCTTTATTTAAGGACTTTCCTGCATTATTTAAGGAGTCTTCTGCATTATTTAATGACTCTGCTGAAGCATTTGAGGACTCAGCTGCATTATTTAAGGACTCTGCTGCATTATTTAAGGACTTTGCTGCATTATTTAATGACTCTGCTGAAGCATTTGAGGACTCAGCTGCATTATTTAAGGACTCTGCTGCATTATTTAAGGAATTTGCTGCATTATTTAAGGACTCTGCTGCGGTATTTAAGGACTCTGCTGCATTATTTAAGGACTTTGATGCATTATTTAAGGACGCTGCTGCAGAATTTAAGGAATCTGCTGCATTATTTAAGGACTTTGTTGCATTATTTAAGGTCTCTGCTGCATTATTTAAGGACTCTGCTGTGGTATTTAAGGACTCTGCTGCATTATTTAAGGAATTTGTTGCATTATTTAAGGACGCTGCTGCATTATTTAAGGACTTTGTTGCATTATTTAAGGACTCTGCTGCAGTATTTAATGACTCTGCTGAAGCATTTGGGGACTCAGATGCATTATTTAAGGACTCTGCTGCATTATGTAAGGGCTTTGCTGCTTTATTTAAGGACTCTTTTGCATTATTTAAGGACTTTGTTGCATTATTTAAGGACTCTGCTGCATTATTTAAGGACTTTGTTGCATTATTTAAGGACGCTGCTGCAGAATTTAAGGAATCTGCTGCATTATTTAAGGACTTTGTCGCATTATTTAAGGTCTCTGCTGCATTATTTAAGGACTCTGCTATGGTACTTAACGACTTTGCTGCATTATTTAAGGACTTTGCTGCATTTTTTAAGGACTTTGATGCATTATTTAAGAACTTTGTTGCATTATTTAAGGACTCTGCTGCATTATTTAAGGAGTTTGTTGCATTATGTAAGGACTCTGCTGCATTATTTAAGGACTCTGCTGCAGTGTTTAATGACTCTGCTGAAGCAATTGGGGACTCAGATGCATTGTTTAAGGACTCTGCTGCATTATGTAAGGACTTTGCTGCTTTATTTAAGGACTTTGCTCCATTATTTAAGGACTTTGTTGCATTATTTAAGGACTCTGCTGCATTATTTAAGGACTTTGTTGCATTATTTAAGGACTCTGCCGCATTATTTAAGGACTATGCTTTGGTATTTAAGGACTCTGCTGCATTATTTAAGGACTTTGCTGCATTATTTAAGGACTCTGCTGCATTATTTAAGGACTCTGCTGCATTATTTAATTACTTTGCTGCATTATTTAAGGACTCTGCTGCGGTATTTAAGGACTCTGCTGCATTATTTAAGGACTTTGATGCATTATTTAAGGACACTGCTGCAGAATTTAAGGAATCTGCTTCATTATTTAAGGACTTTGTTGCATTATTTAAGGTCTCTGCTGCATTATTTAAGGACTCTGCTATGGTACTTAAGGACTTTGCTGCATTATTTAAGGACTCTGCTGCATTATTTAAGAACTTTGTTGCATTATTTAAGGACTCTGCTGCATTATTTAAGGACTTTGTTGCATTATGTAAGGACTCTGCTGCATTGTTTAAGGACTTTGCTGCATTATTTAAGGACTCTGCTGCATAATTTAAGGACTTTATTGCATTATTTTAGGATCCTGCTGCATTATTTAATGACTCTGCTGAAGCATTTGAGGACTCAGCTGCATTATTAAAGGTCTCTGCTGCATTATTTAAGGATCCTGCTGAAGCATTTGAGGACTCAGCTGCATTATTTAAGGACTTTGCTGCATTATTTAACGACTCTGCTGCGTTATTTAAGGACTCTGCTGCATTATGTAAGAACTTTGCTGCATTATTTAAGGACTCTTCTGCATTATTTAATGACTCTGCTGAAGTATTTGAGGACTCAGCTGCATTATTTAAGGACTCTGCTGCATTATTTAAGGAATTTGCTGCATTATTTAAGGACTCTGCTGCGTTATTTAAGGACTCTGCTGCATTATTTAAGGACTTTGATGCATTATTTAAGGATGCTGCTGCAGAATTTAAGGAATCTGCTGCATTATTTAAGGACTTTGTTGCATTATTTAAGGTCTCTGCTGCATTATTTAAGGACTCTGCTGTGGTATTTAAGGACTCTGCTGCATTATTTAAGGAATTTGTTGCATTATTTAAGGACGCTGCTGCATTATTTAAGGACTTTGTTGCATTATTTAAGGACTCTGCTGCAGTATTTAATGACTCTGCTGAAGCATTTGGGGACTCAGATGCATTATTTAAGGACTCTGCTGCATTATGTAAGGGCTTTGCTGCTTTATTTAAGGACTCTTTTGCATTATTTAAGGACTTTGTTGCATTATTTAAGGACTCTGCTGCATTATTTAAGGACTATGTTGCATTATGTTAGAAGTCTGCTGCATTATTTAAGGACTTTGCTGCATTATTTAAGGACTCTGCTGCATTATTTAAGGAATTTATTGCATTATTTAAGGACTCTGCTGCATTATTTAATGACTCTACTGAAGCATTTGAGGACTCAGCTGCATTATTTAAGGTCTCTGCTGTATTATTTAAGGACTCTGCTGCATTATTTAATGACTCTGCTGCGGTATTTAAGGACTCTGCTGCATTATTTAAGGACTTTGCTGCATTATTTAAGGACTGCTGCGTTATTTAAGGACTCTGCTGCATTATTTAAGACTTTGCTGCATTATTTAAGGACTCTGCTGCAGTGTTTAATGACTCTGCTGAAGCAATTGGGGACTCAGATGCATTGTTTAAGGACTCTGCTGCATTATGTAAGGACTTTGCTGCTTTATTTAAGGACTTTGCTGCATTATTTAAGGACTTTGTTGCATTATTTAAGGACTCTGCTGCATTATTTAAGGACTTTGTTGCATTATTTAAGGACTCTGCCGCATTATTTAAGGACTATGCTTTGGTATTTAAGGACTCTGCTGCATTATTTAAGGACTTTACTGCATTATTTAAGGACTCTGCTGCATTATTTAATTACTTTGCTGCATTATTTAAGGACTCTGCTGCGGTATTTAAGGACTCTGCTGCATTATTTAAGGACTTTGATGCATTATTTAAGGACACTGCTGCAGAATTTAAGGAATCTGCTTCATTATTTAAGGACTTTGTTGCATTATTTAAGGTCTCTGCTGCATTATTTAAGGACTCTGCTATGGTACTTAAGGACTTTGCTGCATTATTTAAGAACTTTGTTGCATTATTTAAGGACTCTGCTGCATTATTTAAGGACTTTGATGCATTATGTAAGGACTCTGCTGCATTATTTAAGGACTTTGCTGCATTATTTAAGGACTCTGCTGCATAATTTAAGGACTTTATTGCATTATTTTAGGATCCTGCTGCATTATTTAATGACTCTGCTGAAGCATTTGAGGACTCAGCTGCATTATTAAAGGTCTCTGCTGCATTATTTAAGGATCCTGCTGAAGCATTTGAGGACTCAGCTGCATTATTTAAGGACTTTGCTGCATTATTTAACGACTCTGCTGCGTTATTTAAGGACTCTGCTGCATTATGTAAGAACTTTGCTGCATTATTTAAGGACTCTTCTGCATTATTTAATGACTCTGCTGAAGTATTTGAGGACTCAGCTGCATTATTTAAGGACTCTGCTGCATTATTTAAGGAATTTGCTGCATTATTTAAGGACTCTGCTGCGTTATTTAAGGACTCTGCTGCATTATTTAAGGACTTTGATGCATTATTTAAGGATGCTGCTGCATAATTTAAGGAATCTGCTGCATTATTTAAGGACTTTGTTGCATTATTTAAGGTCTCTGCTGCATTATTTAAGGACTCTGCTGTGGTATTTAAGGACTCTGCTGCATTATTTAAGGAATTTGTTGCATTATTTAAGGACGCTGCTGCATTATTTAAGGACTTTGTTGCATTATTTAAGGTCTCTGCTGTAGTATTTAATGACTCTGCTGAAGCATTTGGGCACTCAGATGCATTATATAAGGACTCTGCTGCATTATGTAAGGGCTTTGCTGCTTTATTTAAGGACTCTTTTGCATTATTTAAGGACTTTGTTGCATTATTTAAGGACTCTGCTGCATTATTTAAGGAGTTTGTTGCATTATGTAAGCACTCTGCTGCATTATTTAAGGACTTTGCTGCATTATTTAAGGACTCTGCTGCATAATTTAAGGAATTTATTGCATTATTTAAGGATCCTGCTGCATTATTTAAGGATCCTGCTGAAGCATTTGAGGACTCAGCTGCATTATTTAAGGACTTTGCTGCATTATTTAACGACTCTGCTGCATTATCTAAGGACTCTGCTGCTTTATTTAAGGACTTTCCTGCATTATTTAAGGAGTCTTCTGCATTATTTAATGACTCTGCTGAAGCATTTGAGGACTCAGCTGCATTATTTAAGGACTCTGCTGCATTATTTAAGGACTTTGCTGCATTATTTAATGACTCTGCTGAAGCATTTGAGGACTCAGCTGCATTATTTAAGGACTCTGCTGCATTATTTAAGGAATTTGCTGCATTATTTAAGGACTCTGCTGCGGTATTTAAGGACTCTGCTGCATTATTTAAGGACTTTGATGCATTATTTAAGGACGCTGCTGCAGAATTTAAGGAATCTGCTGCATTATTTAAGGACTTTGTTGCATTATTTAAGGTCTCTGCTGCATTATTTAAGGACTCTGCTGTGGTATTTAAGGACTCTGCTGCATTATTTAAGGAATTTGTTGCATTATTTAAGGACGCTGCTGCATTATTTAAGGACTTTGTTGCATTATTTAAGGACTCTGCTGCAGTATTTAATGACTCTGCTGAAGCATTTGGGGACTCAGATGCATTATTTAAGGACTCTGCTGCATTATGTAAGGGCTTTGCTGCTTTATTTAAGGACTCTTTTGCATTATTTAAGGACTTTGTTGCATTATTTAAGGACTCTGCTGCATTATTTAAGGACTTTGTTGCATTATTTAAGGACGCTGCTGCAGAATTTAAGGAATCTGCTGCATTATTTAAGGACTTTGTCGCATTATTTAAGGTCTCTGCTGCATTATTTAAGGACTCTGCTATGGTACTTAACGACTTTGCTGCATTATTTAAGGACTTTGCTGCATTATTTAAGGACTTTGATGCATTATTTAAGAACTTTGTTGCATTATTTAAGGACTCTGCTGCATTATTTAAGGAGTTTGTTGCATTATGTAAGGACTCTGCTGCATTATTTAAGGACTTTGCTGCATTATTTAAGGACTCTGCTGCATAATTTAAGGACTTTATTGCATTATTTAAGGATCCTGCTGCATTATTTAAGGATCCTGCTGAAGCATTTGAGGACTCAGCTGCATTATTTAAGGACTTTGCTGCATTATTTAACGACTCTGCTGCATTATCTAAGGACTCTGCTGCTTTATTTAAGGACTTTCCTGCATTATTTAAGGAGTCTTCTGCATTATTTAATGACTCTGCTGAAGCATTTGAGGACTCAGCTGCATTATTTAAGGACTCTGCTGCATTATTTAAGGACTTTGCTGCATTATTTAATGACTCTGCTGAAGCATTTGAGGACTCAGCTGCATTATTTAAGGACTCTGCTGCATTATTTAAGGAATTTGCTGCATTATTTAAGGACTCTGCTGCGGTATTTAAGGACGCTGCTGCAGAATTTAAGGAATCTGCTGCATTATTTAAGGACTTTGTTGCATTATTTAAGGTCTCTGCTGCATTATTTAAGGACTCTGCTGTGGTATTTAAGGACTCTGCTGCATTATTTAAGGAATTTGTTGCATTATTTAAGGACGCTGCTGCATTATTTAAGGAATTTGTTGCATTATTTAAGGACTTTGCTGCATTAATTAAGGACTTTGCTGCATTACTTAAGGACTCTGCTGCATTATTTAATTACTTGCTGCATTATTTAAGGACTCTGCTGCTGTGTTTAAGAACTCTGCTGCATTATTTAAGGACTTTGCTGCATTATTTTAGGACTCTGCTGCATTATTTAAGGACTTTGCTGTATTATTTAAGGACTCTACTGCATTATTTAAGGACTTTGTTGCATTATTTAAGGACTCTGCTGCATTATTTAAGGACTTTGCTGTATTATTTAAGGACTCTGCTGCATTATTTAAGGACTTTTTTGCATTATTTAAGGACTCTGCTGCATTATTTAAGGACTTTGCTGCATTATTTAAGGACTCTGTTGCATTATTTAAGGACTTTATTGCATTATTTAATGACTCTGCTGCATTATTTAAGGAATTTGCTGCATTATTTAAGGACTCTGCTGCATTATTTAAGGACTTTGCTGCATTATTTAATGACTCTGCTGCATTATTTAAGGACTTTGTTGTATTATTTAAGGACTTTGCTGCATTATTTAAGGACTCTGCTGCGGTATTTAAGGACTCTGCTGCATTAGTTAAGGACTTTGTTGCATTATTTAAGGACTCTGCTGCATTATTTAAGGACTTTGTTGCATTATTTAAGGACTCTGCTGCATTATTTAAGGACTTTGCTGCATTATTTAAGGACTATGCTGTGGTACTTAAGGACTCTGCTGTATTATTTAAGGACTTTGCTGCATTATTTAAGGACTCTGCTGCATTATTTAATGACTTTGTTGCATTATATAAGGACTCTGCTGCATTATTTAAGGACTATGTTGCATTATGTTAGAAGTCTGCTGCATTATTTAAGGACTTTGCTGCATTATTTAAGGACTCTGCTGCATTATTTAAGGACTTTATTGCATTATTTAAGGACTCTGCTGCATTATTTAATGACTCTGCTGAAGCATTTGAGGACTCAGCTGCATTATTTAAGGTCTCTGCTGTATTATTTAAGGACTCTGCTGCATTATTTAATGACTCTGCTGCGGTATTTAAGGACTCTGCTGCATTATTTAAGGACTTTGCTGCATTATTTAAGGACTGCTGCGTTATTTAAGGACTCTGCTGCATTATTTAAGACTTTGCTGCATTATTTAAGGACTCTGCTGCAGTGTTTAATGACTCTGCTGAAGCAATTGGGGACTCAGATGCATTGTTTAAGGACTCTGCTGCATTATGTAAGGACTTTGCTGCTTTATTTAAGGACTTTGCTGCATTATTTAAGGACTTTGTTGCATTATTTAAGGACTCTGCTGCATTATTTAAGGACTTTGTTGCATTATTTAAGGACTCTGCCGCATTATTTAAGGACTATGCTTTGGTATTTAAGGACTCTGCTGCATTATTTAAGGACTTTGCTGCATTATTTAAGGACTCTGCTGCATTATTTAATTACTTTGCTGCATTATTTAAGGACTCTGCTGCGGTATTTAAGGACTCTGCTGCATTATTTAAGGACTTTGATGCATTATTTAAGGACACTGCTGCAGAATTTAAGGAATCTGCTTCATTATTTAAGGACTTTGTTGCATTATTTAAGGTCTCTGCTGCATTATTTAAGGACTCTGCTATGGTACTTAAGGACTTTGCTGCATTATTTAAGGACTCTGCTGCATTATTTAAGAACTTTGTTGCATTATTTAAGGACTCTGCTGCATTATTTAAGGACTTTGTTGCATTATGTAAGGACTCTGCTGCATTATTTAAGGACTTTGCTGCATTATTTAAGGACTCTGCTGCATAATTTAAGGACTTTATTGCATTATTTTAGGATCCTGCTGCATTATTTAATGACTCTGCTGAAGCATTTGAGGACTCAGCTGCATTATTAAAGGTCTCTGCTGCATTATTTAAGGATCCTGCTGAAGCATTTGAGGACTCAGCTGCATTATTTAAGGACTTTGCTGCATTATTTAACGACTCTGCTGCGTTATTTAAGGACTCTGCTGCATTATGTAAGAACTTTGCTGCATTATTTAAGGACTCTTCTGCATTATTTAATGACTCTGCTGAAGTATTTGAGGACTCAGCTGCATTATTTAAGGACTCTGCTGCATTATTTAAGGAATTTGCTGCATTATTTAAGGACTCTGCTGCGTTATTTAAGGACTCTGCTGCATTATTTAAGGACTTTGATGCATTATTTAAGGATGCTGCTGCAGAATTTAAGGAATCTGCTGCATTATTTAAGGACTTTGTTGCATTATTTAAGGTCTCTGCTGCATTATTTAAGGACTCTGCTGTGGTATTTAAGGACTCTGCTGCATTATTTAAGGAATTTGTTGCATTATTTAAGGACGCTGCTGCATTATTTAAGGACTTTGTTGCATTATTTAAGGACTCTGCTGCATTATTTAAGGACTATGTTGCATTATGTTAGAAGTCTGCTGCATTATTTAAGGACTTTGCTGCATTATTTAAGGACTCTGCTGCATTATTTAAGGAATTTATTGCATTATTTAAGGACTCTGCTGCATTATTTAATGACTCTGCTGAAGCATTTGAGGACTCAGCTGCATTATTTAAGGTCTCTGCTGTATTATTTAAGGACTCTGCTGCATTATTTAATGACTCTGCTGCGGTATTTAAGGACTCTGCTGCATTATTTAAGGACTTTGCTGCATTATTTAAGGACTGCTGCGTTATTTAAGGACTCTGCTGCATTATTTAAGACTTTGCTGCATTATTTAAGGACTCTGCTGCAGTGTTTAATGACTCTGCTGAAGCAATTGGGGACTCAGATGCATTGTTTAAGGACTCTGCTGCATTATGTAAGGACTTTGCTGCTTTATTTAAGGACTTTGCTGCATTATTTAAGGACTTTGTTGCATTATTTAAGGACTCTGCTGCATTATTTAAGGACTTTGTTGCATTATTTAAGGACTCTGCCGCATTATTTAAGGACTATGCTTTGGTATTTAAGGACTCTGCTGCATTATTTAAGGACTTTGCTGCATTATTTAAGGACTCTGCTGCATTATTTAATTACTTTGATGCATTATTTAAGGACTCTGCTGCGGTATTTAAGGACTCTGCTGCATTATTTAAGGACTTTGATGCATTATTTAAGGACACTGCTGCAGAATTTAAGGAATCTGCTTCATTATTTAAGGACTTTGTTGCATTATTTAAGGTCTCTGCTGCATTATTTAAGGACTCTGCTATGGTACTTAAGGACTTTGCTGCATTATTTAAGGACTCTGCTGCATTATTTAAGAACTTTGTTGCATTATTTAAGGACTCTGCTGCATTATTTAAGGACTTTGTTGCATTATGTAAGGACTCTGCTGCATTATTTAAGGACTTTGCTGCATTATTTAAGGACTCTGCTGCATAATTTAAGGACTTTATTGCATTATTTTAGGATCCTGCTGCATTATTTAATGACTCTGCTGAAGCATTTGAGGACTCAGCTGCATTATTAAAGGTCTCTGCTGCATTATTTAAGGATCCTGCTGAAGCATTTGAGGACTCAGCTGCATTATTTAAGGACTTTGCTGCATTATTTAACGACTCTGCTGCGTTATTTAAGGACTCTGCTGCATTATGTAAGAACTTTGCTGCATTATTTAAGGACTCTTCTGCATTATTTAATGACTCTGCTGAAGTATTTGAGGACTCAGCTGCGTTATTTAAGGACTCTGCTGCATTATTTAAGGACTTTGATGCATTATTTAAGGATGCTGCTGCATAATTTAAGGAATCTGCTGCATTATTTAAGGACTTTGTTGCATTATTTAAGGTCTCTGCTGCATTATTTAAGGACTCTGCTGTGGTATTTAAGGACTCTGCTGCATTATTTAAGGAATTTGTTGCATTATTTAAGGACGCTGCTGCATTATTTAAGGACTTTGTTGCATTATTTAAGGTCTCTGCTGTAGTATTTAATGACTCTGCTGAAGCATTTGGGCACTCAGATGCATTATATAAGGACTCTGCTGCATTATGTAAGGGCTTTGCTGCTTTATTTAAGGACTCTTTTGCATTATTTAAGGACTTTGTTGCATTATTTAAGGACTCTGCTGCATTATTTAAGGAGTTTGTTGCATTATGTAAGGACTCTGCTGCATTATTTAAGGACTTTGCTGCATTATTTAAGGACTCTGCTGCATAATTTAAGGACTTTATTGCATTATTTAAGGATCCTGCTGCATTATTTAAGGATCCTGCTGAAGCATTTGAGGACTCAGCTGCATTATTTAAGGACTTTGCTGCATTATTTAACGACTCTGCTGCATTATCTAAGGACTCTGCTGCTTTATTTAAGGACTTTCCTGCATTATTTAAGGAGTCTTCTGCATTATTTAATGACTCTGCTGAAGCATTTGAGGACTCAGCTGCATTATTTAAGGACTCTGCTGCATTATTTAAGGACTTTGCTGCATTATTTAATGACTCTGCTGAAGCATTTGAGGACTCAGCTGCATTATTTAAGGACTCTGCTGCATTATTTAAGGAATTTGCTGCATTATTTAAGGACTCTGCTGCGGTATTTAAGGACTCTGCTGCATTATTTAAGGACTTTGATGCATTATTTAAGGACGCTGCTGCAGAATTTAAGGAATCTGCTGCATTATTTAAGGACTTTGTTGCATTATTTAAGGTCTCTGCTGCATTATTTAAGGACTCTGCTGTGGTATTTAAGGACTCTGCTGCATTATTTAAGGAATTTGTTGCATTATTTAAGGACGCTGCTGCATTATTTAAGGACTTTGTTGCATTATTTAAGGACTCTGCTGCAGTATTTAATGACTCTGCTGAAGCATTTGGGGACTCAGATGCATTATTTAAGGACTCTGCTGCATTATGTAAGGGCTTTGCTGCTTTATTTAAGGACTCTTTTGCATTATTTAAGGACTTTGTTGCATTATTTAAGGACTCTGCTGCATTATTTAAGGACTTTGTTGCATTATTTAAGGACGCTGCTGCAGAATTTAAGGAATCTGCTGCATTATTTAAGGACTTTGTCGCATTATTTAAGGTCTCTGCTGCATTATTTAAGGACTCTGCTATGGTACTTAACGACTTTGCTGCATTATTTAAGGACTTTGCTGCATTATTTAAGGACTTTGATGCATTATTTAAGAACTTTGTTGCATTATTTAAGGACTCTGCTGCATTATTTAAGGAGTTTGTTGCATTATGTAAGGACTCTGCTGCATTATTTAAGGACTTTGCTGCATTATTTAAGGACTCTGCTGCATAATTTAAGGACTTTATTGCATTATTTAAGGATCCTGCTGCATTATTTAAGGATCCTGCTGAAGCATTTGAGGACTCAGCTGCATTATTTAAGGACTTTGCTGCATTATTTAACGACTCTGCTGCATTATCTAAGGACTCTGCTGCTTTATTTAAGGACTTTCCTGCATTATTTAAGGAGTCTTCTGCATTATTTAATGACTCTGCTGAAGCATTTGAGGACTCAGCTGCATTATTTAAGGACTCTGCTGCATTATTTAAGGACTTTGCTGCATTATTTAATGACTCTGCTGAAGCATTTGAGGACTCAGCTGCATTATTTAAGGACTCTGCTGCATTATTTAAGGAATTTGCTGCATTATTTAAGGACTCTGCTGCGGTATTTAAGGACGCTGCTGCAGAATTTAAGGAATCTGCTGCATTATTTAAGGACTTTGTTGCATTATTTAAGGTCTCTGCTGCATTATTTAAGGACTCTGCTGTGGTATTTAAGGACTCTGCTGCATTATTTAAGGAATTTGTTGCATTATTTAAGGACGCTGCTGCATTATTTAAGGAATTTGTTGCAATATTTAAGGACTTTGCTGCATTAATTAAGGACTTTGCTGCATTACTTAAGGACTCTGCTGCATTATTTAATTACTTGCTGCATTATTTAAGGACTCTGCTGCTGTGTTTAAGAACTCTGCTGCATTATTTAAGGACTTTGCTGCATTATTTTAGGACTCTGCTGCATTATTTAAGGACTTTGCTGTATTATTTAAGGACTCTACTGCATTATTTAAGGACTTTGTTGCATTATTTAAGGACTCTGCTGCATTATTTAAGGACTTTGCTGTATTATTTAAGGACTCTGCTGCATTATTTAAGGACTTTTTTGCATTATTTAAGGACTCTGCTGCATTATTTAAGGACTTTGCTGCATTATTTAAGGACTTTATTGCATTATTTAATGACTCTGCTGCATTATTTAAGGAATTTGCTGCATTATTTAAGGACTCTGCTGCATTATTTAAGGACTTTGCTGCATTATTTAATGACTCTGCTGCATTATTTAAGGACTTTGTTGTATTATTTAAGGACTTTGCTGCATTATTTAAGGACTCTGCTGCGGTATTTAAGGACTCTGCTGCATTAGTTAAGGACTTTGTTGCATTATTTAAGGACTCTGCTGCATTATTTAAGGACTTTGTTGCATTATTTAAGGACTCTGCTGCATTATTTAAGGACTTTGCTGCATTATTTAAGGACTATGCTGTGGTACTTAAGGACTCTGCTGTATTATTTAAGGACTTTGCTGCATTATTTAAGGACTCTGCTGCATTATTTAATGACTTTGTTGCATTATATAAGGACTCTGCTGCATTATTTAAGGACTATGTTGCATTATGTTAGAAGTCTGCTGCATTATTTAAGGACTTTGCTGCATTATTTAAGGACTCTGCTGCATTATTTAAGGACTTTATTGCATTATTTAAGGACTCTGCTGCATTATTTAATGACTCTGCTGAAGCATTTGAGGACTCAGCTGCATTATTTAAGGTCTCTGCTGTATTATTTAAGGACTCTGCTGCATTATTTAATGACTCTGCTGCGGTATTTAAGGACTCTGCTGCATTATTTAAGGACTTTGCTGCATTATTTAAGGACTGCTGCGTTATTTAAGGACTCTGCTGCATTATTTAAGACTTTGCTGCATTATTTAAGGACTCTGCTGCAGTGTTTAATGACTCTGCTGAAGCAATTGGGGACTCAGATGCATTGTTTAAGGACTCTGCTGCATTATGTAAGGACTTTGCTGCTTTATTTAAGGACTTTGCTGCATTATTTAAGGACTTTGTTGCATTATTTAAGGACTCTGCTGCATTATTTAAGGACTTTGTTGCATTATTTAAGGACTCTGCCGCATTATTTAAGGACTATGCTTTGGTATTTAAGGACTCTGCTGCATTATTTAAGGACTTTGCTGCATTATTTAAGGACTCTGCTGCATTATTTAATTACTTTGCTGCATTATTTAAGGACTCTGCTGCGGTATTTAAGGACTCTGCTGCATTATTTAAGGACTTTGATGCATTATTTAAGGACACTGCTGCAGAATTTAAGGAATCTGCTTCATTATTTAAGGACTTTGTTGCATTATTTAAGGTCTCTGCTGCATTATTTAAGGACTCTGCTATGGTACTTAAGGACTTTGCTGCATTATTTAAGGACTCTGCTGCATTATTTAAGAACTTTGTTGCATTATTTAAGGACTCTGCTGCATTATTTAAGGACTTTGTTGCATTATGTAAGGACTCTGCTGCATTATTTAAGGACTTTGCTGCATTATTTAAGGACTCTGCTGCATAATTTAAGGACTTTATTGCATTATTTTAGGATCCTGCTGCATTATTTAATGACTCTGCTGAAGCATTTGAGGACTCAGCTGCATTATTAAAGGTCTCTGCTGCATTATTTAAGGATCCTGCTGAAGCATTTGAGGACTCAGCTGCATTATTTAAGGACTTTGCTGCATTATTTAACGACTCTGCTGCGTTATTTAAGGACTCTGCTGCATTATGTAAGAACTTTGCTGCATTATTTAAGGACTCTTCTGCATTATTTAATGACTCTGCTGAAGTATTTGAGGACTCAGCTGCATTATTTAAGGACTCTGCTGCATTATTTAAGGAATTTGCTGCATTATTTAAGGACTCTGCTGCGTTATTTAAGGACTCTGCTGCATTATTTAAGGACTTTGATGCATTATTTAAGGATGCTGCTGCAGAATTTAAGGAATCTGCTGCATTATTTAAGGACTTTGTTGCATTATTTAAGGTCTCTGCTGCATTATTTAAGGACTCTGCTGTGGTATTTAAGGACTCTGCTGCATTATTTAAGGAATTTGTTGCATTATTTAAGGACGCTGCTGCATTATTTAAGGACTTTGTTGCATTATTTAAGGACTCTGCTGCATTATTTAAGGACTATGTTGCATTATGTTAGAAGTCTGCTGCATTATTTAAGGACTTTGCTGCATTATTTAAGGACTCTGCTGCATTATTTAAGGAATTTATTGCATTATTTAAGGACTCTGCTGCATTATTTAATGACTCTGCTGAAGCATTTGAGGACTCAGCTGCATTATTTAAGGTCTCTGCTGTATTATTTAAGGACTCTGCTGCATTATTTAATGACTCTGCTGCGGTATTTAAGGACTCTGCTGCATTATTTAAGGACTTTGCTGCATTATTTAAGGACTGCTGCGTTATTTAAGGACTCTGCTGCATTATTTAAGACTTTGCTGCATTATTTAAGGACTCTGCTGCAGTGTTTAATGACTCTGCTGAAGCAATTGGGGACTCAGATGCATTGTTTAAGGACTCTGCTGCATTATGTAAGGACTTTGCTGCTTTATTTAAGGACTTTGCTGCATTATTTAAGGACTTTGTTGCATTATTTAAGGACTCTGCTGCATTATTTAAGGACTTTGTTGCATTATTTAAGGACTCTGCCGCATTATTTAAGGACTATGCTTTGGTATTTAAGGACTCTGCTGCATTATTTAAGGACTTTGCTGCATTATTTAAGGACTCTGCTGCATTATTTAATTACTTTGCTGCATTATTTAAGGACTCTGCTGCGGTATTTAAGGACTCTGCTGCATTATTTAAGGACTTTGATGCATTATTTAAGGACACTGCTGCAGAATTTAAGGAATCTGCTTCATTATTTAAGGACTTTGTTGCATTATTTAAGGTCTCTGCTGCATTATTTAAGGACTCTGCTATGGTACTTAAGGACTTTGCTGCATTATTTAAGGACTCTGCTGCATTATTTAAGAACTTTGTTGCATTATTTAAGGACTCTGCTGCATTATTTAAGGACTTTGTTGCATTATGTAAGGACTCTGCTGCATTATTTAAGGACTTTGCTGCATTATTTAAGGACTCTGCTGCATAATTTAAGGACTTTATTGCATTATTTTAGGATCCTGCTGCATTATTTAATGACTCTGCTGAAGCATTTGAGGACTCAGCTGCATTATTAAAGGTCTCTGCTGCATTATTTAAGGATCCTGCTGAAGCATTTGAGGACTCAGCTGCATTATTTAAGGACTTTGCTGCATTATTTAACGACTCTGCTGCGTTATTTAAGGACTCTGCTGCATTATGTAAGAACTTTGCTGCATTATTTAAGGACTCTTCTGCATTATTTAATGACTCTGCTGAAGTATTTGAGGACTCAGCTGCATTATTTAAGGACTATGCTGCATTATTTAAGGAATTTGCTGCATTATTTAAGGACTCTGCTGCGTTATTTAAGGACTCTGCTGCATTATTTAAGGACTTTGATGCATTATTTAAGGATGCTGCTGCATAATTTAAGGAATCTGCTGCATTATTTAAGGACTTTGTTGCATTATTTAAGGTCTCTGCTGCATTATTTAAGGACTCTGCTGTGGTATTTAAGGACTCTGCTGCATTATTTAAGGAATTTGTTGCATTATTTAAGGACGCTGCTGCATTATTTAAGGACTTTGTTGCATTATTTAAGGTCTCTGCTGTAGTATTTAATGACTCTGCTGAAGCATTTGGGCACTCAGATGCATTATATAAGGACTCTGCTGCATTATGTAAGGGCTTTGCTGCTTTATTTAAGGACTCTTTTGCATTATTTAAGGACTTTGTTGCATTATTTAAGGACTCTGCTGCATTATTTAAGGAGTTTGTTGCATTATGTAAGGACTCTGCTGCATTATTTAAGGACTTTGCTGCATTATTTAAGGACTCTGCTGCATAATTTAAGGACTTTATTGCATTATTTAAGGATCCTGCTGCATTATTTAAGGATCCTGCTGAAGCATTTGAGGACTCAGCTGCATTATTTAAGGACTTTGCTGCATTATTTAACGACTCTGCTGCATTATCTAAGGACTCTGCTGCTTTATTGAAGGACTTTCCTGCATTATTTAAGGAGTCTTCTGCATTATTTAATGACTCTGCTGAAGCATTTGAGGACTCAGCTGCATTATTTAAGGACTCTGCTGCATTATTTAAGGACTTTGCTGCATTATTTAATGACTCTGCTGAAGCATTTGAGGACTCAGCTGCATTATTTAAGGACTCTGCTGCATTATTTAAGGAATTTGCTGCATTATTTAAGGACTCTGCTGTGGTATTTAAGGACTCTGCTGCATTATTTAAGGACTTTGATGCATTATTTAAGGACGCTGCTGCAGAATTTAAGGAATCTGCTGCATTATTTAAGGACTTTGTTGCATTATTTAAGGTCTCTGCTGCATTATTTAAGGACTCTGCTATGGTACTTAAGGACTTTGCTGCATTATTTAAGGACTCTGCTGCATTATTTAAGAACTTTGTTGCATTATTTAAGGACTCTGCTGCATTATTTAAGGACTTTGTTGCATTATGTAAGGACTCTGCTGCATTATTTAAGGACTTTGCTGCATTATTTAAGGACTCTGCTGCATAATTTAAGGACTTTATTGCATTATTTTAGGATCCTGCTGCATTATTTAATGACTCTGCTGAAGCATTTGAGGACTCAGCTGCATTATTAAAGGTCTCTGCTGCATTATTTAAGGATCCTGCTGAAGCATTTGAGGACTCAGCTGCATTATTTAAGGACTTTGCTGCATTATTTAACGACTCTGCTGCGTTATTTAAGGACTCTGCTGCATTATGTAAGAACTTTGCTGCATTATTTAAGGACTCTTCTGCATTATTTAATGACTCTGCTGAAGTATTTGAGGACTCAGCTGCATTATTTAAGGACTATGCTGCATTATTTAAGGAATTTGCTGCATTATTTAAGGACTCTGCTGCGTTATTTAAGGACTCTGCTGCATTATTTAAGGACTTTGATGCATTATTTAAGGATGCTGCTGCATAATTTAAGGAATCTGCTGCATTATTTAAGGACTTTGTTGCATTATTTAAGGTCTCTGCTGCATTATTTAAGGACTCTGCTGTGGTATTTAAGGACTCTGCTGCATTATTTAAGGAATTTGTTGCATTATTTAAGGACGCTGCTGCATTATTTAAGGACTTTGTTGCATTATTTAAGGTCTCTGCTGTAGTATTTAATGACTCTGCTGAAGCATTTGGGCACTCAGATGCATTATATAAGGACTCTGCTGCATTATGTAAGGGCTTTGCTGCTTTATTTAAGGACTCTTTTGCATTATTTAAGGACTTTGTTGCATTATTTAAGGACTCTGCTGCATTATTTAAGGAGTTTGTTGCATTATGTAAGGACTCTGCTGCATTATTTAAGGACTTTGCTGCATTATTTAAGGACTCTGCTGCATAATTTAAGGACTTTATTGCATTATTTAAGGATCCTGCTGCATTATTTAAGGATCCTGCTGAAGCATTTGAGGACTCAGCTGCATTATTTAAGGACTTTGCTGCATTATTTAACGACTCTGCTGCATTATCTAAGGACTCTGCTGCTTTATTGAAGGACTTTCCTGCATTATTTAAGGAGTCTTCTGCATTATTTAATGACTCTGCTGAAGCATTTGAGGACTCAGCTGCATTATTTAAGGACTCTGCTGCATTATTTAAGGACTTTGCTGCATTATTTAATGACTCTGCTGAAGCATTTGAGGACTCAGCTGCATTATTTAAGGACTCTGCTGCATTATTTAAGGAATTTGCTGCATTATTTAAGGACTCTGCTGCGGTATTTAAGGACTCTGCTGCATTATTTAAGGACTTTGATGCATTATTTAAGGACGCTGCTGCAGAATTTAAGGAATCTGCTGCATTATTTAAGGACTTTGTTGCATTATTTAAGGTCTCTGCTGCATTATTTAAGGACTCTGCTGTGGTATTTAAGGACTCTGCTGCATTATTTAAGGAATTTGTTGCATTATTTAAGGACGCTGCTGCATTATTTAAGGACTTTGTTGCATTATTTAAGGACTCTGCTGCAGTATTTAATGACTCTGCTGAAGCATTTGGGGACTCAGATGCATTATTTAAGGACTCTGCTGCATTATGTAAGGGCTTTGCTGCTTTATTTAAGGACTCTTTTGCATTATTTAAGGACTTTGTTGCATTATTTAAGGACTCTGCTGCATTATTTAAGGACTTTGTTGCATTATTTAAGGACGCTGCTGCAGAATTTAAGGAATCTGCTGCATTATTTAAGGACTTTGTCGCATTATTTAAGGTCTCTGCTGCATTATTTAAGGACTCTGCTATGGTACTTAACGACTTTGCTGCATTATTTAAGGACTTTGCTGCATTATTTAAGGACTTTGATGCATTATTTAAGAACTTTGTTGCATTATTTAAGGACTCTGCTGCATTATTTAAGGAGTTTGTTGCATTATGTAAGGACTCTGCTGCATTATTTAAGGACTTTGCTGCATTATTTAAGGACTCTGCTGCATAATTTAAGGACTTTATTGCATTATTTAAGGATCCTGCTGCATTATTTAAGGATCCTGCTGAAGCATTTGAGGACTCAGCTGCATTATTTAAGGACTTTGCTGCATTATTTAACGACTCTGCTGCATTATCTAAGGACTCTGCTGCTTTATTTAAGGACTTTCCTGCATTATTTAAGGAGTCTTCTGCATTATTTAATGACTCTGCTGAAGCATTTGAGGACTCAGCTGCATTATTTAAGGACTCTGCTGCATTATTTAAGGACTTTGCTGCATTATTTAATGACTCTGCTGAAGCATTTGAGGACTCAGCTGCATTATTTAAGGACTCTGCTGCATTATTTAAGGAATTTGCTGCATTATTTAAGGACTCTGCTGCGGTATTTAAGGACGCTGCTGCAGAATTTAAGGAATCTGCTGCATTATTTAAGGACTTTGTTGCATTATTTAAGGTCTCTGCTGCATTATTTAAGGACTCTGCTGTGGTATTTAAGGACTCTGCTGCATTATTTAAGGAATTTGTTGCATTATTTAAGGACGCTGCTGCATTATTTAAGGAATTTGTTGCATTATTTAAGGACTTTGCTGCATTAATTAAGGACTTTGCTGCATTACTTAAGGACTCTGCTGCATTATTTAATTACTTGCTGCATTATTTAAGGACTCTGCTGCTGTGTTTAAGAACTCTGCTGCATTATTTAAGGACTTTGCTGCATTATTTTAGGACTCTGCTGCATTATTTAAGGACTTTGCTGTATTATTTAAGGACTCTACTGCATTATTTAAGGACTTTGTTGCATTATTTAAGGACTCTGCTGCATTATTTAAGGACTTTGCTGTATTATTTAAGGACTCTGCTGCATTATTTAATGACTCTGCTGCGGTATTTAAGGACTCTGCTGCATTATTTAAGGACTTTGCTGCATTATTTAAGGACTGCTGCGTTATTTAAGGACTCTGCTGCATTATTTAAGACTTTGCTGCATTATTTAAGGACTCTGCTGCAGTGTTTAATGACTCTGCTGAAGCAATTGGGGACTCAGATGCATTGTTTAAGGACTCTGCTGCATTATGTAAGGACTTTGCTGCTTTATTTAAGGACTTTGCTGCATTATTTAAGGACTTTGTTGCATTATTTAAGGACTCTGCTGCATTATTTAAGGACTTTGTTGCATTATTTAAGGACTCTGCCGCATTATTTAAGGACTATGCTTTGGTATTTAAGGACTCTGCTGCATTATTTAAGGACTTTGCTGCATTATTTAAGGACTCTGCTGCATTATTTAATTACTTTGCTGCATTATTTAAGGACTCTGCTGCGGTATTTAAGGACTCTGCTGCATTATTTAAGGACTTTGATGCATTATTTAAGGACACTGCTGCAGAATTTAAGGAATCTGCTTCATTATTTAAGGACTTTGTTGCATTATTTAAGGTCTCTGCTGCATTATTTAAGGACTCTGCTATGGTACTTAAGGACTTTGCTGCATTATTTAAGAACTTTGTTGCATTATTTAAGGACTCTGCTGCATTATTTAAGGACTTTGTTGCATTATGTAAGGATTCTGCTGCATTATTTAAGGACTTTGCTGCATTATTTAAGGACTCTGCTGCATAATTTAAGGACTTTATTGCATTATTTTAGGATCCTGCTGCATTATTTAATGACTCTGCTGAAGCATTTGAGGACTCAGCTGCATTATTAAAGGTCTCTGCTGCATTATTTAAGGATCCTGCTGAAGCATTTGAGGACTCAGCTGCATTATTTAAGGACTTTGCTGCATTATTTAACGACTCTGCTGCGTTATTTAAGGACTCTGCTGCATTATGTAAGAACTTTGCTGCATTATTTAAGGACTCTTCTGCATTATTTAATGACTCTGCTGAAGTATTTGAGGACTCAGCTGCATTATTTAAGGACTCTGCTGCATTATTTAAGGAATTTGCTGCATTATTTAAGGACTCTGCTGCGTTATTTAAGGACTCTGCTGCATTATTTAAGGACTTTGATGCATTATTTAAGGATGCTGCTGCAGAATTTAAGGAATCTGCTGCATTATTTAAGGACTTTGTTGCATTATTTAAGGTCTCTGCTGCATTATTTAAGGACTCTGCTGTGGTATTTAAGGACTCTGCTGCATTATTTAAGGAATTTGTTGCATTATTTAAGGACGCTGCTGCATTATTTAAGGACTTTGTTGCATTATTTAAGGACTCTGCTGCAGTATTTAATGACTCTGCTGAAGCATTTGGGGACTCAGATGCATTATTTAAGGACTCTGCTGCATTATGTAAGGGCTTTGCTGCTTTATTTAAGGACTCTTTTGCATTATTTAAGGACTTTGTTGCATTATTTAAGGACTCTGCTGCATTATTTAAGGACTATGTTGCATTATGTTAGAAGTCTGCTGCATTATTTAAGGACTTTGCTGCATTATTTAAGGACTCTGCTGCATTATTTAAGGAATTTATTGCATTATTTAAGGACTCTGCTGCATTATTTAATGACTCTGCTGAAGCATTTGAGGACTCAGCTGCATTATTTAAGGTCTCTGCTGTATTATTTAAGGACTCTGCTGCATTATTTAATGACTCTGCTGCGGTATTTAAGGACTCTGCTGCATTATTTAAGGACTTTGCTGCATTATTTAAGGACTGCTGCATTATTTAAGGACTCTGCTGCATTATTTAAGACTTTGCTGCATTATTTAAGGACTCTGCTGCAGTGTTTAATGACTCTGCTGAAGCAATTGGGGACTCAGATGCATTGTTTAAGGACTCTGCTGCATTATGTAAGGACTTTGCTGCTTTATTTAAGGACTTTGCTGCATTATTTAAGGACTTTGTTGCATTATTTAAGGACTCTGCTGCATTATTTAAGGACTTTGTTGCATTATTTAAGGACTCTGCCGCATTATTTAAGGACTATGCTTTGGTATTTAAGGACTCTGCTGCATTATTTAAGGACTTTGCTGCATTATTTAAGGACTCTGCTGCATTATTTAATTACTTTGCTGCATTATTTAAGGACTCTGCTGCGGTATTTAAGGACTCTGCTGCATTATTTAAGGACTTTGATGCATTATTTAAGGACACAGCTGCAGAATTTAAGGAATCTGCTTCAGTATTTAAGGACTTTGTTGCATTATTTAAGGTCTCTGCTGCATTATTTAAGGACTCTGCTATGGTACTTAAGGACTTTGCTGCATTATTTAAGGACTCTGCTGCATTATTTAAGAACTTTGTTGCATTATTTAAGGACTCTGCTGCATTATTTAAGGACTTTGATGCATTATGTAAGGACTCTGCTGCATTATTTAAGGACTTTGCTGCATTATTTAAGGACTCTGCTGCATAATTTAAGGACTTTATTGCATTATTTTAGGATCCTGCTGCATTATTTAATGACTCTGCTGAAGCATTTGAGGACTCAGCTGCATTATTAAAGGTCTCTGCTGCATTATTTAAGGATCCTGCTGAAGCATTTGAGGACTCAGCTGCATTATTTAAGGACTTTGCTGCATTATTTAACGACTCTGCTGCGTTATTTAAGGACTCTGCTGCATTATGTAAGAACTTTGCTGCATTATTTAAGGACTCTTCTGCATTATTTAATGACTCTGCTGAAGTATTTGAGGACTCAGCTGCATTATTTAAGGACTCTGCTGCATTATTTAAGGAATTTGCTGCATTATTTAAGGACTCTGCTGCGTTATTTAAGGACTCTGCTGCATTATTTAAGGACTTTGATGCATTATTTAAGGATGCTGCTGCATAATTTAAGGAATCTGCTGCATTATTTAAGGACTTTGTTGCATTATTTAAGGTCTCTGCTGCATTATTTAAGGACTCTGCTGTGGTATTTAAGGACTCTGCTGCATTATTTAAGGAATTTGTTGCATTATTTAAGGACGCTGCTGCATTATTTAAGGACTTTGTTGCATTATTTAAGGTCTCTGCTGTAGTATTTAATGACTCTGCTGAAGCATTTGGGCACTCAGATGCATTATATAAGGACTCTGCTGCATTATGTAAGGGCTTTGCTGCTTTATTTAAGGACTCTTTTGCATTATTTAAGGACTTTGTTGCATTATTTAAGGACTCTGCTGCATTATTTAAGGAGTTTGTTGCATTATGTAAGCACTCTGCTGCATTATTTAAGGACTTTGCTGCATTATTTAAGGACTCTGCTGCATAATTTAAGGACTTTATTGCATTATTTAAGGATCCTGCTGCATTATTTAAGGATCCTGCTGAAGCATTTGAGGACTCAGCTGCATTATTTAAGGACTTTGCTGCATTATTTAACGACTCTGCTGCATTATCTAAGGACTCTGCTGCTTTATTTAAGGACTTTCCTGCATTATTTAAGGAGTCTTCTGCATTATTTAATGACTCTGCTGAAGCATTTGAGGACTCAGCTGCATTATTTAAGGACTCTGCTGCATTATTTAAGGACTTTGCTGCATTATTTAATGACTCTGCTGAAGCATTTGAGGACTCAGCTGCATTATTTAAGGACTCTGCTGCATTATTTAAGGAATTTGCTGCATTATTTAAGGACTCTGCTGCGGTATTTAAGGACTCTGCTGCATTATTTAAGGACTTTGATGCATTATTTAAGGACGCTGCTGCAGAATTTAAGGAATCTGCTGCATTATTTAAGGACTTTGTTGCATTATTTAAGGTCTCTGCTGCATTATTTAAGGACTCTGCTGTGGTATTTAAGGACTCTGCTGCATTATTTAAGGAATTTGTTGCATTATTTAAGGACGCTGCTGCATTATTTAAGGACTTTGTTGCATTATTTAAGGACTCTGCTGCAGTATTTAATGACTCTGCTGAAGCATTTGGGGACTCAGATGCATTATTTAAGGACTCTGCTGCATTATGTAAGGGCTTTGCTGCTTTATTTAAGGACTCTTTTGCATTATTTAAGGACTTTGTTGCATTATTTAAGGACTCTGCTGCATTATTTAAGGACTTTGTTGCATTATTTAAGGACGCTGCTGCAGAATTTAAGGAATCTGCTGCATTATTTAAGGACTTTGTCGCATTATTTAAGGTCTCTGCTGCATTATTTAAGGACTCTGCTATGGTACTTAACGACTTTGCTGCATTATTTAAGGACTTTGCTGCATTATTTAAGGACTTTGATGCATTATTTAAGAACTTTGTTGCATTATTTAAGGACTCTGCTGCATTATTTAAGGAGTTTGTTGCATTATGTAAGGACTCTGCTGCATTATTTAAGGACTTTGCTGCATTATTTAAGGACTCTGCTGCATAATTTAAGGACTTTATTGCATTATTTAAGGATCCTGCTGCATTATTTAAGGATCCTGCTGAAGCATTTGAGGACTCAGCTGCATTATTTAAGGACTTTGCTGCATTATTTAACGACTCTGCTGCATTATCTAAGGACTCTGCTGCTTTATTTAAGGACTTTCCTGCATTATTTAAGGAGTCTTCTGCATTATTTAATGACTCTGCTGAAGCATTTGAGGACTCAGCTGCATTATTTAAGGACTCTGCTGCATTATTTAAGGACTTTGCTGCATTATTTAATGACTCTGCTGAAGCATTTGAGGACTCAGCTGCATTATTTAAGGACTCTGCTGCATTATTTAAGGAATTTGCTGCATTATTTAAGGACTCTGCTGCGGTATTTAAGGACGCTGCTGCAGAATTTAAGGAATCTGCTGCATTATTTAAGGACTTTGTTGCATTATTTAAGGTCTCTGCTGCATTATTTAAGGACTCTGCTGTGGTATTTAAGGACTCTGCTGCATTATTTAAGGAATTTGTTGCATTATTTAAGGACGCTGCTGCATTATTTAAGGAATTTGTTGCATTATTTAAGGACTTTGCTGCATTAATTAAGGACTTTGCTGCATTACTTAAGGACTCTGCTGCATTATTTAATTACTTGCTGCATTATTTAAGGACTCTGCTGCTGTGTTTAAGAACTCTGCTGCATTATTTAAGGACTTTGCTGCATTATTTTAGGACTCTGCTGCATTATTTAAGGACTTTGCTGTATTATTTAAGGACTCTACTGCATTATTTAAGGACTTTGTTGCATTATTTAAGGACTCTGCTGCATTATTTAAGGACTTTGCTGTATTATTTAAGGACTCTGCTGCATTATTTAAGGACTTTTTTGCATTATTTAAGGACTCTGCTGCATTATTTAAGGACTTTGCTGCATTATTTAAGGACTCTGTTGCATTATTTAAGGACTTTATTGCATTATTTAATGACTCTGCTGCATTATTTAAGGAATTTGCTGCATTATTTAAGGACTCTGCTGCATTATTTAAGGACTTTGCTGCATTATTTAATGACTCTGCTGCATTATTTAAGGACTTTGTTGTATTATTTAAGGAATTTGCTGCATTATTTAAGGACTCTGCTGCGGTATTTAAGGACTCTGCTGCATTAGTTAAGGACTTTGTTGCATTATTTAAGGACTCTGCTGCATTATTTAAGGACTTTGTTGCATTATTTAAGGACTCTGCTGCATTATTTAAGGACTTTGCTGCATTATTTAAGGACTATGCTGTGGTACTTAAGGACTCTGCTGTATTATTTAAGGACTTTGCTGCATTATTTAAGGACTCTGCTGCATTATTTAATGACTTTGTTGCATTATATAAGGACTCTGCTGCATTATTTAAGGACTATGTTGCATTATGTTAGAAGTCTGCTGCATTATTTAAGGACTTTGCTGCATTATTTAAGGACTCTGCTGCATTATTTAAGGACTTTATTGCATTATTTAAGGACTCTGCTGCATTATTTAATGACTCTGCTGAAGCATTTGAGGACTCAGCTGCATTATTTAAGGTCTCTGCTGTATTATTTAAGGACTCTGCTGCATTATTTAATGACTCTGCTGCGGTATTTAAGGACTCTGCTGCATTATTTAAGGACTTTGCTGCATTATTTAAGGACTGCTGCGTTATTTAAGGACTCTGCTGCATTATTTAAGACTTTGCTGCATTATTTAAGGACTCTGCTGCAGTGTTTAATGACTCTGCTGAAGCAATTGGGGACTCAGATGCATTGTTTAAGGAATCTGCTGCATTATGTAAGGACTTTGCTGCTTTATTTAAGGACTTTGCTGCATTATTTAAGGACTTTGTTGCATTATTTAAGGACTCTGCTGCATTATTTAAGGACTTTGTTGCATTATTTAAGGACTCTGCCGCATTATTGAAGGACTATGCTTTGGTATTTAAGGACTCTGCTGCATTATTTAAGGACTTTGCTGCATTATTTAAGGACTCTGCTGCATTATTTAATTACTTTGCTGCATTATTTAAGGACTCTGCTGCGGTATTTAAGGACTCTGCTGCATTATTTAAGGACTTTGATGCATTATTTAAGGACACTGCTGCAGAATTTAAGGAATCTGCTTCATTATTTAAGGACTTTGTTGCATTATTTAAGGTCTCTGCTGCATTATTTAAGGACTCTGCTATGGTACTTAAGGACTTTGCTGCATTATTTAAGGACTCTGCTGCATTATTTAAGAACTTTGTTGCATTATTTAAGGACTCTGCTGCATTATTTAAGGACTTTGTTGCATTATGTAAGGACTCTGCTGCATTATTTAAGGACTTTGCTGCATTATTTAAGGACTCTGCTGCATAATTTAAGGACTTTATTGCATTATTTTAGGATCCTGCTGCATTATTTAATGACTCTGCTGAAGCATTTGAGGACTCAGCTGCATTATTAAAGGTCTCTGCTGCATTATTTAAGGATCCTGCTGAAGCATTTGAGGACTCAGCTGCATTATTTAAGGACTTTGCTGCATTATTTAACGACTCTGCTGCGTTATTTAAGGACTCTGCTGCATTATGTAAGAACTTTGCTGCATTATTTAAGGACTCTTCTGCATTATTTAATGACTCTGCTGAAGTATTTGAGGACTCAGCTGCATTATTTAAGGACTCTGCTGCATTATTTAAGGAATTTGCTGCATTATTTAAGGACTCTGCTGCGTTATTTAAGGACTCTGCTGCATTATTTAAGGACTTTGATGCATTATTTAAGGATGCTGCTGCAGAATTTAAGGAATCTGCTGCATTATTTAAGGACTTTGCTGCATTATTTAAGGTCTCTGCTGCATTATTTAAGGACTCTGCTGTGGTATTTAAGGACTCTGCTGCATTATTTAAGGAATTTGTTGCATTATTTAAGGACGCTGCTGCATTATTTAAGGACTTTGTTGCATTATTTAAGGACTCTGCTGCATTATTTAAGGACTATGTTGCATTATGTTAGAAGTCTGCTGCATTATTTAAGGACTTTGCTGCATTATTTAAGGACTCTGCTGCATTATTTAAGGAATTTATTGCATTATTTAAGGACTCTGCTGCATTATTTAATGACTCTGCTGAAGCATTTGAGGACTCAGCTGCATTATTTAAGGTCTCTGCTGTATTATTTAAGGACTCTGCTGCATTATTTAATGACTCTGCTGCGGTATTTAAGGACTCTGCTGCATTATTTAAGGACTTTGCTGCATTATTTAAGGACTGCTGCGTTATTTAAGGACTCTGCTGCATTATTTAAGACTTTGCTGCATTATTTAAGGACTCTGCTGCAGTGTTTAATGACTCTGCTGAAGCAATTGGGGACTCAGATGCATTGTTTAAGGACTCTGCTGCATTATGTAAGGACTTTGCTGCTTTATTTAAGGACTTTGCTGCATTATTTAAGGACTTTGTTGCATTATTTAAGGACTCTGCTGCATTATTTAAGGACTTTGTTGCATTATTTAAGGACTCTGCCGCATTATTTAAGGACTATGCTTTGGTATTTAAGGACTCTGCTGCATTATTTAAGGACTTTGCTGCATTATTTAAGGACTCTGCTGCATTATTTAATTACTTTGCTGCATTATTTAAGGACTCTGCTGCGGTATTTAAGGACTCTGCTGCATTATTTAAGGACTTTGATGCATTATTTAAGGACACTGCTGCAGAATTTAAGGAATCTGATTCATTATTTAAGGACTTTGTTGCATTATTTAAGGTCTCTGCTGCATTATTTAAGGACTCTGCTATGGTACTTAAGGACTTTGCTGCATTATTTAAGGACTCTGCTGCATTATTTAAGAACTTTGTTGCATTATTTAAGGACTCTGCTGCATTATTTAAGGACTTTGTTGCATTATGTAAGGACTCTGCTGCATTATTTAAGGACTTTGCTGCATTATTTAAGGACTCTGCTGCATAATTTAAGGACTTTATTGCATTATTTTAGGATCCTGCTGCATTATTTAATGACTCTGCTGAAGCATTTGAGGACTCAGCTGCATTATTAAAGGTCTCTGCTGCATTATTTAAGGATCCTGCTGAAGCATTTGAGGACTCAGCTGCATTATTTAAGGACTTTGCTGCATTATTTAACGACTCTGCTGCGTTATTTAAGGACTCTGCTGCATTATGTAAGAACTTTGCTGCATTATTTAAGGACTCTTCTGCATTATTTAATGACTCTGCTGAAGTATTTGAGGACTCAGCTGCATTATTTAAGGACTCTGCTGCATTATTTAAGGAATTTGCTGCATTATTTAAGGACTCTGCTGCGTTATTTAAGGACTCTGCTGCATTATTTAAGGACTTTGATGCATTATTTAAGGATGCTGCTGCATAATTTAAGGAATCTGCTGCATTATTTAAGGACTTTGTTGCATTATTTAAGGTCTCTGCTGCATTATTTAAGGACTCTGCTATGGGATTTAAGGACTCTGCTGCATTATTTAAGGAATTTGTTGCATTATTTAAGGACGCTGCTGCATTATTTAAGGACTTTGTTGCATTATTTAAGGTCTCTGCTGTAGTATTTAATGACTCTGCTGAAGCATTTGGGCACTCAGAAGCATTATATAAGGACTCTGCTGCATTATGTAAGGGCTTTGCTGCTTTATTTAAGGACTCTTTTGCATTATTTAAGGACTTTGTTGCATTATTTAAGGACTCTGCTGCATTATTTAAGGAGTTTGTTGCATTATGTAAGTACTCTGCTGCATTATTTAAGGACTTTGCTGCATTATTTAAGGACTCTGCTGCATAATTTAAGGACTTTATTGCATTATTTAAGGATCCTGCTGCATTATTTAAGGATCCTGCTGAAGCATTTGAGGACTCAGCTGCATTATTTAAGGACTTTGCTGCATTATTTAACGACTCTGCTGCATTATCTAAGGACTCTGCTGCTTTATTTAAGGACTTTCCTGCATTATTTAAGGAGTCTTCTGCATTATTTAATGACTCTGCTGAAGCATTTGAGGACTCAGCTGCATTATTTAAGGACTCTGCTGCATTATTTAAGGACTTTGCTGCATTATTTAATGACTCTGCTGAAGCATTTGAGGACTCAGCTGCATTATTTAAGGACTCTGCTGCATTATTTAAGGAATTTGCTGCATTATTTAAGGACTCTGCTGCGGTATTTAAGGACGCTGCTGCAGAATTTAAGGAATCTGCTGCATTATTTAAGGACTTTGTTGCATTATTTAAGGTCTCTGCTGCATTATTTAAGGACTCTGCTGTGGTATTTAAGGACTCTGCTGCATTATTTAAGGAATTTGTTGCATTATTTAAGGACGCTGCTGCATTATTTAAGGAATTTGTTGCATTATTTAAGGACTTTGCTGCATTAATTAAGGACTTTGCTGAATTACTTAAGGACTCTGCTGCATTATTTAATTACTTGCTGCATTATTTAAGGACTCTGCTGCTGTGTTTAAGAACTCTGCTGCATTATTTAAGGACTTTGCTGCATTATTTTAGGACTCTGCTGCATTATTTAAGGACTTTGCTGTATTATTTAAGGACTCTACTGCATTATTTAAGGACTTTGTTGCATTATTTAAGGACTCTGCTGCATTATTTAAGGACTTTGCTGTATTATTTAAGGACTCTGCTGCGTTATTTAAGGACTCTGCTGCATTATTTAAGGACTTTGATGCATTATTTAAGGATGCTGCTGCAGAATTTAAGGAATCTGCTGCATTATTTAAGGACTTTGTTGCATTATTTAAGGTCTCTGCTGCATTATTTAAGGACTCTGCTGTGGTATTTAAGGACTCTGCTGCATTATTTAAGGAAGTTGTTGCATTATTTAAGGACGCTGCTGCATTATTTAAGGACTTTGTTGCATTATTTAAGGACTCTGCTGCAGTATTTAATGACTCTGCTGAAGCATTTGGGGACTCAGATGCATTATTTAAGGACTCTGCTGCATTATGTAAGGGCTTTGCTGCTTTATTTAAGGACTCTTTTGCATTATTTAAGGACTTTGTTGCATTATTTAAGGACTCTGCTGCATTATTTAAGGACTATGTTGCATTATGTTAGAAGTCTGCTGCATTATTTAAGGACTTTGCTGCATTATTTAAGGACTCTGCTGCATTATTTAAGGAATTTATTGCATTATTTAAGGACTCTGCTGCATTATTTGAGGACTCAGCTGCATTATTTAAGGTCTCTGCTGTATTATTTAAGGACTCTGCTGCATTATTTAATGACTCTGCTGCGGTATTTAAGGACTCTGCTGCATTATTTAAGGACTTTGCTGCATTATTTAAGGACTGCTGCGTTATTTAAGGACTCTGCTGCATTATTTAAGACTTTGCTGCATTATTTAAGGACTCTGCTGCAGTGTTTAATGACTCTGCTGAAGCAATTGGGGACTCAGATGCATTGTTTAAGGACTCTGCTGCATTATGTAAGGACTTTGCTGCTTTATTTAAGGACTTTGCTGCATTATTTAAGGACTTTGTTGCATTATTTAAGGACTCTGCTGCATTATTTAAGGACTTTGTTGCATTATTTAAGGACTCTGCCGCATTATTTAAGGACTATGCTTTGGTATTTAAGGACTCTGCTGCATTATTTAAGGACTTTGCTGCATTATTTAAGGACTCTGCTGCATTATTTAATTACTTTGCTGCATTATTTAAGGACTCTGCTGCGGTATTTAAGGACTCTGCTGCATTATTTAAGGACTTTGATGCATTATTTAAGGACACTGCTGCAGAATTTAAGGAATCTGCTTCATTATTTAAGGACTTTGTTGCATTATTTAAGGTCTCTGCTGCATTATTTAAGGACTCTGCTATGGTACTTAAGGACTTTGCTGCATTATTTAAGGACTCTGCTGCATTATTTAAGAACTTTGTTGCATTATTTAAGGACTCTGCTGCATTATTTAAGGACTTTGATGCATTATGTAAGGACTCTGCTGCATTATTTAAGGACTTTGCTGCATTATTTAAGGACTCTGCTGCATAATTTAAGGACTTTATTGCATTATTTTAGGATCCTGCTGCATTATTTAATGACTCTGCTGAAGCATTTGAGGACTCAGCTGCATTATTAAAGGTCTCTGCTGCATTATTTAAGGATCCTGCTGAAGCATTTGAGGACTCAGCTGCATTATTTAAGGACTTTGCTGCATTATTTAACGACTCTGCTGCGTTATTTAAGGACTCTGCTGCATTATGTAAGAACTTTGCTGCATTATTTAAGGACTCTTCTGCATTATTTAATGACTCTGCTGAAGTATTTGAGGACTCAGCTGCATTATTTAAGGACTCTGCTGCATTATTTAAGGAATTTGCTGCATTATTTAAGGACTCTGCTGCGTTATTTAAGGACTCTGCTGCATTATTTAAGGACTTTGATGCATTATTTAAGGATGCTGCTGCATAATTTAAGGAATCTGCTGCATTATTTAAGGACTTTGTTGCATTATTTAAGGTCTCTGCTGCATTATTTAAGGACTCTGCTGTGGTATTTAAGGACTCTGCTGCATTATTTAAGGAATTTGTTGCATTATTTAAGGACGCTGCTGCATTATTTAAGGACTTTGTTGCATTATTTAAGGTCTCTGCTGTAGTATTTAATGACTCTGCTGAAGCATTTGGGCACTCAGATGCATTATATAAGGACTCTGCTGCATTATGTAAGGGCTTTGCTGCTTTATTTAAGGACTCTTTTGCATTATTTAAGGACTTTGTTGCATTATTTAAGGACTCTGCTGCATTATTTAAGGAGTTTGTTGCATTATGTAAGCACTCTGCTGCATTATTTAAGGACTTTGCTGCATTATTTAAGGACTCTGCTGCATAATTTAAGGACTTTATTGCATTATTTAAGGATCCTGCTGCATTATTTAAGGATCCTGCTGAAGCATTTGAGGACTCAGCTGCATTATTTAAGGACTTTGCTGCATTATTTAACGACTCTGCTGCATTATCTAAGGACTCTGCTGCTTTATTTAAGGACTTTCCTGCATTATTTAAGGAGTCTTCTGCATTATTTAATGACTCTGCTGAAGCATTTGAGGACTCAGCTGCATTATTTAAGGACTCTGCTGCATTATTTAAGGACTTTGCTGCATTATTTAATGACTCTGCTGAAGCATTTGAGGACTCAGCTGCATTATTTAAGGACTCTGCTGCATTATTTAAGGAATTTGCTGCATTATTTAAGGACTCTGCTGCGGTATTTAAGGACTCTGCTGCATTATTTAAGGACTTTGATGCATTATTTAAGGACGCTGCTGCAGAATTTAAGGAATCTGCTGCATTATTTAAGGACTTTGTTGCATTATTTAAGGTCTCTGCTGCATTATTTAAGGACTCTGCTGTGGTATTTAAGGACTCTGCTGCATTATTTAAGGAATTTGTTGCATTATTTAAGGACGCTGCTGCATTATTTAAGGACTTTGTTGCATTATTTAAGGACTCTGCTGCAGTATTTAATGACTCTGCTGAAGCATTTGGGGACTCAGATGCATTATTTAAGGACTCTGCTGCATTATGTAAGGGCTTTGCTGCTTTATTTAAGGACTCTTTTGCATTATTTAAGGACTTTGTTGCATTATTTAAGGACTCTGCTGCATTATTTAAGGACTTTGTTGCATTATTTAAGGACGCTGCTGCAGAATTTAAGGAATCTGCTGCATTATTTAAGGACTTTGTCGCATTTTTTAAGGTCTCTGCTGCATTATTTAAGGACTCTGCTATGGTACTTAACGACTTTGCTGCATTATTTAAGGACTTTGCTGCATTATTTAAGGACTTTGATGCATTATTTAAGAACTTTGTTGCATTATTTAAGGACTCTGCTGCATTATTTAAGGAGTTTGTTGCATTATGTAAGGACTCTGCTGCATTATTTAAGGACTTTGCTGCATTATTTAAGGACTCTGCTGCATAATTTAAGGACTTTATTGCATTATTTAAGGATCCTGCTGCATTATTTAAGGATCCTGCTGAAGCATTTGAGGACTCAGCTGCATTATTTAAGGACTTTGCTGCATTATTTAACGACTCTGCTGCATTATCTAAGGACTCTGCTGCTTTATTTAAGGACTTTCCTGCATTATTTAAGGAGTCTTCTGCATTATTTAATGACTCTGCTGAAGCATTTGAGGACTCAGCTGCATTATTTAAGGACTCTGCTGCATTATTTAAGGACTTTGCTGCATTATTTAATGACTCTGCTGAAGCATTTGAGGACTCAGCTGCATTATTTAAGGACTCTGCTTCATTATTTAAGGACTTTGTTGCATTATTTAAGGTCTCTGCTGCATTATTTAAGGACTCTGCTATGGTACTTAAGGACTTTGCTGCATTATTTAAGGACTCTGCTGCATTATTTAAGAACTTTGTTGCATTATTTAAGGACTCTGCTGCATTATTTAAGGACTTTGATGCATTATGTAAGGACTCTGCTGCATTATTTAAGGACTTTGCTGCATTATTTAAGGACTCTGCTGCATAATTTAAGGACTTTATTGCATTATTTTAGGATCCTGCTGCATTATTTAATGACTCTGCTGAAGCATTTGAGGACTCAGCTGCATTATTAAAGGTCTCTGCTGCATTATTTAAGGATCCTGCTGAAGCATTTGAGGACTCAGCTGCATTATTTAAGGACTTTGCTGCATTATTTAACGACTCTGCTGCGTTATTTAAGGACTCTGCTGCATTATGTAAGAACTTTGCTGCATTATTTAAGGACTCTTCTGCATTATTTAATGACTCTGCTGAAGTATTTGAGGACTCAGCTGCATTATTTAAGGACTCTGCTGCATTATTTAAGGAATTTGCTGCATTATTTAAGGACTCTGCTGCGTTATTTAAGGACTCTGCTGCATTATTTAAGGACTTTGATGCATTATTTAAGGATGCTGCTGCATAATTTAAGGAATCTGCTGCATTATTTAAGGACTTTGTTGCATTATTTAAGGTCTCTGCTGCATTATTTAAGGACTCTGCTGTGGTATTTAAGGACTCTGCTGCATTATTTAAGGAATTTGTTGCATTATTTAAGGACGCTGCTGCATTATTTAAGGACTTTGTTGCATTATTTAAGGACTCTGCTGCAGTATTTAATGACTCTGGTGAAGCATTTGGGGACTCAGATGCATTATTTAAGGACTCTGCTGCATTATGTAAGGGCTTTGCTGCTTTATTTAAGGACTCTTTTGCATTATTTAAGGACTTTGTTGCATTATTTAAGGACTCTGCTGCATTATTTAAGGACTTTGTTGCATTATTTAAGGACGCTGCTGCAGAATTTAAGGAATCTGCTGCATTATTTAAGGACTTTGTCGCATTATTTAAGGTCTCTGCTGCATTATTTAAGGACTCTGCTATGGTACTTAACGACTTTGCTGCATTATTTAAGGACTTTGCTGCATTATTTAAGGACTTTGATGCATTATTTAAGAACTTTGTTGCATTATTTAAGGACTCTGCTGCATTATTTAAGGAGTTTGTTGCATTATGTAAGGACTCTGCTGCATTATTTAAGGACTTTGCTGCATTATTTAAGGACTCTGCTGCATAATTTAAGGACTTTATTGCATTATTTAAGGATCCTGCTGCATTATTTAAGGATCCTGCTGAAGCATTTGAGGACTCAGCTGCATTATTTAAGGACTTTGCTGCATTATTTAACGACTCTGCTGCATTATCTAAGGACTCTGCTGCTTTATTTAAGGACTTTCCTGCATTATTTAAGGAGTCTTCTGCATTATTTAATGACTCTGCTGAAGCATTTGAGGACTCAGCTGCATTATTTAAGGACTCTGCTGCATTATTTAAGGACTTTGCTGCATTATTTAATGACTCTGCTGAAGCATTTGAGGACTCAGCTGCATTATTTAAGGACTCTGCTGCATTATTTAAGGAATTTGCTGCATTATTTAAGGACTCTGCTGCGGTATTTAAGGACGCTGCTGCAGAATTTAAGGAATCTGCTGCATTATTTAAGGACTTTGTTGCATTATTTAAGGTCTCTGCTGCATTATTTAAGGACTCTGCTGTGGTATTTAAGGACTCTGCTGCATTATTTAAGGAATTTGTTGCATTATTTAAGGACGCTGCTGCATTATTTAAGGAATTTGTTGCATTATTTAAGGACTTTGCTGCATTAATTAAGGACTTTGCTGCATTACTTAAGGACTCTGCTGCATTATTTAATTACTTGCTGCATTATTTAAGGACTCTGCTGCTGTGTTTAAGAACTCTGCTGCATTATTTAAGGACTTTGCTGCATTATTTTAGGACTCTGCTGCATTATTTAAGGACTTTGCTGTATTATTTAAGGACTCTACTGCATTATTTAAGGACTTTGTTGCATTATTTAAGGACTCTGCTGCATTATTTAAGGACTTTGCTGTATTATTTAAGGACTCTGCTGCATTATTTAAGGACTTTTTTGCATTATTTAAGGACTCTGCTGCATTATTTAAGGACTTTGCTGCATTATTTAAGGACTCTGTTGCATTATTTAAGGACTTTATTGCATTATTTAATGACTCTGCTGCATTATTTAAGGAATTTGCTGCATTATTTAAGGACTCTGCTGCATTATTTAAGGACTTTGCTGCATTATTTAATGACTCTGCTGCATTATTTAAGGACTTTGTTGTATTATTTAAGGACTTTGCTGCATTATTTAAGGACTCTGCTGCGGTATTTAAGGACTCTGCTGCATTAGTTAAGGACTTTGTTGCATTATTTAAGGACTCTGCTGCATTATTTAAGGACTTTGTTGCATTATTTAAGGACTCTGCTGCATTATTTAAGGACTTTGCTGCATTATTTAAGGACTATGCTGTGGTACTTAAGGACTCTGCTGTATTATTTAAGGACTTTGCTGCATTATTTAAGGACTCTGCTGCATTATTTAATGACTTTGTTGCATTATATAAGGACTCTGCTGCATTATTTAAGGACTATGTTGCATTATGTTAGAAGTCTGCTGCATTATTTAAGGACTTTGCTGCATTATTTAAGGACTCTGCTGCATTATTTAAGGACTTTATTGCATTATTTAAGGACTCTGCTGCATTATTTAATGACTCTGCTGAAGCATTTGAGGACTCAGCTGCATTATTTAAGGTCTCTGCTGTATTATTTAAGGACTCTGCTGCATTATTTAATGACTCTGCTGCGGTATTTAAGGACTCTGCTGCATTATTTAAGGACTTTGCTGCATTATTTAAGGACTGCTGCGTTATTTAAGGACTCTGCTGCATTATTTAAGACTTTGCTGCATTATTTAAGGACTCTGCTGCAGTGTTTAATGACTCTGCTGAAGCAATTGGGGACTCAGATGCATTGTTTAAGGACTCTGCTGCATTATGTAAGGACTTTGCTGCTTTATTTAAGGACTTTGCTGCATTATTTAAGGACTTTGTTGCATTATTTAAGGACTCTGCTGCATTATTTAAGGACTTTGTTGCATTATTTAAGGACTCTGCCGCATTATTTAAGGACTATGCTTTGGTATTTAAGGACTCTGCTGCATTATTTAAGGACTTTGCTGCATTATTTAAGGACTCTGCTGCATTATTTAATTACTTTGCTGCATTATTTAAGGACTCTGCTGCGGTATTTAAGGACTCTGCTGCATTATTTAAGGACTTTGATGCATTATTTAAGGACACTGCTGCAGAATTTAAGGAATCTGCTTCATTATTTAAGGACTTTGTTGCATTATTTAAGGTCTCTGCTGCATTATTTAAGGACTCTGCTATGGTACTTAAGGACTTTGCTGCATTATTTAAGGACTCTGCTGCATTATTTAAGAACTTTGTTGCATTATTTAAGGACTCTGCTGCATTATTTAAGGACTTTGATGCATTATGTAAGGACTCTGCTGCATTATTTAAGGACTTTGCTGCATTATTTAAGGACTCTGCTGCATAATTTAAGGACTTTATTGCATTATTTTAGGATCCTGCTGCATTATTTAATGACTCTGCTGAAGCATTTGAGGACTCAGCTGCATTATTAAAGGTCTCTGCTGCATTATTTAAGGATCCTGCTGAAGCATTTGAGGACTCAGCTGCATTATTTAAGGACTTTGCTGCATTATTTAACGACTCTGCTGCGTTATTTAAGGACTCTGCTGCATTATGTAAGAACTTTGCTGCATTATTTAAGGACTCTTCTGCATTATTTAATGACTCTGCTGAAGTATTTGAGGACTCAGCTGCATTATTTAAGGACTCTGCTGCATTATTTAAGGAATTTGCTGCATTATTTAAGGACTCTGCTGCATTATTTAAGGACTTTGATGCATTATTTAAGGATGCTGCTGCATAATTTAAGGAATCTGCTGCATTATTTAAGGACTTTGTTGCATTATTTAAGGTCTCTGCTGCATTATTTAAGGACTCTGCTGTGGTATTTAAGGACTCTGCTGCATTATTTAAGGAATTTGTTGCATTATTTAAGGACGCTGCTGCATTATTTAAGGACTTTGTTGCATTATTTAAGGACTCTGCTGCAGTATTTAATGACTCTGGTGAAGCATTTGGGGACTCAGATGCATTATTTAAGGACTCTGCTGCATTATGTAAGGGCTTTGCTGCTTTATTTAAGGACTCTTTTGCATTATTTAAGGACTTTGTTGCATTATTTAAGGACTCTGCTGCATTATTTAAGGACTTTGTTGCATTATTTAAGGACGCTGCTGCAGAATTTAAGGAATCTGCTGCATTATTTAAGGACTTTGTCGCATTATTTAAGGTCTCTGCTGCATTATTTAAGGACTCTGCTATGGTACTTAACGACTTTGCTGCATTATTTAAGGACTTTGCTGCATTATTTAAGGACTTTGATGCATTATTTAAGAACTTTGTTGCATTATTTAAGGACTCTGCTGCATTATTTAAGGAGTTTGTTGCATTATGTAAGGACTCTGCTGCATTATTTAAGGACTTTGCTGCATTATTTAAGGACTCTGCTGCATAATTTAAGGACTTTATTGCATTATTTAAGGATCCTGCTGCATTATTTAAGGATCCTGCTGAAGCATTTGAGGACTCAGCTGCATTATTTAAGGACTTTGCTGCATTATTTAACGACTCTGCTGCATTATCTAAGGACTCTGCTGCTTTATTTAAGGACTTTCCTGCATTATTTAAGGAGTCTTCTGCATTATTTAATGACTCTGCTGAAGCATGTGAGGACTCAGCTGCATTATTTAAGGACTCTGCTGCATTATTTAAGGACTTTGCTGCATTATTTAATGACTCTGCTGAAGCATTTGAGGACTCAGCTGCATTATTTAAGGACTCTGCTGCATTATTTAAGGAATTTGCTGCATTATTTAAGGACTCTGCTGCGGTATTTAAGGACGCTGCTGCAGAATTTAAGGAATCTGCTGCATTATTTAAGGACTTTGTTGCATTATTTAAGGTCTCTGCTGCATTATTTAAGGACTCTGCTGTGGTATTTAAGGACTCTGCTGCATTATTTAAGGAATTTGTTGCATTATTTAAGGACGCTGCTGCATTATTTAAGGAATTTGTTGCATTATTTAAGGACTTTGCTGCATTAATTAAGGACTTTGCTGCATTACTTAAGGACTCTGCTGCATTATTTAATTACTTGCTGCATTATTTAAGGACTCTGCTGCTGTGTTTAAGAACTCTGCTGCATTATTTAAGGACTTTGCTGCATTATTTTAGGACTCTGCTGCATTATTTAAGGACTTTGCTGTATTATTTAAGGACTCTACTGCATTATTTAAGGACTTTGTTGCATTATTTAAGGACTCTGCTGCATTATTTAAGGACTTTGCTGTATTATTTAAGGACTCTGCTGCATTATTTAAGGACTTTTTTGCATTATTTAAGGACTCTGCTGCATTATTTAAGGACTTTGCTGCATTATTTAAGGACTCTGTTGCATTATTTAAGGACTTTATTGCATTATTTAATGACTCTGCTGCATTATTTAAGGAATTTGCTGCATTATTTAAGGACTCTGCTGCATTATTTAAGGACTTTGCTGCATTATTTAATGACTCTGCTGCATTATTTAAGGACTTTGTTGTATTATTTAAGGACTTTGCTGCATTATTTAAGGACTCTGCTGCGGTATTTAAGGACTCTGCTGCATTAGTTAAGGACTTTGTTGCATTATTTAAGGACTCTGCTGCATTATTTAAGGACTTTGTTGCATTATTTAAGGACTCTGCTGCATTATTTAAGGACTTTGCTGCATTATTTAAGGACTATGCTGTGGTACTTAAGGACTCTGCTGTATTATTTAAGGACTTTGCTGCATTATTTAAGGACTCTGCTGCATTATTTAATGACTTTGTTGCATTATATAAGGACTCTGCTGCATTATTTAAGGACTATGTTGCATTATGTTAGAAGTCTGCTGCATTATTTAAGGACTTTGCTGCATTATTTAAGGACTCTGCTGCATTATTTAAGGACTTTATTGCATTATTTAAGGACTCTGCTGCATTATTTAATGACTCTGCTGAAGCATTTGAGGACTCAGCTGCATTATTTAAGGTCTCTGCTGTATTATTTAAGGACTCTGCTGCATTATTTAATGACTCTGCTGCGGTATTTAAGGACTCTGCTGCATTATTTAAGGACTTTGCTGCATTATTTAAGGACTGCTGCGTTATTTAAGGACTCTGCTGCATTATTTAAGACTTTGCTGCATTATTTAAGGACTCTGCTGCAGTGTTTAATGACTCTGCTGAAGCAATTGGGGACTCAGATGCATTGTTTAAGGACTCTGCTGCATTATGTAAGGACTTTGCTGCTTTATTTAAGGACTTTGCTGCATTATTTAAGGACTTTGTTGCATTATTTAAGGACTCTGCTGCATTATTTAAGGACTTTGTTGCATTATTTAAGGACTCTGCCGCATTATTTAAGGACTATGCTTTGGTATTTAAGGACTCTGCTGCATTATTTAAGGACTTTGCTGCATTATTTAAGGACTCTGCTGCATTATTTAATTACTTTGCTGCATTATTTAAGGACTCTGCTGCGGTATTTAAGGACTCTGCTGCATTATTTAAGGACTTTGATGCATTATTTAAGGACACTGCTGCAGAATTTAAGGAATCTGCTTCATTATTTAAGGACTTTGTTGCATTATTTAAGGTCTCTGCTGCATTATTTAAGGACTCTGCTATGGTACTTAAGGACTTTGCTGCATTATTTAAGGACTCTGCTGCATTATTTAAGAACTTTGTTGCATTATTTAAGGACTCTGCTGCATCATTTAAGGACTTTGTTGCATTATGTAAGGACTCTGCTGCATTATTTAAGGACTTTGCTGCATTATTTAAGGACTCTGCTGCATAATTTAAGGACTTTATTGCATTATTTTAGGATCCTGCTGCATTATTTAATGACTCTGCTGAAGCATTTGAGGACTCAGCTGCATTATTAAAGGTCTCTGCTGCATTATTTAAGGATCCTGCTGAAGCATTTGAGGACTCAGCTGCATTATTTAAGGACTTTGCTGCATTATTTAACGACTCTGCTGCGTTATTTAAGGACTCTGCTGCATTATGTAAGAACTTTGCTGCATTATTTAAGGACTCTTCTGCATTATTTAATGACTCTGCTGAAGTATTTGAGGACTCAGCTGCATTATTTAAGGACTCTGCTGCATTATTTAAGGAATTTGCTGCATTATTTAAGGACTCTGCTGCGTTATTTAAGGACTCTGCTGCATTATTTAAGGACTTTGATGCATTATTTAAGGATGCTGCTGCAGAATTTAAGGAATCTGCTGCATTATTTAAGGACT
This sequence comes from Phyllobates terribilis, assembly GCF_046119375.1. Taxonomy (NCBI): domain Eukaryota; kingdom Metazoa; phylum Chordata; class Amphibia; order Anura; family Dendrobatidae; genus Phyllobates; species Phyllobates terribilis. Next base: position 718,921 of record NW_027363178.1, read on the forward strand.
TTGTTGCATTATTTAAGGTCTCTGCTGCATTATTTAAGGACTCTGCTGTGGTATTTAAGGACTCTGCTGCATTATTTAAGGAATTTGTTGCATTATTTAAGGACGCTGCTGCATTATTTAAGGACTTTGTTGCATTATTTAAGGACTCTGCTGCAGTATTTAATGACTCTGCTGAAGCATTTGGGGACTCAGATGCATTATTTTAGGACTCTGCTGCATTATGTAAGGGCTTTGCTGCTTTATTTAAGGACTCTTTTGCATTATTTAAGGACTTTGTTGCATTATTTAAGGACTCTGCTGCATTATTTAAGGACTATGTTGCATTATGTTAGAAGTCTGCTGCATTATTTAAGGACTTTGCTGCATTATTTAAGGACTCTGCTGCATTATTTAAGGAATTTATTGCATTATTTAAGGACTCTGCTGCATTATTTAATGACTCTGCTGAAGCATTTGAGGACTCAGCTGCATTATTTAAGGTCTCTGCTGTATTATTTAAGGACTCTGCTGCATTATTTAATGACTCTGCTGCGGTATTTAAGGACTCTGCTGCATTATTTAAGGACTTTGCTGCATTATTTAAGGACTGCTGCGTTATTTAAGGACTCTGCTGCATTATTTAAGACTTTGCTGCATTATTTAAGGACTCTGCTGCAGTGTTTAATGACTCTGCTGAAGCAATTGGGGACTCAGCTGCATTATTTAAGGACTTTGCTGCATTATTTACCGACTCTGCTGCGTTATTTAAGGACTCTGCTGCATTATTTAAGAACTTTGCTGCATTATTTAAGGACTCTTCTGCATTATTTAACGACTCTGCTGAAGCATTTGAGGACTCAGCTGCATTATTTAAGGACTCTGCTGCATTATTTAAGGAATTTGCTGCATTATTTAAGGACTCTGCTGCGGTATTTAAGGACTCTGCTGCATTATTTAAGGACTTTGTTGCATTATGTAAGGAGTCTGCTGCATTATTTAAGGACTTTGCTGCATTATTTAATGAATCTGCTGAAGCATTTGAGGACTCAACTGCATTATTTAAGGTCTCTGCTGCATTATTTAAGGACTCTGCTGAAGCATTTGAGGACTCAGCTGCATGATTTAAGGACTTTGCTGCATTATTTAAGGACTCTGCTGCATTATTTAAGGAATTTGTTGCATTATTTAAGGACTCTGCTGCATTATTTAAGGACTTTGCTGCATTATTTAATAACTTTGTTGCATTATATAAGTACTCTGCTGCATTATTTAAGGACTTTGTTGCATTATGTAAGGAGTCTGCTGCATTATTTAAGGACTTTGCTGCATTATTTAACGACTCTGCTGAAGCATTTGAGGACTCAGCTGCATTATTTAAGGACTCTGCTGCATTATTTAAGGAATTTGCTGCATTATTTAAGGACTCTGCTGCGGTATTTAAGGACTCTGCTGCATTATTTAAGGACTTTGTTGCATTATTTAAGGTCTCTGCTGTAGTATTTAATGACTCTGCTGAAGCATTTGGGCACTCAGATGCATTATATAAGGACTCTGCTGCATTATGTAAGGGCTTTGCTGCTTTATTTAAGGACTCTTTTGCATTATTTAAGGACTTTGTTGCATTATTTAAGGACTCTGCTGCATTATTTAAGGAGTTTGTTGCATTATGTAAGGACTCTGCTGCATTATTTAATGACTCTGCTGAAGCATTTGAGGACTCAGCTGCATTATTAAAGGTCTCTGCTGCATTATTTAAGGATCCTGCTGAAGCATTTGAGGACTCAGCTGCATTATTTAAGGACTTTGCTGCATTATTTAACGACTCTGCTGCGTTATTTAAGGACTCTGCTGCATTATGTAAGAACTTTGCTGCATTATTTAAGGACTCTTCTGCATTATTTAATGACTCTGCTGAAGTATTTGAGGACTCAGCTGCATTATTTAAGGACTCTGCTGCATTATTTAAGGAATTTGCTGCATTATTTAAGGACTCTGCTGTGTTATTTAAGGACTCTGCTGCATTATTTAAGGACTTTGATGCATTATTTAAGGATGCTGCTGCAGAATTTAAGGAATCTGCTGCATTATTTAAGGACTTTGCTGCATTATTTAAGGTCTCTGCTGCATTATTTAAGGACTCTGCTGTGGTATTTAAGGACTCTGCTGCATTATTTAAGGAATTTGTTGCATTATTTAAGGACGCTGCTGCATTATTTAAGGACTTTGTTGCATTATTTAAGGACTCTGCTGCATTATTTAAGGACTATGTTGCATTATGTTAGAAGTCTGCTGCATTATTTAAGGACTTTGCTGCATTATTTAAGGACTCTGCTGCATTATTTAAGGAATTTATTGCATTATTTAAGGACTCTGCTGCATTATTTAATGACTCTGCTGAAGCATTTGAGGACTCAGCTGCATTATTTAAGGTCTCTGCTGTATTATTTAAGGACTCTGCTGCATTATTTAATGACTCTGCTGCGGTATTTAAGGACTCTGCTGCATTATTTAAGGACTTTGCTGCATTATTTAAGGACTGCTGCGTTATTTAAGGACTCTGCTGCATTATTTAAGACTTTGCTGCATTATTTAAGGACTCTGCTGCAGTGTTTAATGACTCTGCTGAAGCAATTGGGGACTCAGATGCATTGTTTAAGGACTCTGCTGCATTATGTAAGGACTTTGCTGCTTTATTTAAGGACTTTGCTGCATTATTTAAGGACTTTGTTGCATTATTTAAGGACTCTGCTGCATTATTTAAGGACTTTGTTGCATTATTTAAGGACTCTGCCGCATTATTTAAGGACTATGCTTTGGTATTTAAGGACTCTGCTGCATTATTTAAGGACTTTGCTGCATTATTTAAGGACTCTGCTGCATTATTTAATTACTTTGCTGCATTATTTAAGGACTCTGCTGCGGTATTTAAGGACTCTGCTGCATTATTTAAGGACTTTGATGCATTATTTAAGGACACTGCTGCAGAATTTAAGGAATCTGCTTCATTATTTAAGGACTTTGTTGCATTATTTAAGGTCTCTGCTGCATTATTTAAGGACTCTGCTATGGTACTTAAGGACTTTGCTGCATTATTTAAGGACTCTGCTGCATTATTTAAGAACTTTGTTGCATTATTTAAGGACTCTGCTGCATTATTTAAGGACTTTGTTGCATTATGTAAGGACTCTGCTGCATTATTTAAGGACTTTGCTGCATTATTTAAGGACTCTGCTGCATAATTTAAGGACTTTATTGCATTATTTTAGGATCCTGCTGAATTATTTAATGACTCTGCTGAAGCATTTGAGGACTCAGCTGCATTATTAAAGGTCTCTGCTGCATTATTTAAGGATCCTGCTGAAGCATTTGAGGACTCAGCTGCATTATTTAAGGACTTTGCTGCATTATTTAACGACTCTGCTGCGTTATTTAAGGACTCTGCTGCATTATGTAAGAACTTTGCTGCATTATTTAAGGACTTTCCTGCATTATTTAAGGAGTCTTCTGCATTATTTAATGACTCTGCTGAAGCATTTGAGGACTCAGCTGCATTATTTAAGGACTCTGCTGCATTATTTAAGGACTTTGCTGCATTATTTAATGACTCTGCTGAAGCATTTGAGGACTCAGCTGCATTATTTAAGGACTCTGCTGCATTATTTAAGGAATTTGCTGCATTATTTAAGGACTCTGCTGCGGTATTTAAGGACTCTGCTGCATTATTTAAGGACTTTGATGCATTATTTAAGGACGCTGCTGCAGAATTTAAGGAATCTGCTGCATTATTTAAGGACTTTGTTGCATTATTTAAGGTCTCTGCTGCATTATTTAAGGACTCTGCTGTGGTATTTAAGGACTCTGCTGCATTATTTAAGGAATTTGTTGCATTATTTAAGGACGCTGCTGCATTATTTAAGGACTTTGTTGCATTATTTAAGGACTCTGCTGCAGTATTTAATGACTCTGCTGAAGCATTTGGGGACTCAGATGCATTATTTAAGGACTCTGCTGCATTATGTAAGGGCTTTGCTGCTTTATTTAAGGACTCTTTTGCATTATTTAAGGACTTTGTTGCATTATTTAAGGACTCTGCTGCATTATTTAAGGACTTTGTTGCATTATTTAAGGACGCTGCTGCAGAATTTAAGGAATCTGCTGCATTATTTAAGGACTTTGTCGCATTATTTAAGGTCTCTGCTGCATTATTTAAGGACTCTGCTATGGTACTTAACGACTTTGCTGCATTATTTAAGGACTTTGCTTCATTATTTAAGGACTTTGATGCATTATTTAAGAACTTTGTTGCATTATTTAAGGACTCTGCTGCATTATTTAAGGAGTTTGTTGCATTATGTAAGGACTCTGCTGCATTATTTAAGGACTCTGCTGCATTATGTAAGAACTTTGCTGCATTATTTAAGGACTCTTCTGCATTATTTAATGACTCTGCTGAAGTATTTGAGGACTCAGCTGCATTATTTAAGGACTCTGCTGCATTATTTAAGGAATTTGCTGCATTATTTAAGGACTCTGCTGCGTTATTTAAGGACTCTGCTGCATTATTTAAGGACTTTGATGCATTATTTAAGGATGCTGCTGCAGAATTTAAGGAATCTGCTGCATTATTTAAGGACTTTGTTGCATTATTTAAGGTCTCTGCTGCATTATTTAAGGACTCTGCTGTGGTATTTAAGGACTCTGCTGCATTATTTAAGGAATTTGTTGCATTATTTAAGGACGCTGCTGCATTATTTAAGGACTTTGTTGCATTATTTAAGGACTCTGCTGCAGTATTTAATGACTCTGCTGAAGCATTTGGGGACTCAGATGCATTATTTTAGGACTCTGCTGCATTATGTAAGGGCTTTGCTGCTTTATTTAAGGACTCTTTTGCATTATTTAAGGACTTTGTTGCATTATTTAAGGACTCTGCTGCATTATTTAAGGACTATGTTGCATTATGTTAGAAGTCTGCTGCATTATTTAAGGACTTTGCTGCATTATTTAAGGACTCTGCTGCATTATTTAAGGAATTTATTGCATTATTTAAGGACTCTGCTGCATTATTTAATGACTCTGCTGAAGCATTTGAGGACTCAGCTGCATTATTTAAGGTCTCTGCTGTATTATTTAAGGACTCTGCTGCATTATTTAATGACTCTGCTGCGGTATTTAAGGACTCTGCTGCATTATTTAAGGACTTTGCTGCATTATTTAAGGACTGCTGCGTTATTTAAGGACTCTGCTGCATTATTTAAGACTTTGCTGCATTATTTAAGGACTCTGCTGCAGTGTTTAATGACTCTGCTGAAGCAATTGGGGACTCAGCTGCATTATTTAAGGACTTTGCTGCATTATTTACCGACTCTGCTGCGTTATTTAAGGACTCTGCTGCATTATTTAAGAACTTTGCTGCATTATTTAAGGACTCTTCTGCATTATTTAACGACTCTGCTGAAGCATTTGAGGACTCAGCTGCATTATTTAAGGACTCTGCTGCATTATTTAAGGAATTTGCTGCATTATTTAAGGACTCTGCTGCGGTATTTAAGGACTCTGCTGCATTATTTAAGGACTTTGTTGCATTATGTAAGGAGTCTGCTGCATTATTTAAGGACTTTGCTGCATTATTTAATGAATCTGCTGAAGCATTTGAGGACTCAACTGCATTATTTAAGGTCTCTGCTGCATTATTTAAGGACTCTGCTGAAGCATTTGAGGACTCAGCTGCATGATTTAAGGACTTTGCTGCATTATTTAAGGACTCTGCTGCATTATTTAAGGAATTTGTTGCATTATTTAAGGACTCTGCTGCATTATTTAAGGACTTTGCTGCATTATTTAATAACTTTGTTGCATTATATAAGTACTCTGCTGCATTATTTAAGGACTTTGTTGCATTATGTAAGGAGTCTGCTGCATTATTTAAGGACTTTGCTGCATTATTTAACGACTCTGCTGAAGCATTTGAGGACTCAGCTGCATTATTTAAGGACTCTGCTGCATTATTTAAGGAATTTGCTGCATTATTTAAGGACTCTGCTGCGGTATTTAAGGACTCTGCTGCATTATTTAAGGACTTTGTTGCATTATTTAAGGTCTCTGCTGTAGTATTTAATGACTCTGCTGAAGCATTTGGGCACTCAGATGCATTATATAAGGACTCTGCTGCATTATGTAAGGGCTTTGCTGCTTTATTTAAGGACTCTTTTGCATTATTTAAGGACTTTGTTGCATTATTTAAGGACTCTGCTGCATTATTTAAGGAGTTTGTTGCATTATGTAAGGACTCTGCTGCATTATTTAATGACTCTGCTGAAGCATTTGAGGACTCAGCTGCATTATTAAAGGTCTCTGCTGCATTATTTAAGGATCCTGCTGAAGCATTTGAGGACTCAGCTGCATTATTTAAGGACTTTGCTGCATTATTTAACGACTCTGCTGCGTTATTTAAGGACTCTGCTGCATTATGTAAGAACTTTGCTGCATTATTTAAGGACTCTTCTGCATTATTTAATGACTCTGCTGAAGTATTTGAGGACTCAGCTGCATTATTTAAGGACTCTGCTGCATTATTTAAGGAATTTGCTGCATTATTTAAGGACTCTGCTGTGTTATTTAAGGACTCTGCTGCATTATTTAAGGACTTTGATGCATTATTTAAGGATGCTGCTGCAGAATTTAAGGAATCTGCTGCATTATTTAAGGACTTTGCTGCATTATTTAAGGTCTCTGCTGCATTATTTAAGGACTCTGCTGTGGTATTTAAGGACTCTGCTGCATTATTTAAGGAATTTGTTGCATTATTTAAGGACGCTGCTGCATTATTTAAGGACTTTGTTGCATTATTTAAGGACTCTGCTGCATTATTTAAGGACTATGTTGCATTATGTTAGAAGTCTGCTGCATTATTTAAGGACTTTGCTGCATTATTTAAGGACTCTGCTGCATTATTTAAGGAATTTATTGCATTATTTAAGGACTCTGCTGCATTATTTAATGACTCTGCTGAAGCATTTGAGGACTCAGCTGCATTATTTAAGGTCTCTGCTGTATTATTTAAGGACTCTGCTGCATTATTTAATGACTCTGCTGCGGTATTTAAGGACTCTGCTGCATTATTTAAGGACTTTGCTGCATTATTTAAGGACTGCTGCGTTATTTAAGGACTCTGCTGCATTATTTAAGACTTTGCTGCATTATTTAAGGACTCTGCTGCAGTGTTTAATGACTCTGCTGAAGCAATTGGGGACTCAGATGCATTGTTTAAGGACTCTGCTGCATTATGTAAGGACTTTGCTGCTTTATTTAAGGACTTTGCTGCATTATTTAAGGACTTTGTTGCATTATTTAAGGACTCTGCTGCATTATTTAAGGACTTTGTTGCATTATTTAAGGACTCTGCCGCATTATTTAAGGACTATGCTTTGGTATTTAAGGACTCTGCTGCATTATTTAAGGACTTTGCTGCATTATTTAAGGACTCTGCTGCATTATTTAATTACTTTGCTGCATTATTTAAGGACTCTGCTGCGGTATTTAAGGACTCTGCTGCATTATTTAAGGACTTTGATGCATTATTTAAGGACACTGCTGCAGAATTTAAGGAATCTGCTTCATTATTTAAGGACTTTGTTGCATTATTTAAGGTCTCTGCTGCATTATTTAAGGACTCTGCTATGGTACTTAAGGACTTTGCTGCATTATTTAAGGACTCTGCTGCATTATTTAAGAACTTTGTTGCATTATTTAAGGACTCTGCTGCATTATTTAAGGACTTTGTTGCATTATGTAAGGACTCTGCTGCATTATTTAAGGACTTTGCTGCATTATTTAAGGACTCTGCTGCATAATTTAAGGACTTTATTGCATTATTTTAGGATCCTGCTGAATTATTTAAGGATCCTGCTGAAGCATTTGAGGACTCAGCTGCATTATTTAAGGACTTTGCTGCATTATTTAACGACTCTGCTGCGTTATTTAAGGACTCTGCTGCATTATGTAAGAACTTTGCTGCATTATTTAAGGACTTTCCTGCATTATTTAAGGAGTCTTCTGCATTATTTAATGACTCTGCTGAAGCATTTGAGGACTCAGCTGCATTATTTAAGGACTCTGCTGCATTATTTAAGGACTTTGCTGCATTATTTAATGACTCTGCTGAAGCATTTGAGGACTCAGCTGCATTATTTAAGGACTCTGCTGCATTATTTAAGGAATTTGCTGCATTATTTAAGGACTCTGCTGCGGTATTTAAGGACTCTGCTGCATTATTTAAGGACTTTGATGCATTATTTAAGGACGCTGCTGCAGAATTTAAGGAATCTGCTGCATTATTTAAGGACTTTGTTGCATTATTTAAGGTCTCTGCTGCATTATTTAAGGACTCTGCTGTGGTATTTAAGGACTCTGCTGCATTATTTAAGGAATTTGTTGCATTATTTAAGGACGCTGCTGCATTATTTAAGGACTTTGTTGCATTATTTAAGGACTCTGCTGCAGTATTTAATGACTCTGCTGAAGCATTTGGGGACTCAGATGCATTATTTAAGGACTCTGCTGCATTATGTAAGGGCTTTGCTGCTTTATTTAAGGACTCTTTTGCATTATTTAAGGACTTTGTTGCATTATTTAAGGACTCTGCTGCATTATTTAAGGACTTTGTTGCATTATTTAAGGACGCTGCTGCAGAATTTAAGGAATCTGCTGCATTATTTAAGGACTTTGTCGCATTATTTAAGGTCTCTGCTGCATTATTTAAGGACTCTGCTATGGTACTTAACGACTTTGCTGCATTATTTAAGGACTTTGCTGCATTATTTAAGGACTTTGATGCATTATTTAAGAACTTTGTTGCATTATTTAAGGACTCTGCTGCATTATTTAAGGAGTTTGTTGCATTATGTAAGGACTCTGCTGCATTATTTAAGGACTTTGCTGCATTATTTAAGGACTCTGCTGCATAATTTAAGGACTTTATTGCATTATTTAAGGATCCTGCTGCATTATTTAAGGATCCTGCTGAAGCATTTGAGGACTCAGCTGCATTATTTAAGGACTTTGCTGCATTATTTAACGACTCTGCTGCATTATCTAAGGACTCTGCTGCTTTATTTAAGGACTTTCCTGCATTATTTAAGGAGTCTTCTGCATTATTTAATGACTCTGCTGAAGCATTTGAGGACTCAGCTGCATTATTTAAGGACTCTGCTGCATTATTTAAGGACTTTGCTGCATTATTTAATGACTCTGCTGAAGCATTTGAGGACTCAGCTGCATTATTTAAGGACTCTGCTGCATTATTTAAGGAATTTGCTGCATTATTTAAGGACTCTGCTGCGGTATTTAAGGACGCTGCTGCAGAATTTAAGGAATCTGCTGCATTATTTAAGGACTTTGTTGCATTATTTAAGGTCTCTGCTGCATTATTTAAGGACTCTGCTGTGGTATTTAAGGACTCTGCTGCATTATTTAAGGAATTTGTTGCATTATTTAAGGACGCTGCTGCATTATTTAAGGAATTTGTTGCATTATTTAAGGACTTTGCTGCATTAATTAAGGACTTTGCTGCATTACTTAAGGACTCTGCTGCATTATTTAATTACTTGCTGCATTATTTAAGGACTCTGCTGCTGTGTTTAAGAACTCTGCTGCATTATTTAAGGACTTTGCTGCATTATTTTAGGACTCTGCTGCATTATTTAAGGACTTTGCTGTATTATTTAAGGACTCTACTGCATTATTTAAGGACTTTGTTGCATTATTTAAGGACTCTGCTGCATTATTTAAGGACTTTGCTGTATTATTTAAGGACTCTGCTGCATTATTTAATGACTCTGCTGCGGTATTTAAGGACTCTGCTGCATTATTTAAGGACTTTGCTGCATTATTTAAGGACTGCTGCGTTATTTAAGGACTCTGCTGCATTATTTAAGACTTTGCTGCATTATTTAAGGACTCTGCTGCAGTGTTTAATGACTCTGCTGAAGCAATTGGGGACTCAGATGCATTGTTTAAGGACTCTGCTGCATTATGTAAGGACTTTGCTGCTTTATTTAAGGACTTTGCTGCATTATTTAAGGACTTTGTTGCATTATTTAAGGACTCTGCTGCATTATTTAAGGACTTTGTTGCATTATTTAAGGACTCTGCCGCATTATTTAAGGACTATGCTTTGGTATTTAAGGACTCTGCTGCATTATTTAAGGACTTTGCTGCATTATTTAAGGACTCTGCTGCATTATTTAATTACTTTGCTGCATTATTTAAGGACTCTGCTGCGGTATTTAAGGACTCTGCTGCATTATTTAAGGACTTTGATGCATTATTTAAGGACACTGCTGCAGAATTTAAGGAATCTGCTTCATTATTTAAGGACTTTGTTGCATTATTTAAGGTCTCTGCTGCATTATTTAAGGACTCTGCTATGGTACTTAAGGACTTTGCTGCATTATTTAAGGACTCTGCTGCATTATTTAAGAACTTTGTTGCATTATTTAAGGACTCTGCTGCATTAATTAAGGACTTTGTTGCATTATGTAAGGACTCTGCTGCATTATTTAAGGACTTTGCTGCATTATTTAAGGACTCTGCTGCATAATTTAAGGACTTTATTGCATTATTTTAGGATCCTGCTGCATTATTTAATGACTCTGCTGAAGCATTTGAGGACTCAGCTGCATTATTAAAGGTCTCTGCTGCATTATTTAAGGATCCTGCTGAAGCATTTGAGGACTCAGCTGCATTATTTAAGGACTTTGCTGCATTATTTAACGACTCTGCTGCGTTATTTAAGGACTCTGCTGCATTATGTAAGAACTTTGCTGCATTATTTAAGGACTCTTCTGCATTATTTAATGACTCTGCTGAAGTATTTGAGGACTCAGCTGCATTATTTAAGGACTCTGCTGCATTATTTAAGGAATTTGCTGCATTATTTAAGGACTCTGCTGCGTTATTTAAGGACTCTGCTGCATTATTTAAGGACTTTGATGCATTATTTAAGGATGCTGCTGCAGAATTTAAGGAATCTGCTGCATTATTTAAGGACTTTGTTGCATTATTTAAGGTCTCTGCTGCATTATTTAAGGACTCTGCTGTGGTATTTAAGGACTCTGCTGCATTATTTAAGGAATTTGTTGCATTATTTAAGGACGCTGCTGCATTATTTAAGGACTTTGTTGCATTATTTAAGGACTCTGCTGCAGTATTTAATGACTCTGCTGAAGCATTTGGGGACTCAGATGCATTATTTAAGGACTCTGCTGCATTATGTAAGGGCTTTGCTGCTTTATTTAAGGACTCTTTTGCATTATTTAAGGACTTTGTTGCATTATTTAAGGACTCTGCTGCATTATTTAAGGACTATGTTGCATTATGTTAGAAGTCTGCTGCATTATTTAAGGACTTTGCTGCATTATTTAAGGACTCTGCTGCATTATTTAAGGAATTTATTGCATTATTTAAGGACTCTGCTGCATTATTTAATGACTCTGCTGAAGCATTTGAGGACTCAGCTGCATTATTTAAGGTCTCTGCTGTATTATTTAAGGACTCTGCTGCATTATTTAATGACTCTGCTGCGGTATTTAAGGACTCTGCTGCATTATTTAAGGACTTTGCTGCATTATTTAAGGACTGCTGCGTTATTTAAGGACTCTGCTGCATTATTTAAGACTTTGCTGCATTATTTAAGGACTCTGCTGCAGTGTTTAATGACTCTGCTGAAGCAATTGGGGACTCAGATGCATTGTTTAAGGACTCTGCTGCATTATGTAAGGACTTTGCTGCTTTATTTAAGGACTTTGCTGCATTATTTAAGGACTTTGTTGCATTATTTAAGGACTCTGCTGCATTATTTAAGGACTTTGTTGCATTATTTAAGGACTCTGCCGCATTATTTAAGGACTATGCTTTGGTATTTAAGGACTCTGCTGCATTATTTAAGGACTTTGCTGCATTATTTAAGGACTCTGCTGCATTATTTAATTACTTTGCTGCATTATTTAAGGACTCTGCTGCGGTATTTAAGGACTCTGCTGCATTATTTAAGGACTTTGATGCATTATTTAAGGACACTGCTGCAGAATTTAAGGAATCTGCTTCATTATTTAAGGACTTTGTTGCATTATTTAAGGTCTCTGCTGCATTATTTAAGGACTCTGCTATGGTACTTAAGGACTTTGCTGCATTATTTAAGGACTCTGCTGCATTATTTAAGAACTTTGTTGCATTATTTAAGGACTCTGCTGCATTATTTAAGGACTTTGATGCATTATGTAAGGACTCTGCTGCATTATTTAAGGACTTTGCTGCATTATTTAAGGACTCTGCTGCATAATTTAAGGACTTTATTGCATTATTTTAGGATCCTGCTGCATTATTTAATGACTCTGCTGAAGCATTTGAGGACTCAGCTGCATTATTAAAGGTCTCTGCTGCATTATTTAAGGATCCTGCTGAAGCATTTGAGGACTCAGCTGCATTATTTAAGGACTTTGCTGCATTATTTAACGACTCTGCTGCGTTATTTAAGGACTCTGCTGCATTATGTAAGAACTTTGCTGCATTATTTAAGGACTCTTCTGCATTATTTAATGACTCTGCTGAAGTATTTGAGGACTCAGCTGCATTATTTAAGGACTCTGCTCCATTATTTAAGGAATTTGCTGCATTATTTAAGGACTCTGCTGCGTTATTTAAGGACTCTGCTGCATTATTTAAGGACTTTGATGCATTATTTAAGGATGCTGCTGCATAATTTAAGGAATCTGCTGCATTATTTAAGGACTTTGTTGCATTATTTAAGGTCTCTGCTGCATTATTTAAGGACTCTGCTGTGGTATTTAAGGACTCTGCTGCATTATTTAAGGAATTTGTTGCATTATTTAAGGACGCTGCTGCATTATTTAAGGACTTTGTTGCATTATTTAAGGTCTCTGCTGTAGTATTTAATGACTCTGCTGAAGCATTTGGGCACTCAGATGCATTATATAAGGACTCTGCTGCATTATGTAAGGGCTTTGCTGCTTTATTTAAGGACTCTTTTGCATTATTTAAGGACTTTGTTGCATTATTTAAGGACTCTGCTGCATTATTTAAGGAGTTTGTTGCATTATGTAAGCACTCTGCTGCATTATTTAAGGACTTTGCTGCATTATTTAAGGACTCTGCTGCATAATTTAAGGACTTTATTGCATTATTTAAGGATCCTGCTGCATTATTTAAGGATCCTGCTGAAGCATTTGAGGACTCAGCTGCATTATTTAAGGACTTTGATGCATTATTTAACGACTCTGCTGCATTATCTAAGGACTCTGCTGCTTTATTTAAGGACTTTCCTGCATTATTTAAGGAGTCTTCTGCATTATTTAATGACTCTGCTGAAGCATTTGAGGACTCAGCTGCATTATTTAAGGACTCTGCTGCATTATTTAAGGACTTTGCTGCATTATTTAATGACTCTGCTGAAGCATTTGAGGACTCAGCTGCATTATTTAAGGACTCTGCTGCATTATTTAAGGAATTTGCTGCATTATTTAAGGACTCTGCTGCGGTATTTAAGGACTCTGCTGCATTATTTAAGGACTTTGATGCATTATTTAAGGACGCTGCTGCAGAATTTAAGGAATCTGCTGCATTATTTAAGGACTTTGTTGCATTATTTAAGGTCTCTGCTGCATTATTTAAGGACTCTGCTGTGGTATTTAAGGACTCTGCTGCATTATTTAAGGAATTTGTTGCATTATTTAAGGACGCTGCTGCATTATTTAAGGACTTTGTTGCATTATTTAAGGACTCTGCTGCAGTATTTAATGACTCTGCTGAAGCATTTGGGGACTCAGATGCATTATTTAAGGACTCTGCTGCATTATGTAAGGGCTTTGCTGCTTTATTTAAGGACTCTTTTGCATTATTTAAGGACTTTGTTGCATTATTTAAGGACTCTGCTGCATTATTTAAGGACTTTGTTGCATTATTTAAGGACGCTGCTGCAGAATTTAAGGAATCTGCTGCATTATTTAAGGACTTTGTCGCATTATTTAAGGTCTCTGCTGCATTATTTAAGGACTCTGCTATGGTACTTAACGACTTTGCTGCATTATTTAAGGACTTTGCTGCATTATTTAAGGACTTTGATGCATTATTTAAGAACTTTGTTGCATTATTTAAGGACTCTGCTGCATTATTTAAGGAGTTTGTTGCATTATGTAAGGACTCTGCTGCATTATTTAAGGACTTTGCTGCATTATTTAAGGACTCTGCTGCATAATTTAAGGACTTTATTGCATTATTTAAGGATCCTGCTGCATTATTTAAGGATCCTGCTGAAGCATTTGAGGACTCAGCTGCATTATTTAAGGACTTTGCTGCATTATTTAACGACTCTGCTGCATTATCTAAGGACTCTGCTGCTTTATTTAAGGACTTTCCTGCATTATTTAAGGAGTCTTCTGCATTATTTAATGACTCTGCTGAAGCATTTGAGGACTCAGCTGCATTATTTAAGGACTCTGCTGCATTATTTAAGGACTTTGCTGCATTATTTAATGACTCTGCTGAAGCATTTGAGGACTCAGCTGCATTATTTAAGGACTCTGCTTCATTATTTAAGGACTTTGTTGCATTATTTAAGGTCTCTGCTGCATTATTTAAGGACTCTGCTATGGTACTTAAGGACTTTGCTGCATTATTTAAGGACTCTGCTGCATTATTTAAGAACTTTGTTGCATTATTTAAGGACTCTGCTGCATTATTTAAGGACTTTGATGCATTATGTAAGGACTCTGCTGCATTATTTAAGGACTTTGCTGCATTATTTAAGGACTCTGCTGCATAATTTAAGGACTTTATTGCATTATTTTAGGATCCTGCTGCATTATTTAATGACTCTGCTGAAGCATTTGAGGACTCAGCTGCATTATTAAAGGTCTCTGCTGCATTATTTAAGGATCCTGCTGAAGCATTTGAGGACTCAGCTGCATTATTTAAGGACTTTGCTGCATTATTTAACGACTCTGCTGCGTTATTTAAGGACTCTGCTGCATTATGTAAGAACTTTGCTGCATTATTTAAGGACTCTTCTGCATTATTTAATGACTCTGCTGAAGTATTTGAGGACTCAGCTGCATTATTTAAGGACTCTGCTGCATTATTTAAGGAATTTGCTGCATTATTTAAGGACTCTGCTGCGTTATTTAAGGACTCTGCTGCATTATTTAAGGACTTTGATGCATTATTTAAGGATGCTGCTGCATAATTTAAGGAATCTGCTGCATTATTTAAGGACTTTGTTGCATTATTTAAGGTCTCTGCTGCATTATTTAAGGACTCTGCTGTGGTATTTAAGGACTCTGCTGCATTATTTAAGGAATTTGTTGCATTATTTAAGGACGCTGCTGCATTATTTAAGGACTTTGTTGCATTATTTAAGGACTCTGCTGCAGTATTTAATGACTCTGGTGAAGCATTTGGGGACTCAGATGCATTATTTAAGGACTCTGCTGCATTATGTAAGGGCTTTGCTGCTTTATTTAAGGACTCTTTTGCATTATTTAAGGACTTTGTTGCATTATTTAAGGACTCTGCTGCATTATTTAAGGACTTTGTTGCATTATTTAAGGACGCTGCTGCAGAATTTAAGGAATCTGCTGCATTATTTAAGGACTTTGTCGCATTATTTAAGGTCTCTGCTGCATTATTTAAGGACTCTGCTATGGTACTTAACGACTTTGCTGCATTATTTAAGGACTTTGCTGCATTATTTAAGGACTTTGATGCATTATTTAAGAACTTTGTTGCATTATTTAAGGACTCTGCTGCATTATTTAAGGAGTTTGTTGCATTATGTAAGGACTCTGCTGCATTATTTAAGGACTTTGCTGCATTATTTAAGGACTCTGCTGCATAATTTAAGGACTTTATTGCATTATTTAAGGATCCTGCTGCATTATTTAAGGATCCTGCTGAAGCATTTGAGGACTCAGCTGCATTATTTAAGGACTTTGCTGCATTATTTAACGACTCTGCTGCATTATCTAAGGACTCTGCTGCTTTATTTAAGGACTTTCCTGCATTATTTAAGGAGTCTTCTGCATTATTTAATGACTCTGCTGAAGCATTTGAGGACTCAGCTGCATTATTTAAGGACTCTGCTGCATTATTTAAGGACTTTGCTGCATTATTTAATGACTCTGCTGAAGCATTTGAGGACTCAGCTGCATTATTTAAGGACTCTGCTGCATTATTTAAGGAATTTGCTGCATTATTTAAGGACTCTGCTGCGGTATTTAAGGACGCTGCTGCAGAATTTAAGGAATCTGCTGCATTATTTAAGGACTTTGTTGCATTATTTAAGGTCTCTGCTGCATTATTTAAGGACTCTGCTGTGGTATTTAAGGACTCTGCTGCATTATTTAAGGAATTTGTTGCATTATTTAAGGACGCTGCTGCATTATTTAAGGAATTTGTTGCATTATTTAAGGACTTTGCTGCATTAATTAAGGACTTTGCTGCATTACTTAAGGACTCTGCTGCATTATTTAATTACTTGCTGCATTATTTAAGGACTCTGCTGCTGTGTTTAAGAACTCTGCTGCATTATTTAAGGACTTTGCTGCATTATTTTAGGACTCTGCTGCATTATTTAAGGACTTTGCTGTATTATTTAAGGACTCTACTGCATTATTTAAGGACTTTGTTGCATTATTTAAGGACTCTGCTGCATTATTTAAGGACTTTGCTGTATTATTTAAGGACTCTGCTGCATTATTTAAGGACTTTTTTGCATTATTTAAGGACTCTGCTGCATTATTTAAGGACTTTGCTGCATTATTTAAGGACTCTGTTGCATTATTTAAGGACTTTATTGCATTATTTAATGACTCTGCTGCATTATTTAAGGAATTTGCTGCATTATTTAAGGACTCTGCTGCATTATTTAAGGACTTTGCTGCATTATTTAATGACTCTGCTGCATTATTTAAGGACTTTGTTGTATTATTTAAGGACTTTGCTGCATTATTTAAGGACTCTGCTGCGGTATTTAAGGACTCTGCTGCATTAGTTAAGGACTTTGTTGCATTATTTAAGGACTCTGCTGCATTATTTAAGGACTTTGTTGCATTATTTAAGGACTCTGCTGCATTATTTAAGGACTTTGCTGCATTATTTAAGGACTATGCTGTGGTACTTAAGGACTCTGCTGTATTATTTAAGGACTTTGCTGCATTATTTAAGGACTCTGCTGCATTATTTAATGACTTTGTTGCATTATATAAGGACTCTGCTGCATTATTTAAGGACTATGTTGCATTATGTTAGAAGTCTGCTGCATTATTTAAGGACTTTGCTGCATTATTTAAGGACTCTGCTGCATTATTTAAGGACTTTATTGCATTATTTAAGGACTCTGCTGCATTATTTAATGACTCTGCTGAAGCATTTGAGGACTCAGCTGCATTATTTAAGGTCTCTGCTGTATTATTTAAGGACTCTGCTGCATTATTTAATGACTCTGCTGCGGTATTTAAGGACTCTGCTGCATTATTTAAGGACTTTGCTGCATTATTTAAGGACTGCTGCGTTATTTAAGGACTCTGCTGCATTATTTAAGACTTTGCTGCATTATTTAAGGACTCTGCTGCAGTGTTTAATGACTCTGCTGAAGCAATTGGGGACTCAGATGCATTGTTTAAGGACTCTGCTGCATTATGTAAGGACTTTGCTGCTTTATTTAAGGACTTTGCTGCATTATTTAAGGACTTTGTTGCATTATTTAAGGACTCTGCTGCATTATTTAAGGACTTTGTTGCATTATTTAAGGACTCTGCCGCATTATTTAAGGACTATGCTTTGGTATTTAAGGACTCTGCTGCATTATTTAAGGACTTTGCTGCATTATTTAAGGACTCTGCTGCATTATTTAATTACTTTGCTGCATTATTTAAGGACTCTGCTGCGGTATTTAAGGACTCTGCTGCATTATTTAAGGACTTTGATGCATTATTTAAGGACACTGCTGCAGAATTTAAGGAATCTGCTTCATTATTTAAGGACTTTGTTGCATTATTTAAGGTCTCTGCTGCATTATTTAAGGACTCTGCTATGGTACTTAAGGACTTTGCTGCATTATTTAAGGACTCTGCTGCATTATTTAAGAACTTTGTTGCATTATTTAAGGACTCTGCTGCATTATTTAAGGACTTTGTTGCATTATGTAAGGACTCTGCTGCATTATTTAAGGACTTTGCTGCATTATTTAAGGACTCTGCTGCATAATTTAAGGACTTTATTGCATTATTTTAGGATCCTGCTGCATTATTTAATGACTCTGCTGAAGCATTTGAGGACTCAGCTGCATTATTAAAGGTCTCTGCTGCATTATTTAAGGATCCTGCTGAAGCATTTGAGGACTCAGCTGCATTATTTAAGGACTTTGCTGCATTATTTAACGACTCTGCTGCGTTATTTAAGGACTCTGCTGCATTATGTAAGAACTTTGCTGCATTATTTAAGGACTCTTCTGCATTATTTAATGACTCTGCTGAAGTATTTGAGGACTCAGCTGCATTATTTAAGGACTCTGCTGCATTATTTAAGGAATTTGCTGCATTATTTAAGGACTCTGCTGCGTTATTTAAGGATTCTGCTGCATTATTTAAGGACTTTGATGCATTATTTAAGGATGCTGCTGCAGAATTTAAGGAATCTGCTGCATTATTTAAGGACTTTGTTGCATTATTTAAGGTCTCTGCTGCATTATTTAAGGACTCTGCTGTGGTATTTAAGGACTCTGCTGCATTATTTAAGGAATTTGTTGCATTATTTAAGGACGCTGCTGCATTATTTAAGGACTTTGTTGCATTATTTAAGGACTCTGCTGCAGTATTTAATGACTCTGCTGAAGCATTTGGGGACTCAGATGCATTATTTTAGGACTCTGCTGCATTATGTAAGGGCTTTGCTGCTTTATTTAAGGACTCTTTTGCATTATTTAAGGACTTTGTTGCATTATTTAAGGACTCTGCTGCATTATTTAAGGACTATGTTGCATTATGTTAGAAGTCTGCTGCATTATTTAAGGACTTTGCTGCATTATTTAAGGACTCTGCTGCATTATTTAAGGAATTTATTGCATTATTTAAGGACTCTGCTGCATTATTTAATGACTCTGCTGAAGCATTTGAGGACTCAGCTGCATTATTTAAGGTCTCTGCTGTATTATTTAAGGACTCTGCTGCATTATTTAATGACTCTGCTGCGGTATTTAAGGACTCTGCTGCATTATTTAAGGACTTTGCTGCATTATTTAAGGACTGCTGCGTTATTTAAGGACTCTGCTGCATTATTTAAGACTTTGCTGCATTATTTAAGGACTCTGCTGCAGTGTTTAATGACTCTGCTGAAGCAATTGGGGACTCAGCTGCATTATTTAAGGACTTTGCTGCATTATTTACCGACTCTGCTGCGTTATTTAAGGACTCTGCTGCATTATTTAAGAACTTTGCTGCATTATTTAAGGACTCTTCTGCATTATTTAACGACTCTGCTGAAGCATTTGAGGACTCAGCTGCATTATTTAAGGACTCTGCTGCATTATTTAAGGAATTTGCTGCATTATTTAAGGACTCTGCTGCGGTATTTAAGGACTCTGCTGCATTATTTAAGGACTTTGTTGCATTATGTAAGGAGTCTGCTGCATTATTTAAGGACTTTGCTGCATTATTTAATGAATCTGCTGAAGCATTTGAGGACTCAACTGCATTATTTAAGGTCTCTGCTGCATTATTTAAGGACTCTGCTGAAGCATTTGAGGACTCAGCTGCATGATTTAAGGACTTTGCTGCATTATTTAAGGACTCTGCTGCATTATTTAAGGAATTTGTTGCATTATTTAAGGACTCTGCTGCATTATTTAAGGACTTTGCTGCATTATTTAATAACTTTGTTGCATTATATAAGTACTCTGCTGCATTATTTAAGGACTTTGTTGCATTATGTAAGGAGTCTGCTGCATTATTTAAGGACTTTGCTGCATTATTTAACGACTCTGCTGAAGCATTTGAGGACTCAGCTGCATTATTTAAGGACTCTGCTGCATTATTTAAGGAATTTGCTGCATTATTTAAGGACTCTGCTGCGGTATTTAAGGACTCTGCTGCATTATTTAAGGACTTTGTTGCATTATTTAAGGTCTCTGCTGTAGTATTTAATGACTCTGCTGAAGCATTTGGGCACTCAGATGCATTATATAAGGACTCTGCTGCATTATGTAAGGGCTTTGCTGCTTTATTTAAGGACTCTTTTGCATTATTTAAGGACTTTGTTGCATTATTTAAGGACTCTGCTGCATTATTTAAGGAGTTTGTTGCATTATGTAAGGACTCTGCTGCATTATTTAAGGACTTTGCTGCATTATTTAAGGACTCTGCTGCATAATTTAAGGACTTTATTGCATTATTTAAGGATCCTGCTGCATTATTTAAGGATCCTGCTGAAGCATTTGAGGACTCAGCTGCATTATTTAAGGACTTTGCTGCATTATTTAACGACTCTGCTGCATTATCTAAGGACTCTGCTGCTTTATTTAAGGACTTTCCTGCATTATTTAAGGAGTCTTCTGCATTATTTAATGACTCTGCTGAAGCATTTGAGGACTCAGCTGCATTATTTAAGGACTCTGCTGCATTATTTAAGGACTTTGCTGCATTATTTAATGACTCTGCTGAAGCATTTGAGGACTCAGCTGCATTATTTAAGGACTCTGCTGCATTATTTAAGGAATTTGCTGCATTATTTAAGGACTCTGCTGCGGTATTTAAGGACTCTGCTGCATTATTTAAGGACTTTGATGCATTATTTAAGGACGCTGCTGCAGAATTTAAGGAATCTGCTGCATTATTTAAGGACTTTGTTGCATTTTTTTAAGGTCTCTGCTGCATTATTTAAGGACTCTGCTGTGGTATTTAAGGACTCTGCTGCATTATTTAAGGAATTTGTTGCATTATTTAAGGACGCTGCTGCATTATTTAAGGACTTTGTTGCATTATTTAAGGACTCTGCTGCAGTATTTAATGACTCTGCTGAAGCATTTGGGGACTCAGATGCATTATTTAAGGACTCTGCTGCATTATGTAAGGGCTTTGCTGCTTTATTTAAGGACTCTTTTGCATTATTTAAGGACTTTGTTGCATTATTTAAGGACTCTGCTGCATTATTTAAGGACTTTGTTGCATTATTTAAGGACGCTGCTGCAGAATTTAAGGAATCTGCTGCATTATTTAAGGACTTTGTCGCATTATTTAAGGTCTCTGCTGCATTATTTAAGGACTCTGCTATGGTACTTAACGACTTTGCTGCATTATTTAAGGACTTTGCTGCATTATTTAAGGACTTTGATGCATTATTTAAGAACTTTGTTGCATTATTTAAGGACTCTGCTGCATTATTTAAGGACTTTGCTGCATTATTTAAGGACTCTGCTGCATAATTTAAGGACTTTATTGCATTATTTAAGGATCCTGCTGCATTATTTAAGGATCCTGCTGAAGCATTTGAGGACTCAGCTGCATTATTTAAGGACTTTGCTGCATTATTTAACGACTCTGCTGCATTATCTAAGGACTCTGCTGCTTTATTTAAGGACTTTCCTGCATTATTTAAGGAGTCTTCTGCATTATTTAATGACTCTGCTGAAGCATTTGAGGACTCAGCTGCATTATTTAAGGACTCTGCTGCATTATTTAAGGACTTTGCTGCATTATTTAATGACTCTGCTGAAGCATTTGAGGACTCAGCTGCATTATTTAAGGACTCTGCTGCATTATTTAAGGAATTTGCTGCATTATTTAAGGACTCTGCTGCGGTATTTAAGGACTCTGCTGCATTATTTAAGGACTTTGATGCATTATTTAAGGACGCTGCTGCAGAATTTAAGGAATCTGCTGCATTATTTAAGGACTTTGTTGCATTTTTTTAAGGTCTCTGCTGCATTATTTAAGGACTCTGCTGTGGTATTTAAGGACTCTGCTGCATTATTTAAGGAATTTGTTGCATTATTTAAGGACGCTGCTGCATTATTTAAGGACTTTGTTGCATTATTTAAGGACTCTGCTGCAGTATTTAATGACTCTGCTGAAGCATTTGGGGACTCAGATGCATTATTTAAGGACTCTGCTGCATTATGTAAGGGCTTTGCTGCTTTATTTAAGGACTCTTTTGCATTATTTAAGGACTTTGTTGCATTATTTAAGGACTCTGCTGCATTATTTAAGGACTTTGTTGCATTATTTAAGGACGCTGCTGCAGAATTTAAGGAATCTGCTGCATTATTTAAGGACTTTGTCGCATTATTTAAGGTCTCTGCTGCATTATTTAAGGACTCTGCTATGGTACTTAACGACTTTGCTGCATTATTTAAGGACTTTGCTGCATTATTTAAGGACTTTGATGCATTATTTAAGAACTTTGTTGCATTATTTAAGGACTCTGCTGCATTATTTAAGGACTTTGCTGCATTATTTAAGGACTCTGCTGCATAATTTAAGGACTTTATTGCATTATTTAAGGATCCTGCTGCATTATTTAAGGATCCTGCTGAAGCATTTGAGGACTCAGCTGCATTATTTAAGGACTTTGCTGCATTATTTAACTACTCTGCTGCATTATCTAAGGACTCTGCTGCTTTATTTAAGGACTTTCCTGCATTATTTAAGGAGTCTTCTGCATTATTTAATGACTCTGCTGAAGCATTTGAGGACTCAGCTGCATTATTTAAGGACTCTGCTGCATTATTTAAGGACTTTGCTGCATTATTTAATGACTCTGCTGAAGCATTTGAGGACTCAGCTGCATTATTTAAGGACTCTGCTGCATTATTTAAGGAATTTGCTGCATTATTTAAGGACTCTGCTGCGGTATTTAAGGACGCTGCTGCAGAATTTAAGGAATCTGCTGCATTATTTAAGGACTTTGTTGCATTATTTAAGGTCTCTGCTGCATTATTTAAGGACTCTGCTGTGGTATTTAAGGACTCTGCTGCATTATTTAAGGAATTTGTTGCATTATTTAAGGACGCTGCTGCATTATTTAAGGAATTTGTTGCATTATTTAAGGACTTTTCTGCATTAATTAAGGACTTTGCTGCATTACTTAAGGACTCTGCTGCATTATTTAATTACTTGCTGCATTATTTAAGGACTCTGCTGCTGTGTTTAAGAACTCTGCTGCATTATTTAAGGACTTTGCTGGATTATTTTAGGACTCTGCTGCATTATTTAAGGACTTTGCTGTATTATTTAAGGACTCTACTGCATTATTTAAGGACTTTGTTGCATTATTTAAGGACTCTGCTGCATTATTTAAGGACTTTGCTGTATTATTTAAGGACTCTGCTGCATTATTTAAGGACTTTTTTGCATTATTTAAGGACTCTGCTGCATTATTTAAGGACTTTGCTGCATTATTTAAGGACTCTGTTGCATTATTTAAGGAATTATTGCATTATTTAATGACTCTGCTGCATTATTTAAGGAATTTGCTGCATTATTTAAGGACTCTGCTGCATTATTTAAGGACTTTGCTGCATTATTTAATGACTCTGCTGCATTATTTAAGGACTTTGTTGTATTATTTAAGGACTTTGCTGCATTATTTAAGGACTCTGCTGCGGTATTTAAGGACTCTGCTGCATTAGTTAAGGACTTTGTTGCATTATTTAAGGACTCTGCTGCATTATTTAAGGACTTTGTTGCATTATTTAAGGACTCTGCTGCATTATTTAAGGACTTTGCTGCATTATTTAAGGACTATGCTGTGGTACTTAAGGACTCTGCTGTATTATTTAAGGACTTTGCTGCATTATTTAAGGACTCTGCTGCATTATTTAATGACTTTGTTGCATTATATAAGGACTCTGCTGCATTATTTAAGGACTATGTTGCATTATGTTAGAAGTCTGCTGCATTATTTAAGGACTTTGCTGCATTATTTAAGGACTCTGCTGCATTATTTAAGGACTTTATTGCATTATTTAAGGACTCTGCTGCATTATTTAATGACTCTGCTGAAGCATTTGAGGACTCAGCTGCATTATTTAAGGTCTCTGCTGTATTATTTAAGGACTCTGCTGCATTATTTAATGACTCTGCTGCGGTATTTAAGGACTCTGCTGCATTATTTAAGGACTTTGCTGCATTATTTAAGGACTGCTGCGTTATTTAAGGACTCTGCTGCATTATTTAAGACTTTTCTGCATTATTTAAGGACTCTGCTGCAGTGTTTAATGACTCTGCTGAAGCAATTGGGGACTCAGATGCATTGTTTAAGGACTCTGCTGCATTATGTAAGGACTTTGCTGCTTTATTTAAGGACTTTGCTGCATTATTTAAGGACTTTGTTGCATTATTTAAGGACTCTGCTGCATTATTTAAGGACTTTGTTGCATTATTTAAGGACTCTGCCGCATTATTTAAGGACTATGCTTTGGTATTTAAGGACTCTGCTGCATTATTTAAGGACTTTGCTGCATTATTTAAGGACTCTGCTGCATTATTTAATTACTTTGCTGCATTATTTAAGGACTCTGCTGCGGTATTTAAGGAGTCTGCTGCATTATTTAAGGACTTTGATGCATTATTTAAGGACACTGCTGCAGAATTTAAGGAATCTGCTTCATTATTTAAGGACTTTGTTGCATTATTTAAGGTCTCTGCTGCATTATTTAAGGACTCTGCTATGGTACTTAAGGACTTTGCTGCATTATTTAAGGACTCTGCTGCATTATTTAAGAACTTTGTTGCATTATTTAAGGACTCTGCTGCATTATTTAAGGACTTTGTTGCATTATGTAAGGACTCTGCTGCATTATTTAAGGACTTTGCTGCATTATTTAAGGACTCTGCTGCATAATTTAAGGACTTTATTGCATTATTTTAGGATCCTGCTGCATTATTTAATGACTCTGCTGAAGCATTTGAGGACTCAGCTGCATTATTAAAGGTCTCTGCTGCATTATTTAAGGATCCTGCTGAAGCATTTGAGGACTCAGCTGCATTATTTAAGGACTTTGCTGCATTATTTAACGACTCTGCTGCGTTATTTAAGGACTCTGCTGCATTATGTAAGAACTTTGCTGCATTATTTAAGGACTCTTCTGCATTATTTAATGACTCTGCTGAAGTATTTGAGGACTCAGCTGCATTATTTAAGGACTCTGCTGCATTATTTAAGGAATTTGCTGCATTATTTAAGGACTCTGCTGCGTTATTTAAGGACTCTGCTGCATTATTTAAGGACTTTGATGCATTATTTAAGGATGCTGCTGCAGAATTTAAGGAATCTGCTGCATTATTTAAGGACTTTGTTGCATTATTTAAGGTCTCTGCTGCATTATTTAAGGACTCTGCTGTGGTATTTAAGGACTCTGCTGCATTATTTAAGGAATTTGTTGCATTATTTAAGGACGCTGCTGCATTATTTAAGGACTTTGTTGCATTATTTAAGGACTCTGCTGCAGTATTTAATGACTCTGCTGAAGCATTTGGGGACTCAGATGCATTATTTAAGGACTCTGCTGCATTATGTAAGGGCTTTGCTGCTTTATTTAAGGACTCTTTTGCATTATTTAAGGACTTTGTTGCATTATTTAAGGACTCTGCTGCATTATTTAAGGACTATGTTGCATTATGTTAGAAGTCTGCTGCATTATTTAAGGACTTTGCTGCATTATTTAAGGACTCTGCTGCATTATTTAAGGAATTTATTGCATTATT
The DNA here is from genome assembly GCF_046119375.1 of Phyllobates terribilis. NCBI lineage: Eukaryota > Metazoa > Chordata > Amphibia > Anura > Dendrobatidae > Phyllobates > Phyllobates terribilis. The sequence goes on from NW_027363178.1 coordinate 744,672, forward strand.
TAAGGACTCTGCTGCATTATTTAATGACTCTGCTGAAGCATTTGAGGACTCAGCTGCATTATTTAAGGTCTCTGCTGTATTATTTAAGGACTCTGCTGCATTATTTAATGACTCTGCTGCGGTATTTAAGGACTCTGCTGCATTATTTAAGGACTTTGCTGCATTATTTAAGGACTGCTGCGTTATTTAAGGACTCTGCTGCATTATTTAAGACTTTGCTGCATTATTTAAGGACTCTGCTGCAGTGTTTAATGACTCTGCTGAAGCAATTGGGGACTCAGATGCATTGTTTAAGGACTCTGCTGCATTATGTAAGGACTTTGCTGCTTTATTTAAGGACTTTGCTGCATTATTTAAGGACTTTGTTGCATTATTTAAGGACTCTGCTGCATTATTTAAGGACTTTGTTGCATTATTTAAGGACTCTGCCGCATTATTTAAGGACTATGCTTTGGTATTTAAGGACTCTGCTGCATTATTTAAGGACTTTGCTGCATTATTTAAGGACTCTGCTGCATTATTTAATTACTTTGCTGCATTATTTAAGGACTCTGCTGCGGTATTTAAGGACTCTGCTGCATTATTTAAGGACTTTGATGCATTATTTAAGGACACTGCTGCAGAATTTAAGGAATCTGCTTCATTATTTAAGGACTTTGTTGCATTATTTAAGGTCTCTGCTGCATTATTTAAGGACTCTGCTATGGTACTTAAGGACTTTGCTGCATTATTTAAGGACTCTGCTGCATTATTTAAGAACTTTGTTGCATTATTTAAGGACTCTGCTGCATTATTTAAGGACTTTGATGCATTATGTAAGGACTCTGCTGCATTATTTAAGGACTTTGCTGCATTATTTAAGGACTCTGCTGCATAATTTAAGGACTTTATTGCATTATTTTAGGATCCTGCTGCATTATTTAATGACTCTGCTGAAGCATTTGAGGACTCAGCTGCATTATTAAAGGTCTCTGCTGCATTATTTAAGGATCCTGCTGAAGCATTTGAGGACTCAGCTGCATTATTTAAGGACTTTGCTGCATTATTTAACGACTCTGCTGCGTTATTTAAGGACTCTGCTGCATTATGTAAGAACTTTGCTGCATTATTTAAGGACTCTTCTGCATTATTTAATGACTCTGCTGAAGTATTTGAGGACTCAGCTGCATTATTTAAGGACTCTGCTGCATTATTTAAGGAATTTGCTGCATTATTTAAGGACTCTGCTGCGTTATTTAAGGACTCTGCTGCATTATTTAAGGACTTTGATGCATTATTTAAGGATGCTGCTGCAGAATTTAAGGAATCTGCTGCATTATTTAAGGACTTTGTTGCATTATTTAAGGTCTCTGCTGCATTATTTAAGGACTCTGCTGTGGTATTTAAGGACTCTGCTGCATTATTTAAGGAATTTGTTGCATTATTTAAGGACGCTGCTGCATTATTTAAGGACTTTGTTGCATTATTTAAGGACTCTGCTGCAGTATTTAATGACTCTGCTGAAGCATTTGGGGACTCAGATGCATTATTTAAGGACTCTGCTGCATTATGTAAGGGCTTTGCTGCTTTATTTAAGGACTCTTTTGCATTATTTAAGGACTTTGTTGCATTATTTAAGGACTCTGCTGCATTATTTAAGGACTATGTTGCATTATGTTAGAAGTCTGCTGCATTATTTAAGGACTTTGCTGCATTATTTAAGGACTCTGCTGCATTATTTAAGGAATTTATTGCATTATTTAAGGACTCTGCTGCATTATTTAATGACTCTGCTGAAGCATTTGAGGACTCAGCTGCATTATTTAAGGTCTCTGCTGTATTATTTAAGGACTCTGCTGCATTATTTAATGACTCTGCTGCGGTATTTAAGGACTCTGCTGCATTATTTAAGGACTTTGCTGCATTATTTAAGGACTGCTGCGTTATTTAAGGACTCTGCTGCATTATTTAAGACTTTGCTGCATTATTTAAGGACTCTGCTGCAGTGTTTAATGACTCTGCTGAAGCAATTGGGGACTCAGATGCATTGTTTAAGGACTCTGCTGCATTATGTAAGGACTTTGCTGCTTTATTTAAGGACTTTGCTGCATTATTTAAGGACTTTGTTGCATTATTTAAGGACTCTGCTGCATTATTTAAGGACTTTGTTGCATTATTTAAGGACTCTGCCGCATTATTTAAGGACTATGCTTTGGTATTTAAGGACTCTGCTGCATTATTTAAGGACTTTGCTGCATTATTTAAGGACTCTGCTGCATTATTTAATTACTTTGCTGCATTATTTAAGGACTCTGCTGCGGTATTTAAGGACTCTGCTGCATTATTTAAGGACTTTGATGCATTATTTAAGGACACTGCTGCAGAATTTAAGGAATCTGCTTCATTATTTAAGGACTTTGTTGCATTATTTAAGGTCTCTGCTGCATTATTTAAGGACTCTGCTATGGTACTTAAGGACTTTGCTGCATTATTTAAGGACTCTGCTGCATTATTTAAGAACTTTGTTGCATTATTTAAGGTCTCTGCTGCATTATTTAAGGACTCTGCTGTGGTATTTAAGGACTCTGCTGCATTATTTAAGGAATTTGTTGCATTATTTAAGGACGCTGCTGCATTATTTAAGGAATTTGTTGCATTATTTAAGGACTTTGCTGCATTAATTAAGGACTTTGCTGCATTACTTAAGGACTCTGCTGCATTATTTAATTACTTGCTGCATTATTTAAGGACTCTGCTGCTGTGTTTAAGAACTCTGCTGCATTATTTAAGGACTTTGCTGGATTATTTTAGGACTCTGCTGCATTATTTAAGGACTTTGCTGTATTATTTAAGGACTCTACTGCATTATTTAAGGACTTTGTTGCATTATTTAAGGACTCTGCTGCATTATTTAAGGACTTTGCTGTATTATTTAAGGACTCTGCTGCATTATTTAAGGACTTTTTTGCATTATTTAAGGACTCTGCTGCATTATTTAAGGACTTTGCTGCATTATTTAAGGACTCTGTTGCATTATTTAAGGAATTATTGCATTATTTAATGACTCTGCTGCATTATTTAAGGAATTTGCTGCATTATTTAAGGACTCTGCTGCATTATTTAAGGACTTTGCTGCATTATTTAATGACTCTGCTGCATTATTTAAGGACTTTGTTGTATTATTTAAGGACTTTGCTGCATTATTTAAGGACTCTGCTGCGGTATTTAAGGACTCTGCTGCATTAGTTAAGGACTTTGTTGCATTATTTAAGGACTCTGCTGCATTATTTAAGGACTTTGTTGCATTATTTAAGGACTCTGCTGCATTATTTAAGGACTTTGCTGCATTATTTAAGGACTATGCTGTGGTACTTAAGGACTCTGCTGTATTATTTAAGGACTTTGCTGCATTATTTAAGGACTCTGCTGCATTATTTAATGACTTTGTTGCATTATATAAGGACTCTGCTGCATTATTTAAGGACTATGTTGCATTATGTTAGAAGTCTGCTGCATTATTTAAGGACTTTGCTGCATTATTTAAGGACTCTGCTGCATTATTTAAGGACTTTATTGCATTATTTAAGGACTCTGCTGCATTATTTAATGACTCTGCTGAAGCATTTGAGGACTCAGCTGCATTATTTAAGGTCTCTGCTGTATTATTTAAGGACTCTGCTGCATTATTTAATGACTCTGCTGCGGTATTTAAGGACTCTGCTGCATTATTTAAGGACTTTGCTGCATTATTTAAGGACTGCTGCGTTATTTAAGGACTCTGCTGCATTATTTAAGACTTTTCTGCATTATTTAAGGACTCTGCTGCAGTGTTTAATGACTCTGCTGAAGCAATTGGGGACTCAGATGCATTGTTTAAGGACTCTGCTGCATTATGTAAGGACTTTGCTGCTTTATTTAAGGACTTTGCTGCATTATTTAAGGACTTTGTTGCATTATTTAAGGACTCTGCTGCATTATTTAAGGACTTTGTTGCATTATTTAAGGACTCTGCCGCATTATTTAAGGACTATGCTTTGGTATTTAAGGACTCTGCTGCATTATTTAAGGACTTTGCTGCATTATTTAAGGACTCTGCTGCATTATTTAATTACTTTGCTGCATTATTTAAGGACTCTGCTGCGGTATTTAAGGAGTCTGCTGCATTATTTAAGGACTTTGATGCATTATTTAAGGACACTGCTGCAGAATTTAAGGAATCTGCTTCATTATTTAAGGACTTTGTTGCATTATTTAAGGTCTCTGCTGCATTATTTAAGGACTCTGCTATGGTACTTAAGGACTTTGCTGCATTATTTAAGGACTCTGCTGCATTATTTAAGAACTTTGTTGCATTATTTAAGGACTCTGCTGCATTATTTAAGGACTTTGTTGCATTATGTAAGGACTCTGCTGCATTATTTAAGGACTTTGCTGCATTATTTAAGGACTCTGCTGCATAATTTAAGGACTTTATTGCATTATTTTAGGATCCTGCTGCATTATTTAATGACTCTGCTGAAGCATTTGAGGACTCAGCTGCATTATTAAAGGTCTCTGCTGCATTATTTAAGGATCCTGCTGAAGCATTTGAGGACTCAGCTGCATTATTTAAGGACTTTGCTGCATTATTTAACGACTCTGCTGCGTTATTTAAGGACTCTGCTGCATTATGTAAGAACTTTGCTGCATTATTTAAGGACTCTTCTGCATTATTTAATGACTCTGCTGAAGTATTTGAGGACTCAGCTGCATTATTTAAGGACTCTGCTGCATTATTTAAGGAATTTGCTGCATTATTTAAGGACTCTGCTGCGTTATTTAAGGACTCTGCTGCATTATTTAAGGACTTTGATGCATTATTTAAGGATGCTGCTGCAGAATTTAAGGAATCTGCTGCATTATTTAAGGACTTTGTTGCATTATTTAAGGTCTCTGCTGCATTATTTAAGGACTCTGCTGTGGTATTTAAGGACTCTGCTGCATTATTTAAGGAATTAGTTGCATTATTTAAGGACGCTGCTGCATTATTTAAGGACTTTGTTGCATTATTTAAGGACTCTGCTGCAGTATTTAATGACTCTGCTGAAGCATTTGGGGACTCAGATGCATTATTTAAGGACTCTGCTGCATTATGTAAGGGCTTTGCTGCTTTATTTAAGGACTCTTTTGCATTATTTAAGGACTTTGTTGCATTATTTAAGGACTCTGCTGCATTATTTAAGGACTATGTTGCATTATGTTAGAAGTCTGCTGCATTATTTAAGGACTTTGCTGCATTATTTAAGGACTCTGCTGCATTATTTAAGGAATTTATTGCATTATTTAAGGACTCTGCTGCATTATTTAATGACTCTGCTGAAGCATTTGAGGACTCAGCTGCATTATTTAAGGTCTCTGCTGTATTATTTAAGGACTCTGCTGCATTATTTAATGACTCTGCTGCGGTATTTAAGGACTCTGCTGCATTATTTAAGGACTTTGCTGCATTATTTAAGGACTGCTGCGTTATTTAAGGACTCTGCTGCATTATTTAAGACTTTGCTGCATTATTTAAGGACTCTGCTGCAGTGTTTAATGACTCTGCTGAAGCAATTGGGGACTCAGATGCATTGTTTGAGGACTCTGCTGCATTATGTAAGGACTTTGCTGCTTTATTTAAGGACTTTGCTGCATTATTTAAGGACTTTGTTGCATTATTTAAGGACTCTGCTGCATTATTTAAGGACTTTGTTGCATTATTTAAGGACTCTGCCGCATTATTTAAGGACTATGCTTTGGTATTTAAGGACTCTGCTGCATTATTTAAGGACTTTGCTGCATTATTTAAGGACTCTGCTGCATTATTTAATTACTTTGCTGCATTATTTAAGGACTCTGCTGCGGTATTTAAGGACTCTGCTGCATTATTTAAGGACTTTGATGCATTATTTAAGGACACTGCTGCAGAATTTAAGGAATCTGCTTCATTATTTAAGGACTTTGTTGCATTATTTAAGGTCTCTGCTGCATTATTTAAGGACTCTGCTATGGTACTTAAGGACTTTGCTGCATTATTTAAGGACTCTGCTGCATTATTTAAGAACTTTGTTGCATTATTTAAGGACTCTGCTGCATTATTTAAGGACTTTGATGCATTATGTAAGGACTCTGCTGCATTATTTAAGGACTTTGCTGCATTATTTAAGGACTCTGCTGCATAATTTAAGGACTTTATTGCATTATTTTAGGATCCTGCTGCATTATTTAATGACTCTGCTGAAGCATTTGAGGACTCAGCTGCATTATTAAAGGTCTCTGCTGCATTATTTAAGGATCCTGCTGAAGCATTTGAGGACTCAGCTGCATTATTTAAGGACTTTGCTGCATTATTTAACGACTCTGCTGCGTTATTTAAGGACTCTGCTGCATTATGTAAGAACTTTGCTGCATTATTTAAGGACTCTTCTGCATTATTTAATGACTCTGCTGAAGTATTTGAGGACTCAGCTGCATTATTTAAGGACTCTGCTGTATTATTTAAGGAATTTGCTGCATTATTTAAGGACTCTGCTGCGTTATTTAAGGACTCTGCTGCATTATTTAAGGACTTTGATGCATTATTTAAGGATGCTGCTGCAGAATTTAAGGAATCTGCTGCATTATTTAAGGACTTTGTTGCATTATTTAAGGTCTCTGCTGCATTATTTAAGGACTCTGCTGTGGTATTTAAGGACTCTGCTGCATTATTTAAGGAATTTGTTGCATTATTTAAGGACGCTGCTGCATTATTTAAGGACTTTGTTGCATTATTTAAGGACTCTGCTGCAGTATTTAATGACTCTGCTGAAGCATTTGGGGACTCAGATGCATTATTTAAGGACTCTGCTGCATTATGTAAGGGCTTTGCTGCTTTATTTAAGGACTCTTTTGCATTATTTAAGGACTTTGTTGCATTATTTAAGGACTCTGCTGCATTATTTAAGGACTATGTTGCATTATGTTAGAAGTCTGCTGCATTATTTAAGGACTTTGCTGCATTATTTAAGGACTCTGCTGCATTATTTAAGGAATTTATTGCATTATTTAAGGACTCTGCTGCATTATTTAATGACTCTGCTGAAGCATTTGAGGACTCAGCTGCATTATTTAAGGTCTCTGCTGTATTATTTAAGGACTCTGCTGCATTATTTAATGACTCTGCTGCGGTATTTAAGGACTCTGCTGCATTATTTAAGGACTTTGCTGCATTATTTAAGGACTGCTGCGTTATTTAAGGACTCTGCTGCATTATTTAAGACTTTGCTGCATTATTTAAGGACTCTGCTGCAGTGTTTAATGACTCTGCTGAAGCAATTGGGGACTCAGATGCATTGTTTAAGGACTCTGCTGCATTATGTAAGGACTTTGCTGCTTTATTTAAGGACTTTGCTGCATTATTTAAGGACTTTGTTGCATTATTTAAGGACTCTGCTGCATTATTTAAGGACTTTGTTGCATTATTTAAGGACTCTGCCGCATTATTTAAGGACTATGCTTTGGTATTTAAGGACTCTGCTGCATTATTTAAGGACTTTGCTGCATTATTTAAGGACTCTGCTGCATTATTTAATTACTTTGCTGCATTATTTAAGGACTCTGCTGCGGTATTTAAGGACTCTGCTGCATTATTTAAGGACTTTGATGCATTATTTAAGGACACTGCTGCAGAATTTAAGGAATCTGCTTCATTATTTAAGGACTTTGTTGCATTATTTAAGGTCTCTGCTGCATTATTTAAGGACTCTGCTATGGTACTTAAGGACTTTGCTGCATTATTTAAGGACTCTGCTGCATTATTTAAGAACTTTGTTGCATTATTTAAGGACTCTGCTGCATTATTTAAGGACTTTGATGCATTATGTAAGGACTCAGCTGCATTATTAAAGGTCTCTGCTGCATTATTTAAGGATCCTGCTGAAGCATTTGAGGACTCAGCTGCATTATTTAAGGACTTTGCTGCATTATTTAACGACTCTGCTGCGTTATTTAAGGACTCTGCTGCATTATGTAAGAACTTTGCTGCATTATTTAAGGACTCTTCTGCATTATTTAATGACTCTGCTGAAGTATTTGAGGACTCAGCTGCATTATTTAAGGACTCTGCTGCATTATTTAAGGAATTTGCTGCATTATTTAAGGACTCTGCTGCGTTATTTAAGGACTCTGCTGCATTATTTAAGGACTTTGATGCATTATTTAAGGATGCTGCTGCAGAATTTAAGGAATCTGCTGCATTATTTAAGGACTTTGTTGCATTATTTAAGGTCTCTGCTGCATTATTTAAGGACTCTGCTGTGGTATTTAAGGATTCTGCTGCATTATTTAAGGAATTTGTTGCATTATTTAAGGACGCTGCTGCATTATTTAAGGACTTTGTTGCATTATTTAAGGACTCTGCTGCATTATTTAATGACTCTGCTGAAGCATTTGGGGACTCAGATGCATTATTTAAGGACTCTGCTGCATTATGTAAGGGCTTTGCTGCTTTATTTAAGGACTCTTTTGCATTATTTAAGGACTTTGTTGCATTATTTAAGGACTCTGCTGCATTATTTAAGGACTTTGTTGCATTATTTAAGGATTCTGCTGCATTATTTAAGGACTTTGCTGCATTATTTAAGGACTATGCTTTGGTATTTAAGGACTCTGCTGCATTATTTAAGGACTTTGCTGCATTATTTATGGACTCTGCTGCATTATTTAATTACTTTGCTGCATTATTTAAGGACTCTGCTGCGGTATTTAAGGACTCTGCTGCATTATTTAAGGACTTTGATGCATTATTTAAGGACTCTGCTGCATTATTTAAGGAATTTGTTGCATTATTTAAGGACTCTGCTGCATTATTTAAGGACTTTGCTGCATTATTTAATAACTTTGTTGCATTATATAAGTACTCTGCTGCATTATTTAAGGACTTTGTTGCATTATGTAAGGAGTCTGCTGCATTATTTAAGTACTTTGCTGCATTATTTAACGACTCTGCTGAAGCATTTGAGGACTCAGCTGCATTATTTAAGGACTCTGCTGCATTATTTAAGGAATTTGCTGCATTATTTAAGGACTCTGCTGCGGTATTTAAGGACTATGCTGCATTATTTAAGGACTTTGTTGCATTATGTAAGGAGTCTGCTGCATTATTTAAGGACTTTGCTGCATTATTTAATGAATCTGCTGAAGCATTTGAGGACTCAACTGCATTATTTAAGGTCTCTGCTGCATTATTTAAGGACTCTGCTGAAGCATTTGAGGACTCAGCTGCATGATTTAAGGACTTTGCTGCATTATTTAAGGACTCTGCTGCATTATTTAAGGAATTTGTTGCATTATTTAAGGACTCTGCTGCATTATTTAAGGACTTTGCTGCATTATTTAATAACTTTGTTGCATTACATAAGTACTCTGCTGCATTATTTAAGGACTTTGTTGCATTATGTAAGGAGTCTGCTGCATTATTTAAGGACTTTGCTGCATTATTTAACGACTCTGCTGAAGCATTTGAGGACTCAGCTGCATTATTTAAGGACTCTGCTGCATTATTTAAGGAATTTGCTGCATTATTTAAGGACTCTGCTGCGGTATTTAAGGACTCTGCTGCATTATTTAAGGACTTTGTTGCATTATTTAAGGTCTCTGCTGCAGTATTTAATGACTCTGCTGAAGCATTTGGGCACTCAGATGCATTATTTAAGGACTCTGCTGCATTATGTAAGGGCTTTGCTGCTTTATTTAAGGACTCTTTTGCATTATTTAAGGACTTTGTTGCATTATTTAAGGACTCTGCTGCATTATTTAAGGAGTTTGTTGCATTATGTAAGGACTCTGCTGCATTATTTAAGGACTTTGCTGCATTATTTAAGGACTCTGCTGCATAATTTAAGGACTTTATTGCATTATTTAAGGATCCTGCTGCATTATTTAAGGATCCTGCTGAAGCATTTGAGGACTCAGCTGCATTATTTAAGGACTTTGCTGCATTATTTAACGACTCTGCTGCATTATCTAAGGACTCTGCTGCTTTATTTAAGGACTTTCCTGCATTATTTAAGGAGTCTTCTGCATTATTTAATGACTCTGCTGAAGCATTTGAGGACTCAGCTGCATTATTTAAGGACTCTGCTGCATTATTTAAGGACTTTGCTGCATTATTTAATGACTCTGCTGAAGCATTTGAGGACTCAGCTGCATTATTTAAGGACTCTGCTGCATTATTTAAGGAATTTGCTGCATTATTTAAGGACTCTGCTGCGGTATTTAAGGACTCTGCTGCATTATTTAAGGACTTTGATGCATTATTTAAGGACGCTGCTGCAGAATTTAAGGAATCTGCTGCATTATTTAAGGACTTTGTTGCATTATTTAAGGTCTCTGCTGCATTATTTAAGGATTCTGCTGTGGTATTTAAGGACTCTGCTGCATTATTTAAGGAATTTGTTGCATTATTTAAGGACGCTGCTGCATTATTTAAGGACTTTGTTGCATTATTTAAGGACTCTGCTGCAGTATTTAATGACTCTGCTGAAGCATTTGGGGACTCAGATGCATTATTTAAGGACTCTGCTGCATTATGTAAGGGCTTTGCTGCTTTATTTAAGGACTCTTTTGCATTATTTAAGGACTTTGTTGCATTATTTAAGGACTCTGCTGCATTATTTAAGGACTTTGTTGCATTATTTAAGGACGCTGCTGCAGAATTTAAGGAATCTGCTGCATTATTTAAGGACTTTGTTGCATTATTTAAGGTCTCTGTTGCATTATTTAAGGACTCTGCTATGGTACTTAACGACTTTGCTGCATTATTTAAGGACTCTGCTGCATTATTTAAGGAGTTTGTTGCATTATGTAAGGACTCTGCTGCATTATTTAAGGACTTTGCTGCATTATTTAAGGACTCTGCTGCATAATTTAAGGACTTTATTGCATTATATAAGGATCCTGCTGCATTATTTAAGGATCCTGCTGAAGCATTTGAGGACTCAGCTGCATTATTTAAGGACTTTGCTGCATTATTTAACGACTCTGCTGCATTATCTAAGGACTCTGCTGCTTTATTTAAGGACTTTCCTGCATTATTTAAGGAGTCTTCTGCATTATTTAATGACTCTGCTGAAGCATTTGAGGACTCAGCAGCATTATTTAAGGACTCTGCTGCATTATTTAAGGACTTTGCTGCATTATTTAATGACTCTGCTGAAGCATTTGAGGACTCAGCTGCATTATTTAAGGACTCTGCTGCATTATTTAAGGAATTTGCTGCATTATTTAAGGACTCTGCTGCGGTATTTAAGGACTCTGCTGCATTATTTAAGGACTTTGATGCATTATTTAAGGACGCTGCTGCAGAATTTAAGGAATCTGCTGCATTATTTAAGGACTTTGTTGCATTATTTAAGGTCTCTGCTGCATTATTTAAGGACTCTGCTGTGGTATTTAAGGACTCTGCTGCATTATTTAAGGAATTTGTTGCATTATTTAAGGACGCTGCTGCATTATTTAAGGAATTTGTTGCATTATTTAAGGACTTTGCTGCATTAATTAAGGACTTTACTGCATTACTTAAGGACTCTGCTGCATTATTTAATTACTTGCTGCATTATTTAAGGACTCTGCTGCTGTGTTTAAGAACTCTGCTGCATTATTTAAGGACTTTGCTGCATTATTTTAGGACTCTGCTGCATTATTTAAGGACTTTGCTGTATTATTTAAGGACTCTACTGCATTATTTAAGGACTTTGTTGCATTATTTAAGGACTCTGCTGCATTATTTAAGGACTTTGCTGTATTATTTAAGGACTCTGCTGCATTATTTAAGGACTTTTTTGCATTATTTAAGGACTCTGCTGCATTATTTAAGGACTTTGCTGCATTATTTAAGGACTCTGTTGCATTATTTAAGGACTTTATTGCATTATTTAATGACTCTGCTGCATTATTTAAGGAATTTGCTGCATTATTTAAGGACTCTGCTGCATTATTTAAGGACTTTGCTGCATTATTTAATGACTCTGCTGCATTATATAAGGACTTTGTTGTATTATTTAAGGACTTTGCTGCATTATTTAAGGACTCTGCTGCGGTATTTATGGACTCTGCTGCATTATTTAAGGACTTTGTTGCATTATTTAAGGACTCTGCTGCATTATTTAATGACTTTGCTGCATTATTTAAGGACTATGCTGTGGTACTTAAGGACTCTGCTGTATTATTTAAGGACTTTGCTGCATTATTTAAGGACTCTGCTGCATTATTTAATGACTTTGTTGCATTATGTAAGGACTCTGCTGCATTATTTAAGGACTATGTTGCATTATGTTAGAAGTCTGCTGCATTATTTAAGGACTTTGCTGCATTATTTAAGGACTCTGCTGCATTATTTAAGGACTTTATTGCATTATTTAAGGACTCTGCTGCATTATTTAATGACTCTGCTGAAGCATTTGAGGACTCAGCTGCATTATTTAAGGTCTCTGCTGTATTATTTAAGGACTCTGCTGCATTATTTAATGACTCTGCTGCGGTATTTAAGGACTCTGCTGCATTATTTAAGGACTTTGCTGCATTATTTAAGGACTGCTGCGTTATTTAAGGACTCTGCTGCATTATTTAAGACTTTGCTGCATTATTTAAGGACTCTGCTGCAGTGTTTAATGACTCTGCTGAAGCAATTGGGGACTCAGATGCATTGTTTAAGGACTCTGCTGCATTATGTAAGGACTTTGCTGCTTTATTTAAGGACTTTGCTGCATTATTTAAGGACTTTGTTGCATTATTTAAGGACTCTGCTGCATTATTTAAGGACTTTGTTGCATTATTTAAGGACTCTGCCGCATTATTTTAGGAGTATGCTTTGGTATTTAAGGACTCTGCTGCATTATTTAAGGACTTTGCTGCATTATTTAAGGACTCTGCTGCATTATTTAATTACTTTGCTGCATTATTTAAGGACTCTGCTGTGGTATTTAAGGACTCTGCTGCATTATTTAAGGACTTTGATGCATTATTTAAGGACACTGCTGCAGAATTTAAGGAATCTGCTTCATTATTTAAGGACTTTGTTGCATTATTTAAGGTCTCTGCTGCATTATTTAAGGACTCTGCTATGGTACTTAAGGACTTTGCTGCATTATTTAAGGACTCTGCTGCATTATTTAAGAACTTTGTTGCATTATTTAAGGACTCTGCTGCATTATTTAAGGAATTTGTTGCATTATGTAAGGACTCTGCTGCATTATTTAAGGACTTTGCTGCATTATTTAAGGACTCTGCTGCATAATTTAAGGACTTTATTGCATTATTTTAGGATCCTGCTGCATTATTTAATGACTCTGCTGAAGCATTTGAGGACTCAGCTGCATTATTAAAGGTCTCTGCTGCATTATTTAATGATCCTGCTGAAGCATTTGAGGACTCAGCTGCATTATTTAAGGACTTTGCTGCATTATTTACCGACTCTGCTGCGTTATTTAAGGACTCTGCTGCATTATTTAAGAACTTTGCTGCATTATTTAAGGACTCTTCTGCATTATTTAACGACTCTGCTGAAGCATTTGAGGACTCAGCTGCATTATTTAAGGACTCTGCTGCATTATTTAAGGAATTTGCTGCATTATTTAAGGACTCTGCTGCGGTATTTAAGGACTCTGCTGCATTATTTAAGGACTTTGTTGCATTATGTAAGGAGTCTGCTGCATTATTTAAGGACTTTGCTGCATTATTTAATGAATCTGCTGAAGCATTTGAGGACTCAACTGCATTATTTAAGGTCTCTGCTGCATTATTTAAGGACTCTGCTGAAGCATTTGAGGACTCAGCTGCATGATTTAAGGACTTTGCTGCATTATTTAAGGACTCTGCTGCATTATTTAAGGAATTTGTTGCATTATTTAAGGACTCTGCTGCATTATTTAAGGACTTTGCTGCATTATTTAATAACTTTGTTGCATTATATAAGTACTCTGCTGCATTATTTAAGGACTTTGTTGCATTATGTAAGGAGTCTGCTGCATTATTTAAGGACTTTGCTGCATTATTTAACGACTCTGCTGAAGCATTTGAGGACTCAGCTGCATTATTTAAGGACTCTGCTGCATTATTTAAGGAATTTGCTGCATTATTTAAGGACTCTGCTGCGGTATTTAAGGACTCTGCTGCATTATTTAAGGACTTTGTTGCATTATTTAAGGTCTCTGCTGTAGTATTTAATGACTCTGCTGAAGCATTTGGGCACTCAGATGCATTATATAAGGACTCTGCTGCATTATGTAAGGGCTTTGCTGCTTTATTTAAGGACTCTTTTGCATTATTTAAGGACTTTGTTGCATTATTTAAGGACTCTGCTGCATTATTTAAGGAGTTTGTTGCATTATGTAAGGACTCTGCTGCATTATTTAAGGACTTTGCTGCATTATTTAAGGACTCTGCTGCATAATTTAAGGACTTTATTGCATTATTTAAGGATCCTGCTGCATTATTTAAGGATCCTGCTGAAGCATTTGAGGACTCAGCTGCATTATTTAAGGACTTTGCTGCATTATTTAACGACTCTGCTGCATTATCTAAGGACTCTGCTGCTTTATTTAAGGACTTTCCTGCATTATTTAAGGAGTCTTCTGCATTATTTAATGACTCTGCTGAAGCATTTGAGGACTCAGCTGCATTATTTAAGGACTCTGCTGCATTATTTAAGGACTTTGCTGCATTATTTAATGACTCTGCTGAAGCATTTGAGGACTCAGCTGCATTATTTAAGGACTCTGCTGCATTATTTAAGGAATTTGCTGCATTATTTAAGGACTCTGCTGCGGTATTTAAGGACTCTGCTGCATTATTTAAGGACTTTGATGCATTATTTAAGGACGCTGCTGCAGAATTTAAGGAATCTGCTGCATTATTTAAGGACTTTGTTGCATTATTTAAGGTCTCTGCTGCATTATTTAAGGACTCTGCTGTGGTATTTAAGGACTCTGCTGCATTATTTAAGGAATTTGTTGCATTATTTAAGGACGCTGCTGCATTATTTAAGGACTTTGTTGCATTATTTAAGGACTCTGCTGCAGTATTTAATGACTCTGCTGAAGCATTTGGGGACTCAGATGCATTATTTAAGGACTCTGCTGCATTATGTAAGGGCTTTGCTGCTTTATTTAAGGACTCTTTTGCATTATTTAAGGACTTTGTTGCATTATTTAAGGACTCTGCTGCATTATTTAAGGACTTTGTTGCATTATTTAAGGACGCTGCTGCAGAATTTAAGGAATCTGCTGCATTATTTAAGGACTTTGTCGCATTATTTAAGGTCTCTGCTGCATTATTTAAGGACTCTGCTATGGTACTTAACGACTTTGCTGCATTATTTAAGGACTTTGCTGCATTATTTAAGGACTTTGATGCATTATTTAAGAACTTTGTTGCATTATTTAAGGACTCTGCTGCATTATTTAAGGAGTTTGTTGCATTATGTAAGGACTCTGCTGCATTATTTAAGGACTTTGCTGCATTATTTAAGGACTTTGTTGCATTATTTAAGGTCTCTGTTGCATTATTTAAGGACTCTGCTCTGGTACTTAACGACTTTGCTGCATTATTTAAGGACTCTGCTGCATTATTTAAGGAGTTTGTTGCATTATGTAAGGACTCTGCTGCATTATTTAAGGACTTTGCTGCATTATTTAAGGACTCTGCTGCATAATTTAAGGACTTTATTGCATTATATAAGGATCCTGCTGCATTATTTAAGGATCCTGCTGAAGCATTTGAGGACTCAGCTGCATTATTTAAGGACTTTGCTGCATTATTTAACGACTCTGCTGCATTATCTAAGGACTCTGCTGCTTTATTTAAGGACTTTCCTGCATTATTTAAGGAGTCTTCTGCATTATTTAATGACTCTGCTGAAGCATTTGAGGACTCAGCAGCATTATTTAAGGACTCTGCTGCATTATTTAAGGACTTTGCTGCATTATTTAATGACTCTGCTGAAGCATTTGAGGACTCAGCTGCATTATTTAAGGACTCTGCTGCATTATTTAAGGAATTTGCTGCATTATTTAAGGACTCTGCTGCGGTATTTAAGGACTCTGCTGCATTATTTAAGGACTTTGATGCATTGTTTAAGGACGCTGCTGCAGAATTTAAGGAATCTGCTGCATTATTTAAGGACTTTGTTGCATTATTTAAGGTCTCTGCTGCATTATTTAAGGACTCTGCTGTGGTATTTAAGGACTCTGCTGCATTATTTAAGGAATTTGTTGCATTATTTAAGGATGCTGCTGCATTATTTAAGGAATTTGTTGCATTATTTAAGGACTTTGCTGCATTAATTAAGGACTTTACTGCATTACTTAAGGACTCTGCTGCATTATTTAATTACTTGCTGCATTATTTAAGGACTCTGCTGCTGTGTTTAAGAACTCTGCTGCATTATTTAAGGACTTTGCTGCATTATTTTAGGACTCTGCTGCATTATTTAAGGACTTTGCTGTATTATTTAAGGACTCTACTGCATTATTTAAGGACTTTGTTGCATTATTTAAGGACTCTGCTGCATTATTTAAGGACTTTGCTGTATTATTTAAGGACTCTGCTGCATTATTTAAGGACTTTTTTGCATTATTTAAGGACTCTGCTGCATTATTTAAGGACTTTGCTGCATTATTTAAGGACTCTGTTGCATTATTTAAGGACTTTATTGCATTATTTAATGACTCTGCTGCATTATTTAAGGAATTTGCTGCATTATTTAAGGACTCTGCTGCATTATTTAAGGACTTTGCTGCATTATTTAATGACTCTGCTGCATTATATAAGGACTTTGTTGTATTATTTAAGGACTTTGCTGCATTATTTAAGGACTCTGCTGCGGTATTTATGGACTCTGCTGCATTATTTAAGGACTTTGTTGCATTATTTAAGGACTCTGCTGCATTATTTAAGGACTTTGCTGCATTATTTAAGGACTATGCTGTGGTACTTAAGGACTCTGCTGTATTATTTAAGGACTTTGCTGCATTATTTAAGGACTCTGCTGCATTATTTAATGACTTTGTTGCATTATGTAAGGACTCTGCTGCATTATTTAAGGACTATGTTGCATTATGTTAGAAGTCTGCTGCATTATTTAAGGACTTTGCTGCATTATTTAAGGACTCTGCTGCATTATTTAAGGACTTTATTGCATTATTTAAGGACTCTGCTGCATTATTTAATGACTCTGCTGAAGCATTTGAGGACTCAGCTGCATTATTTAAGGTCTCTGCTGTATTATTTAAGGACTCTGCTGCATTATTTAATGACTCTGCTGCGGTATTTAAGGACTCTGCTGCATTATTTAAGGACTTTGCTGCATTATTTAAGGACTGCTGCGTTATTTAAGGACTCTGCTGCATTATTTAAGACTTTGCTGCATTATTTAAGGACTCTGCTGCAGTGTTTAATGACTCTGCTGAAGCAATTGGGGACTCAGATGCATTGTTTAAGGACTCTGCTGCATTATGTAAGGACTTTGCTGCTTTATTTAAGGACTTTGCTGCATTATTTAAGGACTTTGTTGCATTATTTAAGGACTCTGCTGCATTATTTAAGGACTTTGTTGCATTATTTAAGGACTCTGCCGCATTATTTTAGGAGTATGCTTTGGTATTTAAGGACTCTGCTGCATTATTTAAGGACTTTGCTGCATTATTTAAGGACTCTGCTGCATTATTTAATTACTTTGCTGCATTATTTAAGGACTCTGCTGTGGTATTTAAGGACTCTGCTGCATTATTTAAGGACTTTGATGCATTATTTAAGGACACTGCTGCAGAATTTAAGGAATCTGCTTCATTATTTAAGGACTTTGTTGCATTATTTAAGGTCTCTGCTGCATTATTTAAGGACTCTGCTATGGTACTTAAGGACTTTGCTGCATTATTTAAGGACTCTGCTGCATTATTTAAGAACTTTGTTGCATTATTTAAGGACTCTGCTGCATTATTTAAGGAATTTGTTGCATTATGTAAGGACTCTGCTGCATTATTTAAGGACTTTGCTGCATTATTTAAGGACTCTGCTGCATAATTTAAGGACTTTATTGCATTATTTTAGGATCCTGCTGCATTATTTAATGACTCTGCTGAAGCATTTGAGGACTCAGCTGCATTATTAAAGGTCTCTGCTGCATTATTTAATGATCCTGCTGAAGCATTTGAGGACTCAGCTGCATTATTTAAGGACTTTGCTGCATTATTTACCGACTCTGCTGCGTTATTTAAGGACTCTGCTGCATTATTTAAGAACTTTGCTGCATTATTTAAGGACTCTTCTGCATTATTTAACGACTCTGCTGAAGCATTTGAGGACTCAGCTGCATTATTTAAGGACTCTGCTGCATTATTTAAGGAATTTGCTGCATTATTTAAGGACTCTGCTGCGGTATTTAAGGACTCTGCTGCATTATTTAAGGACTTTGTTGCATTATGTAAGGAGTCTGCTGCATTATTTAAGGACTTTGCTGCATTATTTAATGAATCTGCTGAAGCATTTGAGGACTCAACTGCATTATTTAAGGTCTCTGCTGCATTATTTAAGGACTCTGCTGAAGCATTTGAGGACTCAGCTGCATGATTTAAGGACTTTGCTGCATTATTTAAGGACTCTGCTGCATTATTTAAGGAATTTGTTGCATTATTTAAGGACTCTGCTGCATTATTTAAGGACTTTGCTGCATTATTTAATAACTTTGTTGCATTATATAAGTACTCTGCTGCATTATTTAAGGACTTTGTTGCATTATGTAAGGAGTCTGCTGCATTATTTAAGGACTTTGCTGCATTATTTAACGACTCTGCTGAAGCATTTGAGGACTCAGCTGCATTATTTAAGGACTCTGCTGCATTATTTAAGGAATTTGCTGCATTATTTAAGGACTCTGCTGCGGTATTTAAGGACTCTGCTGCATTATTTAAGGACTTTGTTGCATTATTTAAGGTCTCTGCTGTAGTATTTAATGACTCTGCTGAAGCATTTGGGCACTCAGATGCATTATATAAGGACTCTGCTGCATTATGTAAGGGCTTTGCTGCTTTATTTAAGGACTCTTTTGCATTATTTAAGGACTTTGTTGCATTATTTAAGGACTCTGCTGCATTATTTAAGGAGTTTGTTGCATTATGTAAGGACTCTGCTGCATTATTTAAGGACTTTGCTGCATTATTTAAGGACTCTGCTGCATAATTTAAGGACTTTATTGCATTATTTAAGGATCCTGCTGCATTATTTAAGGATCCTGCTGAAGCATTTGAGGACTCAGCTGCATTATTTAAGGACTTTGCTGCATTATTTAACGACTCTGCTGCATTATCTAAGGACTCTGCTGCTTTATTTAAGGACTTTCCTGCATTATTTAAGGAGTCTTCTGCATTATTTAATGACTCTGCTGAAGCATTTGAGGACTCAGCTGCATTATTTAAGGACTCTGCTGCATTATTTAAGGACTTTGCTGCATTATTTAATGACTCTGCTGAAGCATTTGAGGACTCAGCTGCATTATTTAAGGACTCTGCTGCATTATTTAAGGAATTTGCTGCATTATTTAATGACTCTGCTGCGGTATTTAAGGACTCTGCTGCATTATTTAAGGACTTTGATGCATTATTTAAGGACGCTGCTGCAGAATTTAAGGAATCTGCTGCATTATTTAAGGACTTTGTTGCATTATTTAAGGTCTCTGCTGCATTATTTAAGGACTCTGCTGTGGTATTTAAGGACTCTGCTGCATTATTTAAGGAATTTGTTGCATTATTTAAGGACGCTGCTGCATTATTTAAGGACTTTGTTGCATTATTTAAGGACTCTGCTGCAGTATTTAATGACTCTGCTGAAGCATTTGGGGACTCAGATGCATTATTTAAGGACTCTGCTGCATTATGTAAGGGCTTTGCTGCTTTATTTAAGGACTCTTTTGCATTATTTAAGGACTTTGTTGCATTATTTAAGGACTCTGCTGCATTATTTAAGGACTTTGTTGCATTATTTAAGGACGCTGCTGCAGAATTTAAGGAATCTGCTGCATTATTTAAGGACTTTGTCGCATTATTTAAGGTCTCTGCTGCATTATTTAAGGACTCTGCTATGGTACTTAACGACTTTGCTGCATTATTTAAGGACTTTGCTGCATTATTTAAGGACTTTGATGCATTATTTAAGAACTTTGTTGCATTATTTAAGGACTCTGCTGCATTATTTAAGGAGTTTGTTGCATTATGTAAGGACTCTGCTGCATTATTTAAGGACTTTGCTGCATTATTTAAGGACTCTGCTGCATAATTTAAGGACTTTATTGCATTATTTAAGGATCCTGCTGCATTATTTAAGGATCCTGCTGAAGCATTTGAGGACTCAGCTGCATTATTTAAGGACTTTGCTGCATTATTTAACGACTCTGCTGCATTATCTAAGGACTCTGCTGCTTTATTTAAGGACTTTCCTGCATTATTTAAGGAGTCTTCTGCATTATTTAATGACTCTGCTGAAGCATTTGAGGACTCAGCTGCATTATTTAAGGACTCTGCTGCATTATTTAAGGACTTTGCTGCATTATTTAATGACTCTGCTGAAGCATTTGAGGACTCAGCTGCATTATTTAAGGACTCTGCTGCATCATTTAAGGAATTTGCTGCATTATTTAAGGACTCTGCTGCGGTATTTAAGGACGCTGCTGCAGAATTTAAGGAATCTGCTGCATTATTTAAGGACTTTGTTGCATTATTTAAGGTCTCTGCTGCATTATTTAAGGACTCTGCTGTGGTATTTAAGGACTCTGCTGCATTATTTAAGGAATTTGTTGCATTATTTAAGGACGCTGCTGCATTATTTAAGGAATTTGTTGCATTATTTAAGGACTTTGCTGCATTAATTAAGGACTTTGCTGCATTACTTAAGGACTCTGCTGCATTATTTAATTACTTGCTGCATTATTTAAGGACTCTGCTGCTGTGTTTAAGAACTCTGCTGCATTATTTAAGGACTTTGCTGCATTATTTTAGGACTCTGCTGCATTATTTAAGGACTTTGCTGTATTATTTAAGGACTCTACTGCATTATTTAAGGACTTTGTTGCATTATTTAAGGACTCTGCTGCATTATTTAAGGACTTTGTTGCATTATTTAAGGACTCTGCTGCATTATTTAAGGACTTTGCTGCATTATTTAAGGACTATGCTGTGGTACTTAAGGACTCTGCTGTATTATTTAAGGACTTTGCTGCATTATTTAAGGACTCTGCTGCATTATTTAATGACTTTGTTGCATTATATAAGGACTCTGCTGCATTATTTAAGGACTATGTTGCATTATGTTAGAAGTCTGCTGCATTATTTAAGGACTTTGCTGCATTATTTAAGGACTCTGCTGCATTATTTAAGGACTTTATTGCATTATTTAAGGACTCTGCTGCATTATTTAATGACTCTGCTGAAGCATTTGAGGACTCAGCTGCATTATTTAAGGTCTCTGCTGTATTATTTAAGGACTCTGCTGCATTATTTAATGACTCTGCTGCGGTATTTAAGGACTCTGCTGCATTATTTAAGGACTTTGCTGCATTATTTAAGGACTGCTGCGTTATTTAAGGACTCTGCTGCATTATTTAAGACTTTGCTGCATTATTTAAGGACTCTGCTGCAGTGTTTAATGACTCTGCTGAAGCAATTGGGGACTCAGATGCATTGTTTAAGGACTCTGCTGCATTATGTAAGGACTTTGCTGCTTTATTTAAGGACTTTGCTGCATTATTTAAGGACTTTGTTGCATTATTTAAGGACTCTGCTGCATTATTTAAGGACTTTGTTGCATTATTTAAGGACTCTGCTGCATTATTTAAGGACTATGCCTTGGTATTTAAGGACTCTGCTGCATTATTTAAGGACTTTGCTGCATTATTTAAGGACTCTGCTGCATTATTTAATTACTTTGCTGCATTATTTAAGGACTCTGCTGCGGTATTTAAGGACTCTGCTGCATTATTTAAGGACTTTGATGCATTATTTAAGGACACTGCTGCAGAATGTAAGGAATCTGCTTCATTATTTAAGGACTTTGTTGCATTATTTAAGGTCTCTGCTGCATTATTTAAGGACTCTGCTATGGTACTTAAGGACTTTGCTGCATTATTTAAGGACTCTGCTGCATTATTTAAGAACTTTGTTGCATTATTTAAGGACTCTGCTGCATTATTTAAGGACTTTGTTGCATTATTTAAGGTCTCTGCTGCATTATTTAAGGACTCTGCTGTGGTATTTAAGGAATCTGCTGCATTATTTAAGGAATTTGTTGCATTATTTAAGGACGCTGCTGCATTATTTAAGGAATTTGTTGCATTATTTAAGGACTTTGCTGCATTAATTAAGGACTTTGCTGCATTACTTAAGGACTCTGCTGCATTATTTAATTACTTGCTGCATTATTTAAGGACTCTGCTGCTGTGTTTAAGAACTCTGCTGCATTATTTAAGGACTTTGCTGCATTATTTTAGAACTCTGCTGCATTATTTAAGGACTATGCTTTGGTATTTAAGGACTCTGCTGCATTATTTAAGGACTTTGCTGCATTATTTAAGGACTCTGCTGCATTATTTAATTACTTTGCTGCATTATTTAAGGACTCTGCTGCGGTATTTAAGGACTCTGCTGCATTATTTAAGGACACTGCTGCAGAATTTAAGGAATCTGCTTCATTATTTAAGGACTTTGTTGCATTATTTAAGGTCTCTGCTGCATTATTTAAGGACTCTGCTATGGTACTTAAGGACTTTGCTGCATTATTTAAGGACTCTGCTGCATTATTTAAGAACTTTGTTGCATTATTTAAGGACTCTGCTGCATTATTTAAGGACTTTGTTGCATTATGTAAGGACTCTGCTGCATTATTTAAGGACTTTGCTGCATTATTTAAGGACTCTGCTGCATAATTTAAGGACTTTATTGCATTATTTTAGGATCCTGCTGCATTATTTAATGACTCTGCTGAAGCATTTGAGGACTCAGCTGCATTATTAAAGGTCTCTGCTGCATTATTTAAGGATCCTGCTGAAGCATTTGAGGACTCAGCAGCATTATTTAAGGACTTTGCTGCATTATTTAACGACTCTGCTGCGTTATTTAAGGACTCTGCTGCATTATTTAAGAACTTTGCTGCATTATTTAAGGACTCTTCTGCATTATTTAATGACTCTGCTGAAGTATTTGAGGACTCAGCTGCATTATTTAAGGACTCTGCTGCGGTATTTAAGGACTCTGCTGCATTATTTAAGGACTTTGATGAATTATTTAAGGACGCTGCTGCAGAATTTAAGGAATCTGCTGCATTATTTAAGGACTTTGTTGCATTATTTAAGGTCTCTGCTGCATTATTTAAGGACTCTGCTGTGGTAATTAAGGACTCTGCTGCATTATTTAAGGAATTTGTTGCATTATTTAAGGACGCTGCTGCATTATTTAAGGACTTTGTTGCATTATTTAAGGACTCTGCTGCAGTATTTAATGACTCTGCTGAAGCATTTGGGGACTCAGATGCAGTATTTAAGGACTCTGCTGCATTATGTAAGGGCTTTGCTGCTTTATTTAAGGACTCTTTTGCATTATTTAAGGACTTTGTTGCATTATTTAAGGACTCTGCTGCATTATTTAAGGACTTTGTTGCATTATTTAAGGACGCTGCTGCAGAATTTAAGGAATCTGCTGCATTATTTAAGGACTTTGTTGCATTATTTAAGGTCTCTGTTGCATTATTTAAGGACTCTGCTATGGTACTTAACAACTTTGCTGCATTATTTAAGGACTCTGCTGCATTATTTAAGGAGTTTGTTGCATTATGTAAGGACTCTGCTGCATTATTTAAGGACTTTGCTGCATTATTTAAGGACTCTGCTGCATAATTTAAGGACTTTATTGCATTATATAAGGATCCTGCTGCATTATTTAAGGATCCTGCTGAAGCATTTGAGGACTCAGCTGCATTATTTAAGGACTTTGCTGCATTATTTAACGACTCTGCTGCATTATCTAAGGACTCTGCTGCTTTATTTAAGGACTTTCCTGCATTATTTAAGGAGTCTTCTGCATTATTTAATGACTCTGCTGAAGCATTTGAGGACTCAGCAGCATTATTTAAGGACTCTGCTGCATTATTTAAGGACTTTGCTGCATTATTTAATGACTCTGCTGAAGCATTTGAGGACTCAGCTGCATTATTTAAGGACTCTGCTGCATTATTTAAGGAATTTGCTGCATTATTTAAGGACTCTGCTGCGGTATTTAAGGACTCTGCTGCATTATTTAAGGACTTTGATGCATTATTTAAGGACGCTGCTGCAGAATTTAAGGAATCTGCTGCATTATTTAAGGACTTTGTTGCATTATTTAAGGTCTCTGCTGCATTATTTAAGGACTCTGCTGTGGTATTTAAGGACTCTGCTGCATTATTTAAGGAATTTGTTGCATTATTTAAGGACGCTGCTGCATTATTTAAGGAATTTGTTGCATTATTTAAGGACTTTGCTGCATTAATTAAGGACTTTGCTGCATTACTTAAGGACTCTGCTGCATTATTTAATTACTTGCTGCATTATTTAAGGACTCTGCTGCTGTGTTTAAGAACTCTGCTGCATTATTTAAGGACTTTGCTGCATTATTTTAGGACTCTGCTGCATTATTTAAGGACTTTGCTGTATTATTTAAGGACTCTACTGCATTATTTAAGGACTTTGTTGCATTATTTAAGGACTCTGCTGCATTATTTAAGGACTTTGCTGTATTATTTAAGGACTCTGCTGAATTATTTAATGACTTTTTTGCATTATTTAAGGACTCTGCTGCATTATTTAAGGACTTTGCTGCATTATTTAAGGACTCTGTTGCATTATTTAAGGACTTTATTGCATTATTTAATGACTCTGCTGCATTATTTAAGGAATTTGCTGCATTATTTAAGGACTCTGCTGCATTTTTTAAGGACTTTGCTGCATTATTTAATGACTCTGCTGCATTATATAAGGACTTTGTTGTATTATTTAAGGACTTTGCTGCATTATTTAAGGACTCTGCTGCGGTATTTAAGGACTCTGCTGCATTATTTAAGGACTTTGTTGCATTATTTAAGGACTCTGCTGCATTATTTAAGGACTTTGCTGCATTATTTAAGGACTATGCTGTGGTACTTAAGGACTCTGCTGTATTATTTAAGGACTTTGCTGCATTATTTAAGGACTCTGCTGCATTATTTAATGACTTTGTTGCATTATGTAAGGACTCTGCTGCATTATTTAAGGACTATGTTGCATTATGTTAGAAGTCTGCTGCATTATTTAAGGACTTTGCTGCATTATTTAAGGACTCTGCTGCATTATTTAAGGACTTTATTGCATTATTTAGGGACTCTGCTGCATTATTTAATGACTCTGCTGAAGCATTTGAGGACTCAGCTGCATTATTTAAGGTCTCTGTTGTATTATTTAAGGACTCTGCTGCATTATTTAATGACTCTGCTGCGGTATTTAAGGACTCTGCTGCATTATTTAAGGACTTTGCTGCATTATTTAAGGACTGCTGCGTTATTTAAGGACTCTGCTGCATTATTTAAGACTTTGCTGCATTATTTAAGGACTCTGCTGCAGTGTTTAATGACTCTGCTGAAGCAATTGGGGACTCAGATGCATTGTTTAAGGACTCTGCTGCATTATGTAAGGACTTTGCTGCTTTATTTAAGGACTTTGCTGCATTATTTAAGGACTTTGTTGCATTATTTAAGGACTCTGCTGCATTATTTAAGGACTTTGTTGCATTATTTAAGGACTCTGCCGCATTATTTAAGGAGTATGCTTTGGTATTTAAGGACTCTGCTGCATTATTTAAGGACTTTGCTGCATTATTTAAGGACTCTGCTGCATTATTTAATTACTTTGCTGCATTATTTAAGGACTCTGCTGCGGTATTTAAGGACTCTGCTGCATTATTTAAGGACTTTGATGCATTATTTAAGGACACTGCTGCAGAATTTAAGGAATCTGCTTCATTATTTAAGGACTTTGTTGCATTATTTAAGGTCTCTGCTGCATTATTTAAGGACTCTGCTATGGTACTTAAGGACTTTGCTGCATTATTTAAGGACTCTGCTGCATTATTTAAGAACTTTGTTGCATTATTTAAGGACTCTGCTGCATTATTTAAGGACTTTGTTGCATTATGTAAGGACTCTGCTGCATTATTTAAGGACTTTGCTGCATTATTTAAGGACTCTGCTGCATAATTTAAGGACTTTATTGCATTATTTTAGGATCCTGCTGCATTATTTAATGACTCTGCTGAAGCATTTGAGGACTCAGCTGCATTATTAAAGGTCTCTGCTGCATTATTTAAGGATCCTGCTGAAGCATTTGAGGACTCAGCTGCATTATTTAAGGACTTTGCTGCATTATTTACCGACTCTGCTGCGTTATTTAAGGACTCTGCTGCATTATTTAAGAACTTTGCTGCATTATTTAAGGACTCTTCTGCATTATTTAACGACTCTGCTGAAGCATTTGAGGACTCAGCTGCATTATTTAAGGACTCTGCTGCATTATTTAAGGAATTTGCTGCATTATTTAAGGACTCTGCTGCGGTATTTAAGGACTCTGCTGCATTATTTAAGGACTTTGTTGCATTATGTAAGGAGTCTGCTGCATTATTTAAGGACTTTGCTGCATTATTTAATGAATCTGCTGAAGCATTTGAGGACTCAACTGCATTATTTAAGGTCTCTGCTGCATTATTTAAGGACTCTGCTGAAGCATTTGAGGACTCAGCTGCATGATTTAAGGACTTTGCTGCATTATTTAAGGACTCTGCTGCATTATTTTAGGAATTTGTTGCATTATTTAAGGACTCTGCTGCATTATTTAAGGACTTTGCTGCATTATTTAATAACTTTGTTGCATTATATAAGTACTCTGCTGCATTATTTAAGGACTTTGTTGCATTATGTAAGGAGTCTGCTGCATTATTTAAGGACTTTGCTGCATTATTTAACGACTCTGCTGAAGCATTTGAGGACTCAGCTGCATTATTTAAGGACTCTGCTGCATTATTTAAGGAATTTGCTGCATTATTTAAGGACTCTGCTGCGGTATTTAAGGACTCTGCTGCATTATTTAAGGACTTTGTTGCATTATTTAAGGTCTCTGCTGTAGTATTTAATGACTCTGCTGAAGCATTTGGGCACTCAGATGCATTATATAAGGACTCTGCTGCATTATGTAAGGGCTTTGCTGCTTTATTTAAGGACTCTTTTGCATTATTTAAGGACTTTGTTGCATTATTTAAGGACTCTGCTGCATTATTTAAGGAGTTTGTTGCATTATGTAAGGACTCTGCTGCATTATTTAAGGACTTTGCTGCATTATTTAAGGACTCTGCTGCATAATTTAAGGACTTTATTGCATTATTTAAGGATCCTGCTGCATTATTTAAGGATCCTGCTGAAGCATTTGAGGACTCAGCTGCATTATTTAAGGACTTTGCTGCATTATTTAACGACTCTGCTGCATTATCTAAGGACTCTGCTGCTTTATTTAAGGACTTTCCTGCATTATTTAAGGAGTCTTCTGCATTATTTAATGACTCTGCTGAAGCATTTGAGGACTCAGCTGCATTATTTAAGGACTCTGCTGCATTATTTAAGGACTTTGCTGCATTATTTAATGACTCTGCTGAAGCATTTGAGGACTCAGCTGCATTATTTAAGGACTCTGCTGCATTATTTAAGGAATTTGCTGCATTATTTAAGGACTCTGCTGCGGTATTTAAGGACTCTGCTGCATTATTTAAGGACTTTGATGCATTATTTAAGGACGCTGCTGCAGAATTTAAGGAATCTGCTGCATTATTTAAGGACTTTGTTGCATTATTTAAGGTCTCTGCTGCATTATTTAAGGACTCTGCTGTGGTATTTAAGGACTCTGCTGCATTATTTAAGGAATTTGTTGCATTATTTAAGGACGCTGCTGCATTATTTAAGGACTTTGTTGCATTATTTAAGGACTCTGCTGCAGTATTTAATGACTCTGCTGAAGCATTTGGGGACTCAGATGCATTATTTAAGGACTCTGCTGCATTATGTAAGGGCTTTGCTGCTTTATTTAAGGACTCTTTTGCATTATTTAAGGACTTTGTTGCATTATTTAAGGACTCTGCTGCATTATTTAAGGACTTTGTTGCATTATTTAAGGACGCTGCTGCAGAATTTAAGGAATCTGCTGCATTATTTAAGGACTTTGTCGCATTATTTAAGGTCTCTGCTGCATTATTTAAGGACTCTGCTATGGTACTTAACGACTTTGCTGCATTATTTAAGGACTTTGCTGCATTATTTAAGGACTTTGATGCATTATTTAAGAACTTTGTTGCATTATTTAAGGACTCTGCTGCATTATTTAAGGAGTTTGTTGCATTATGTAAGGACTCTGCTGCATTATTTAAGGACTTTGCTGCATTATTTAAGGACTCTGCTGCATAATTTAAGGACTTTATTGCATTATTTAAGGATCCTGCTGCATTATTTAAGGATCCTGCTGAAGCATTTGAGGACTCAGCTGCATTATTTAAGGACTTTGCTGCATTATTTAACGACTCTGCTGCATTATCTAAGGACTCTGCTGCTTTATTTAAGGACTTTCCTGCATTATTTAAGGAGTCTTCTGCATTATTTAATGACTCTGCTGAAGCATTTGAGGACTCAGCTGCATTATTTAAGGACTCTGCTGCATTATTTAAGGACTTTGCTGCATTATTTAATGACTCTGCTGAAGCATTTGAGGACTCAGCTGCATTATTTAAGGACTCTGCTGCATTATTTAAGGAATTTGCTGCATTATTTAAGGACTCTGCTGCGGTATTTAAGGACGCTGCTGCAGAATTTAAGGAATCTGCTGCATTATTTAAGGACTTTGTTGCATTATTTAAGGTCTCTGCTGCATTATTTAAGGACTCTGCTGTGGTATTTAAGGACTCTGCTGCATTATTTAAGGAATTTGTTGCATTATTTAAGGACGCTGCTGCATTATTTAAGGAATTTGTTGCATTATTTAAGGACTTTGCTGCATTAATTAAGGACTTTGCTGCATTACTTAAGGACTCTGCTGCATTATTTAATTACTTGCTGCATTATTTAAGGACTCTGCTGCTGTGTTTAAGAACTCTGCTGCATTATTTAAGGACTTTGCTGCATTATTTTAGGACTCTGCTGCATTATTTAAGGACTTTGCTGTATTATTTAAGGACTCTACTGCATTATTTAAGGACTTTGTTGCATTATTTAAGGACTCTGCTGCATTATTTAAGGACTTTGTTGCATTATTTAAGGACTCTGCTGCATTATTTAAGGACTTTGCTGCATTATTTAAGGACTATGCTGTGGTACTTAAGGACTCTGCTGTATTATTTAAGGACTTTGCTGCATTATTTAAGGACTCTGCTGCATTATTTAATGACTTTGTTGCATTATATAAGGACTCTGCTGCATTATTTAAGGACTATGTTGCATTATGTTAGAAGTCTGCTGCATTATTTAAGGACTTTGCTGCATTATTTAAGGACTCTGCTGCATTATTTAAGGACTTTATTGCATTATTTAAGGACTCTGCTGCATTATTTAATGACTCTGCTGAAGCATTTGAGGACTCAGCTGCATTATTTAAGGTCTCTGCTGTATTATTTAAGGACTCTGCTGCATTATTTAATGACTCTGCTGCGGTATTTAAGGACTCTGCTGCATTATTTAAGGACTTTGCTGCATTATTTAAGGACTGCTGCGTTATTTAAGGACTCTGCTGCATTATTTAAGACTTTGCTGCATTATTTAAGGACTCTGCTGCAGTGTTTAATGACTCTGCTGAAGCAATTGGGGACTCAGATGCATTGTTTAAGGACTCTGCTGCATTATGTAAGGACTTTGCTGCTTTATTTAAGGACTTTGCTGCATTATTTAAGGACTTTGTTGCATTATTTAAGGACTCTGCTGCATTATTTAAGGACTTTGTTGCATTATTTAAGGACTCTGCCGCATTATTTAAGGACTATGCTTTGGTATTTAAGGACTCTGCTGCATTATTTAAGGACTTTGCTGCATTATTTAAGGACTCTGCTGCATTATTTAATTACTTTGCTGCATTATTTAAGGACTCTGCTGCGGTATTTAAGGACTCTGCTGCATTATTTAAGGACTTTGATGCATTATTTAAGGACACTGCTGCAGAATGTAAGGAATCTGCTTCATTATTTAAGGACTTTGTTGCCTTATTTAAGGTCTCTGCTGCATTATTTAAGGACTCTGCTATGGTACTTAAGGACTTTGCTGCATTATTTAAGGACTCTGCTGCATTATTTAAGAACTTTGTTGCATTATTTAAGGACTCTGCTGCATTATTTAAGGACTTTGTTGCATTATTTAAGGTCTCTGCTGCATTATTTAAGGACTCTGCTGTGGTATTTAAGGAATCTGCTGCATTATTTAAGGAATTTGTTGCATTATTTAAGGTCGCTGCTGCATTATTTAAGGAATTTGTTGCATTATTTAAGGACTTTGCTGCATTAATTAAGGACTTTGCTGCATTACTTAAGGACTCTGCTGCATTATTTAATTACTTGCTGCATTATTTAAGGACTCTGCTGCTGTGTTTAAGAACTCTGCTGCATTATTTAAGGACTTTGCTGCATTATTTTAGGACTCTGCTGCATTATTTAAGGACTCTGCCGCATTATTTAAGGACTATGCTTTGGTATTTTAGGACTCTGCTGCATTATTTAAGGACTTTGCTGCATTATTTAAGGACTCTGCTGCATTATTTAATTACTTTGCTGCATTATTTAAGGACTCTGCTGCGGTATTTAAGGACTCTGCTGCATTATTTAAGGACACTGCTGCATAATTTAAGGAATCTGCTTCATTATTTAAGGACTTTGTTGCATTATTTAAGGTCTCTGCTGCATTATTTAAGGACTCTGCTATGGTACTTAAGGACTTTGCTGCATTATTTAAGGACTCTGCTGCATTATTTAAGAACTTTGTTGCATTATTTAAGGACTCTGCTGCATTATTTAAGGACTTTGTTGCATTATGTAAGGACTCTGCTGCATTATTTAAGGACTTTGCTGCATTATTTAAGGACTCTGCTGCATAATTTAAGGACTTTATTGCATTATTTTAGGATCCTGCTGCATTATTTAATGACTCTGCTGAAGAATTTGAGGACTCAGCTGCATTATTAAAGGTCTCTGCTGCATTATTTAAGGATCCTGCTGAAGCATTTGAGGACTCAGCTGCATTATTTAAGGACTTTGCTGCATTATTTAACGACTCTGCTGCGTTATTTAAGGACTCTGCTGCATTATTTAAGAACTTTGCTGCATTATTTAAGGACTCTTCTGCATTATTTAATGACTCTGCTGAAGTATTTGAGGACTCAGCTGCATTATTTAAGGACTCTGCTGCGGTATTTAAGGACTCTGCTGCATTATTTAAGGACTATGTTGCATTATGTTAGAAGTCTGCTGCATTATTTAAGGACTTTGCTGCATTATTTAAGGACTCTGCTGCATTATTTAAGGACTTTATTGCATTATTTAAGGACTCTGCTGCATTATTTAATGACTCTGCTGAAGCATTTGAGGACTCAGCTGCATTATTTAAGGTCTCTGCTGTATTATTTAAGGACTCTGCTGCATTATTTAATGACTCTGCTGCGGTATTTAAGGACTCTGCTGCAATATTTAAGGACTTTGCTGCATTATTTAAGGACTGCTGCGTTATTTAAGGACTCTGCTGCATTATTTAAGACTTTGCTGCATTATTTAAGGACTCTGCTGCAGTGTTTAATGACTCTGCTGAAGCAATTGGGGACTCAGATGCATTGTTTAAGGACTCTGCTGCATTATGTAAGGACTTTGCTGCTTTATTTAAGGACTTTGCTGCATTATTTAAGGACTTTGTTGCATTATTTAAGTACTCTGCTGCATTATTTAAGGACTTTGTTGCATTATTTAAGGACTCTGCCGCATTATTTTAGGAGTATGCTTTGGTATTTAAGGACTCTGCTGCATTATTTAAGGACTTTGCTGCATTATTTAAGGACTCTGCTGCATTATTTAATTACTTTGCTGCATTATTTAAGGACTCTGCTGCGGTATTTAAGGACTCTGCTGCATTATTTAAGGACTTTGATGCATTATTTAAGGACACTGCTGCAGAATTTAAGGAATCTGCTTCATTATTTAAGGACTTTGTTGCATTATTTAAGGTCTCTGCTGCATTATTTAAGGACTCTGCTATGGTACTTAAGGACTTTGCTGCATTATTTAAGGACTCTGCTGCATTATTTAAGAACTTTGTTGCATTATTTAAGGACTCTGCTGCATTATTTAAGGACTTTGTTGCATTATGTAAGGACTCTGCTGCATTATTTAAGGACTTTGCTGCATTATTTAAGGACTCTGCTGCATAATTTAAGGACTTTATTGCATTATTTTAGGATCCTGCTGCATTATTTAATGACTCTGCTGAAGCATTTGAGGACTCAGCTGCATTATTAAAGGTCTCTGCTGCATTATTTAAGGATCCTGCTGAAGCATTTGAGGACTCAGCTGCATTATTTAAGGACTTTGCTGCATTATTTACCGACTCTGCTGCGTTATTTAAGGACTCTGCTGCATTATTTAAGAACTTTGCTGCATTATTTAAGGACTCTTCTGCATTATTTAACGACTCTGCTGAAGCATTTGAGGACTCAGCTGCATTATTTAAGGACTCTGCTGCATTATTTAAGGAATTTGCTGCATTATTTAAGGACTCTGCTGCGGTATTTAAGGACTCTGCTGCATTATTTAAGGACTTTGTTGCATTATGTAAGGAGTCTGCTGCATTATTTAAGGACTTTGCTGCATTATTTAATGAATCTGCTGAAGCATTTGAGGACTCAACTGCATTATTTAAGGTCTCTGCTGCATTATTTAAGGACTCTGCTGAAGCATTTGAGGACTCAGCTGCATGATTTAAGGACTTTGCTGCATTATTTAAGGACTCTGCTGCATTATTTAAGGAATTTGTTGCATTATTTAAGGACTCTGCTGCATTATTTAAGGACTTTGCTGCATTATTTAATAACTTTGTTGCATTATATAAGTACTCTGCTGCATTATTTAAGGACTTTGTTGCATTATGTAAGGAGTCTGCTGCATTATTTAAGGACTTTGCTGCATTATTTAACGACTCTGCTGAAGCATTTGAGGACTCAGCTGCATTATTTAAGGACTGTGCTGCATTATTTAAGGAATTTGCTGCATTATTTAAGGACTCTGCTGCGGTATTTAAGGACTCTGCTGCATTATTTAAGGACTTTGTTGCATTATTTAAGGTCTCTGCTGTAGTATTTAATGACTCTGCTGAAGCATTTGGGCACTCAGATGCATTATATAAGGACTCTGCTGCATTATGTAAGGGCTTTGCTGCTTTATTTAAGGACTCTTTTGCATTATTTAAGGACTTTGTTGCATTATTTAAGGACTCTGCTGCATTATTTAAGGAGTTTGTTGCATTATGTAAGGACTCTGCTGCATTATTTAAGGACTTTGCTGCATTATTTAAGGACTCTGCTGCATAATTTAAGGACTTTATTGCATTATTTAAGGATCCTGCTGCATTATTTAAGGATCCTGCTGAAGCATTTGAGGACTCAGCTGCATTATTTAAGGACTCTGCTGCATTATTTAAGGAATTTGCTGCATTATTTAAGGACTCTGCTGCGGTATTTAAGGACTCTGCTGCATTATTTAAGGACTTTGATGCATTATTTAAGGACGCTGCTGCAGAATTTAAGGAATCTGCTGCATTATTTAAGGACTTTGTTGCATTATTTAAGGTCTCTGCTGCATTATTTAAGGACTCTGCTGTGGTATTTAAGGACTCTGCTGCATTATTTAAGGAATTTGTTGCATTATTTAAGGACGCTGCTGCATTATTTAAGGACTTTGTTGCATTATTTAAGGACTCTGCTGCAGTATTTAATGACTCTGCTGAAGCATTTGGGGACTCAGATGCATTATTTAAGGACTCTGCTGCATTATGTAAGGGCTTTGCTGCTTTATTTAAGGACTCTTTTGCATTATTTAAGGACTTTGTTGCATTATTTAAGGACTCTGCTGCATTATTTAAGGACTTTGTTGCATTATTTAAGGACGCTGCTGCAGAATTTAAGGAATCTGCTGCATTATTTAAGGACTTTGTCGCATTATTTAAGGTCTCTGCTGCATTATTTAAGGACTCTGCTATGGTACTTAACGACTTTGCTGCATTATTTAAGGACTTTGCTGCATTATTTAAGGACTTTGATGCATTATTTAAGAACTTTGTTGCATTATTTAAGGACTCTGCTGCATTATTTAAGGAGTTTGTTGCATTATGTAAGGACTCTGCTGCATTATTTAAGGACTTTGCTGCATTATTTAAGGACTCTGCTGCATAATTTAAGGACTTTATTGCATTATTTAAGGATCCTGCTGCATTATTTAAGGATCCTGCTGAAGCATTTGAGGACTCAGCTGCATTATTTAAGGACTTTGCTGCATTATTTAACGACTCTGCTGCATTATCTAAGGACTCTGCTGCTTTATTTAAGGACTTTCCTGCATTATTTAAGGAGTCTTCTGCATTATTTAATGACTCTGCTGAAGCATTTGAGGACTCAGCTGCATTATTTAAGGACTCTGCTGCATTATTTAAGGACTTTGCTGCATTATTTAATGACTCTGCTGAAGCATTTGAGGACTCAGCTGCATTATTTAAGGACTCTGCTGCATTATTTAAGGAATTTGCTGCATTATTTAAGGACTCTGCTGCGGTATTTAAGGACGCTGCTGCAGAATTTAAGGAAACTGCTGCATTATTTAAGGACTTTGTTGCATTATTTAAGGTCTCTGCTGCATTATTTAAGGACTCTGCTGTGGTATTTAAGGACTCTGCTGCATTATTTAAGGAATTTGTTGCAT
Source organism: Phyllobates terribilis (assembly GCF_046119375.1). Classification (NCBI taxonomy): domain Eukaryota; kingdom Metazoa; phylum Chordata; class Amphibia; order Anura; family Dendrobatidae; genus Phyllobates; species Phyllobates terribilis. Next base: position 779,717 of record NW_027363178.1, read on the forward strand.
TATTTAAGGACGCTGCTGCATTATTTAAGGAATTTGTTGCATTATTTAAGGACTTTGCTGCATTAATTAAGGACTTTGCTGCATTACTTAAGGACTCTGCTGCATTATTTAATTACTTGCTGCATTATTTAAGGACTCTGCTGCTGTGTTTAAGAACTCTGCTGCATTATTTAAGGACTTTGCTGCATTATTTTAGGACTCTGCTGCATTATTTAAGGACTTTGCTGTATTATTTAAGGACTCTACTGCATTATTTAAGGACTTTGTTGCATTATTTAAGGACTCTGCTGCATTATTTAAGGACTTTGTTGCATTATTTAAGGACTCTGCTGCATTATTTAAGGACTTTGCTGCATTATTTAAGGACTATGCTGTGGTACTTAAGGACTCTGCTGTATTATTTAAGGACTTTGCTGCATTATTTAAGGACTCTGCTGCATTATTTAATGACTTTGTTGCATTATATAAGGACTCTGCTGCATTATTTAAGGACTATGTTGCATTATGTTAGAAGTCTGCTGCATTATTTAAGGACTTTGCTGCATTATTTAAGGACTCTGCTGCATTATTTAAGGACTTTATTGCATTATTTAAGGACTCTGCTGCATTATTTAATGACTCTGCTGAAGCATTTGAGGACTCAGCTGCATTATTTAAGGTCTCTGCTGTATTATTTAAGGACTCTGCTGCATTATTTAATGACTCTGCTGCGGTATTTAAGGACTCTGCTGCATTATTTAAGGACTTTGCTGCATTATTTAAGGACTGCTGCGTTATTTAAGGACTCTGCTGCATTATTTAAGACTTTGCTGCATTATTTAAGGACTCTGCTGCAGTGTTTAATGACTCTGCTGAAGCAATTGGGGACTCAGATGCATTGTTTAAGGACTCTGCTGCATTATGTAAGGACTTTGCTGCTTTATTTAAGGACTTTGCTGCATTATTTAAGGACTTTGTTGCATTATTTAAGGACTCTGCTGCATTATTTAAGGACTTTGTTGCATTATTTAAGGACTCTGCCGCATTATTTAAGGACTATGCTTTGGTATTTAAGGACTCTGCTGCATTATTTAAGGACTTTGCTGCATTATTTAAGGACTCTGCTGCATTATTTAATTACTTTGCTGCATTATTTAAGGACACTGCTGCGGTATTTAAGGACTCTGCTGCATTATTTAAGGACTTTGATGCATTATTTAAGGACACTGCTGCAGAATGTAAGGAATCTGCTTCATTATTTAAGGACTTTGTTGCATTATTTAAGGTCTCTGCTGCATTATTTAAGGACTCTGCTATGGTACTTAAGGACTTTGCTGCATTATTTAAGGACTCTGCTGCATTATTTAAGAACTTTGTTGCATTATTTAAGGACTCTGCTGCATTACTTAAGGACTTTGTTGCATTATTTAAGGTCTCTGCTGCATTATTTAAGGACTCTGCTGTGGTATTTAAGGAATCTGCTGCATTATTTAAGGAATTTGTTGCATTATTTAAGGACGCTGCTGCATTATTTAAGGAATTTGTTGCATTATTTAAGGACATTGCTGCATTAATTAAGGACTTTGCTGCATTACTTAAGGACTCTGCTGCATTATTTAATTACTTGCTGCATTATTTAAGGACTCTGCTGCTGTGTTTAAGAACTCTGCTGCATTATTTAAGGACTTTGCTGCATTATTTTAGGACTCTGCTGCATTATTTAAGGACTCTGCCGCATTATTTAAGGACTATGCTTTCGTATTTAAGGACTCTGCTGCATTATTTAAGGACTTTGCTGCATTATTTAAGGACTCTGCTGCATTATTTAATTACTTTGCTGCATTATTTAAGGACTCTGCTGCGGTATTTAAGGACTCTGCTGCATTATTTAAGGACACTACTGCAGAATTTAAGGAATCTGCTTCATTATTTAAGGACTTTGTTGCATTATTTAAGGTCTCTGCTGCATTATTTAAGGACTCTGCTATGGTACTTAAGGACTTTGCTGCATTATTTAAGGACTCTGCTGCATTATTTAAGAACTTTGTTGCATTATTTAAGGACTCTGCTGCATTATTTAAGGACTTTGTTGCATTATGTAAGGACTCTGCTGCATTATTTAAGGACTTTGCTGCATTATTTAAGGACTCTGCTGCATAATTTAAGGACTTTATTGCATTATTTTAGGATCCTGCTGCATTATTTAATGACTCTGCTGAAGCATTTGAGGACTCAGCTGCATTATTAAAGGTCTCTGCTGCATTATTTAAGGATCCTGCTGAAGCATTTGAGGACTCAGCTGCATTATTTAAGGACTTTGCTGCATTATTTAACGACTCTGCTGCGTTATTTAAGGACTCTGCTGCATTATTTAAGAACTTTGCTGCATTATTTAAGGACTCTTCTGCATTATTTAATGACTCTGCTGAAGTATTTGAGGACTCAGCTGCATTATTTAAGGACTCTGCTGCGGTATTTAAGGACTCTGCTGCATTATTTAAGGACTTTGATGCATTATTTAAGGACTCTGCTGCATTATTTAAGGAATTTGTTGCATTATTTAAGGACTCTGCTGCATTATTTAAGGACTTTGCTGCATTATTTAATAACTTTGTTGCATTATATAAGTACTCTGCTGCATTATTTAAGGACTTTGTTGCATTATGTAAGGAGTCTGCTGCATTATTTAAGGACTTTGCTGCATTATTTAACGACTCTGCTGAAGCATTTGAGGACTCAGCTGCATTATTTAAGGACTCTGCTGCATTATTTAAGGAATTTGCTGCATTATTTAAGGACTCTGCTGCGGTATTTAAGGACTCTGCTGCATTATTTAAGGACTTTGTTGCATTATGTAAGGAGTCTGCTGCATTATTTAAGGACTTTGCTGCATTATTTAATGAATCTGCTGAAGCATTTGAGGATTCAACTGCATTATTTAAGGTCTCTGCTGCATTATTTAAGGACTCTGCTGAAGCATTTGAGGACTCAGCTGCATGATTTAAGGACTTTGCTGCATTATTTAAGGACTCTGCTGCATTATTTAAGGAATTTGTTGCATTATTTAAGGACTCTGCTGCATTATTTAAGGACTTTGCTGCATTATTTAATAACTTTGTTGCATTACATAAGTACTCTGCTGCATTATTTAAGGACTTTGTTGCATTATGTAAGGAGTCTGCTGCATTATTTAAGGACTTTGCTGCATTATTTAACGACTCTGCTGAAGCATTTGAGGACTCAGCTGCATTATTTAAGGACTCTGCTGCATTATTTAAGGAATTTGCTGCATTATTTAAGGACTCTGCTGCGGTATTTAAGGACTCTGCTGCATTATTTAAGGACTTTGTTGCATTATTTAAGGTCTCTGCTGCAGTATTTAATGACTCTGCTGAAGCATTTGGGCACTCAGATGCATTATTTAAGGACTCTGCTGCATTATGTAAGGGCTTTGCTGCTTTATTTAAGGACTCTTTTGCATTATTTAAGGACTTTGTTGCATTATTTAAGGACTCTGCTGCATTATTTAAGGAGTTTGTTGCATTATGTAAGGACTCTGCTGCATTATTTAAGGACTTTGCTGCATTATTTAAGGACTCTGCTGCATAATTTAAGGACTTTATTGCATTATTTTAGGATCCTGCTGCATTATTTAATGACTCTGCTGAAGCATTTGAGGACTCAGCTGCATTATTAAAGGTCTCTGCTGCATTATTTAAGGATCCTGCTGAAGCATTTGAGGACTCAGCTGCATTATTTAAGGACTTTGCTGCATTATTTAACGACTCTGCTGCGTTATTTAAGGACTCTGCTGCATTATTTAAGAACTTTGCTGCATTATTTAAGGACTCTTCTGCATTATTTAATGACTCTGCTGAAGTATTTGAGGACTCAGCTGCATTATTTAAGGACTCTGCTGCGGTATTTAAGGACTCTGCTGCATTATTTAAGGACTTTGATGCATTATTTAAGGACTCTGCTGCATTATTTAAGGAATTTGTTGCATTATTTAAGGACTCTGCTGCATTATTTAAGGACTTTGCTGCATTATTTAATAACTTTGTTGCATTATATAAGTACTCTGCTGCATTATTTAAGGACTTTGTTGCATTATGTAAGGAGTCTGCTGCATTATTTAAGGACTTTGCTGCATTATTTAACGACTCTGCTGAAGCATTTGAGGACTCAGCTGCATTATTTAAGGACTCTGCTGCATTATTTAAGGAATTTGCTGCATTATTTAAGGACTCTGCTGCGGTATTTAAGGACTCTGCTGCATTATTTAAGGACTTTGTTGCATTATGTAAGGAGTCTGCTGCATTATTTAAGGACTTTGCTGCATTATTTAATGAATCTGCTGAAGCATTTGAGGATTCAACTGCATTATTTAAGGTCTCTGCTGCATTATTTAAGGACTCTGCTGAAGCATTTGAGGACTCAGCTGCATGATTTAAGGACTTTGCTGCATTATTTAAGGACTCTGCTGCATTATTTAAGGAATTTGTTGCATTATTTAAGGACTCTGCTGCATTATTTAAGGACTTTGCTGCATTATTTAATAACTTTGTTGCATTACATAAGTACTCTGCTGCATTATTTAAGGACTTTGTTGCATTATGTAAGGAGTCTGCTGCATTATTTAAGGACTTTGCTGCATTATTTAACGACTCTGCTGCATTATCTAAGGACTCTGCTGCTTTATTTAAGGACTTTCCTGCATTATTTAAGGAGTCTTCTGCATTATTTAATGACTCTGCTGAAGCATTTGAGGACTCAGCTGCATTATTTAAGGACTCTGCTGCATTATTTAAGGACTTTGCTGCATTATTTAATGACTCTGCTGAAGCATTTGAGGACTTAGCTGCATTATTTAAGGACTCTGCTGCATTATTTAAGGAATTTGCTGCATTATTTAAGGACTCTGCTGCGGTATTTAAGGACTCTGCTGCATTATTTAAGGACTTTGATGCATTATTTAAGGACGCTGCTGCAGAATTTAAGGAATCTGCTGCATTATTTAAGGACTTTGTTGCATTATTTAAGGTCTCTGCTGCATTATTTAAGGACTCTGCTGTGGTATTTAAGGACTCTGCTGCATTATTTAAGGAATTTGTTGCATTATTTAAGGACGCTGCTGCATTATTTAAGGACTTTGTTGCATTATTTAAGGACTCTGCTGCAGTATTTAATGACTCTGCTGAAGCATTTGGGGACTCAGATGCATTATTTAAGGACTCTGCTGCATTATGTAAGGGCTTTGCTGCTTTATTTAAGGACTCTTTTGCATTATTTAAGGACTTTGTTGCATTATTTAAGGACTCTGCTGCATTATTTAAGGACTTTGTTGCATTATTTAAGGACGCTGCTGCAGAATTTAAGGAATCTGCTGCATTATTTAAGGACTTTGTTGCATTATTTAAGGTCTCTGTTGCATTATTTAAGGACTCTGCTATGGTACTTAACGACTTTGCTGCATTATTTAAGGACTTTGCTGCATTATTTAAGGACTTTGATGCATTATTTAAGAACTTTGTTGCATTATTTAAGGACTCTGCTGCATTATTTAAGGAGTTTGTTGCATTATGTAAGGACTCTGCTGCATTATTTAAGGACTTTGCTGCATTATTTAAGGACTCTGCTGCATAATTTAAGGACTTTATTGCATTATATAAGGATCCTGCTGCATTATTTAAGGATCCTGCTGAAGCATTTGAGGACTCAGCTGCATTATTTAAGGACTTTGCTGCATTATTTAACGACTCTGCTGCATTATCTAAGGACTCTGCTGCTTTATTTAAGGACTTTCCTGCATTATTTAAGGAGTCTTCTGCATTATTTAATGACTCTGCTGAAGCATTTGAGGACTCAGCAGCATTATTTAAGGACTCTGCTGCATTATTTAAGGACTTTGCTGCATTATTTAATGACTCTGCTGAAGCATTTGATGACTCAGCTGCATTATTTAAGGACTCTGCTGCATTATTTAAGGAATTTGCTGCATTATTTAAGGACTCTGCTGCGGTATTTAAGGACTCTGCTGCATTATTTAAGGACTTTGATGCATTATTTAAGGACGCTGCTGCAGAATTTAAGGAATCTGCTGCATTATTTAAGGAATTTGCTGCATTATTTAAGGACTCTGCTGTGGTATTTAAGGACTCTGCTGCATTATTTAAGGAATTTGTTGCATTATTTAAGGACGCTGCTGCATTATTTAAGGAATTTGTTGCATTATTTAAGGACTTTGCTGCATTAATTAAGGACTTTGCTGCATTACTTAAGGACTCTGCTGCATTATTTAATTACTTGCTGCATTATTTAAGGACTCTGCTGCTGTGTTTAAGAACTCTGCTGCATTATTTAAGGACTTTGCTGCATTATTTTAGGACTCTGCTGCATTATTTAAGGACTTTGCTGTATTATTTAAGGACTCTACTGCATTATTTAAGGACTTTGTTGCATTATTTAAGGACTCTGCTGCATTATTTAAGGACTTTGCTGTATTATTTAAGGACTCTGCTGCATTATTTAAGGACTTTTTTGCATTATTTAAGGACTCTGCTGCATTATTTAAGGACTTTGCTGCATTATTTAAGGACTCTGTTGCATTATTTAAGGACTTTATTGCATTATTTAATGACTCTGCTGCATTATTTAAGGAATTTGCTGCATTATTTAAGGACTCTGCTGCATTATTTAAGGACTTTGCTGCATTATTTAATGACTCTGCTGCATTATATAAGGACTTTGTTGTATTATTTAAGGACTTTGCTGCATTATTTAAGGACTCTGCTGCGGTATTTAAGGACTCTGCTGCATTATTTAAGGACTTTGTTGCATTATTTAAGGACTCTGCTGCATTATTTAAGGACTTTGCTGCATTATTTAAGGACTATGCTGTGGTACTTAAGGACTCTGCTGTATTATTTAAGGACTTTGCTGCATTATTTAAGGACTCTGCTGCATTATTTAATGACTTTGTTGCATTATGTAAGGACTCTGCTGCATTATTTAAGGACTATGTTGCATTATGTTAGAAGTCTGCTGCATTATTTAAGGACTTTGCTGCATTATTTAAGGACTCTGCTGCATTATTTAAGGACTTTATTGCATTATTTAAGGACTCTGCTGCATTATTTAATGACTCTGCTGAAGCATTTGAGGACTCAGCTGCATTATTTAAGGTCTCTGCTGTATTATTTAAGGACTCTGCTGCATTATTTAATGACTCTGCTGCGGTATTTAAGGACTCTGCTGCATTATTTAAGGACTTTGCTGCATTATTTAAGGACTGCTGCGTTATTTAAGGACTCTGCTGCATTATTTAAGGACTCTGCTGCTGTGTTTAAGAACTCTGCTGCATTATTTAAGGACTTTGCTGCATTATTTTAGGACTCTGCTGCATTATTTAAGGACTCTGCCGCATTATTTAAGGACTATGCTTTGGTATTTTAGGACTCTGCTGCATTATTTAAGGACTTTGCTGCATTATTTAAGGACTCTGCTGCATTATTTAATTACTTTGCTGCATTATTTAAGGACTCTGCTGCGGTATTTAAGGACTCTGCTGCATTATTTAAGGACACTGCTGCATAATTTAAGGAATCTGCTTCATTATTTAAGGACTTTGTTGCATTATTTAAGGTCTCTGCTGCATTATTTAAGGACTCTGCTATGGTACTTAAGGACTTTGCTGCATTATTTAAGGACTCTGCTGCATTATTTAAGAACTTTGTTGCATTATTTAAGGACTCTGCTGCATTATTTAAGGACTTTGTTGCATTATGTAAGGACTCTGCTGCATTATTTAAGGACTTTGCTGCATTATTTAAGGACTCTGCTGCATAATTTAAGGACTTTATTGCATTATTTTAGGATCCTGCTGCATTATTTAATGACTCTGCTGAAGCATTTGAGGACTCAGCTGCATTATTAAAGGTCTCTGCTGCATTATTTAAGGATCCTGCTGAAGCATTTGAGGACTCAGCTGCATTATTTAAGGACTTTGCTGCATTATTTAATGACTCTGCTGCGTTATTTAAGGACTCTGCTGCATTATTTAAGAACTTTGCTGCATTATTTAAGGACTCTTCTGCATTATTTAATGACTCTGCTGAAGTATTTGAGGACTCAGCTGCATTATTTAAGGACTCTGCTGCGGTATTTAAGGACTCTGCTGCATTATTTAAGGACTATGTTGCATTATGTTAGAAGTCTGCTGCATTATTTAAGGACTTTGCTGCATTATTTAAGGACTCTGCTGCATTATTTAAGGACTTTATTGCATTATTTAAGGACTCTGCTGCATTATTTAATGACTCTGCTGAAGCATTTGAGGACTCAGCTGCATTATTTAAGGTCTCTGCTGTATTATTTAAGGACTCTGCTGCATTATTTAATGACTCTGCTGCGGTATTTAAGGACTCTGCTGCATTATTTAAGGACTTTGCTGCATTATTTAAGGACTGCTGCGTTATTTAAGGACTCTGCTGCATTATTTAAGACTTTGCTGCATTATTTAAGGACTCTGCTGCAGTGTTTAATGACTCTGCTGAAGCAATTGGGGACTCAGATGCATTGTTTAAGGACTCTGCTGCATTATGTAAGGACTTTGCTGCTTTATTTAAGGACTTTGCTGCATTATTTAAGGACTTTGTTGCATTATTTAAGGACTCTGCTGCATTATTTAAGGACTTTGTTGCATTATTTAAGGACTCTGCCGCATTATTTTAGGAGTATGCTTTGGTATTTAAGGACTCTGCTGCATTATTTAAGGACTTTGCTGCATTATTTAAGGACTCTGCTGCATTATTTAATTACTTTGCTGCATTATTTAAGGACTCTGCTGCGGTATTTAAGGACTCTGCTGCATTATTTAAGGACTTTGATGCATTATTTAAGGACACTGCTGCAGAATTTAAGGAATCTGCTTCATTATTTAAGGACTTTGTTGCATTATTTAAGGTCTCTGCTGCATTATTTAAGGACTCTGCTATGGTACTTAAGGACTTTGCTGCATTATTTAAGGACTCTGCTGCATTATTTAAGAACTTTGTTGCATTATTTAAGGACTCTGCTGCATTATTTAAGGACTATGTTGCATTATGTAAGGACTCTGCTGCATTATTTAAGGACTTTGCTGCATTATTTAAGGACTCTGCTGCATAATTTAAGGACTTTATTGCATTATTTTAGGATCCTGCTGCATTATTTAATGACTCTGCTGAAGCATTTGAGGACTCAGCTGCATTATTAAAGGTCTCTGCTGCATTATTTAAGGATCCTGCTGAAGCATTTGAGGACTCAGCTGCATTATTTAAGGACTTTGCTGCATTATTTACCGACTCTGCTGCGTTATTTAAGGACTCTGCTGCATTATTTAAGAACTTTGCTGCATTATTTAAGGACTCTTCTGCATTATTTAACGACTCTGCTGAAGCATTTGAGGACTCAGCTGCATTATTTAAGGACTCTGCTGCATTATTTAAGGAATTTGCTGCATTATTTAAGGACTCTGCTGCGGTATTTAAGGACTCTGCTGCATTATTTAAGGACTTTGTTGCATTATGTAAGGAGTCTGCTGCATTATTTAAGGACTTTGCTGCATTATTTAATGAATCTGCTGAAGCATTTGAGGACTCAACTGCATTATTTAAGGTCTCTGCTGCATTATTTAAGGACTCTGCTGAAGCATTTGAGGACTCAGCTGCATGATTTAAGGACTTTGCTGCATTATTTAAGGACTCTGCTGCATTATTTAAGGAATTTGTTGCATTATTTAAGGACTCTGCTGCATTATTTAAGGACTTTGCTGCATTATTTAATAACTTTGTTGCATTATATAAGTACTCTGCTGCATTATTTAAGGACTTTGTTGCATTATGTAAGGAGTCTGCTGCATTATTTAAGGACTTTGCTGCATTATTTAACGACTCTGCTGAAGCATTTGAGGACTCAGCTGCATTATTTAAGGACTGTGCTGCATTATTTAAGGAATTTGCTGCATTATTTAAGGACTCTGCTGCGGTATTTAAGGACTCTGCTGCATTATTTAAGGACTTTGTTGCATTATTTAAGGTCTCTGCTGTAGTATTTAATGACTCTGCTGAAGCATTTGGGCACTCAGATGCATTATATAAGGACTCTGCTGCATTATGTAAGGGCTTTGCTGCTTTATTTAAGGACTCTTTTGCATTATTTAAGGACTTTGTTGCATTATTTAAGGACTCTGCTGCATTATTTAAGGAGTTTGTTGCATTATGTAAGGACTCTGCTGCATTATTTAAGGACTTTGCTGCATTATTTAAGGACTCTGCTGCATAATTTAAGGACTTTATTGCATTATTTAAGGATCCTGCTGCATTATTTAAGGATCCTGCTGAAGCATTTGAGGACTCAGCTGCATTATTTAAGGACTTTGCTGCATTATTTAACGACTCTGCTGCATTATCTAAGGACTCTGCTGCTTTATTTAAGGACTTTCCTGCATTATTTAAGGAGTCTTCTGCATTATTTAATGACTCTGCTGAAGCATTTGAGGACTCAGCTGCATTATTTAAGGACTCTGCTGCATTATTTAAGGACTTTGCTGCATTATTTAATGACTCTGCTGAAGCATTTGAGGACTCAGCTGCATTATTTAAGGACTCTGCTGCATTATTTAAGGAATTTGCTGCATTATTTAAGGACTCTGCTGCGGTATTTAAGGACTCTGCTGCATTATTTAAGGACTTTGATGCATTATTTAAGGACGCTGCTGCAGAATTTAAGGAATCTGCTGCATTATTTAAGGACTTTGTTGCATTATTTAAGGTCTCTGCTGCATTATTTAAGGACTCTGCTGTGGTATTTAAGGACTCTGCTGCATTATTTAAGGAATTTGTTGCATTATTTAAGGACGCTGCTGCATTATTTAAGGACTTTGTTGCATTATTTAAGGACTCTGCTGCAGTATTTAATGACTCTGCTGAAGCATTTGGGGACTCAGATGCATTATTTAAGGACTCTGCTGCATTATGTAAGGGCTTTGCTGCTTTATTTAAGGACTCTTTTGCATTATTTAAGGACTTTGTTGCATTATTTAAGGACTCTGCTGCATTATTTAAGGACTTTGTTGCATTATTTAAGGACGCTGCTGCAGAATTTAAGGAATCTGCTGCATTATTTAAGGACTTTGTCGCATTATTTAAGGTCTCTGCTGCATTATTTAAGGACTCTGCTATGGTACTTAACGACTTTGCTGCATTATTTAAGGACTTTGCTGCATTATTTAAGGACTTTGATGCATTATTTAAGAACTTTGTTGCATTATTTAAGGACTCTGCTGCATTATTTAAGGAGTTTGTTGCATTATGTAAGGACTCTGCTGCATTATTTAAGGACTTTGCTGCATTATTTAAGGACTCTGCTGCATAATTTAAGGACTTTATTGCATTATTTAAGGATCCTGCTGCATTATTTAAGGATCCTGCTGAAGCATTTGAGGACTCAGCTGCATTATTTAAGGACTTTGCTGCATTATTTAACGACTCTGCTGCATTATCTAAGGACTCTGCTGCTTTATTTAAGGACTTTCCTGCATTATTTAAGGAGTCTTCTGCATTATTTAATGACTCTGCTGAAGCATTTGAGGACTCAGCTGCATTATTTAAGGACTCTGCTGCATTATTTAAGGACTTTGCTGCATTATTTAATGACTCTGCTGAAGCATTTGAGGACTCAGCTGCATTATTTAAGGACTCTGCTGCATTATTTAAGGAATTTGCTGCATTATTTAAGGACTCTGCTGCGGTATTTAAGGACGCTGCTGCAGAATTTAAGGAATCTGCTGCATTATTTAAGGACTTTGTTGCATTATTTAAGGTCTCTGCTGCATTATTTAAGGACTCTGCTGTGGTATTTAAGGACTCTGCTGCATTATTTAAGGAATTTGTTGCATTATTTAAGGACGCTGCTGCATTATTTAAGGAATTTGTTGCATTATTTAAGGACTTTGCTGCATTAATTAAGGACTTTGCTGCATTACTTAAGGACTCTGCTGCATTATTTAATTACTTGCTGCATTATTTAAGGACTCTGCTGCTGTGTTTAAGAACTCTGCTGCATTATTTAAGGACTTTGCTGCATTATTTTAGGACTCTGCTGCATTATTTAAGGACTTTGCTGTATTATTTAAGGACTCTACTGCATTATTTAAGGACTTTGTTGCATTATTTAAGGACTCTGCTGCATTATTTAAGGACTTTGTTGCATTATTTAAGGACTCTGCTGCATTATTTAAGGACTTTGCTGCATTATTTAAGGACTATGCTGTGGTACTTAAGGACTCTGCTGTATTATTTAAGGACTTTGCTGCATTATTTAAGGACTCTGCTGCATTATTTAATGACTTTGTTGCATTATATAAGGACTCTGCTGCATTATTTAAGGACTATGTTGCATTATGTTAGAAGTCTGCTGCATTATTTAAGGACTTTGCTGCATTATTTAAGGACTCTGCTGCATTATTTAAGGACTTTATTGCATTATTTAAGGACTCTGCTGCATTATTTAATGACTCTGCTGAAGCATTTGAGGACTCAGCTGCATTATTTAAGGTCTCTGCTGTATTATTTAAGGACTCTGCTGCATTATTTAATGACTCTGCTGCGGTATTTAAGGACTCTGCTGCATTATTTAAGGACTTTGCTGCATTATTTAAGGACTGCTGCGTTATTTAAGGACTCTGCTGCATTATTTAAGACTTTGCTGCATTATTTAAGGACTCTGCTGCAGTGTTTAATGACTCTGCTGAAGCAATTGGGGACTCAGATGCATTGTTTAAGGACTCTGCTGCATTATGTAAGGACTTTGCTGCTTTATTTAAGGACTTTGCTGCATTATTTAAGGACTTTGTTGCATTATTTAAGGACTCTGCTGCATTATTTAAGGACTTTGTTGCATTATTTAAGGACTCTGCCGCATTATTTAAGGACTATGCTTTGGTATTTAAGGACTCTGCTGCATTATTTAAGGACTTTGCTGCATTATTTAAGGACTCTGCTGCATTATTTAATTACTTTGCTGCATTATTTAAGGACACTGCTGCGGTATTTAAGGACTCTGCTGCATTATTTAAGGACTTTGATGCATTATTTAAGGACACTGCTGCAGAATGTAAGGAATCTGCTTCATTATTTAAGGACTTTGTTGCATTATTTAAGGTCTCTGCTGCATTATTTAAGGACTCTGCTATGGTACTTAAGGACTTTGCTGCATTATTTAAGGACTCTGCTGCATTATTTAAGAACTTTGTTGCATTATTTAAGGACTCTGCTGCATTATTTAAGGACTTTGTTGCATTATTTAAGGTCTCTGCTGCATTATTTAAGGACTCTGCTGTGGTATTTAAGGAATCTGCTGCATTATTTAAGGAATTTGTTGCATTATTTAAGGACGCTGCTGCATTATTTAAGGAATTTGTTGCATTATTTAAGGACATTGCTGCATTAATTAAGGACTTTGCTGCATTACTTAAGGACTCTGCTGCATTATTTAATTACTTGCTGCATTATTTAAGGACTCTGCTGCTGTGTTTAAGAACTCTGCTGCATTATTTAAGGACTTTGCTGCATTATTTTAGGACTCTGCTGCATTATTTAAGGACTCTGCCGCATTATTTAAGGACTATGCTTTCGTATTTAAGGACTCTGCTGCATTATTTAAGGACTTTGCTGCATTATTTAAGGACTCTGCTGCATTATTTAATTACTTTGCTGCATTATTTAAGGACTCTGCTGCGGTATTTAAGGACTCTGCTGCATTATTTAAGAACTTTGCTGCATTATTTAAGGACTCTTCTGCATTATTTAATGACTCTGCTGAAGTATTTGAGGACTCAGCTGCATTATTTAAGGACTCTGCTGCGGTATTTAAGGACTCTGCTGCATTATTTAAGGACTTTGATGCATTATTTAAGGACTCTGCTGCATTATTTAAGGAATTTGTTGCATTATTTAAGGACTCTGCTGCATTATTTAAGGACTTTGCTGCATTATTTAATAACTTTGTTGCATTATATAAGTACTCTGCTGCATTATTTAAGGACTTTGTTGCATTATGTAAGGAGTCTGCTGCATTATTTAAGGACTTTGCTGCATTATTTAACGACTCTGCTGAAGCATTTGAGGACTCAGCTGCATTATTTAAGGACTCTGCTGCATTATTTAAGGAATTTGCTGCATTATTTAAGGACTCTGCTGCGGTATTTAAGGACTCTGCTGCATTATTTAAGGACTTTGTTGCATTATGTAAGGAGTCTGCTGCATTATTTAAGGACTTTGCTGCATTATTTAATGAATCTGCTGAAGCATTTGAGGATTCAACTGCATTATTTAAGGTCTCTGCTGCATTATTTAAGGACTCTGCTGAAGCATTTGAGGACTCAGCTGCATGATTTAAGGACTTTGCTGCATTATTTAAGGACTCTGCTGCATTATTTAAGGAATTTGTTGCATTATTTAAGGACTCTGCTGCATTATTTAAGGACTTTGCTGCATTATTTAATAACTTTGTTGCATTACATAAGTACTCTGCTGCATTATTTAAGGACTTTGTTGCATTATGTAAGGAGTCTGCTGCATTATTTAAGGACTTTGCTGCATTATTTAACGACTCTGCTGAAGCATTTGAGGACTCAGCTGCATTATTTAAGGACTCTGCTGCATTATTTAAGGAATTTGCTGCATTATTTAAGGACTCTGCTGCGGTATTTAAGGACTCTGCTGCATTATTTAAGGACTTTGTTGCATTATTTAAGGTCTCTGCTGCAGTATTTAATGACTCTGCTGAAGCATTTGGGCACTCAGATGCATTATTTAAGGACTCTGCTGCATTATGTAAGGGCTTTGCTGCTTTATTTAAGGACTCTTTTGCATTATTTAAGGACTTTGTTGCATTATTTAAGGACTCTGCTGCATTATTTAAGGAGTTTGTTGCATTATGTAAGGACTCTGCTGCATTATTTAAGGACTTTGCTGCATTATTTAAGGACTCTGCTGCATAATTTAAGGACTTTATTGCATTATTTAAGGATCCTGCTGCATTATTTAAGGATCCTGCTGAAGCATTTGAGGACTCAGCTGCATTATTTAAGGACTTTGCTGCATTATTTAACGACTCTGCTGCATTATCTAAGGACTCTGCTGCTTTATTTAAGGACTTTCCTGCATTATTTAAGGAGTCTTCTGCATTATTTAATGACTCTGCTGAAGCATTTGAGGACTCAGCTGCATTATTTAAGGACTCTGCTGCATTATTTAAGGACTTTGCTGCATTATTTAATGACTCTGCTGAAGCATTTGAGGACTTAGCTGCATTATTTAAGGACTCTGCTGCATTATTTAAGGAATTTGCTGCATTATTTAAGGACTCTGCTGCGGTATTTAAGGGCTCTGCTGCATTATTTAAGGACTTTGATGCATTATTTAAGGACGCTGCTGCAGAATTTAAGGAATCTGCTGCATTATTTAAGGACTTTGTTGCATTATTTAAGGTCTCTGCTGCATTATTTAAGGACTCTGCTGTGGTATTTAAGGACTCTGCTGCATTATTTAAGGAATTTGTTGCATTATTTAAGGACGCTGCTGCATTATTTAAGGACTTTGTTGCATTATTTAAGGACTCTGCTGCAGTATTTAATGACTCTGCTGAAGCATTTGGGGACTCAGATGCATTATTTAAGGACTCTGCTGCATTATGTAAGGGCTTTGCTGCTTTATTTAAGGACTCTTTTGCATTATTTAAGGACTTTGTTGCATTATTTAAGGACTCTGCTGCATTATTTAAGGACTTTGTTGCATTATTTAAGGACGCTGCTGCAGAATTTAAGGAATCTGCTGCATTATTTAAGGACTTTGTTGCATTATTTAAGGTCTCTGTTGCATTATTTAAGGACTCTGCTATGGTACTTAACGACTTTGCTGCATTATTTAAGGACTTTGCTGCATTATTTAAGGACTTTGATGCATTATTTAAGAACTTTGTTGCATTATTTAAGGACTCTGCTGCATTATTTAAGGAGTTTGTTGCATTATGTAAGGACTCTGCTGCATTATTTAAGGACTTTGCTGCATTATTTAAGGACTCTGCTGCATAATTTAAGGACTTTATTGCATTATATAAGGATCCTGCTGCATTATTTAAGGATCCTGCTGAAGCATTTGAGGACTCAGCTGCATTATTTAAGGACTTTGCTGCATTATTTAACGACTCTGCTGCATTATCTAAGGACTCTGCTGCTTTATTTAAGGACTTTCCTGCATTATTTAAGGAGTCTTCTGCATTATTTAATGACTCTGCTGAAGCATTTGAGGACTCAGCAGCATTATTTAAGGACTCTGCTGCATTATTTAAGGACTTTGCTGCATTATTTAATGACTCTGCTGAAGCATTTGAGGACTCAGCTGCATTATTTAAGGACTCTGCTGCATTATTTAAGGAATTTGCTGCATTATTTAGGACTCTGCTGCGGTATTTAAGGACTCTGCTGCATTATTTAAGGACTTTGATGCATTATTTAAGGACGCTGCTGCAGAATTTAAGGAATCTGCTGCATTATTTAAGGACTTTGTTGCATTATTTAAGGTCTCTGCTGCATTATTTAAGGACTCTGCTGTGGTATTTAAGGACTCTGCTGCATTATTTAAGGAATTTGTTGCATTATTTAAGGACGCTGCTGCATTATTTAAGGAATTTGTTGCATTATTTAAGGACTTTGCTGCATTAATTAAGGACTTTGCTGCATTACTTAAGGACTCTGCTGCATTATTTAATTACTTGCTGCATTATTTAAGGACTCTGCTGCTGTGTTTAAGAACTCTGCTGCATTATTTAAGGACTTTGCTGCATTATTTTAGGACTCTGCTGCATTATTTAAGGACTTTGCTGTATTATTTAAGGACTCTACTGCATTATTTAAGGACTTTGTTGCATTATTTAAGGACTCTGCTGCATTATTTAAGGACTTTGCTGTATTATTTAAGGACTCTGCTGCATTATTTAAGGACTTTTTTGCATTATTTAAGGACTCTGCTGCATTATTTAAGGACTTTGCTGCATTATTTAAGGACTCTGTTGCATTATTTAAGGACTTTATTGCATTATTTAATGACTCTGCTGCATTATTTAAGGAATTTGCTGCATTATTTAAGGACTCTGCTGCATTATTTAAGGACTTTGCTGCATTATTTAATGACTCTGCTGCATTATATAAGGACTTTGTTGTATTATTTAAGGACTTTGCTGCATTATTTAAGGACTCTGCTGCGGTATTTAAGGACTCTGCTGCATTATTTAAGGACTTTGTTGCATTATTTAAGGACTCTGCTGCATTATTTAAGGACTTTGCTGCATTATTTAAGGACTATGCTGTGGTACTTAAGGACTCTGCTGTATTATTTAAGGACTTTGCTGCATTATTTAAGGACTCTGCTGCATTATTTAATGACTTTGTTGCATTATGTAAGGACTCTGCTGCATTATTTAAGGACTATGTTGCATTATGTTAGAAGTCTGCTGCATTATTTAAGGACTTTGCTGCATTATTTAAGGACTCTGCTGCATTATTTAAGGACTTTATTGCATTATTTAAGGACTCTGCTGCATTATTTAATGACTCTGCTGAAGCATTTGAGGACTCAGCTGCATTATTTAAGGTCTCTGCTGTATTATTTAAGGACTCTGCTGCATTATTTAATGACTCTGCTGCGGTATTTAAGGACTCTGCTGCATTATTTAAGGACTTTGCTGCATTATTTAAGGACTGCTGCGTTATTTAAGGACTCTGCTGCATTATTTAAGACTTTGCTGCATTATTTAAGGACTCTGCTGCAGTGTTTAATGACTCTGCTGAAGCAATTGGGGACTCAGATGCATTGTTTAAGGACTCTGCTGCATTATGTAAGGACTTTGCTGCTTTATTTAAGGACTTTGCTGCATTATTTAAGGACTTTGTTGCATTATTTAAGGACTCTGCTGCATTATTTAAGGACTTTGTTGCATTATTTAAGGACTCTGCCGCATTATTTAAGGAGTATGCTTTGGTATTTAAGGACTCTGCTGCATTATTTAAGGACTTTGCTGCATTATTTAAGGACTCTGCTGCATTATTTAATTACTTTGCTGCATTATTTAACGACTCTGCTGCGTTATTTAAGGACTCTGCTGCATTATTTAAGAACTTTGCTGCATTATTTAAGGACTCTTCTGCATTATTTAATGACTCTGCTGAAGTATTTGAGGACTCAGCTGCATTATTTAAGGACTCTGCTGCGGTATTTAAGGACTCTGCTGCATTATTTAAGGACTTTGATGCATTATTTAAGGACTCTGCTGCATTATTTAAGGAATTTGTTGCATTATTTAAGGACTCTGCTGCATTATTTAAGGACTTTGCTGCATTATTTAATAACTTTGTTGCATTATATAAGTACTCTGCTGCATTATTTAAGGACTTTGTTGCATTATGTAAGGAGTCTGCTGCATTATTTAAGGACTTTGCTGCATTATTTAACGACTCTGCTGAAGCATTTGAGGACTCAGCTGCATTATTTAAGGACTCTGCTGCATTATTTAAGGAATTTGCTGCATTATTTAAGGACTCTGCTGCGGTATTTAAGGACTCTGCTGCATTATTTAAGGACTTTGTTGCATTATGTAAGGAGTCTGCTGCATTATTTAAGGACTTTGCTGCATTATTTAATGAATCTGCTGAAGCATTTGAGGATTCAACTGCATTATTTAAGGTCTCTGCTGCATTATTTAAGGACTCTGCTGAAGCATTTGAGGACTCAGCTGCATGATTTAAGGACTTTGCTGCATTATTTAAGGACTCTGCTGCATTATTTAAGGAATTTGTTGCATTATTTAAGGACTCTGCTGCATTATTTAAGGACTTTGCTGCATTATTTAATAACTTTGTTGCATTACATAAGTACTCTGCTGCATTATTTAAGGACTTTGTTGCA
Source organism: Phyllobates terribilis (assembly GCF_046119375.1). NCBI lineage: Eukaryota > Metazoa > Chordata > Amphibia > Anura > Dendrobatidae > Phyllobates > Phyllobates terribilis. Next base: position 798,700 of record NW_027363178.1, read on the forward strand.
TTATGTAAGGAGTCTGCTGCATTATTTAAGGACTTTGCTGCATTATTTAACGACTCTGCTGAAGCATTTGAGGACTCAGCTGCATTATTTAAGGACTCTGCTGCATTATTTAAGGAATTTGCTGCATTATTTAAGGACTCTGCTGCGGTATTTAAGGACTCTGCTGCATTATTTAAGGACTTTGTTGCATTATTTAAGGTCTCTGCTGCAGTATTTAATGACTCTGCTGAAGCATTTGGGCACTCAGATGCATTATTTAAGGACTCTGCTGCATTATGTAAGGGCTTTGCTGCTTTATTTAAGGACTCTTTTGCATTATTTAAGGACTTTGTTGCATTATTTAAGGACTCTGCTGCATTATTTAAGGAGTTTGTTGCATTATGTAAGGACTCTGCTGCATTATTTAAGGACTTTGCTGCATTATTTAAGGACTCTGCTGCATAATTTAAGGACTTTATTGCATTATTTAAGGATCCTGCTGCATTATTTAAGGATCCTGCTGAAGCATTTGAGGACTCAGCTGCATTATTTAAGGACTTTGCTGCATTATTTAACGACTCTGCTGCATTATCTAAGGACTCTGCTGCTTTATTTAAGGACTTTCCTGCATTATTTAAGGAGTCTTCTGCATTATTTAATGACTCTGCTGAAGCATTTGAGGACTCAGCTGCATTATTTAAGGACTCTGCTGCATTATTTAAGGACTTTGCTGCATTATTTAATGACTCTGCTGAAGCATTTGAGGACTCAGCTGCATTATTTAAGGACTCTGCTGCATTATTTAAGGAATTTGCTGCATTATTTAAGGACTCTGCTGCGGTATTTAAGGACTCTGCTGCATTATTTAAGGACTTTGATGCATTATTTAAGGACGCTGCTGCAGAATTTAAGGAATCTGCTGCATTATTTAAGGACTTTGTTGCATTATTTAAGGTCTCTGCTGCATTATTTAAGGACTCTGCTGTGGTATTTAAGGACTCTGCTGCATTATTTAAGGAATTTGTTGCATTATTTAAGGACGCTGCTGCATTATTTAAGGACTTTGTTGCATTATTTAAGGACTCTGCTGCAGTATTTAATGACTCTGCTGAAGCATTTGGGGACTCAGATGCATTATTTAAGGACTCTGCTGCATTATGTAAGGGCTTTGCTGCTTTATTTAAGGACTCTTTTGCATTATTTAAGGACTTTGTTGCATTATTTAAGGACTCTGCTGCATTATTTAAGGACTTTGTTGCATTATTTAAGGACGCTGCTGCAGAATTTAAGGAATCTGCTGCATTATTTAAGGACTTTGTTGCATTATTTAAGGTCTCTGTTGCATTATTTAAGGACTCTGCTATGGTACTTAACGACTTTGCTGCATTATTTAAGGACTTTGCTGCATTATTTAAGGACTTTGATGCATTATTTAAGAACTTTGTTGCATTATTTAAGGACTCTGCTGCATTATTTAAGGAGTTTGTTGCATTATGTAAGGACTCTGCTGCATTATTTAAGGACTTTGCTGCATTATTTAAGGACTCTGCTGCATAATTTAAGGACTTTATTGCATTATATAAGGATCCTGCTGCATTATTTAAGGATCCTGCTGAAGCATTTGAGGACTCAGCTGCATTATTTAAGGACTCTGCTGCATTATTTAAGGAGTTTGTTGCATTATGTAAGGACTCTGCTGCATTATTTAAGGACTTTGCTGCATTATTTAAGGACTCTGCTGCATAATTTAAGGACTTTATTGCATTATATAAGGATCCTGCTGCATTATTTAAGGATCCTGCTGAAGCATTTGAGGACTCAGCTGCATTATTTAAGGACTTTGCTGAATTATTTAACGACTCTGCTGCATTATCTAAGGACTCTGCTGCTTTATTTAAGGACTTTCCTGCATTATTTAAGGAGTCTTCTGCATTATTTAATGACTCTGCTGAAGCATTTGAGGACTCAGCAGCATTATTTAAGGACTCTGCTGCATTATTTAAGGACTTTGCTGCATTATTTAATGACTCTGCTGAAGCATTTGAGGACTCAGCTGCATTATTTAAGGACTCTGCTGCATTATTTAAGGAATTTGCTGCATTATTTAAGGACTCTGCTGCGGTATTTAAGGACTCTGCTGCATTATTTAAGGACTTTGATGCATTATTTAAGGACGCTGCTGCAGAATTTAAGGAATCTGCTGCATTATTTAAGGACTTTGTTGCATTATTTAAGGTCTCTGCTGCATTATTTAAGGACTCTGCTGTGGTATTTAAGGACTCTGCTGCATTATTTAAGGAATTTGTTGCATTATTTAAGGACGCTGCTGCATTATTTAAGGAATTTGTTGCATTATTTAAGGACTTTGCTGCATTAATTAAGGACTTTGCTGCATTACTTAAGGACTCTGCTGCATTATTTAATTACTTGCTGCATTATTTAAGGACTCTGCTGCTGTGTTTAAGAACTCTGCTGCATTATTTAAGGACTTTGCTGCATTATTTTAGGACTCTGCTGCATTATTTAAGGACTTTGCTGTATTATTTAAGGACTCTACTGCATTATTTAAGGACTTTGTTGCATTATTTAAGGACTCTGCTGCATTATTTAAGGACTTTGCTGTATTATTTAAGGACTCTGCTGCATTATTTAAGGACTTTTTTGCATTATTTAAGGACTCTGCTGCATTATTTAAGGACTTTGCTGCATTATTTAAGGACTCTGTTGCATTATTTAAGGACTTTATTGCATTATTTAATGACTCTGCTGCATTATTTAAGGAATTTGCTGCATTATTTAAGGACTCTGCTGCATTATTTAAGGACTTTGCTGCATTATTTAATGACTCTGCTGCATTATATAAGGACTTTGTTGTATTATTTAAGGACTTTGCTGCATTATTTAAGGACTCTGCTGCGGTATTTAAGGACTCTGCTGCATTATTTAAGGACTTTGTTGCATTATTTAAGGACTCTGCTGCATTATTTAAGGACTTTGCTGCATTATTTAAGGACTATGCTGTGGTACTTAAGGACTCTGCTGTATTATTTAAGGACTTTGCTGCATTATTTAAGGACTCTGCTGCATTATTTAATGACTTTGTTGCATTATGTAAGGACTCTGCTGCATTATTTAAGGACTATGTTGCATTATGTTAGAAGTCTGCTGCATTATTTAAGGACTTTGCTGCATTATTTAAGGACTCTGCTGCATTATTTAAGGACTTTATTGCATTATTTAAGGACTCTGCTGCATTATTTAATGACTCTGCTGAAGCATTTGAGGACTCAGCTGCATTATTTAAGGTCTCTGCTGTATTATTTAAGGACTCTGCTGCATTATTTAATGACTCTGCTGCGGTATTTAAGGACTCTGCTGCATTATTTAAGGACTTTGCTGCATTATTTAAGGACTGCTGCGTTATTTAAGGACTCTGCTGCATTATTTAAGACTTTGCTGCATTATTTAAGGACTCTGCTGCAGTGTTTAATGACTCTGCTGAAGCAATTGGGGACTCAGATGCATTGTTTAAGGACTCTGCTGCATTATGTAAGGACTTTGCTGCTTTATTTAAGGACTTTGCTGCATTATTTAAGGACTTTGTTGCATTATTTAAGGACTCTGCTGCATTATTTAAGGACTTTGTTGCATTATTTAAGGACTCTGCCGCATTATTTAAGGAGTATGCTTTGGTATTTAAGGACTCTGCTGCATTATTTAAGGACTTTGCTGCATTATTTAAGGACTCTGCTGCATTATTTAATTACTTTGCTGCATTATTTAACGACTCTGCTGCGTTATTTAAGGACTCTGCTGCATTATTTAAGAACTTTGCTGCATTATTTAAGGACTCTTCTGCATTATTTAATGACTCTGCTGAAGTATTTGAGGACTCAGCTGCATTATTTAAGGACTCTGCTGCGGTATTTAAGGACTCTGCTGCATTATTTAAGGACTTTGATGCATTATTTAAGGACTCTGCTGCATTATTTAAGGAATTTGTTGCATTATTTAAGGACTCTGCTGCATTATTTAAGGACTTTGCTGCATTATTTAATAACTTTGTTGCATTATATAAGTACTCTGCTGCATTATTTAAGGACTTTGTTGCATTATGTAAGGAGTCTGCTGCATTATTTAAGGACTTTGCTGCATTATTTAACGACGCTGCTGAAGCATTTGAGGACTCAGCTGCATTATTTAAGGACTCTGCTGCATTATTTAAGGAATTTGCTGCATTATTTAAGGACTCTGCTGCGGTATTTAAGGACTCTGCTGCATTATTTAAGGACTTTGTTGCATTATGTAAGGAGTCTGCTGCATTATTTAAGGACTTTGCTGCATTATTTAATGAATCTGCTGAAGCATTTGAGGATTCAACTGCATTATTTAAGGTCTCTGCTGCATTATTTAAGGACTCTGCTGAAGCATTTGAGGACTCAGCTGCATGATTTAAGGACTTTGCTGCATTATTTAAGGACTCTGCTGCATTATTTAAGGAATTTGTTGCATTATTTAAGGACTCTGCTGCATTATTTAAGGACTTTGCTGCATTATTTAATAACTTTGTTGCATTACATAAGTACTCTGCTGCATTATTTAAGGACTTTGTTGCATTATGTAAGGAGTCTGCTGCATTATTTAAGGACTTTGCTGCATTATTTAACGACTCTGCTGAAGCATTTGAGGACTCAGCTGCATTATTTAAGGACTCTGCTGCATTATTTAAGGAATTTGCTGCATTATTTAAGGACTCTGCTGCGGTATTTAAGGACTCTGCTGCATTATTTAAGGACTTTGTTGCATTATTTAAGGTCTCTGCTGCAGTATTTAATGACTCTGCTGAAGCATTTGGGCACTCAGATGCATTATTTAAGGACTCTGCTGCATTATGTAAGGGCTTTGCTGCTTTATTTAAGGACTCTTTTGCATTATTTAAGGACTTTGTTGCATTATTTAAGGACTCTGCTGCATTATTTAAGGAGTTTGTTGCATTATGTAAGGACTCTGCTGCATTATTTAAGGACTTTGCTGCATTATTTAAGGACTCTGCTGCATAATTTAAGGACTTTATTGCATTATTTAAGGATCCTGCTGCATTATTTAAGGATCCTGCTGAAGCATTTGAGGACTCAGCTGCATTATTTAAGGACTTTGCTGCATTATTTAACGACTCTGCTGCATTATCTAAGGACTCTGCTGCTTTATTTAAGGACTTTCCTGCATTATTTAAGGAGTCTTCTGCATTATTTAATGACTCTGCTGAAGCATTTGAGGACTCAGCTGCATTATTTAAGGACTCTGCTGCATTATTTAAGGACTTTGCTGCATTATTTAATGACTCTGCTGAAGCATTTGAGGACTCAGCTGCATTATTTAAGGACTCTGCTGCATTATTTAAGGAATTTGCTGCATTATTTAAGGACTCTGCTGCGGTATTTAAGGACTCTGCTGCATTATTTAAGGACTTTGATGCATTATTTAAGGACGCTGCTGCAGAATTTAAGGAATCTGCTGCATTATTTAAGGACTTTGTTGCATTATTTAAGGACTCTGCTGTGGTATTTAAGGACTCTGCTGCATTATTTAAGGAATTTGTTGCATTATTTAAGGACGCTGCTGCATTATTTAAGGACTTTGTTGCATTATTTAAGGACTCTGCTGCAGTATTTAATGACTCTGCTGAAGCATTTGGGGACTCAGATGCATTATTTAAGGACTCTGCTGCATTATGTAAGGGCTTTGCTGCTTTATTTAAGGACTCTTTTGCATTATTTAAGGACTTTGTTGCATTATTTAAGGACTCTGCTGCATTATTTAAGGACTTTGTTGCATTATTTAAGGACGCTGCTGCAGAATTTAAGGAATCTGCTGCATTATTTAAGGACTTTGTTGCATTATTTAAGGTCTCTGTTGCATTATTTAAGGACTCTGCTATGGTACTTAACGACTTTGCTGCATTATTTAAGGACTTTGCTGCATTATTTAAGGACTTTGATGCATTATTTAAGAACTTTGTTGCATTATTTAAGGACTCTGCTGCATTATTTAAGGAGTTTGTTGCATTATTTAAGGACTTTGATGCATTATTTAAGAACTTTGTTGCATTATTTAAGGACTTTGATGCATTATTTAAGAACTTTGTTGCATTATTTAAGGACTCTGCTGCATTATTTAAGGAGTTTGTTGCATTATGTAAGGACTCTGCTGAATTATTTAAGGACTTTGCTGCATTATTTAAGGACTCTGCTGCATAATTTAAGGACTTTATTGCATTATATAAGGATCCTGCTGCATTATTTAAGGATCCTGCTGAAGCATTTGAGGACTCAGCTGCATTATTTAAGGACTTTGCTGCATTATTTAACGACTCTGCTGCATTATCTAAGGACTCTGCTGCTTTATTTAAGGACTTTCCTGCATTATTTAAGGAGTCTTCTGCATTATTTAATGACTCTGCTGAAGCATTTGAGGACTCAGCAGCATTATTTAAGGACTCTGCTGCATTATTTAAGGACTTTGCTGCATTATTTAATGACTCTGCTGAAGCATTTGAGGACTCAGCTGCATTATTTAAGGACTCTGCTGCATTATTTAAGGAATTTGCTGCATTATTTAAGGACTCTGCTGCGGTATTTAAGGACTCTGCTGCATTATTTAAGGACTTTGATGCATTATTTAAGGACGCTGCTGCAGAATTTAAGGAATCTGCTGCATTATTTAAGGACTTTGTTGCATTATTTAAGGTCTCTGCTGCATTATTTAAGGACTCTGCTGTGGTATTTAAGGACTCTGCTGCATTATTTAAGGAATTTGTTGCATTATTTAAGGACGCTGCTGCATTATTTAAGGACTTTGTTGCATTATTTAAGGACTCTGCTGCAGTATTTAATGACTCTGCTGAAGCATTTGGGGACTCAGATGCATTATTTAAGGACTCTGCTGCATTATGTAAGGGCTTTGCTGCTTTATTTAAGGACTCTTTTGCATTATTTAAGGACTTTGTTGCATTATTTAAGGACTCTGCTGCATTATTTAAGGACTTTGTTGCATTATTTAAGGACGCTGCTGCAGAATTTAAGGAATCTGCTGCATTATTTAAGGACTTTGTTGCATTATTTAAGGTCTCTGTTGCATTATTTAAGGACTCTGCTATGGTACTTAACGACTTTGCTGCATTATTTAAGGACTTTGCTGCATTATTTAAGGACTTTGATGCATTATTTAAGAACTTTGTTGCATTATTTAAGGACTCTGCTGCATTATTTAAGGAGTTTGTTGCATTATTTAAGGACTTTGATGCATTATTTAAGAACTTTGTTGCATTATTTAAGGACTTTGATGCATTATTTAAGAACTTTGTTGCATTATTTAAGGACTCTGCTGCATTATTTAAGGAGTTTGTTGCATTATGTAAGGACTCTGCTGAATTATTTAAGGACTTTGCTGCATTATTTAAGGACTCTGCTGCATAATTTAAGGACTTTATTGCATTATATAAGGATCCTGCTGCATTATTTAAGGATCCTGCTGAAGCATTTGAGGACTCAGCTGCATTATTTAAGGACTTTGCTGCATTATTTAACGACTCTGCTGCATTATCTAAGGACTCTGCTGCTTTATTTAAGGACTTTCCTGCATTATTTAAGGAGTCTTCTGCATTATTTAATGACTCTGCTGAAGCATTTGAGGACTCAGCAGCATTATTTAAGGACTCTGCTGCATTATTTAAGGACTTTGCTGCATTATTTAATGACTCTGCTGAAGCATTTGAGGACTCAGCTGCATTATTTAAGGACTCTGCTGCATTATTTAAGGAATTTGCTGCATTATTTAAGGACTCTGCTGCGGTATTTAAGGACTCTGCTGCATTATTTAAGGACTTTGATGCATTATTTAAGGACGCTGCTGCAGAATTTAAGGAATCTGCTGCATTATTTAAGGACTTTGTTGCATTATTTAAGGTCTCTGCTGCATTATTTAAGGACTCTGCTGTGGTATTTAAGGACTCTGCTGCATTATTTAAGGAATTTTTTGCATTATTTAAGGACGCTGCTGCATTATTTAAGGAATTTGTTGCATTATTTAAGGACTTTGCTGCATTAATTAAGGACTTTGCTGCATTACTTAAGGACTCTGCTGCATTATTTAATTACTTGCTGCATTATTTAAGGACTCTGCTGCTGTGTTTAAGAACTCTGCTGCATTATTTAAGGACTTTGCTGCATTATTTTAGGACTCTGCTGCATTATTTAAGGACTTTGCTGTATTATTTAAGGACTCTACTGCATTATTTAAGGACTTTGTTGCATTATTTAAGGACTCTGCTGCATTATTTAAGGACTTTGCTGTATTATTTAAGGACTCTGCTGCATTATTTAAGGACTTTTTTGCATTATTTAAGGACTCTGCTGCATTATTTAAGGACTTTGCTGCATTATTTAAGGACTTTGCTGCATTATTTAAGGACTCTGTTGCATTATTTATGGACTTTATTGCATTATTTAAGGACTCTGCTGCGGTATTTAAGGACTCTGCTGCATTATTTAAGGACTTTGTTGCATTATTTAAGGTCTCTGCTGCAGTATTTAATGACTCTGCTGAAGCATTTGGGCACTCAGATGCATTATTTAAGGACTCTGCTGCATTATGTAAGGGCTTTGCTGCTTTATTTAAGGACTCTTTTGCATTATTTAAGGACTTTGTTGCATTATTTAAGGACTCTGCTGCATTATTTAAGGAGTTTGTTGCATTATGTAAGGACTCTGCTGCATTATTTAAGGACTTTGCTGCATTATTTAAGGACTCTGCTGCATAATTTAAGGACTTTATTGCATTATTTAAGGATCCTGCTGCATTATTTAAGGATCCTGCTGAAGCATTTGAGGACTCAGCTGCATTATTTAAGGACTTTGCTGCATTATTTAACGACTCTGCTGCATTATCTAAGGACTCTGCTGCTTTATTTAAGGACTTTCCTGCATTATTTAAGGAGTCTTCTGCATTATTTAATGACTCTGCTGAAGCATTTGAGGACTCAGCTGCATTATTTAAGGACTCTGCTGCATTATTTAAGGACTTTGCTGCATTATTTAATGACTCTGCTGAAGCATTTGAGGACTCAGCTGCATTATTTAAGGACTCTGCTGCATTATTTAAGGAATTTGCTGCATTATTTAAGGACTCTGCTGCGGTATTTAAGGACTCTGCTGCATTATTTAAGGACTTTGATGCATTATTTAAGGACGCTGCTGCAGAATTTAAGGAATCTGCTGCATTATTTAAGGACTTTGTTGCATTATTTAAGGTCTCTGCTGCATTATTTAAGGACTCTGCTGTGGTATTTAAGGACTCTGCTGCATTATTTAAGGAATTTGTTGCATTATTTAAGGACGCTGCTGCATTATTTAAGGACTTTGTTGCATTATTTAAGGACTCTGCTGCAGTATTTAATGACTCTGCTGAAGCATTTGGGGACTCAGATGCATTATTTAAGGACTCTGCTGCATTATGTAAGGGCTTTGCTGCTTTATTTAAGGACTCTTTTGCATTATTTAAGGACTTTGTTGCATTATTTAAGGACTCTGCTGCATTATTTAAGGACTTTGTTGCATTATTTAAGGACTTTGCTGCATTATTTAACGACTCTGCTGCATTATCTAAGGACTCTGCTGCTTTATTTAAGGACTTTCCTGCATTATTTAAGGAGTCTTCTGCATTATTTAATGACTCTGCTGAAGCATTTGAGGACTCAGCTGCATTATTTAAGGACTCTGCTGCATTATTTAAGGACTTTGCTGCATTATTTAATGACTCTGCTGAAGCATTTGAGGACTCAGCTGCATTATTTAAGGACTCTGCTGCATTATTTAAGGAATTTGCTGCATTATTTAAGGACTCTGCTGCGGTATTTAAGGACTCTGCTGCATTATTTAAGGACTTTGATGCATTATTTAAGGACGCTGCTGCAGAATTTAAGGAATCTGCTGCATTATTTAAGGACTTTGTTGCATTATTTAAGGACTCTGCTGTGGTATTTAAGGACTCTGCTGCATTATTTAAGGAATTTGTTGCATTATTTAAGGACGCTGCTGCATTATTTAAGGACTTTGTTGCATTATTTAAGGACTCTGCTGCAGTATTTAATGACTCTGCTGAAGCATTTGGGGACTCAGATGCATTATTTAAGGACTCTGCTGCATTATGTAAGGGCTTTGCTGCTTTATTTAAGGACTCTTTTGCATTATTTAAGGACTTTGTTGCATTATTTAAGGACTCTGCTGCATTATTTAAGGACTTTGTTGCATTATTTAAGGACGCTGCTGCAGAATTTAAGGAATCTGCTGCATTATTTAAGGACTTTGTTGCATTATTTAAGGTCTCTGTTGCATTATTTAAGGACTCTGCTATGGTACTTAACGACTTTGCTGCATTATTTAAGGACTTTGCTGCATTATTTAAGGACTTTGATGCATTATTTAAGAACTTTGTTGCATTATTTAAGGACTCTGCTGCATTATTTAAGGAGTTTGTTGCATTATTTAAGGACTTTGATGCATTATTTAAGAACTTTGTTGCATTATTTAAGGACTTTGATGCATTATTTAAGAACTTTGTTGCATTATTTAAGGACTCTGCTGCATTATTTAAGGAGTTTGTTGCATTATGTAAGGACTCTGCTGAATTATTTAAGGACTTTGCTGCATTATTTAAGGACTCTGCTGCATAATTTAAGGACTTTATTGCATTATATAAGGATCCTGCTGCATTATTTAAGGATCCTGCTGAAGCATTTGAGGACTCAGCTGCATTATTTAAGGACTTTGCTGCATTATTTAACGACTCTGCTGCATTATCTAAGGACTCTGCTGCTTTATTTAAGGACTTTCCTGCATTATTTAAGGAGTCTTCTGCATTATTTAATGACTCTGCTGAAGCATTTGAGGACTCAGCAGCATTATTTAAGGACTCTGCTGCATTATTTAAGGACTTTGCTGCATTATTTAATGACTCTGCTGAAGCATTTGAGGACTCAGCTGCATTATTTAAGGACTCTGCTGCATTATTTAAGGAATTTGCTGCATTATTTAAGGACTCTGCTGCGGTATTTAAGGACTCTGCTGCATTATTTAAGGACTTTGATGCATTATTTAAGGACGCTGCTGCAGAATTTAAGGAATCTGCTGCATTATTTAAGGACTTTGTTGCATTATTTAAGGTCTCTGCTGCATTATTTAAGGACTCTGCTGTGGTATTTAAGGACTCTGCTGCATTATTTAAGGAATTTGTTGCATTATTTAAGGACGCTGCTGCATTATTTAAGGACTTTGTTGCATTATTTAAGGACTCTGCTGCAGTATTTAATGACTCTGCTGAAGCATTTGGGGACTCAGATGCATTATTTAAGGACTCTGCTGCATTATGTAAGGGCTTTGCTGCTTTATTTAAGGACTCTTTTGCATTATTTAAGGACTTTGTTGCATTATTTAAGGACTCTGCTGCATTATTTAAGGACTTTGTTGCATTATTTAAGGACGCTGCTGCAGAATTTAAGGAATCTGCTGCATTATTTAAGGACTTTGTTGCATTATTTAAGGTCTCTGTTGCATTATTTAAGGACTCTGCTATGGTACTTAACGACTTTGCTGCATTATTTAAGGACTTTGCTGCATTATTTAAGGACTTTGATGCATTATTTAAGAACTTTGTTGCATTATTTAAGGACTCTGCTGCATTATTTAAGGAGTTTGTTGCATTATTTAAGGACTTTGATGCATTATTTAAGAACTTTGTTGCATTATTTAAGGACTTTGATGCATTATTTAAGAACTTTGTTGCATTATTTAAGGACTCTGCTGCATTATTTAAGGAGTTTGTTGCATTATGTAAGGACTCTGCTGAATTATTTAAGGACTTTGCTGCATTATTTAAGGACTCTGCTGCATAATTTAAGGACTTTATTGCATTATATAAGGATCCTGCTGCATTATTTAAGGATCCTGCTGAAGCATTTGAGGACTCAGCTGCATTATTTAAGGACTTTGCTGCATTATTTAACGACTCTGCTGCATTATCTAAGGACTCTGCTGCTTTATTTAAGGACTTTCCTGCATTATTTAAGGAGTCTTCTGCATTATTTAATGACTCTGCTGAAGCATTTGAGGACTCAGCAGCATTATTTAAGGACTCTGCTGCATTATTTAAGGACTTTGCTGCATTATTTAATGACTCTGCTGAAGCATTTGAGGACTCAGCTGCATTATTTAAGGACTCTGCTGCATTATTTAAGGAATTTGCTGCATTATTTAAGGACTCTGCTGCGGTATTTAAGGACTCTGCTGCATTATTTAAGGACTTTGATGCATTATTTAAGGACGCTGCTGCAGAATTTAAGGAATCTGCTGCATTATTTAAGGACTTTGTTGCATTATTTAAGGTCTCTGCTGCATTATTTAAGGACTCTGCTGTGGTATTTAAGGACTCTGCTGCATTATTTAAGGAATTTTTTGCATTATTTAAGGACGCTGCTGCATTATTTAAGGAATTTGTTGCATTATTTAAGGACTTTGCTGCATTAATTAAGGACTTTGCTGCATTACTTAAGGACTCTGCTGCATTATTTAATTACTTGCTGCATTATTTAAGGACTCTGCTGCTGTGTTTAAGAACTCTGCTGCATTATTTAAGGACTTTGCTGCATTATTTTAGGACTCTGCTGCATTATTTAAGGACTTTGCTGTATTATTTAAGGACTCTACTGCATTATTTAAGGACTTTGTTGCATTATTTAAGGACTCTGCTGCATTATTTAAGGACTTTGCTGTATTATTTAAGGACTCTGCTGCATTATTTAAGGACTTTTTTGCATTATTTAAGGACTCTGCTGCATTATTTAAGGACTTTGCTGCATTATTTAAGGACTTTGCTGCATTATTTAAGGACTCTGTTGCATTATTTATGGACTTTATTGCATTATTTAAGGACTCTGCTGCGGTATTTAAGGACTCTGCTGCATTATTTAAGGACTTTGTTGCATTATTTAAGGTCTCTGCTGCAGTATTTAATGACTCTGCTGAAGCATTTGGGCACTCAGATGCATTATTTAAGGACTCTGCTGCATTATGTAAGGGCTTTGCTGCTTTATTTAAGGACTCTTTTGCATTATTTAAGGACTTTGTTGCATTATTTAAGGACTCTGCTGCATTATTTAAGGAGTTTGTTGCATTATGTAAGGACTCTGCTGCATTATTTAAGGACTTTGCTGCATTATTTAAGGACTCTGCTGCATAATTTAAGGACTTTATTGCATTATTTAAGGATCCTGCTGCATTATTTAAGGATCCTGCTGAAGCATTTGAGGACTCAGCTGCATTATTTAAGGACTTTGCTGCATTATTTAACGACTCTGCTGCATTATCTAAGGACTCTGCTGCTTTATTTAAGGACTTTCCTGCATTATTTAAGGAGTCTTCTGCATTATTTAATGACTCTGCTGAAGCATTTGAGGACTCAGCTGCATTATTTAAGGACTCTGCTGCATTATTTAAGGACTTTGCTGCATTATTTAATGACTCTGCTGAAGCATTTGAGGACTCAGCTGCATTATTTAAGGACTCTGCTGCATTATTTAAGGAATTTGCTGCATTATTTAAGGACTCTGCTGCGGTATTTAAGGACTCTGCTGCATTATTTAAGGACTTTGATGCATTATTTAAGGACGCTGCTGCAGAATTTAAGGAATCTGCTGCATTATTTAAGGACTTTGTTGCATTATTTAAGGTCTCTGCTGCATTATTTAAGGACTCTGCTGTGGTATTTAAGGACTCTGCTGCATTATTTAAGGAATTTGTTGCATTATTTAAGGACGCTGCTGCATTATTTAAGGACTTTGTTGCATTATTTAAGGACTCTGCTGCAGTATTTAATGACTCTGCTGAAGCATTTGGGGACTCAGATGCATTATTTAAGGACTCTGCTGCATTATGTAAGGGCTTTGCTGCTTTATTTAAGGACTCTTTTGCATTATTTAAGGACTTTGTTGCATTATTTAAGGACTCTGCTGCATTATTTAAGGACTTTGTTGCATTATTTAAGGACGCTGCTGCAGAATTTAAGGAATCTGCTGCATTATTTAAGGACTTTGTTGCATTATTTAAGGTCTCTGTTGCATTATTTAAGGACTCTGCTATGGTACTTAACGACTTTGCTGCATTATTTAAGGACTTTGCTGCATTATTTAAGGACTTTGATGCATTATTTAAGAACTTTGTTGCATTATTTAAGGACTCTGCTGCATTATTTAAGGAGTTTGTTGCATTATTTAAGGACTTTGATGCATTATTTAAGAACTTTGTTGCATTATTTAAGGACTTTGATGCATTATTTAAGAACTTTGTTGCATTATTTAAGGACTCTGCTGCATTATTTAAGGAGTTTGTTGCATTATGTAAGGACTCTGCTGAATTATTTAAGGACTTTGCTGCATTATTTAAGGACTCTGCTGCATAATTTAAGGACTTTATTGCATTATATAAGGATCCTGCTGCATTATTTAAGGATCCTGCTGAAGCATTTGAGGACTCAGCTGCATTATTTAAGGACTTTGCTGCATTATTTAACGACTCTGCTGCATTATCTAAGGACTCTGCTGCTTTATTTAAGGACTTTCCTGCATTATTTAAGGAGTCTTCTGCATTATTTAATGACTCTGCTGAAGCATTTGAGGACTCAGCAGCATTATTTAAGGACTCTGCTGCATTATTTAAGGACTTTGCTGCATTATTTAATGACTCTGCTGAAGCATTTGAGGACTCAGCTGCATTATTTAAGGACTCTGCTGCATTATTTAAGGAATTTGCTGCATTATTTAAGGACTCTGCTGCGGTATTTAAGGACTCTGCTGCATTATTTAAGGACTTTGATGCATTATTTAAGGACGCTGCTGCAGAATTTAAGGAATCTGCTGCATTATTTAAGGACTTTGTTGCATTATTTAAGGTCTCTGCTGCATTATTTAAGGACTCTGCTGTGGTATTTAAGGACTCTGCTGCATTATTTAAGGAATTTGTTGCATTATTTAAGGACGCTGCTGCATTATTTAAGGACTTTGTTGCATTATTTAAGGACTCTGCTGCAGTATTTAATGACTCTGCTGAAGCATTTGGGGACTCAGATGCATTATTTAAGGACTCTGCTGCATTATGTAAGGGCTTTGCTGCTTTATTTAAGGACTCTTTTGCATTATTTAAGGACTTTGTTGCATTATTTAAGGACTCTGCTGCATTATTTAAGGACTTTGTTGCATTATTTAAGGACGCTGCTGCAGAATTTAAGGAATCTGCTGCATTATTTAAGGACTTTGTTGCATTATTTAAGGTCTCTGTTGCATTATTTAAGGACTCTGCTATGGTACTTAACGACTTTGCTGCATTATTTAAGGACTTTGCTGCATTATTTAAGGACTTTGATGCATTATTTAAGAACTTTGTTGCATTATTTAAGGACTCTGCTGCATTATTTAAGGAGTTTGTTGCATTATTTAAGGACTTTGATGCATTATTTAAGAACTTTGTTGCATTATTTAAGGACTTTGATGCATTATTTAAGAACTTTGTTGCATTATTTAAGGACTCTGCTGCATTATTTAAGGAGTTTGTTGCATTATGTAAGGACTCTGCTGAATTATTTAAGGACTTTGCTGCATTATTTAAGGACTCTGCTGCATAATTTAAGGACTTTATTGCATTATATAAGGATCCTGCTGCATTATTTAAGGATCCTGCTGAAGCATTTGAGGACTCAGCTGCATTATTTAAGGACTTTGCTGCATTATTTAACGACTCTGCTGCATTATCTAAGGACTCTGCTGCTTTATTTAAGGACTTTCCTGCATTATTTAAGGAGTCTTCTGCATTATTTAATGACTCTGCTGAAGCATTTGAGGACTCAGCAGCATTATTTAAGGACTCTGCTGCATTATTTAAGGACTTTGCTGCATTATTTAATGACTCTGCTGAAGCATTTGAGGACTCAGCTGCATTATTTAAGGACTCTGCTGCATTATTTAAGGAATTTGCTGCATTATTTAAGGACTCTGCTGCGGTATTTAAGGACTCTGCTGCATTATTTAAGGACTTTGATGCATTATTTAAGGACGCTGCTGCAGAATTTAAGGAATCTGCTGCATTATTTAAGGACTTTGTTGCATTATTTAAGGTCTCTGCTGCATTATTTAAGGACTCTGCTGTGGTATTTAAGGACTCTGCTGCATTATTTAAGGAATTTTTTGCATTATTTAAGGACGCTGCTGCATTATTTAAGGAATTTGTTGCATTATTTAAGGACTTTGCTGCATTAATTAAGGACTTTGCTGCATTACTTAAGGACTCTGCTGCATTATTTAATTACTTGCTGCATTATTTAAGGACTCTGCTGCTGTGTTTAAGAACTCTGCTGCATTATTTAAGGACTTTGCTGCATTATTTTAGGACTCTGCTGCATTATTTAAGGACTTTGCTGTATTATTTAAGGACTCTACTGCATTATTTAAGGACTTTGTTGCATTATTTAAGGACTCTGCTGCATTATTTAAGGACTTTGCTGTATTATTTAAGGACTCTGCTGCATTATTTAAGGACTTTTTTGCATTATTTAAGGACTCTGCTGCATTATTTAAGGACTTTGCTGCATTATTTAAGGACTCTGTTGCATTATTTATGGACTTTATTGCATTATTTAATGACTCTGCTGCATTATTTAAGGAATTTGCTGCATTATTTAAGGACTCTGCTGCATTATTTAAGGACTTTGCTGCATTATTTAATGACTCTGCTGCATTATATAAGGACTTTGTTGTATTATTTAAGGACTTTGCTGCATTATTTAAGGACTCTGCTGCGGTATTTAAGGACTCTGCTGCATTATTTAAGGACTTTGTTGCATTATTTAAGGACTCTGCTGCATTATTTAAGGACTTTGCTGCATTATTTAAGGACTATGCTGTGGTACTTAAGGACTCTGCTGTATTATTTAAGGACTTTGCTGCATTATTTAAGGACTCTGCTGCATTATTTAATGACTTTGTTGCATTATGTAAGGACTCTGCTGCATTATTTAAGGACTATGTTGCATTATGTTAGAAGTCTGCTGCATTATTTAAGGACTTTGCTGCATTATTTAAGGACTCTGCTGCATTATTTAAGGACTTTATTGCATTATTTAAGGACTCTGCTGCATTATTTAATGACTCTGCTGAAGCATTTGAGGACTCAGCTGCATTATTTAAGGTCTCTGCTGTATTATTTAAGGACTCTGCTGCATTATTTAATGACTCTGCTGCGGTATTTAAGGACTCTGCTGCATTATTTAAGGACTTTGCTGCATTATTTAAGGACTGCTGCGTTATTTAAGGACTCTGCTGCATTATTTAAGACTTTGCTGCATTATTTAAGGACTCTGCTGCAGTGTTTAATGACTCTGCTGAAGCAATTGGGGACTCAGATGCATTGTTTAAGGACTCTGCTGCATTATGTAAGGACTTTGCTGCTTTATTTAAGGACTTTGCTGCATTATTTAAGGACTTTGTTGCATTATTTAAGGACTCTGCTGCATTATTTAAGGACTTTGTTGCATTATTTAAGGACTCTGCCGCATTATTTAAGGAGTATGCTTTGGTATTTAAGGACTCTGCTGCATTATTTAAGGACTTTGCTGCATTATTTAAGGACTCTGCTGCATTATTTAATTACTTTGCTGCATTATTTAACGACTCTGCTGCGTTATTTAAGGACTCTGCTGCATTATTTAAGAACTTTGCTGCATTATTTAAGGACTCTTCTGCATTATTTAATGACTCTGCTGAAGTATTTGAGGACTCAGCTGCATTATTTAAGGACTCTGCTGCGGTATTTAAGGACTCTGCTGCATTATTTAAGGACTTTGATGCATTATTTAAGGACTCTGCTGCATTATTTAAGGAATTTGTTGCATTATTTAAGGACTCTGCTGCATTATTTAATGACTCTGCTGCGGTATTTAAGGACTCTGCTGCATTATTTAAGGACTTTGATGCATTATTTAAGGACGCTGCTGCAGAATTTAAGGAATCTGCTGCATTATTTAAGGACTTTGTTGCATTATTTAAGGTCTCTGCTGCATTATTTAAGGACTCTGCTGTGGTGTTTAAGGACTCTGCTGCATTATTTAAGGAATTTGTTGCATTATTTAAGGACGCTGCTGCATTATTTAAGGACTTTGTTGCATTATTTAAGGACTCTGCTGCAGTATTTAATGACTCTGCTGAAGCATTTGGGGACTCAGATGCATTATTTAAGGACTCTGCTGCATTATGTAAGGGCTTTGCTGCTTTATTTAAGGACTCTTTTGCATTATTTAAGGACTTTGTTGCATTATTTAAGGACTCTGCTGCATTATTTAAGGACTTTGTTGCATTATTTAAGGACGCTGCTGCAGAATTTAAGGAATCTGCTGCATTATTTAAGGACTTTGTCGCATTATTTAAGGTCTCTGCTGCATTATTTAAGGACTCTGCTATGGTACTTAACGACTTTGCTGCATTATTTAAGGACTTTGCTGCATTATTTAAGGACTTTGATGCATTATTTAAGAACTTTGTTGCATTATTTAAGGACTCTGCTGCATTATTTAAGGAGTTTGTTGCATTATGTAAGGACTCTGCTGCATTATTTAAGGACTTTGCTGCATTATTTAAGGACTCTGCTGCATAATTTAAGGACTTTATTGCATTATTTAAGGATCCTGCTGCATTATTTAAGGATCCTGCTGAAGCATTTGAGGACTCAGCTGCATTATTTAAGGACTTTGCTGCATTATTTAACGACTCTGCTGCATTATCTAAGGACTCTGCTGCTTTATTTAAGGACTTTCCTGCATTATTTAAGGAGTCTTCTGCATTATTTAATGACTCTGCTGAAGCATTTGAGGACTCAGCTGCATTATTTAAGGACTCTGCTGCATTATTTAAGGACTTTGCTGCATTATTTAATGACTCTGCTGAAGCATTTGAGGACTCAGCTGCATTATTTAAGGACTCTGCTGCATTATTTAAGGAATTTGCTGCATTATTTAAGGACTCTGCTGCGGTATTTAAGGACGCTGCTGCAGAATTTAAGGAATCTGCTGCATTATTTAAGGACTTTGTTGCATTATTTAAGGTCTCTGCTGCATTATTTAAGGACTCTGCTGTGGTATTTAAGGACTCTGCTGCATTATTTAAGGAATTTGTTGCATTATTTAAGGACGCTGCTGCATTATTTAAGGAATTTGTTGCATTATTTAAGGACTTTGCTGCATTAATTAAGGACTTTGCTGCATTACTTAAGGACTCTGCTGCATTATTTAATTACTTGCTGCATTATTTAAGGACTCTGCTGCTGTGTTTAAGAACTCTGCTGCATTATTTAAGGACTTTGCTGCATTATTTTAGGACTCTGCTGCATTATTTAAGGACTTTGCTGTATTATTTAAGGACTCTACTGCATTATTTAAGGACTTTGTTGCATTATTTAAGGACTCTGCTGCATTATTTAAGGACTTTGTTGCATTATTTAAGGACTCTGCTGCATTATTTAAGGACTTTGCTGCATTATTTAAGGACTATGCTGTGGTACTTAAGGACTCTGCTGTATTATTTAAGGACTTTGCTGCATTATTTAAGGACTCTGCTGCATTATTTAATGACTTTGTTGCATTATATAAGGACTCTGCTGCATTATTTAAGGACTATGTTGCATTATGTTAGAAGTCTGCTGCATTATTTAAGGACTTTGCTGCATTATTTAAGGACTCTGCTGCATTATTTAAGGACTTTATTGCATTATTTAAGGACTCTGCTGCATTATTTAATGACTCTGCTGAAGCATTTGAGGACTCAGCTGCATTATTTAAGGTCTCTGCTGTATTATTTAAGGACTCTGCTGCATTATTTAATGACTCTGCTGCGGTATTTAAGGACTCTGCTGCATTATTTAAGGACTTTGCTGCATTATTTAAGGACTGCTGCGTTATTTAAGGACTCTGCTGGATTATTTAAGACTTTGCTGCATTATTTAAGGACTCTGCTGCAGTGTTTAATGACTCTGCTGAAGCAATTGGGGACTCAGATGCATTGTTTAAGGACTCTGCTGCATTATGTAAGGACTTTGCTGCTTTATTTAAGGACTTTGCTGCATTATTTAAGGACTTTGTTGCATTATTTAAGGACTCTGCTGCATTATTTAAGGACTTTGTTGCATTATTTAAGGACTCTGCCGCATTATTTAAGGACTATGCTTTGGTATTTAAGGACTCTGCTGCATTATTTAAGGACTTTGCTGCATTATTTAAGGACTCTGCTGCATTATTTAATTACTTTGCTGCATTATTTAAGGACTCTGCTGCGGTATTTAAGGACTCTGCTGCATTATTTAAGGACTTTGATGCATTATTTAAGGACACTGCTGCAGAATGTAAGGAATCTGCTTCATTATTTAAGGACTTTGTTGCCTTATTTAAGGTCTCTGCTGCATTATTTAAGGACTCTGCTATGGTACTTAAGGACTTTGCTGCATTATTTAAGGACTCTGCTGCATTATTTAAGAACTTTGTTGCATTATTTAAGGACTCTGCTGCATTATTTAAGGACTTTGTTGCATTATTTAAGGTCTCTGCTGCATTATTTAAGGACTCTGCTGTGGTATTTAAGGAATCTGCTGCATTATTTAAGGAATTTGTTGCATTATTTAAGGACGCTGCTGCATTATTTAAGGAATTTGTTGCATTATTTAAGGACTTTGCTGCATTAATTAAGGACTTTGCTGCATTACTTAAGGACTCTGCTGCATTATTTAATTACTTGCTGCATTATTTAAGGACTCTGCTGCTGTGTTTAAGAACTCTGCTGCATTATTTAAGGACTTTGCTGCATTATTTTAGGACTCTGCTGCATTATTTAAGGACTCTGCCGCATTATTTAAGGACTATGCTTTGGTATTTTAGGACTCTGCTGCATTATTTAAGGACTTTGCTGCATTATTTAAGGACTCTGCTGCATTATTTAATTACTTTGCTGCATTATTTAAGGACTCTGCTGCGGTATTTAAGGACTCTGCTGCATTATTTAAGGACACTGCTGCATAATTTAAGGAATCTGCTTCATTATTTAAGGACTTTGTTGCATTATTTAAGGTCTCTGCTGCATTATTTAAGGACTCTGCTATGGTACTTAAGGACTTTGCTGCATTATTTAAGGACTCTGCTGCATTATTTAAGAACTTTGTTGCATTATTTAAGGACTCTGCTGCATTATTTAAGGACTTTGTTGCATTATGTAAGGACTCTGCTGCATTATTTAAGGACTTTGTTGCATTATTTAAGGACTCTGCTGCATTATTTAAGGACTTTGCTGCATTATTTAAGGACTATGCTGTGGTACTTAAGGACTCTGCTGTATTATTTAAGGACTTTGCTGCATTATTTAAGGACTCTGCTGCATTATTTAATGACTTTGTTGCATTATATAAGGACTCTGCTGCATTATTTAAGGACTATGTTGCATTATGTTAGAAGTCTGCTGCATTATTTAAGGACTTTGCTGCATTATTTAAGGACTCTGCTGCATTATTTAAGGACTTTATTGCATTATTTAAGGACTCTGCTGCATTATTTAATGACTCTGCTGAAGCATTTGAGGACTCAGCTGCATTATTTAAGGTCTCTGCTGTATTATTTAAGGACTCTGCTGCATTATTTAATGACTCTGCTGCGGTATTTAAGGACTCTGCTGCATTATTTAAGGACTTTGCTGCATTATTTAAGGACTGCTGCGTTATTTAAGGACTCTGCTGCATTATTTAAGACTTTGCTGCATTATTTAAGGACTCTGCTGCAGTGTTTAATGACTCTGCTGAAGCAATTGGGGACTCAGATGCATTGTTTAAGGACTCTGCTGCATTATGTAAGGACTTTGCTGCTTTATTTAAGGACTTTGCTGCATTATTTAAGGACTTTGTTGCATTATTTAAGGACTCTGCTGCATTATTTAAGGACTTTGTTGCATTATTTAAGGACTCTGCCGCATTATTTAAGGACTATGCTTTGGTATTTAAGGACTCTGCTGCATTATTTAAGGACTTTGCTGCATTATTTAAGGACTCTGCTGCATTATTTAATTACTTTGCTGCATTATTTAAGGACTCTGCTGCGGTATTTAAGGACTCTGCTGCATTATTTAAGGACTTTGATGCATTATTTAAGGACACTGCTGCAGAATGTAAGGAATCTGCTTCATTATTTAAGGACTTTGTTGCCTTATTTAAGGTCTCTGCTGCATTATTTAAGGACTCTGCTATGGTACTTAAGGACTTTGCTGCATTATTTAAGGACTCTGCTGCATTATTTAAGAACTTTGTTGCATTATTTAAGGACTCTGCTGCATTATTTAAGGACTTTGTTGCATTATTTAAGGTCTCTGCTGCATTATTTAAGGACTCTGCTGTGGTATTTAAGGAATCTGCTGCATTATTTAAGGAATTTGTTGCATTATTTAAGGACGCTGCTGCATTATTTAAGGAATTTGTTGCATTATTTAAGGACTTTGCTGCATTAATTAAGGACTTTGCTGCATTACTTAAGGACTCTGCTGCATTATTTAATTACTTGCTGCATTATTTAAGGACTCTGCTGCTGTGTTTAAGAAATCTGCTGCATTATTTAAGGACTTTGCTGCATTATTTTAGGACTCTGCTGCATTATTTAAGGACTCTGCCGCATTATTTAAGGACTATGCTTTGGTATTTTAGGACTCTGCTGCATTATTTAAGGACTTTGCTGCATTATTTAAGGACTCTGCTGCATTATTTAATTACTTTGCTGCATTATTTAAGGACTCTGCTGCGGTATTTAAGGACTCTGCTGCATTATTTAAGGACACTGCTGCATAATTTAAGGAATCTGCTTCATTATTTAAGGACTTTGTTGCATTATTTAAGGTCTCTGCTGCATTATTTAAGGACTCTGCTATGGTACTTAAGGACTTTGCTGCATTATTTAAGGACTCTGCTGCATTATTTAAGAACTTTGTTGCATTATTTAAGGACTCTGCTGCATTATTTAAGGACTTTGTTGCATTATGTAAGGACTCTGCTGCATTATTTAAGGACTTTGCTGCATTATTTAAGGACTCTGCTGCATAATTTAAGGACTTTATTGCATTATTTTAGGATCCTGCTGCATTATTTAATGACTCTGCTGAAGCATTTGAGGACTCAGCTGCATTATTAAAGGTCTCTGCTGCATTATTTAAGGATCCTGCTGAAGCATTTGAGGACTCAGCTGCATTATTTAAGGACTTTGCTGCATTATTTAACGACTCTGCTGCGTTATTTAAGGACTCTGCTGCATTATTTAAGAACTTTGCTGCATTATTTAAGGACTCTTCTGCATTATTTAATGACTCTGCTGAAGTATTTGAGGACTCAGCTGCATTATTTAAGGACTCTGCTGCGGTATTTAAGGACTCTGCTGCATTATTTAAGGACTATGTTGCATTATGTTAGAAGTCTGCTGCATTATTTAAGGACTTTGCTGCATTATTTAAGGACTCTGCTGCATTATTTAAGGACTTTATTGCATTATTTAAGGACTCTGCTGCATTATTTAATGACTCTGCTGAAGCATTTGAGGACTCAGCTGCATTATTTAAGGTCTCTGCTGTATTATTTAAGGACTCTGCTGCATTATTTAATGACTCTGCTGCGGTATTTAAGGACTCTGCTGCATTATTTAAGGACTTTGCTGCATTATTTAAGGACTGCTGCGTTATTTAAGGACTCTGCTGCATTATTTAAGACTTTGCTGCATTATTTAAGGACTCTGCTGCAGTGTTTAATGACTCTGCTGAAGCAATTGGGGACTCAGATGCATTGTTTAAGGACTCTGCTGCATTATGTAAGGACTTTGCTGCTTTATTTAAGGACTTTGCTGCATTATTTAAGGACTTTGTTGCATTATTTAAGGACTCTGCTGCATTATTTAAGGACTTTGTTGCATTATTTAAGGACTCTGCCGCATTATTTTAGGAGTATGCTTTGGTATTTAAGGACTCTGCTGCATTATTTAAGGACTTTGCTGCATTATTTAAGGACTCTGCTGCATTATTTAATTACTTTGCTGCATTATTTAAGGACTCTGCTGCGGTATTTAAGGACTCTGCTGCATTATTTAAGGACTTTGATGCATTATTTAAGGACACTGCTGCAGAATTTAAGGAATCTGCTTCATTATTTAAGGACTTTGTTGCATTATTTAAGGTCTCTGCTGCATTATTTAAGGACTCTGCTATGGTACTTAAGGACTTTGCTGCATTATTTAAGGACTCTGCTGCATTATTTAAGAACTTTGTTGCATTATTTAAGGACTCTGCTGCATTATTTAAGGACTTTGTTGCATTATGTAAGGACTCTGCTGCATTATTTAAGGACTTTGCTGCATTATTTAAGGACTCTGCTGCATAATTTAAGGACTTTATTGCATTATTTTAGGATCCTGCTGCATTATTTAATGACTCTGCTGAAGCATTTGAGGACTCAGCTGCATTATTAAAGGTCTCTGCTGCATTATTTAAGGATCCTGCTGAAGCATTTGAGGACTCAGCTGCATTATTTAAGGACTTTGCTGCATTATTTACCGACTCTGCTGCGTTATTTAAGGACTCTGCTGCATTATTTAAGAACTTTGCTGCATTATTTAAGGACTCTTCTGCATTATTTAACGACTCTGCTGAAGCATTTGAGGACTCAGCTGCATTATTTAAGGACTCTGCTGCATTATTTAAGGAATTTGCTGCATTATTTAAGGACTCTGCTGCGGTATTTAAGGACTCTGCTGCATTATTTAAGGACTTTGTTGCATTATGTAAGGAGTCTGCTGCATTATTTAAGGACTTAGCTGCATTATTTAATGAATCTGCTGAAGCATTTGAGGACTCAACTGCATTATTTAAGGTCTCTGCTGCATTATTTAAGGACTCTGCTGAAGCATTTGAGGACTCAGCTGCATGATTTAAGGACTTTGCTGCATTATTTAAGGACTCTGCTGCATTATTTAAGGAATTTGTTGCATTATTTAAGGACTCTGCTGCATTATTTAAGGACTTTGCTGCATTATTTAATAACTTTGTTGCATTATATAAGTACTCTGCTGCATTATTTAAGGACTTTGTTGCATTATGTAAGGAGTCTGCTGCATTATTTAAGGACTTTGCTGCATTATTTAACGACTCTGCTGAAGCATTTGAGGACTCAGCTGCATTATTTAAGGACTGTGCTGCATTATTTAAGGAATTTGCTGCATTATTTAAGGACTCTGCTGCGGTATTTAAGGACTCTGCTGCATTATTTAAGGACTTTGTTGCATTATTTAAGGTCTCTGCTGTAGTATTTAATGACTCTGCTGAAGCATTTGGGCACTCAGATGCATTATATAAGGACTCTGCTGCATTATGTAAGGGCTTTGCTGCTTTATTTAAGGACTCTTTTGCATTATTTAAGGACTTTGTTGCATTATTTAAGGACTCTGCTGCATTATTTAAGGAGTTTGTTGCATTATGTAAGGACTCTGCTGCATTATTTAAGGACTTTGCTGCATTATTTAAGGACTCTGCTGCATAATTTAAGGACTTTATTGCATTATTTAAGGATCCTGCTGCATTATTTAAGGATCCTGCTGAAGCATTTGAGGACTCAGCTGCATTATTTAAGGACTTTGCTGCATTATTTAACGACTCTGCTGCATTATCTAAGGACTCTGCTGCTTTATTTAAGGACTTTCCTGCATTATTTAAGGAGTCTTCTGCATTATTTAATGACTCTGCTGAAGCATTTGAGGACTCAGCTGCATTATTTAAGGACTCTGCTGCATTATTTAAGGACTTTGCTGCATTATTTAATGACTCTGCTGAAGCATTTGAGGACTCAGCTGCATTATTTAAGGACTCTGCTGCGGTATTTAAGGACTCTGCTGCATTATTTAAGGACTTTGATGCATTATTTAAGGACGCTGCTGCAGAATTTAAGGAATCTGCTGCATTATTTAAGGACTTTGTTGCATTATTTAAGGTCTCTGCTGCATTATTTAAGGACTCTGCTGTGGTATTTAAGGACTCTGCTGCATTATTTAAGGAATTTGTTGCATTATTTAAGGACGCTGCTGCATTATTTAAGGACTTTGTTGCATTATTTAAGGACTCTGCTGCAGTATTTAATGACTCTGCTGAAGCATTTGGGGACTCAGATGCATTATTTAAGGACTCTGCTGCATTATGTAAGGGCTTTGCTGCTTTATTTAAGGACTCTTTTGCATTATTTAAGGACTCTGTTGCATTATTTAAGGACTCTGCTGCATTATTTAAGGACTTTGTTGCATTATTTAAGGACGCTGCTGCAGAATTTAAGGAATCTGCTGCATTATTTAAGGACTTTGTCGCATTATTTAAGGTCTCTGCTGCATTATTTAAGGACTCTGCTATGGTACTTAACGACTTTGCTGCATTATTTAAGGACTTTGCTGCATTATTTAAGGACTTTGATGCATTATTTAAGAACTTTGTTGCATTATTTAAGGACTCTGCTGCATTATTTAAGGAGTTTGTTGCATTATGTAAGGACTCTGCTGCATTATTTAAGGACTTTGCTGCATTATTTAAGGACTCTGCTGCATAATTTAAGGACTTTATTGCATTATTTAAGGATCCTGCTGCATTATTTAAGGATCCTGCTGAAGCATTTGAGGACTCAGCTGCATTATTTAAGGACTTTGCTGCATTATTTAACGACTCTGCTGCATTATCTAAGGACTCTGCTGCTTTATTTAAGGACTTTCCTGCATTATTTAAGGAGTCTTCTGCATTATTTAATGACTCTGCTGAAGCATTTGAGGACTCAGCTGCATTATTTAAGGACTCTGCTGCATTATTTAAGGACTTTGCTGCATTATTTAATGACTCTGCTGAAGCATTTGAGGACTCAGCTGCATTATTTAAGGACTCTGCTGCATTATTTAAGGAATTTGCTGCATTATTTAAGGACTCTGCTGCGGTATTTAAGGACGCTGCTGCAGAATTTAAGGAATCTGCTGCATTATTTAAGGACTTTGTTGCATTATTTAAGGTCTCTGCTGCATTATTTAAGGACTCTGCTGTGGTATTTAAGGACTCTGCTGCATTATTTAAGGAATTTGTTGCATTATTTAAGGACGCTGCTGCATTATTTAAGGAATTTGTTGCATTATTTAAGGACTTTGCTGCATTAATTAAGGACTTTGCTGCATTACTTAAGGACTCTGCTGCATTATTTAATTACTTGCTGCATTATTTAAGGACTCTGCTGCTGTGTTTAAGAACTCTGCTGCATTATTTAAGGACTTTGCTGCATTATTTTAGGACTCTGCTGCATTATTTAAGGACTTTGCTGTATTATTTAAGGACTCTACTGCATTATTTAAGGACTTTGTTGCATTATTTAAGGACTCTGCTGCATTATTTAAGGACTTTGTTGCATTATTTAAGGACTCTGCTGCATTATTTAAGGACTTTGCTGCATTATTTAAGGACTATGCTGTGGTACTTAAGGACTCTGCTGTATTATTTAAGGACTTTGCTGCATTATTTAAGGACTCTGCTGCATTATTTAATGACTTTGTTGCATTATATAAGGACTCTGCTGCATTATTTAAGGACTATGTTGCATTATGTTAGAAGTCTGCTGCATTATTTAAGGACTTTGCTGCATTATTTAAGGACTCTGCTGCATTATTTAAGGACTTTATTGCATTATTTAAGGACTCTGCTGCATTATTTAATGACTCTGCTGAAGCATTTGAGGACTCAGCTGCATTATTTAAGGTCTCTGCTGTATTATTTAAGGACTCTGCTGCATTATTTAATGACTCTGCTGCGGTATTTAAGGACTCTGCTGCATTATTTAAGGACTTTGCTGCATTATTTAATTACTTGCTGCATTATTTAAGGACTCTGCTGCTGTGTTTAAGAAATCTGCTGCATTATTTAAGGACTTTGCTGCATTATTTTAGGACTCTGCTGCATTATTTAAGGACTCTGCCGCATTATTTAAGGACTATGCTTTGGTATTTTAGGACTCTGCTGCATTATTTAAGGACTTTGCTGCATTATTTAAGGACTCTGCTGCATTATTTAATTACTTTGCTGCATTATTTAAGGACTCTGCTGCGGTATTTAAGGACTCTGCTGCATTATTTAAGGACACTGCTGCATAATTTAAGGAATCTGCTTCATTATTTAAGGACTTTGTTGCATTATTTAAGGTCTCTGCTGCATTATTTAAGGACTCTGCTATGGTACTTAAGGACTTTGCTGCATTATTTAAGGACTCTGCTGCATTATTTAAGAACTTTGTTGCATTATTTAAGGACTCTGCTGCATTATTTAAGGACTTTGTTGCATTATGTAAGGACTCTGCTGCATTATTTAAGGACTTTGCTGCATTATTTAAGGACTCTGCTGCATAATTTAAGGACTTTATTGCATTATTTTAGGATCCTGCTGCATTATTTAATGACTCTGCTGAAGCATTTGAGGACTCAGCTGCATTATTAAAGGTCTCTGCTGCATTATTTAAGGATCCTGCTGAAGCATTTGAGGACTCAGCTGCATTATTTAAGGACTTTGCTGCATTATTTAACGACTCTGCTGCGTTATTTAAGGACTCTGCTGCATTATTTAAGAACTTTGCTGCATTATTTAAGGACTCTTCTGCATTATTTAATGACTCTGCTGAAGTATTTGAGGACTCAGCTGCATTATTTAAGGACTCTGCTGCGGTATTTAAGGACTCTGCTGCATTATTTAAGGACTATGTTGCATTATGTTAGAAGTCTGCTGCATTATTTAAGGACTTTGCTGCATTATTTAAGGACTCTGCTGCATTATTTAAGGACTTTATTGCATTATTTAAGGACTCTGCTGCATTATTTAATGACTCTGCTGAAGCATTTGAGGACTCAGCTGCATTATTTAAGGTCTCTGCTGTATTATTTAAGGACTCTGCTGCATTATTTAATGACTCTGCTGCGGTATTTAAGGACTCTGCTGCATTATTTAAGGACTTTGCTGCATTATTTAAGGACTGCTGCGTTATTTAAGGACTCTGCTGCATTATTTAAGACTTTGCTGCATTATTTAAGGACTCTGCTGCAGTGTTTAATGACTCTGCTGAAGCAATTGGGGACTCAGATGCATTGTTTAAGGACTCTGCTGCATTATGTAAGGACTTTGCTGCTTTATTTAAGGACTTTGCTGCATTATTTAAGGACTTTGTTGCATTATTTAAGGACTCTGCTGCATTATTTAAGGACTTTGTTGCATTATTTAAGGACTCTGCCGCATTATTTTAGGAGTATGCTTTGGTATTTAAGGACTCTGCTGCATTATTTAAGGACTTTGCTGCATTATTTAAGGACTCTGCTGCATTATTTAATTACTTTGCTGCATTATTTAAGGACTCTGCTGCGGTATTTAAGGACTCTGCTGCATTATTTAAGGACTTTGATGCATTATTTAAGGACACTGCTGCAGAATTTAAGGAATCTGCTTCATTATTTAAGGACTTTGTTGCATTATTTAAGGTCTCTGCTGCATTATTTAAGGACTCTGCTATGGTACTTAAGGACTTTGCTGCATTATTTAAGGACTCTGCTGCATTATTTAAGAACTTTGTTGCATTATTTAAGGACTCTGCTGCATTATTTAAGGACTTTGTTGCATTATGTAAGGACTCTGCTGCATTATTTAAGGACTTTGCTGCATTATTTAAGGACTCTGCTGCATAATTTAAGGACTTTATTGCATTATTTTAGGATCCTGCTGCATTATTTAATGACTCTGCTGAAGCATTTGAGGACTCAGCTGCATTATTAAAGGTCTCTGCTGCATTATTTAAGGATCCTGCTGAAGCATTTGAGGACTCAGCTGCATTATTTAAGGACTTTGCTGCATTATTTACCGACTCTGCTGCGTTATTTAAGGACTCTGCTGCATTATTTAAGAACTTTGCTGCATTATTTAAGGACTCTTCTGCATTATTTAACGACTCTGCTGAAGCATTTGAGGACTCAGCTGCATTATTTAAGGACTCTGCTGCATTATTTAAGGAATTTGCTGCATTATTTAAGGACTCTGCTGCGGTATTTAAGGACTCTGCTGCATTATTTAAGGACTTTGTTGCATTATGTAAGGAGTCTGCTGCATTATTTAAGGACTTAGCTGCATTATTTAATGAATCTGCTGAAGCATTTGAGGACTCAACTGCATTATTTAAGGTCTCTGCTGCATTATTTAAGGACTCTGCTGAAGCATTTGAGGACTCAGCTGCATGATTTAAGGACTTTGCTGCATTATTTAAGGACTCTGCTGCATTATTTAAGGAATTTGTTGCATTATTTAAGGACTCTGCTGCATTATTTAAGGACTTTGCTGCATTATTTAATAACTTTGTTGCATTATATAAGTACTCTGCTGCATTATTTAAGGACTTTGTTGCATTATGTAAGGAGTCTGCTGCATTATTTAAGGACTTTGCTGCATTATTTAACGACTCTGCTGAAGCATTTGAGGACTCAGCTGCATTATTTAAGGACTGTGCTGCATTATTTAAGGAATTTGCTGCATTATTTAAGGACTCTGCTGCGGTATTTAAGGACTCTGCTGCATTATTTAAGGACTTTGTTGCATTATTTAAGGTCTCTGCTGTAGTATTTAATGACTCTGCTGAAGCATTTGGGCACTCAGATGCATTATATAAGGACTCTGCTGCATTATGTAAGGGCTTTGCTGCTTTATTTAAGGACTCTTTTGCATTATTTAAGGACTTTGTTGCATTATTTAAGGACTCTGCTGCATTATTTAAGGAGTTTGTTGCATTATGTAAGGACTCTGCTGCATTATTTAAGGACTTTGCTGCATTATTTAAGGACTCTGCTGCATAATTTAAGGACTTTATTGCATTATTTAAGGATCCTGCTGCATTATTTAAGGATCCTGCTGAAGCATTTGAGGACTCAGCTGCATTATTTAAGGACTTTGCTGCATTATTTAACGACTCTGCTGCATTATCTAAGGACTCTGCTGCTTTATTTAAGGACTTTCCTGCATTATTTAAGGAGTCTTCTGCATTATTTAATGACTCTGCTGAAGCATTTGAGGACTCAGCTGCATTATTTAAGGACTCTGCTGCATTATTTAAGGACTTTGCTGCATTATTTAATGACTCTGCTGAAGCATTTGAGGACTCAGCTGCATTATTTAAGGACTCTGCTGCGGTATTTAAGGACTCTGCTGCATTATTTAAGGACTTTGATGCATTATTTAAGGACGCTGCTGCAGAATTTAAGGAATCTGCTGCATTATTTAAGGACTTTGTTGCATTATTTAAGGTCTCTGCTGCATTATTTAAGGACTCTGCTGTGGTATTTAAGGACTCTGCTGCATTATTTAAGGAATTTGTTGCATTATTTAAGGACGCTGCTGCATTATTTAAGGACTTTGTTGCATTATTTAAGGACTCTGCTGCAGTATTTAATGACTCTGCTGAAGCATTTGGGGACTCAGATGCATTATTTAAGGACTCTGCTGCATTATGTAAGGGCTTTGCTGCTTTATTTAAGGACTCTTTTGCATTATTTAAGGACTCTGTTGCATTATTTAAGGACTCTGCTGCATTATTTAAGGACTTTGTTGCATTATTTAAGGACGCTGCTGCAGAATTTAAGGAATCTGCTGCATTATTTAAGGACTTTGTCGCATTATTTAAGGTCTCTGCTGCATTATTTAAGGACTCTGCTATGGTACTTAACGACTTTGCTGCATTATTTAAGGACTTTGCTGCATTATTTAAGGACTTTGATGCATTATTTAAGAACTTTGTTGCATTATTTAAGGACTCTGCTGCATTATTTAAGGAGTTTGTTGCATTATGTAAGGACTCTGCTGCATTATTTAAGGACTTTGCTGCATTATTTAAGGACTCTGCTGCATAATTTAAGGACTTTATTGCATTATTTAAGGATCCTGCTGCATTATTTAAGGATCCTGCTGAAGCATTTGAGGACTCAGCTGCATTATTTAAGGACTTTGCTGCATTATTTAACGACTCTGCTGCATTATCTAAGGACTCTGCTGCTTTATTTAAGGACTTTCCTGCATTATTTAAGGAGTCTTCTGCATTATTTAATGACTCTGCTGAAGCATTTGAGGACTCAGCTGCATTATTTAAGGACTCTGCTGCATTATTTAAGGACTTTGCTGCATTATTTAATGACTCTGCTGAAGCATTTGAGGACTCAGCTGCATTATTTAAGGACTCTGCTGCATTATTTAAGGAATTTGCTGCATTATTTAAGGACTCTGCTGCGGTATTTAAGGACGCTGCTGCAGAATTTAAGGAATCTGCTGCATTATTTAAGGACTTTGTTGCATTATTTAAGGTCTCTGCTGCATTATTTAAGGACTCTGCTGTGGTATTTAAGGACTCTGCTGCATTATTTAAGGAATTTGTTGCATTATTTAAGGACGCTGCTGCATTATTTAAGGAATTTGTTGCATTATTTAAGGACTTTGCTGCATTAATTAAGGACTTTGCTGCATTACTTAAGGACTCTGCTGCATTATTTAATTACTTGCTGCATTATTTAAGGACTCTGCTGCTGTGTTTAAGAACTCTGCTGCATTATTTAAGGACTTTGCTGCATTATTTTAGGACTCTGCTGCATTATTTAAGGACTTTGCTGTATTATTTAAGGACTCTACTGCATTATTTAAGGACTTTGTTGCATTATTTAAGGACTCTGCTGCATTATTTAAGGACTTTGTTGCATTATTTAAGGACTCTGCTGCATTATTTAAGGACTTTGCTGCATTATTTAAGGACTATGCTGTGGTACTTAAGGACTCTGCTGTATTATTTAAGGACTTTGCTGCATTATTTAAGGACTCTGCTGCATTATTTAATGACTTTGTTGCATTATATAAGGACTCTGCTGCATTATTTAAGGACTATGTTGCATTATGTTAGAAGTCTGCTGCATTATTTAAGGACTTTGCTGCATTATTTAAGGACTCTGCTGCATTATTTAAGGACTTTATTGCATTATTTAAGGACTCTGCTGCATTATTTAATGACTCTGCTGAAGCATTTGAGGACTCAGCTGCATTATTTAAGGTCTCTGCTGTATTATTTAAGGACTCTGCTGCATTATTTAATGACTCTGCTGCGGTATTTAAGGACTCTGCTGCATTATTTAAGGACTTTGCTGCATTATTTAAGGACTGCTGCGTTATTTAAGGACTCTGCTGCATTATTTAAGACTTTGCTGCATTATTTAAGGACTCTGCTGCAGTGTTTAATGACTCTGCTGAAGCAATTGGGGACTCAGATGCATTGTTTAAGGACTCTGCTGCATTATGTAAGGACTTTGCTGCTTTATTTAAGGACTTTGCTGCATTATTTAAGGACTTTGTTGCATTATTTAAGGACTCTGCTGCATTATTTAAGGACTTTGTTGCATTATTTAAGGACTCTGCCGCATTATTTAAGGACTATGCTTTGGTATTTAAGGACTCTGCTGCATTATTTAAGGACTTTGCTGCATTATTTAAGGACTCTGCTGCATTATTTAATTACTTTGCTGCATTATTTAAGGACTCTGCTGCGGTATTTAAGGACTCTGCTGCATTATTTAAGGACTTTGATGCATTATTTAAGGACACTGCTGCAGAATGTAAGGAATCTGCTTCATTATTTAAGGACTTTGTTGCATTATTTAAGGTCTCTGCTGCATTATTTAAGGACTCTGCTATGGTACTTAAGGACTTTGCTGCATTATTTAAGGACTCTGCTGCATTATTTAAGAACTTTGTTGCATTATTTAAGGACTCTGCTGCATTATTTAAGGACTTTGTTGCATTATTTAAGGTCTCTGCTGCATTATTTAAGGACTCTGCTGTGGTATTTAAGGAATCTGCTGCATTATTTAAGGAATTTGTTGCATTATTTAAGGACGCTGCTGCATTATTTAAGGAATTTGTTGCATTATTTAAGGACATTGCTGCATTAATTAAGGACTTTGCTGCATTACTTAAGGACTCTGCTGCATTATTTAATTACTTGCTGCATTATTTAAGGACTCTGCTGCTGTGTTTAAGAACTCTGCTGCATTATTTAAGGACTTTGCTGCATTATTTTAGGACTCTGCTGCATTATTTAAGGACTATGCTTTGGTATTTAAGGACTCTGCTGCATTATTTAAGGACTTTGCTGCATTATTTAAGGACTCTGCTGCATTATTTAATTACTTTGCTGCATTATTTAAGGACTCTGCTGCGGTATTTAAGGACTCTGCTGCATTATTTAAGGACACTGCTGCAGAATTTAAGGAATCTGCTTCATTATTTAAGGACTTTGTTGCATTATTTAAGGTCTCTGCTGCATTATTTAAGGACTCTGCTATGGTACTTAAGGACTTTGCTGCATTATTTAAGGACTCTGCTGAATTATTTAAGAACTTTGTTGCATTATTTAAGGACTCTGCTGCATTATTTAAGGACTTTGTTGCATTATGTAAGGACTCTGCTGCATTATTTAAGGACTTTGCTGCATTATTTAAGGACTCTGCTGCATAATTTAAGGACTTTATTGCATTATTTTAGGATCCTGCTGCATTATTTAATGACTCTGCTGAAGCATTTGAGGACTCAGCTGCATTATTAAAGGTCTCTGCTGCATTATTTAAGGATCCTGCTGAAGCATTTGAGGACTCAGCTGCATTATTTAAGGACTTTGCTGCATTATTTAACGACTCTGCTGCGTTATTTAAGGACTCTGCTGCATTATTTAAGAACTTTGCTGCATTATTTAAGGACTCTTCTGCATTATTTAATGACTCTGCTGAAGTATTTGAGGACTCAGCTGCATTATTTAAGGACTCTGCTGCGGTATTTAAGGACTCTGCTGCATTATTTAAGGACTTTGATGCATTATTTAAGGACTCTGCTGCATTATTTAAGGAATTTGTTGCATTATTTAAGGACTCTGCTGCATTATTTAAGGACTTTGCTGCATTATTTAATAACTTTGTTGCATTATATAAGTACTCTGCTGCATTATTTAAGGACTTTGTTGCATTATGTAAGGAGTCTGCTGCATTATTTAAGGACTTTGCTGCATTATTTAACGACTCTGCTGAAGCATTTGAGGACTCAGCTGCATTATTTAAGGACTCTGCTGCATTATTTAAGGAATTTGCTGCATTATTTAAGGACTCTGCTGCGGTATTTAAGGACTCTGCTGCATTATTTAAGGACTTTGTTGCATTATGTAAGGAGTCTGCTGCATTATTTAAGGACTTTGCTGCATTATTTAATGAATCTGCTGAAGCATTTGAGGATTCAACTGCATTATTTTAGGTCTCTGCTGCATTATTTAAGGACTCTGCTGAAGCATTTGAGGACTCAGCTGCATGATTTAAGGACTTTGCTGCATTATTTAAGGACTCTGCTGCATTATTTAAGGAATTTGTTGCATTATTTAAGGACTCTGCTGCATTATTTAAGGACTTTGCTGCATTATTTAATAACTTTGTTGCATTACATAAGTACTCTGCTGCATTATTTAAGGACTTTGTTGCATTATGTAAGGAGTCTGCTGCATTATTTAAGGACTTTGCTGCATTATTTAACGACTCTGCTGAAGCATTTGAGGACTCAGCTGCATTATTTAAGGACTCTGCTGCATTATTTAAGGAATTTGCTGCATTATTTAAGGACTCTGCTGCGGTATTTAAGGACTCTGCTGCATTATTTAAGGACTTTGTTGCATTATTTAAGGTCTCTGCTGCAGTATTTAATGACTCTGCTGAAGCATTTGGGCACTCAGATGCATTATTTAAGGACTCTGCTGCATTATGTAAGGGCTTTGCTGCTTTATTTAAGGACTCTTTTGCATTATTTAAGGACTTTGTTGCATTATTTAAGGACTCTGCTGCATTATTTAAGGAGTTTGTTGCATTATGTAAGGACTCTGCTGCATTATTTAAGGACTTTGCTGCATTATTTAAGGACTCTGCTGCATAATTTAAGGACTTTATTGCATTATTTAAGGATCCTGCTGCATTATTTAAGGATCCTGCTGAAGCATTTGAGGACTCAGCTGCATTATTTAAGGACTTTGCTGCATTATTTAACGACTCTGCTGCATTATCTAAGGACTCTGCTGCTTTATTTAAGGACTTTCCTGCATTATTTAAGGAGTCTTCTGCATTATTTAATGACTCTGCTGAAGCATTTGAGGACTCAGCTGCATTATTTAAGGACTCTGCTGCATTATTTAAGGACTTTGCTGCATTATTTAATGACTCTGCTGAAGCATTTGAGGACTTAGCTGCATTATTTAAGGACTCTGCTGCATTATTTAAGGAATTTGCTGCATTATTTAAGGACTCTGCTGCGGTATTTAAGGACTCTGCTGCATTATTTAAGGACTTTGATGCATTATTTAAGGACGCTGCTGCAGAATTTAAGGAATCTGCTGCATTATTTAAGGACTTTGTTGCATTATTTAAGGTCTCTGCTGCATTATTTAAGGACTCTGCTGTGGTATTTAAGGACTCTGCTGCATTATTTAAGGAATTTGTTGCATTATTTAAGGACGCTGCTGCATTATTTAAGGACTTTGTTGCATTATTTAAGGACTCTGCTGCAGTATTTAATGACTCTGCTGAAGCATTTGGGGACTCAGATGCATTATTTAAGGACTCTGCTGCATTATGTAAGGGCTTTGCTGCTTTATTTAAGGACTCTTTTGCATTATTTAAGGACTTTGTTGCATTATTTAAGGACTCTGCTGCATTATTTAAGGACTTTGTTGCATTATTTAAGGACGCTGCTGCAGAATTTAAGGAATCTGCTGCATTATTTAAGGACTTTGTTGCATTATTTAAGGTCTCTGTTGCATTATTTAAGGACTCTGCTATGGTACTTAACGACTTTGCTGCATTATTTAAGGACTTTGCTGCATTATTTAAGGACTTTGATGCATTATTTAAGAACTTTGTTGCATTATTTAAGGACTCTGCTGCATTATTTAAGGAGTTTGTTGCATTATGTAAGGACTCTGCTGCATTATTTAAGGACTTTGCTGCATTATTTAAGGACTCTGCTGCATAATTTAAGGACTTTATTGCATTATATAAGGATCCTGCTGCATTATTTAAGGATCCTGCTGAAGCATTTGAGGACTCAGCTGCATTATTTAAGGACTTTGCTGCATTATTTAACGACTCTGCTGCATTATCTAAGGACTCTGCTGCTTTATTTAAGGACTTTCCTGCATTATTTAAGGAGTCTTCTGCATTATTTAATGACTCTGCTGAAGCATTTGAGGACTCAGCTGCATTATTTAAGGACTCTGCTGCATTATTTAAGGAATTTGCTGCATTATTTAAGGACTCTGCTGCGGTATTTAAGGACTCTGCTGCATTATTTAAGGACTTTGATGCATTATTTAAGGACGCTGCTGCAGAATTTAAGGAATCTGCTGCATTATTTAAGGACTTTGTTGCATTATTTAAGGTCTCTGCTGCATTATTTAAGGACTCTGCTGTGGTATTTAAGGACTCTGCTGCATTATTTAAGGAATTTGTTGCATTATTTAAGGACGCTGCTGCATTATTTAAGGAATTTGTTGCATTATTTAAGGACTTTGCTGCATTAATTAAGGACTTTGCTGCATTACTTAAGGACTCTGCTGCATTATTTAATTACTTGCTGCATTATTTAAGGACTCTGCTGCTGTGTTTAAGAACTCTGCTGCATTATTTAAGGACTTTGCTGCATTATTTTAGGACTCTGCTGCATTATTTAAGGACTTTGCTGTATTATTTAAGGACTCTACTGCATTATTTAAGGACTTTGTTGCATTATTTAAGGACTCTGCTGC
Organism: Phyllobates terribilis; assembly: GCF_046119375.1. Classification (NCBI taxonomy): domain Eukaryota; kingdom Metazoa; phylum Chordata; class Amphibia; order Anura; family Dendrobatidae; genus Phyllobates; species Phyllobates terribilis. Next base: position 836,718 of record NW_027363178.1, read on the forward strand.
ATTATTTAAGGACTTTGCTGTATTATTTAAGGACTCTGCTGCATTATTTAAGGACTTTTTTGCATTATTTAAGGACTCTGCTGCATTATTTAAGGACTTTGCTGCATTATTTAAGGACTATGCTGTGGTACTTAAGGACTCTGCTGTATTATTTAAGGACTTTGCTGCATTATTTAAGGACTCTGCTGCATTATTTAATGACTTTGTTGCATTATGTAAGGACTCTGCTGCATTATTTAAGGACTATGTTGCATTATGTTAGAAGTCTGCTGCATTATTTAAGGACTTTGCTGCATTATTTAAGGACTCTGCTGCATTATTTAAGGACTTTATTGCATTATTTAAGGACTCTGCTGCATTATTTAATGACTCTGCTGAAGCATTTGAGGACTCAGCTGCATTATTTAAGGTCTCTGCTGTATTATTTAAGGACTCTGCTGCATTATTTAATGACTCTGCTGCGGTATTTAAGGACTCTGCTGCATTATTTAAGGACTTTGCTGCATTATTTAAGGACTGCTGCGTTATTTAAGGACTCTGCTGCATTATTTAAGACTTTGCTGCATTATTTAAGGACTCTGCTGCAGTGTTTAATGACTCTGCTGAAGCAATTGGGGACTCAGATGCATTGTTTAAGGACTCTGCTGCATTATGTAAGGACTTTGCTGCTTTATTTAAGGACTTTGCTGCATTATTTAAGGACTTTGTTGCATTATTTAAGGACTCTGCTGCATTATTTAAGGACTTTGTTGCATTATTTAAGGACTCTGCCGCATTATTTAAGGAGTATGCTTTGGTATTTAAGGACTCTGCTGCATTATTTAAGGACTTTGCTGCATTATTTAAGGACTCTGCTGCATTATTTAATTACTTTGCTGCATTATTTAACGACTCTGCTGCGTTATTTAAGGACTCTGCTGCATTATTTAAGAACTTTGCTGCATTATTTAAGGACTCTTCTGCATTATTTAAGGACTCTGCTGCGGTATTTAAGGACTCTGCTGCATTATTTAAGGACTTTGATGCATTATTTAAGGACTCTGCTGCATTATTTAAGGAATTTGTTGCATTATTTAAGGACTCTGCTGCATTATTTAAGGACTTTGCTGCATTATTTAATAACTTTGTTGCATTATATAAGTACTCTGCTGCATTATTTAAGGACTTTGTTGCATTATGTAAGGAGTCTGCTGCATTATTTAAGGACTTTGCTGCATTATTTAACGACTCTGCTGAAGCATTTGAGGACTCAGCTGCATTATTTAAGGACTCTGCTGCATTATTTAAGGAATTTGCTGCATTATTTAAGGACTCTGCTGCGGTATTTAAGGACTCTGTTGCATTATTTAAGGACTTTGTTGCATTATGTAAGGAGTCTGCTGCATTATTTAAGGACTTTGCTGCATTATTTAATGAATCTGCTGAAGCATTTGAGGATTCAACTGCATTATTTAAGGTCTCTGCTGCATTATTTAAGGACTCTGCTGAAGCATTTGAGGACTCAGCTGCATGATTTAAGGACTTTGCTGCATTATTTAAGGACTCTGCTGCATTATTTAAGGAATTTGTTGCATTATTTAAGGACTCTGCTGCATTATTTAAGGACTTTGCTGCATTATTTAATAACTTTGTTGCATTACATAAGTACTCTGCTGCATTATTTAAGGACTTTGTTGCATTATGTAAGGAGTCTGCTGCATTATTTAAGGACTTTGCTGCATTATTTAACGACTCTGCTGAAGCATTTGAGGACTCAGCTGCATTATTTAAGGACTCTGCTGCATTATTTAAGGAATTTGCTGCATTATTTAAGGACTCTGCTGCGGTATTTAAGGACTCTGCTGCATTATTTAAGGACTTTGTTGCATTATTTAAGGTCTCTGCTGCAGTATTTAATGACTCTGCTGAAGCATTTGGGCACTCAGATGCATTATTTAAGGACTCTGCTGCATTATGTAAGGGCTTTGCTGCTTTATTTAAGGACTCTTTTGCATTATTTAAGGACTTTGTTGCATTATTTAAGGACTCTGCTGCATTATTTAAGGAGTTTGTTGCATTATGTAAGGACTCTGCTGCATTATTTAAGGACTTTGCTGCATTATTTAAGGACTCTGCTGCATAATTTAAGGACTTTATTGCATTATTTAAGGATCCTGCTGCATTATTTAAGGATCCTGCTGAAGCATTTGAGGACTCAGCTGCATTATTTAAGGACTTTGCTGCATTATTTAACGACTCTGCTGCATTATCTAAGGACTCTGCTGCTTTATTTAAGGACTTTCCTGCATTATTTAAGGAGTCTTCTGCATTATTTAATGACTCTGCTGAAGCATTTGAGGACTCAGCTGCATTATTTAAGGACTCTGCTGCATTATTTAAGGACTTTGCTGCATTATTTAATGACTCTGCTGAAGCATTTGAGGACTCAGCTGCATTATTTAAGGACTCTGCTGCATTATTTAAGGAATTTGCTGCATTATTTAAGGACTCTGCTGCGGTATTTAAGGACTCTGCTGCATTATTTAAGGACTTTGATGCATTATTTAAGGACGCTGCTGCAGAATTTAAGGAATCTGCTGCATTATTTAAGGACTTTGTTGCATTATTTAAGGTCTCTGCTGCATTATTTAAGGACTCTGCTGTGGTATTTAAGGACTCTGCTGCATTATTTAAGGAATTTGTTGCATTATTTAAGGACGCTGCTGCATTATTTAAGGACTTTGTTGCATTATTTAAGGACTCTGCTGCAGTATTTAATGACTCTGCTGAAGCATTTGGGGACTCAGATGCATTATTTAAGGACTCTGCTGCATTATGTAAGGGCTTTGCTGCTTTATTTAAGGACTCTTTTGCATTATTTAAGGACTTTGTTGCATTATTTAAGGACTCTGCTGCATTATTTAAGGACTTTGTTGCATTATTTAAGGACGCTGCTGCAGAATTTAAGGAATCTGCTGCATTATTTAAGGACTTTGTTGCATTATTTAAGGTCTCTGTTGCATTATTTAAGGACTCTGCTATGGTACTTAACGACTTTGCTGCATTATTTAAGGACTTTGCTGCATTATTTAAGGACTTTGATGCATTATTTAAGAACTTTGTTGCATTATTTAAGGACTCTGCTGCATTATTTAAGGAGTTTGTTGCATTATGTAAGGACTCTGCTGCATTATTTAAGGACTTTGCTGCATTATTTAAGGACTCTGCTGCATAATTTAAGGACTTTATTGCATTATATAAGGATCCTGCTGCATTATTTAAGGATCCTGCTGAAGCATTTGAGGACTCAGCTGCATTATTTAAGGACTTTGCTGCATTATTTAACGACTCTGCTGCATTATCTAAGGACTCTGCTGCTTTATTTAAGGACTTTCCTGCATTATTTAAGGAGTCTTCTGCATTATTTAATGACTCTGCTGAAGCATTTGAGGACTCAGCAGCATTATTTAAGGACTCTGCTGCATTATTTAAGGACTTTGCTGCATTATTTAATGACTCTGCTGAAGCATTTGAGGACTCAGCTGCATTATTTAAGGACTCTGCTGCATTATTTAAGGAATTTGCTGCATTATTTAAGGACTCTGCTGCGGTATTTAAGGACTCTGCTGCATTATTTAAGGACTTTGATGCATTATTTAAGGACGCTGCTGCAGAATTTAAGGAATCTGCTGCATTATTTAAGGACTTTGTTGCATTATTTAAGGTCTCTGCTGCATTATTTAAGGACTCTGCTGTGGTATTTAAGGACTCTGCTGCATTATTTAAGGAATTTGTTGCATTATTTAAGGACGCTGCTGCATTATTTAAGGAATTTGTTGCATTATTTAAGGACTTTGCTGCATTAATTAAGGACTTTGCTGCATTACTTAAGGACTCTGCTGCATTATTTAATTACTTGCTGCATTATTTAAGGACTCTGCTGCTGTGTTTAAGAACTCTGCTGCATTATTTAAGGACTTTGCTGCATTATTTTAGGACTCTGCTGCATTATTTAAGGACTTTGCTGTATTATTTAAGGACTCTACTGCATTATTTAAGGACTTTGTTGCATTATTTAAGGACTCTGCTGCATTATTTAAGGACTTTGCTGTATTATTTAAGGACTCTGCTGCATTATTTAAGGACTTTTTTGCATTATTTAAGGACTCTGCTGCATTATTTAAGGACTTTGCTGCATTATTTAAGGACTCTGTTGCATTATTTAAGGACTTTATTGCATTATTTAATGACTCTGCTGCATTATTTAAGGAATTTGCTGCATTATTTAAGGACTCTGCTGCATTATTTAAGGACTTTGCTGCATTATTTAATGACTCTGCTGCATTATATAACGACTTTGTTGTATTATTTAAGGACTTTGCTGCATTATTTAAGGACTCTGCTGCGGTATTTAAGGACTCTGCTGCATTATTTAAGGACTTTGTTGCATTATTTAAGGACTCTGCTGCATTATTTAAGGACTTTGCTGCATTATTTAAGGACTATGCTGTGGTACTTAAGGACTCTGCTGTATTATTTAATGACTTTGCTGCATTATTTAAGGACTCTGCTGCATTATTTAATGACTTTGTTGCATTATGTAAGGACTCTGCTGCATTATTTAAGGACTATGTTGCATTATGTTAGAAGTCTGCTGCATTATTTAAGGACTTTGCTGCATTATTTAAGGACTCTGCTGCATTATTTAAGGACTTTATTGCATTATTTAAGGACTCTGCTGCATTATTTAATGACTCTGCTGAAGCATTTGAGGACTCAGCTGCATTATTTAAGGTCTCTGCTGTATTATTTAAGGACTCTGCTGCATTATTTAATGACTCTGCTGCGGTATTTAAGGACTCTGCTGCATTATTTAAGGACTTTGCTGCATTATTTAAGGACTGCTGCGTTATTTAAGGACTCTGCTGCATTATTTAAGACTTTGCTGCATTATTTAAGGACTCTGCTGCAGTGTTTAATGACTCTGCTGAAGCAATTGGGGACTCAGATGCATTGTTTAAGGACTCTGCTGCATTATGTAAGGACTTTGCTGCTTTATTTAAGGACTTTGCTGCATTATTTAAGGACTTTGTTGCATTATTTAAGGACTCTGCTGCATTATTTAAGGACTTTGTTGCATTATTTAAGGACTCTGCCGCATTATTTAAGGAGTATGCTTTGGTATTTAAGGACTCTGCTGCATTATTTAAGGACTTTGCTGCATTATTTAAGGACTCTGCTGCATTATTTAATTACTTTGCTGCATTATTTAAGAACTTTGCTGCATTATTTAAGGACTCTTCTGCATTATTTAAGGACTCTGCTGCGGTATTTAAGGACTCTGCTGCATTATTTAAGGACTTTGTTGCATTATTTAAGGACTCTGCTGCATTATTTAAGGACTTTGCTGCATTATTTAAGGACTATGCTGTGGTACTTAAGGACTCTGCTGTATTATTTAAGGACTTTGCTGCATTATTTAAGGACTCTGCTGCATTATTTAATGACTTTGTTGCATTATGTAAGGACTCTGCTGCATTATTTAAGGACTATGTTGCATTATGTTAGAAGTCTGCTGCATTATTTAAGGACTTTGCTGCATTATTTAAGGACTCTGCTGCATTATTTAAGGACTTTATTGCATTATTTAAGGACTCTGCTGCATTATTTAATGACTCTGCTGAAGCATTTGAGGACTCAGCTGCATTATTTAAGGTCTCTGCTGTATTATTTAAGGACTCTGCTGCATTATTTAATGACTCTGCTGCGGTATTTAAGGACTCTGCTGCATTATTTAAGGACTTTGCTGCATTATTTAAGGACTGCTGCGTTATTTAAGGACTCTGCTGCATTATTTAAGACTTTGCTGCATTATTTAAGGACTCTGCTGCAGTGTTTAATGACTCTGCTGAAGCAATTGGGGACTCAGATGCATTGTTTAAGGACTCTGCTGCATTATGTAAGGACTTTGCTGCTTTATTTAAGGACTTTGCTGCATTATTTAAGGACTTTGTTGCATTATTTAAGGACTCTGCTGCATTATTTAAGGACTTTGTTGCATTATTTAAGGACTCTGCCGCATTATTTAAGGAGTATGCTTTGGTATTTAAGGACTCTGCTGCATTATTTAAGGACTTTGCTGCATTATTTAAGGACTCTGCTGCATTATTTAATTACTTTGCTGCATTATTTAACGACTCTGCTGCGTTATTTAAGGACTCTGCTGCATTATTTAAGAACTTTGCTGCATTATTTAAGGACTCTTCTGCATTATTTAAGGACTCTGCTGCGGTATTTAAGGACTCTGCTGCATTATTTAAGGACTTTGATGCATTATTTAAGGACTCTGCTGCATTATTTAAGGAATTTGTTGCATTATTTAAGGACTCTGCTGCATTATTTAAGGACTTTGCTGCATTATTTAATAACTTTGTTGCATTATATAAGTACTCTGCTGCATTATTTAAGGACTTTGTTGCATTATGTAAGGAGTCTGCTGCATTATTTAAGGACTTTGCTGCATTATTTAACGACTCTGCTGAAGCATTTGAGGACTCAGCTGCATTATTTAAGGACTCTGCTGCATAATTTAAGGAATTTGCTGCATTATTTAAGGACTCTGCTGCGGTATTTAAGGACTCTGCTGCATTATTTAAGGACTTTGTTGCATTATGTAAGGAGTCTGCTGCATTATTTAAGGACTTTGCTGCATTATTTAATGAATCTGCTGAAGCATTTGAGGATTCAACTGCATTATTTAAGGTCTCTGCTGCATTATTTAAGGACTCTGCTGAAGCATTTGAGGACTCAGCTGCATGATTTAAGGACTTTGCTGCATTATTTAAGGACTCTGCTGCATTATTTAAGGAATTTGTTGCATTATTTAAGGACTCTGCTGCATTATTTAAGGACTTTGCTGCATTATTTAATAACTTTGTTGCATTACATAAGTACTCTGCTGCATTATTTAAGGACTTTGTTGCATTATGTAAGGAGTCTGCTGCATTATTTAAGGACTTTGCTGCATTATTTAACGACTCTGCTGAAGCATTTGAGGACTCAGCTGCATTATTTAAGGACTCTGCTGCATTATTTAAGGAATTTGCTGCATTATTTAAGGACTCTGCTGCGGTATTTAAGGACTCTGCTGCATTATTTAAGGACTTTGTTGCATTATTTAAGGTCTCTGCTGCAGTATTTAATGACTCTGCTGAAGCATTTGGGCACTCAGATGCATTATTTAAGGACTCTGCTGCATTATGTAAGGGCTTTGCTGCTTTATTTAAGGACTCTTTTGCATTATTTAAGGACTTTGTTGCATTATTTAAGGACTCTGCTGCATTATTTAAGGAGTTTGTTGCATTATGTAAGGACTCTGCTGCATTATTTAAGGACTTTGCTGCATTATTTAAGGACTCTGCTGCATAATTTAAGGACTTTATTGCATTATTTAAGGATCCTGCTGCATTATTTAAGGATCCTGCTGAAGCATTTGAGGACTCAGCTGCATTATTTAAGGACTTTGCTGCATTATTTAACGACTCTGCTGCATTATCTAAGGACTCTGCTGCTTTATTTAAGGACTTTCCTGCATTATTTAAGGAGTCTTCTGCATTATTTAATGACTCTGCTGAAGCATTTGAGGACTCAGCTGCATTATTTAAGGACTCTGCTGCATTATTTAAGGACTTTGCTGCATTATTTAATGACTCTGCTGAAGCATTTGAGGACTCAGCTGCATTATTTAAGGACTCTGCTGCATTATTTAAGGAATTTGCTGCATTATTTAAGGACTCTGCTGCGGTATTTAAGGACTCTGCTGCATTATTTAAGGACTTTGATGCATTATTTAAGGACGCTGCTGCAGAATTTAAGGAATCTGCTGCATTATTTAAGGACTTTGTTGCATTATTTAAGGTCTCTGCTGCATTATTTAAGGACTCTGCTGTGGTATTTAAGGACTCTGCTGCATTATTTAAGGAATTTGTTGCATTATTTAAGGACGCTGCTGCATTATTTAAGGACTTTGTTGCATTATTTAAGGACTCTGCTGCAGTATTTAATGACTCTGCTGAAGCATTTGGGGACTCAGATGCATTATTTAAGGACTCTGCTGCATTATGTAAGGGCTTTGCTGCTTTATTTAAGGACTCTTTTGCATTATTTAAGGACTTTGTTGCATTATTTAAGGACTCTGCTGCATTATTTAAGGACTTTGTTGCATTATTTAAGGACGCTGCTGCAGAATTTAAGGAATCTGCTGCATTATTTAAGGACTTTGTTGCATTATTTAAGGTCTCTGTTGCATTATTTAAGGACTCTGCTATGGTACTTAACGACTTTGCTGCATTATTTAAGGACTTTGCTGCATTATTTAAGGACTTTGATGCATTATTTAAGAACTTTGTTGCATTATTTAAGGACTCTGCTGCATTATTTAAGGAGTTTGTTGCATTATGTAAGGACTCTGCTGCATTATTTAAGGACTTTGCTGCATTATTTAAGGACTCTGCTGCATAATTTAAGGACTTTATTGCATTATATAAGGATCCTGCTGCATTATTTAAGGATCCTGCTGAAGCATTTGAGGACTCAGCTGCATTATTTAAGGACTTTGCTGCATTATTTAACGACTCTGCTGCATTATCTAAGGACTCTGCTGCTTTATTTAAGGACTTTCCTGCATTATTTAAGGAGTCTTCTGCATTATTTAATGACTCTGCTGAAGCATTTGAGGACTCAGCAGCATTATTTAAGGACTCTGCTGCATTATTTAAGGACTTTGCTGCATTATTTAATGACTCTGCTGAAGCATTTGAGGACTCAGCTGCATTATTTAAGGACTCTGCTGCATTATTTAAGGAATTTGCTGCATTATTTAAGGACTCTGCTGCGGTATTTAAGGACTCTGCTGCATTATTTAAGGACTTTGATGCATTATTTAAGGACGCTGCTGCAGAATTTAAGGAATCTGCTGCATTATTTAAGGACTTTGTTGCATTATTTAAGGTCTCTGCTGCATTATTTAAGGACTCTGCTGTGGTATTTAAGGACTCTGCTGCATTATTTAAGGAATTTGTTGCATTATTTAAGGACGCTGCTGCATTATTTAAGGAATTTGTTGCATTATTTAAGGACTTTGCTGCATTAATTAAGGACTTTGCTGCATTACTTAAGGACTCTGCTGCATTATTTAATTACTTGCTGCATTATTTAAGGACTCTGCTGCTGTGTTTAAGAACTCTGCTGCATTATTTAAGGACTTTGCTGCATTATTTTAGGACTCTGCTGCATTATTTAAGGACTTTGCTGTATTATTTAAGGACTCTACTGCATTATTTAAGGACTTTGTTGCATTATTTAAGGACTCTGCTGCATTATTTAAGGACTTTGCTGTATTATTTAAGGACTCTGCTGCATTATTTAAGGACTTTTTTGCATTATTTAAGGACTCTGCTGCATTATTTAAGGACTTTGCTGCATTATTTAAGGACTCTGTTGCATTATTTAAGGACTTTATTGCATTATTTAATGACTCTGCTGCATTATTTAAGGAATTTGCTGCATTATTTAAGGACTCTGCTGCATTATTTAAGGACTTTGCTGCATTATTTAATGACTCTGCTGCATTATATAACGACTTTGTTGTATTATTTAAGGACTTTGCTGCATTATTTAAGGACTCTGCTGCGGTATTTAAGGACTCTGCTGCATTATTTAAGGACTTTGTTGCATTATTTAAGGACTCTGCTGCATTATTTAATGACTCTGCTGAAGCATTTGAGGACTCAGCTGCATTATTTATGGTCTCTGCTGTATTATTTAAGGACTCTGCTGCATTATTTAATGACTCTGCTGCGGTATTTAAGGACTCTGCTGCATTATTTAAGGACTTTGCTGCATTATTTAAGGACTGCTGCGTTATTTAAGGACTCTGCTGCATTATTTAAGACTTTGCTGCATTATTTAAGGACTCTGCTGCAGTGTTTAATGACTCTGCTGAAGCAATTGGGGACTCAGATGCATTGTTTAAGGACTCTGCTGCATTATGTAAGGACTTTGCTGCTTTATTTAAGGACTTTGCTGCATTATTTAAGGACTTTGTTGCATTATTTAAGGACTCTGCTGCATTATTTAAGGACTTTGTTGCATTATTTAAGGACTCTGCCGCATTATTTAAGGAGTATGCTTTGGTATTTAAGGACTCTGCTGCATTATTTAAGGACTTTGCTGCATTATTTAAGGACTCTGCTGCATTATTTAATTACTTTGCTGCATTATTTAACGACTCTGCTGCGTTATTTAAGGACTCTGCTGCATTATTTAAGAACTTTGCTGCATTATTTAAGGACTCTTCTGCATTATTTAAGGACTCTGCTGCGGTATTTAAGGACTCTGCTGCATTATTTAAGGACTTTGCTGCATTATTTAAGGACTCTGCTGCATTATTTAAGGAATTTGTTGCATTATTTAAGGACTCTGCTGCATTATTTAAGGACTTTGCTGCATTATTTAATAACTTTGTTGCATTACATAAGTACTCTGCTGCATTATTTAAGGACTTTGTTGCATTATGTAAGGAGTCTGCTGCATTATTTAAGGACTTTGCTGCATTATTTAACGACTCTGCTGAAGCATTTGAGGACTCAGCTGCATTATTTAAGGACTCTGCTGCATTATTTAAGGAATTTGCTGCATTATTTAAGGACTCTGCTGCGGTATTTAAGGACTCTGCTGCATTATTTAAGGACTTTGTTGCATTATGTAAGGAGTCTGCTGCATTATTTAAGGACTTTGCTGCATTATTTAATGAATCTGCTGAAGCATTTGAGGATTCAACTGCATTATTTAAGGTCTCTGCTGCATTATTTAAGGACTCTGCTGAAGCATTTGAGGACTCAGCTGCATGATTTAAGGACTTTGCTGCATTATTTAAGGACTCTGCTGCATTATTTAAGGAATTTGTTGCATTATTTAAGGACTCTGCTGCATTATTTAAGGACTTTGCTGCATTATTTAATAACTTTGTTGCATTACATAAGTACTCTGCTGCATTATTTAAGGACTTTGTTGCATTATGTAAGGAGTCTGCTGCATTATTTAAGGACTTTGCTGCATTATTTAACGACTCTGCTGAAGCATTTGAGGACTCAGCTGCATTATTTAAGGACTCTGCTGCATTATTTAAGGAATTTGCTGCATTATTTAAGGACTCTGCTGCGGTATTTAAGGACTCTGCTGCATTATTTAAGGACTTTGTTGCATTATTTAAGGTCTCTGCTGCAGTATTTAATGACTCTGCTGAAGCATTTGGGCACTCAGATGCATTATTTAAGGACTCTGCTGCATTATGTAAGGGCTTTGCTGCTTTATTTAAGGACTCTTTTGCATTATTTAAGGACTTTGTTGCATTATTTAAGGACTCTGCTGCATTATTTAAGGAGTTTGTTGCATTATGTAAGGACTCTGCTGCATTATTTAAGGACTTTGCTGCATTATTTAAGGACTCTGCTGCATAATTTAAGGACTTTATTGCATTATTTAAGGATCCTGCTGCATTATTTAAGGATCCTGCTGAAGCATTTGAGGACTCAGCTGCATTATTTAAGGACTTTGCTGCATTATTTAACGACTCTGCTGCATTATCTAAGGACTCTGCTGCTTTATTTAAGGACTTTCCTGCATTATTTAAGGAGTCTTCTGCATTATTTAATGACTCTGCTGAAGCATTTGAGGACTCAGCTGCATTATTTAAGGACTCTGCTGCATTATTTAAGGACTTTGCTGCATTATTTAATGACTCTGCTGAAGCATTTGAGGACTCAGCTGCATTATTTAAGGACTCTGCTGCATTATTTAAGGAATTTGCTGCATTATTTAAGGACTCTGCTGCGGTATTTAAGGACTCTGCTGCATTATTTAAGGACTTTGATGCATTATTTAAGGACGCTGCTGCAGAATTTAAGGAATCTGCTGCATTATTTAAGGACTTTGTTGCATTATTTAAGGTCTCTGCTGCATTATTTAAGGACTCTGCTGTGGTATTTAAGGACTCTGCTGCATTATTTAAGGAATTTGTTGCATTATTTAAGGACGCTGCTGCATTATTTAAGGACTTTGTTGCATTATTTAAGGACTCTGCTGCAGTATTTAATGACTCTGCTGAAGCATTTGGGGACTCAGATGCATTATTTAAGGACTCTGCTGCATTATGTAAGGGCTTTGCTGCTTTATTTAAGGACTCTTTTGCATTATTTAAGGACTTTGTTGCATTATTTAAGGACTCTGCTGCATTATTTAAGGACTTTGTTGCATTATTTAAGGACGCTGCTGCAGAATTTAAGGAATCTGCTGCATTATTTAAGGACTTTGTTGCATTATTTAAGGTCTCTGTTGCATTATTTAAGGACTCTGCTATGGTACTTAACGACTTTGCTGCATTATTTAAGGACTTTGCTGCATTATTTAAGGACTTTGATGCATTATTTAAGAACTTTGTTGCATTATTTAAGGACTCTGCTGCATTATTTAAGGAGTTTGTTGCATTATGTAAGGACTCTGCTGCATTATTTAAGGACTTTGCTGCATTATTTAAGGACTCTGCTGCATAATTTAAGGACTTTATTGCATTATATAAGGATCCTGCTGCATTATTTAAGGATCCTGCTGAAGCATTTGAGGACTCAGCTGCATTATTTAAGGACTTTGCTGCATTATTTAACGACTCTGCTGCATTATCTAAGGACTCTGCTGCTTTATTTAAGGACTTTCCTGCATTATTTAAGGAGTCTTCTGCATTATTTAATGACTCTGCTGAAGCATTTGAGGACTCAGCAGCATTATTTAAGGACTCTGCTGCATTATTTAAGGACTTTGCTGCATTATTTAATGACTCTGCTGAAGCATTTGAGGACTCAGCTGCATTATTTAAGGACTCTGCTGCATTATTTAAGGAATTTGCTGCATTATTTAAGGACTCTGCTGCGGTATTTAAGGACTCTGCTGCATTATTTAAGGACTTTGATGCATTATTTAAGGACGCTGCTGCAGAATTTAAGGAATCTGCTGCATTATTTAAGGACTTTGTTGCATTATTTAAGGTCTCTGCTGCATTATTTAAGGACTCTGCTGTGGTATTTAAGGACTCTGCTGCATTATTTAAGGAATTTGTTGCATTATTTAAGGACGCTGCTGCATTATTTAAGGAATTTGTTGCATTATTTAAGGACTTTGCTGCATTAATTAAGGACTTTGCTGCATTACTTAAGGACTCTGCTGCATTATTTAATTACTTGCTGCATTATTTAAGGACTCTGCTGCTGTGTTTAAGAACTCTGCTGCATTATTTAAGGACTTTGCTGCATTATTTTAGGACTCTGCTGCATTATTTAAGGACTTTGCTGTATTATTTAAGGACTCTACTGCATTATTTAAGGACTTTGTTGCATTATTTAAGGACTCTGCTGCATTATTTAAGGACTTTGCTGTATTATTTAAGGACTCTGCTGCATTATTTAAGAACTTTTTTGCATTATTTAAGGACTCTGCTGCATTATTTAAGGACTTTGCTGCATTATTTAAGGACTCTGTTGCATTATTTAAGGACTTTATTGCATTATTTAATGACTCTGCTGCATTATTTAAGGAATTTGCTGCATTATTTAAGGACTCTGCTGCATTATTTAAGGACTTTGCTGCATTATTTAATGACTCTGCTGCATTATATAAGGACTTTGTTGTATTATTTAAGGACTTTGCTGCATTATTTAAGGACTCTGCTGCGGTATTTAAGGACTCTGCTGCATTATTTAAGGACTTTGTTGCATTATTTAAGGACTCTGCTGCATTATTTAAGGACTTTGCTGCATTATTTAAGGACTATGCTGTGGTACTTAAGGACTCTGCTGTATTATTTAAGGACTTTGCTGCATTATTTAAGGACTCTGCTGCATTATTTAATGACTTTGTTGCATTATGTAAGGACTCTGCTGCATTATTTAAGGACTATGTTGCATTATGTTAGAAGTCTGCTGCATTATTTAAGGACTTTGCTGCATTATTTAAGGACTCTGCTGCATTATTTAAGGACTTTATTGCATTATTTAAGGACTCTGCTGCATTATTTAATGACTCTGCTGAAGCATTTGAGGACTCAGCTGCATTATTTAAGGTCTCTGCTGTATTATTTAAGGACTCTGCTGCATTATTTAATGACTCTGCTGCGGTATTTAAGGACTCTGCTGCATTATTTAAGGACTTTGCTGCATTATTTAAGGACTGCTGCGTTATTTAAGGACTCTGCTGCATTATTTAAGACTTTGCTGCATTATTTAAGGACTCTGCTGCAGTGTTTAATGACTCTGCTGAAGCAATTGGGGACTCAGATGCATTGTTTAAGGACTCTGCTGCATTATGTAAGGACTTTGCTGCTTTATTTTAGGACTTTGCTGCATTATTTAAGGACTTTGTTGCATTATTTAAGGACTCTGCTGCATTATTTAAGGACTTTGTTGCATTATTTAAGGACTCTGCCGCATTATTTAAGGAGTATGCTTTGGTATTTAAGGACTCTGCTGCATTATTTAAGGACTTTGCTGCATTATTTAAGGACTCTGCTGCATTATTTAATTACTTTGCTGCATTATTTAAGGACTCTGCTGCGGTATTTAAGGACTCTGCTGCATTATTTAAGGACTTTGATGCATTATTTAAGGACACTGCTGCAGAATTTAAGGAATCTGCTTCATTATTTAAGGACTTTGTTGCATTATTTAAGGTCTCTGCTGCATTATTTAAGGACTCTGCTATGGTACTTAAGGACATTTCTGCATTATTTAAGGACTCTGCTGCATTATTTAAGAACTTTGTTGCATTATTTAAGGACTCTGCTGCATTATTTAAGGACTTTGTTGCATTATGTAAGGACTCTGCTGCATTATTTAAGGACTTTGCTGCATTATTTAAGGACTCTGCTGCATAATTTAAGGACTTTATTGCATTATTTTAGGATCCTGCTGCATTATTTAATGACTCTGCTGAAGCATTTGAGGACTCAGCTGCATTATTAAAGGTCTCTGCTGCATTATTTAAGGATCCTGCTGAAGCATTTGAGGACTCAGCTGCATTATTTAAGGACTTTGCTGCATTATTTACCGACTCTGCTGCGTTATTTAAGGACTCTGCTGCATTATTTAAGAACTTTGCTGCATTATTTAAGGACTCTTCTGCATTATTTAACGACTCTGCTGAAGCATTTGAGGACTCAGCTGCATTATTTAAGGACTCTGCTGCATTATTTAAGGAATTTGCTGCATTATTTAAGGACTCTGCTGCGGTATTTAAGGACTCTGCTGCATTATTTAAGGACTTTGATGCATTATTTAAGGACGCTGCTGCAGAATTTAAGGAATCTGCTGCATTATTTAAGGACTTTGTTGCATTATTTAAGGTCTCTGCTGCATTATTTAAGGACTCTGCTGTGGTATTTAAGGACTCTGCTGCATTATTTAAGGAATTTGTTGCATTATTTAAGGACGCTGCTGCATTATTTAAGGAATTTGTTGCATTATTTAAGGACTTTGCTGCATTAATTAAGGACTTTGCTGCATTACTTAAGGACTCTGCTGCATTATTTAATTACTTGCTGCATTATTTAAGGACTCTGCTGCTGTGTTTAAGAACTCTGCTGCATTATTTAAGGACTTTGCTGCATTATTTTAGGACTCTGCTGCATTATTTAAGGACTTTGCTGTATTATTTAAGGACTCTACTGCATTATTTAAGGACTTTGTTGCATTATTTAAGGACTCTGCTGCATTATTTAAGGACTTTGCTGTATTATTTAAGGACTCTGCTGCATTATTTAAGGACTTTTTTGCATTATTTAAGGACTCTGCTGCATTATTTAAGGACTTTGCTGCATTATTTAAGGACTCTGTTGCATTATTTAAGGACTTTATTGCATTATTTAATGACTCTGCTGCATTATTTAAGGAATTTGCTGCATTATTTAAGGACTCTGCTGCATTATTTAAGGACTTTGCTGCATTATTTAATGACTCTGCTGCATTATATAAGGACTTTGTTGTATTATTTAAGGACTTTGCTGCATTATTTAAGGACTCTGCTGCGGTATTTAAGGACTCTGCTGCATTATTTAAGGACTTTGTTGCATTATTTAAGGACTCTGCTGCATTATTTAAGGACTTTGCTGCATTATTTAAGGACTATGCTGTGGTACTTAAGGACTCTGCTGTATTATTTAAGGACTTTGCTGCATTATTTAAGGACTCTGCTGCATTATTTAATGACTTTGTTGCATTATGTAAGGACTCTGCTGCATTATTTAAGGACTATGTTGCATTATGTTAGAAGTCTGCTGCATTATTTAAGGACTTTGCTGCATTATTTAAGGACTCTGCTGCATTATTTAAGGACTTTATTGCATTATTTAAGGACTCTGCTGCATTATTTAATGACTCTGCTGAAGCATTTGAGGACTCAGCTGCATTATTTAAGGTCTCTGCTGTATTATTTAAGGACTCTGCTGCATTATTTAATGACTCTGCTGCGGTATTTAAGGACTCTGCTGCATTATTTAAGGACTTTGCTGCATTATTTAAGGACTGCTGCGTTATTTAAGGACTCTGCTGCATTATTTAAGACTTTGCTGCATTATTTAAGGACTCTGCTGCAGTGTTTAATGACTCTGCTGAAGCAATTGGGGACTCAGATGCATTGTTTAAGGACTCTGCTGCATTATGTAAGGACTTTGCTGCTTTATTTAAGGACTTTGCTGCATTATTTAAGGACTTTGTTGCATTATTTAAGGACTCTGCTGCATTATTTAAGGACTTTGTTGCATTATTTAAGGACTCTGCTGCATTATTTAAGAACTTTGCTGCATTATTTAAGGACTCTTCTGCATTATTTAACGACTCTGCTGAAGCATTTGAGGACTCAGCTGCATTATTTAAGGACTCTGCTGCATTATTTAAGGAATTTGCTGCATTATTTAAGGACTCTGCTGCGGTATTTAAGGACTCTGCTGCATTATTTAAGGACTTTGATGCATTATTTAAGGACGCTGCTGCAGAATTTAAGGAATCTGCTGCATTATTTAAGGACTTTGTTGCATTATTTAAGGTCTCTGCTGCATTATTTAAGGACTCTGCTGTGGTATTTAAGGACTCTGCTGCATTATTTAAGGAATTTGTTGCATTATTTAAGGACGCTGCTGCATTATTTAAGGAATTTGTTGCATTATTTAAGGACTTTGCTGCATTAATTAAGGACTTTGCTGCATTACTTAAGGACTCTGCTGCATTATTTAATTACTTGCTGCATTATTTAAGGACTCTGCTGCTGTGTTTAAGAACTCTGCTGCATTATTTAAGGACTTTGCTGCATTATTTTAGGACTCTGCTGCATTATTTAAGGACTTTGCTGTATTATTTAAGGACTCTACTGCATTATTTAAGGACTTTGTTGCATTATTTAAGGACTCTGCTGCATTATTTAAGGACTTTGCTGTATTATTTAAGGACTCTGCTGCATTATTTAAGGACTTTTTTGCATTATTTAAGGACTCTGCTGCATTATTTAAGGACTTTGCTGCATTATTTAAGGACTCTGTTGCATTATTTAAGGACTTTATTGCATTATTTAATGACTCTGCTGCATTATTTAAGGAATTTGCTGCATTATTTAAGGACTCTGCTGCATTATTTAAGGACTTTGCTGCATTATTTAATGACTCTGCTGCATTATATAAGGACTTTGTTGTATTATTTAAGGACTTTGCTGCATTATTTAAGGACTCTGCTGCGGTATTTAAGGACTCTGCTGCATTATTTAAGGACTTTGTTGCATTATTTAAGGACTCTGCTGCATTATTTAAGGACTTTGCTGCATTATTTAAGGACTATGCTGTGGTACTTAAGGACTCTGCTGTATTATTTAAGGACTTTGCTGCATTATTTAAGGACTCTGCTGCATTATTTAATGACTTTGTTGCATTATGTAAGGACTCTGCTGCATTATTTAAGGACTATGTTGCATTATGTTAGAAGTCTGCTGCATTATTTAAGGACTTTGCTGCATTATTTAAGGACTCTGCTGCATTATTTAAGGACTTTATTGCATTATTTAAGGACTCTGCTGCATTATTTAATGACTCTGCTGAAGCATTTGAGGACTCAGCTGCATTATTTAAGGTCTCTGCTGTATTATTTAAGGACTCTGCTGCATTATTTAATGACTCTGCTGCGGTATTTAAGGACTCTGCTGCATTATTTAAGGACTTTGCTGCATTATTTAAGGACTGCTGCGTTATTTAAGGACTCTGCTGCATTATTTAAGACTTTGCTGCATTATTTAAGGACTCTGCTGCAGTGTTTAATGACTCTGCTGAAGCAATTGGGGACTCAGATGCATTGTTTAAGGACTCTGCTGCATTATGTAAGGACTTTGCTGCTTTATTTAAGGACTTTGCTGCATTATTTAAGGACTTTGTTGCATTATTTAAGGACTCTGCTGCATTATTTAAGGACTTTGTTGCATTATTTAAGGACTCTGCCGCATTATTTAAGGAGTATGCTTTGGTATTTAAGGACTCTGCTGCATTATTTAAGGACTTTGCTGCATTATTTAAGGACTCTGCTGCATTATTTAATTACTTTGCTGCATTATTTAACGACTCTGCTGCGTTATTTAAGGA
Organism: Phyllobates terribilis; assembly: GCF_046119375.1. Taxonomy (NCBI): domain Eukaryota; kingdom Metazoa; phylum Chordata; class Amphibia; order Anura; family Dendrobatidae; genus Phyllobates; species Phyllobates terribilis. The sequence goes on from NW_027363178.1 coordinate 855,415, forward strand.
CTCTGCTGCATTATTTAAGAACTTTGCTGCATTATTTAAGGACTCTTCTGCATTATTTAATGACTCTGCTGAAGTATTTGAGGACTCAGCTGCATTATTTAAGGACTCTGCTGCGGTATTTAAGGACTCTGCTGCATTATTTAAGGACTTTGATGCATTATTTAAGGACTCTGCTGCATTATTTAAGGAATTTGTTGCATTATTTAAGGACTCTGCTGCATTATTTAAGGACTTTGCTGCATTATTTAATAACTTTGTTGCATTATATAAGTACTCTGCTGCATTATTTAAGGACTTTGTTGCATTATGTAAGGAGTCTGCTGCATTATTTAAGGACTTTGCTGCATTATTTAACGACTCTGCTGAAGCATTTGAGGACTCAGCTGCATTATTTAAGGACTCTGCTGCATTATTTAAGGAATTTGCTGCATTATTTAAGGACTCTGCTGCGGTATTTAAGGACTCTGCTGCATTATTTAAGGACATTGTTGCATTATGTAAGGAGTCTGCTGCATTATTTAAGGACTTTGCTGCATTATTTAATGAATCTGCTGAAGCATTTGAGGATTCAACTGCATTATTTAAGGTCTCTGCTGCATTATTTAAGGACTCTGCTGAAGCATTTGAGGACTCAGCTGCATGATTTAAGGAATTTGCTGCATTATTTAAGGACTCTGCTGCATTATTTAAGGAATTTGTTGCATTATTTAAGGACTCTGCTGCATTATTTAAGGACTTTGCTGCATTATTTAATAACTTTGTTGCATTACATAAGTACTCTGCTGCATTATTTAAGGACTTTGTTGCATTATGTAAGGAGTCTGCAGCATTATTTAAGGACTTTGCTGCATTATTTAACGACTCTGCTGAAGCATTTGAGGACTCAGCTGCATTATTTAAGGACTCTGCTGCATTATTTAAGGAATTTGCTGCATTATTTAAGGACTCTGCTGCGGTATTTAAGGACTCTGCTGCATTATTTAAGGACTTTGTTGCATTATTTAAGGTCTCTGCTGCAGTATTTAATGACTCTGCTGAAGCATTTGGGCACTCAGATGCATTATTTAAGGACTCTGCTGCATTATGTAAGGGCTTTGCTGCTTTATTTAAGGACTCTTTTGCATTATTTAAGGACTTTGTTGCATTATTTAAGGACTCTGCTGCATTATTTAAGGAGTTTGTTGCATTATGTAAGGACTCTGCTGCATTATTTAAGGACTTTGCTGCATTATTTAAGGACTCTGCTGCATAATTTAAGGACTTTATTGCATTATTTAAGGATCCTGCTGCACTATTTAAGGATCCTGCTGAAGCATTTGAGGACTCAGCTGCATTATTTAAGGACTTTGCTGCATTATTTAACGACTCTGCTGCATTATCTAAGGACTCTGCTGCTTTATTTAAGGACTTTCCTGCATTATTTAAGGAGTCTTCTGCATTATTTAATGACTCTGCTGAAGCATTTGAGGACTCAGCTGCATTATTTAAGGACTCTGCTGCATTATTTAAGGACTTTGCTGCATTATTTAATGACTCTGCTGAAGCATTTGAGGACTCAGCTGCATTATTTAAGGACTCTGCTGCATTATTTAAGGAATTTGCTGCATTATTTAAGGACTCTGCTGCGGTATTTAAGGACTCTGCTGCATTATTTAAGGACTTTGATGCATTATTTAAGGACGCTGCTGCAGAATTTAAGGAATCTGCTGCATTATTTAAGGACTTTGTTGCATTATTTAAGGTCTCTGCTGCATTATTTAAGGACTCTGCTGTGGTATTTAAGGACTCTGCTGCATTATTTAAGGAATTTGTTGCATTATTTAAGGACGCTGCTGCATTATTTAAGGACTTTGTTGCATTATTTAAGGACTCTGCTGCAGTATTTAATGACTCTGCTGAAGCATTTGGGGACTCAGATGCATTATTTAAGGACTCTGCTGCATTATGTAAGGGCTTTGCTGCTTTATTTAAGGACTCTTTTGCATTATTTAAGGACTTTGTTGCATTATTTAAGGACTCTGCTGCATTATTTAAGGACTTTGTTGCATTATTTATGGACGCTGCTGCAGAATTTAAGGAATCTGCTGCATTATTTAAGGACTTTGTTGCATTATTTAAGGTCTCTGTTGCATTATTTAAGGACTCTGCTATGGTACTTAACGACTTTGCTGCATTATTTAAGGACTTTGCTGCATTATTTAAGGACTTTGATGCATTATTTAAGAACTTTGTTGCATTATTTAAGGACTCTGCTGCATTATTTAAGGAGTTTGTTGCATTATGTAAGGACTCTGCTGCATTATTTAAGGACTTTGCTGCATTATTTAAGGACTCTGCTGCATAATTTAAGGACTTTATTGCATTATATAAGGATCCTGCTGCATTATTTAAGGATCCTGCTGAAGCATTTGAGGACTCAGCTGCATTATTTAAGGACTTTGCTGCATTATTTAACGACTCTGCTGCATTATCTAAGGACTCTGCTGCTTTATTTAAGGACTTTCCTGCATTATTTAAGGAGTCTTCTGCATTATTTAATGACTCTGCTGAAGCATTTGAGGACTCAGCAGCATTATTTAAGGACTCTGCTGCATTATTTAAGGACTTTGCTGCATTATTTAATGACTCTGCTGAAGCATTTGAGGACTCAGCTGCATTATTTAAGGACTCTGCTGCATTATTTAAGGAATTTGCTGCATTATTTAAGGACTCTGCTGCGGTATTTAAGGACTCTGCTGCATTATTTAAGGACTTTGATGCATTATTTAAGGACGCTGCTGCAGAATTTAAGGAATCTGCTGCATTATTTAAGGACTTTGTTGCATTATTTAAGGTCTCTGCTGCATTATTTAAGGACTCTGCTGTGGTATTTAAGGACTCTGCTGCATTATTTAAGGAATTTGTTGCATTATTTAAGGACGCTGCTGCATTATTTAAGGAATTTGTTGCATTATTTAAGGACTTTGCTGCATTAATTAAGGACTTTGCTGCATTACTTAAGGACTCTGCTGCATTATTTAATTACTTGCTGCATTATTTAAGGACTCTGCTGCTGTGTTTAAGAACTCTGCTGCATTATTTAAGGACTTTGCTGCATTATTTTAGGACTCTGCTGCATTATTTAAGGACTTTGCTGTATTATTTAAGGACTCTACTGCATTATTTAAGGACTTTGTTGCATTATTTAAGGACTCTGCTGCATTATTTAAGGACTTTGCTGTATTATTTAAGGACTCTGCTGCATTATTTAAGGACTTTTTTGCATTATTTAAGGACTCTGCTGCATTATTTAAGGACTTTGCTGCATTATTTAAGGACTCTGTTGCATTATTTAAGGACTTTATTGCATTATTTAATGACTCTGCTGCATTATTTAAGGAATTTGCTGCATTATTTAAGGACTCTGCTGCATTATTTAAGGACTTTGCTGCATTATTTAATGACTCTGCTGCATTATATAAGGACTTTGTTGTATTATTTAAGGACTTTGCTGCATTATTTAAGGACTCTGCTGCGGTATTTAAGGACTCTGCTGCATTATTTAAGGACTTTGTTGCATTATTTAAGGACTCTGCTGCATTATTTAAGGACTTTGCTGCATTATTTAAGGACTATGCTGTGGTACTTAAGGACTCTGCTGTATTATTTAAGGACTTTGCTGCATTATTTAAGGACTCTGCTGCATTATTTAATGACTTTGTTGCATTATGTAAGGACTCTGCTGCATTATTTAAGGACTATGTTGCATTATGTTAGAAGTCTGCTGCATTATTTAAGGACTTTGCTGCATTATTTAAGGACTCTGCTGCATTTTTTAAGGACTTTATTGCATTATTTAAGGACTCTGCTGCATTATTTAATGACTCTGCTGAAGCATTTGAGGACTCAGCTGCATTATTTAAGGTCTCTGCTGTATTATTTAAGGACTCTGCTGCATTATTTAATGACTCTGCTGCGGTATTTAAGGACTCTGCTGCATTATTTAAGGACTTTGCTGCATTATTTAAGGACTGCTGCGTTATTTAAGGACTCTGCTGCATTATTTAAGACTTTGCTGCATTATTTAAGGACTCTGCTGCAGTGTTTAATGACTCTGCTGAAGCAATTGGGGACTCAGATGCATTGTTTAAGGACTCTGCTGCATTATGTAAGGACTTTGCTGCTTTATTTAAGGACTTTGCTGCATTATTTAAGGACTTTGTTGCATTATTTAAGGACTCTGCTGCATTATTTAAGGACTTTGTTGCATTATTTAAGGACTCTGCCGCATTATTTAAGGAGTATGCTTTGGTATTTAAGGACTCTGCTGCATTATTTAAGGACTTTGCTGCATTATTTAAGGACTCTGCTGCATTATTTAATTACTTTGCTGCATTATTTAAGGACTCTGCTGCGGTATTTAAGGACTCTGCTGCATTATTTAAGGACTTTGATGCATTATTTAAGGACACTGCTGCAGAATTTAAGGAATCTGCTTCATTATTTAAGGACTTTGTTGCATTATTTAAGGTCTCTGCTGCATTATTTAAGGACTCTGCTATGGTACTTAAGGACATTTCTGCATTATTTAAGGACTCTGCTGCATTATTTAAGAACTTTGTTGCATTATTTAAGGACTCTGCTGCATTATTTAAGGACTTTGTTGCATTATGTAAGGACTCTGCTGCATTATTTAAGGACTTTGCTGCATTATTTAAGGACTCTGCTGCATAATTTAAGGACTTTATTGCATTATTTTAGGATCCTGCTGCATTATTTAATGACTCTGCTGAAGCATTTGAGGACTCAGCGGCATTATTAAAGGTCTCTGCTGCATTATTTAAGGATCCTGCTGAAGCATTTGAGGACTCAGCTGCATTATTTAAGGACTTTGCTGCATTATTTACCGACTCTGCTGCGTTATTTAAGGACTCTGCTGCATTATTTAAGAACTTTGCTGCATTATTTAAGGACTCTTCTGCATTATTTAACGACTCTGCTGAAGCATTTGAGGACTCAGCTGCATTATTTAAGGACTCTGCTGCATTATTTAAGGAATTTGCTGCATTATTTAAGGACTCTGCTGCGGTATTTAAGGACTCTGCTGCATTATTTAAGGACTTTGTTGCATTATGTAAGGAGTCTGCTGCATTATTTAAGGACTTTGCTGCATTATTTAATGAATCTGCTGAAGCATTTGAGGATTCAACTGCATTATTTAAGGTCTCTGCTGCATTATTTAAGGACTCTGCTGAAGCATTTGAGGACTCAGCTGCATGATTTAAGGAATTTGCTGCATTATTTAAGGACTCTGCTGCATTATTTAAGGAATTTGTTGCATTATTTAAGGACTCTGCTGCATTATTTAAGGACTTTGCTGCATTATTTAATAACTTTGTTGCATTACATAAGTACTCTGCTGCATTATTTAAGGACTTTGTTGCATTATGTAAGGAGTCTGCTGCATTATTTAAGGACTTTGCTGCATTATTTAACGACTCTGCTGAAGCATTTGAGGACTCAGCTGCATTATTTAAGGACTCTGCTGCATTATTTAAGGAATTTGCTGCATTATTTAAGGACTCTGCTGCGGTATTTAAGGACTCTGCTGCATTATTTAAGGACTTTGTTGCATTATTTAAGGTCTCTGCTGCAGTATTTAATGACTCTGCTGAAGCATTTGGGCACTCAGATGCATTATTTAAGGACTCTGCTGCATTATGTAAGGGCTTTGCTGCTTTATTTAAGGACTCTTTTGCATTATTTAAGGACTTTGTTGCATTATTTAAGGACTCTGCTGCATTATTTAAGGAGTTTGTTGCATTATGTAAGGACTCTGCTGCATTATTTAAGGACTTTGCTGCATTATTTAAGGACTCTGCTGCATAATTTAAGGACTTTATTGCATTATTTAAGGATCCTGCTGCACTATTTAAGGATCCTGCTGAAGCATTTGAGGACTCAGCTGCATTATTTAAGGACTTTGCTGCATTATTTAACGACTCTGCTGCATTATCTAAGGACTCTGCTGCTTTATTTAAGGACTTTCCTGCATTATTTAAGGAGTCTTCTGCATTATTTAATGACTCTGCTGAAGCATTTGAGGACTCAGCTGCATTATTTAAGGACTCTGCTGCATTATTTAAGGACTTTGCTGCATTATTTAATGACTCTGCTGAAGCATTTGAGGACTCAGCTGCATTATTTAAGGACTCTGCTGCATTATTTAAGGAATTTGCTGCATTATTTAAGGACTCTGCTGCGGTATTTAAGGACTCTGCTGCATTATTTAAGGACTTTGATGCATTATTTAAGGACGCTGCTGCAGAATTTAAGGAATCTGCTGCATTATTTAAGGACTTTGTTGCATTATTTAAGGTCTCTGCTGCATTATTTAAGGACTCTGCTGTGGTATTTAAGGACTCTGCTGCATTATTTAAGGAATTTGTTGCATTATTTAAGGACGCTGCTGCATTATTTAAGGACTTTGTTGCATTATTTAAGGACTCTGCTGCAGTATTTAATGACTCTGCTGAAGCATTTGGGGACTCAGATGCATTATTTAAGGACTCTGCTGCATTATGTAAGGGCTTTGCTGCTTTATTTAAGGACTCTTTTGCATTATTTAAGGACTTTGTTGCATTATTTAAGGACTCTGCTGCATTATTTAAGGACTTTGTTGCATTATTTAAGGACGCTGCTGCAGAATTTAAGGAATCTGCTGCATTATTTAAGGACTTTGTTGCATTATTTAAGGTCTCTGTTGCATTATTTAAGGACTCTGCTATGGTACTTAACGACTTTGCTGCATTATTTAAGGACTTTGCTGCATTATTTAAGGACTTTGATGCATTATTTAAGAACTTTGTTGCATTATTTAAGGACTCTGCTGCATTATTTAAGGAGTTTGTTGCATTATGTAAGGACTCTGCTGCATTATTTAAGGACTTTGCTGCATTATTTAAGGACTCTGCTGCATAATTTAAGGACTTTATTGCATTATATAAGGATCCTGCTGCATTATTTAAGGATCCTGCTGAAGCATTTGAGGACTCAGCTGCATTATTTAAGGACTTTGCTGCATTATTTAACGACTCTGCTGCATTATCTAAGGACTCTGCTGCTTTATTTAAGGACTTTCCTGCATTATTTAAGGAGTCTTCTGCATTATTTAATGACTCTGCTGAAGCATTTGAGGACTCAGCAGCATTATTTAAGGACTCTGCTGCATTATTTAAGGACTTTGCTGCATTATTTAATGACTCTGCTGAAGCATTTGAGGACTCAGCTGCATTATTTAAGGACTCTGCTGCATTATTTAAGGAATTTGCTGCATTATTTAAGGACTCTGCTGCGGTATTTAAGGACTCTGCTGCATTATTTAAGGACTTTGATGCATTATTTAAGGACGCTGCTGCAGAATTTAAGGAATCTGCTGCATTATTTAAGGACTTTGTTGCATTATTTAAGGTCTCTGCTGCATTATTTAAGGACTCTGCTGTGGTATTTAAGGACTCTGCTGCATTATTTAAGGAATTTGTTGCATTATTTAAGGACGCTGCTGCATTATTTAAGGAATTTGTTGCATTATTTAAGGACTTTGCTGCATTAATTAAGGACTTTGCTGCATTACTTAAGGACTCTGCTGCATTATTTAATTACTTGCTGCATTATTTAAGGACTCTGCTGCTGTGTTTAAGAACTCTGCTGCATTATTTAAGGACTTTGCTGCATTATTTTAGGACTCTGCTGCATTATTTAAGGACTTTGCTGTATTATTTAAGGACTCTACTGCATTATTTAAGGACTTTGTTGCATTATTTAAGGACTCTGCTGCATTATTTAAGGACTTTGCTGTATTATTTAAGGACTCTGCTGCATTATTTAAGGACTTTTTTGCATTATTTAAGGACTCTGCTGCATTATTTAAGGACTTTGCTGCATTATTTAAGGACTCTGTTGCATTATTTAAGGACTTTATTGCATTATTTAATGACTCTGCTGCATTATTTAAGGAATTTGCTGCATTATTTAAGGACTCTGCTGCATTATTTAAGGACTTTGCTGCATTATTTAATGACTCTGCTGCATTATATAAGGACTTTGTTGTATTATTTAAGGACTTTGCTGCATTATTTAAGGACTCTGCTGCGGTATTTAAGGACTCTGCTGCATTATTTAAGGACTTTGTTGCATTATTTAAGGACTCTGCTGCATTATTTAAGGACTTTGCTGCATTATTTAAGGACTATGCTGTGGTACTTAAGGACTCTGCTGTATTATTTAAGGACTTTGCTGCATTATTTAAGGACTCTGCTGCATTATTTAATGACTTTGTTGCATTATGTAAGGACTCTGCTGCATTATTTAAGGACTATGTTGCATTATGTTAGAAGTCTGCTGCATTATTTAAGGACTTTGCTGCATTATTTAAGGACTCTGCTGCATTTTTTAAGGACTTTATTGCATTATTTAAGGACTCTGCTGCATTATTTAATGACTCTGCTGAAGCATTTGAGGACTCAGCTGCATTATTTAAGGTCTCTGCTGTATTATTTAAGGACTCTGCTGCATTATTTAATGACTCTGCTGCGGTATTTAAGGACTCTGCTGCATTATTTAAGGACTTTGCTGCATTATTTAAGGACTGCTGCGTTATTTAAGGACTCTGCTGCATTATTTAAGACTTTGCTGCATTATTTAAGGACTCTGCTGCAGTGTTTAATGACTCTGCTGAAGCAATTGGGGACTCAGATGCATTGTTTAAGGACTCTGCTGCATTATGTAAGGACTTTGCTGCTTTATTTAAGGACTTTGCTGCATTATTTAAGGACTTTGTTGCATTATTTAAGGACTCTGCTGCATTATTTAAGGACTTTGTTGCATTATTTAAGGACTCTGCCGCATTATTTAAGGAGTATGCTTTGGTATTTAAGGACTCTGCTGCATTATTTAAGGACTTTGCTGCATTATTTAAGGACTCTGCTGCATTATTTAATTACTTTGCTGCATTATTTAAGGACTCTGCTGCGGTATTTAAGGACTCTGCTGCATTATTTAAGGACTTTGATGCATTATTTAAGGACACTGCTGCAGAATTTAAGGAATCTGCTTCATTATTTAAGGACTTTGTTGCATTATTTAAGGTCTCTGCTGCATTATTTAAGGACTCTGCTATGGTACTTAAGGACATTTCTGCATTATTTAAGGACTCTGCTGCATTATTTAAGAACTTTGTTGCATTATTTAAGGACTCTGCTGCATTATTTAAGGACTTTGTTGCATTATGTAAGGACTCTGCTGCATTATTTAAGGACTTTGCTGCATTATTTAAGGACTCTGCTGCATAATTTAAGGACTTTATTGCATTATTTTAGGATCCTGCTGCATTATTTAATGACTCTGCTGAAGCATTTGAGGACTCAGCGGCATTATTAAAGGTCTCTGCTGCATTATTTAAGGATCCTGCTGAAGCATTTGAGGACTCAGCTGCATTATTTAAGGACTTTGCTGCATTATTTACCGACTCTGTTGCGTTATTTAAGGACTCTGCTGCATTATTTAAGAACTTTGCTGCATTATTTAAGGACTCTTCTGCATTATTTAACGACTCTGCTGAAGCATTTGAGGACTCAGCTGCATTATTTAAGGACTCTGCTGCATTATTTAAGGAATTTGCTGCATTATTTAAGGACTCTGCTGCGGTATTTAAGGACTCTGCTGCATTATTTAAGGACTTTGTTGCATTATGTAAGGAGTCTGCTGCATTATTTAAGGACTTTGCTGCATTATTTAATGAATCTGCTGAAGCATTTGAGGATTCAACTGCATTATTTAAGGTCTCTGCTGCATTATTTAAGGACTCTGCTGAAGCATTTGAGGACTCAGCTGCATGATTTAAGGACTTTGCTGCATTATTTAAGGACTCTGCTGCATTATTTAAGGAATTTGTTGCATTATTTAAGGACTCTGCTGCATTATTTAAGGACTTTGCTGCATTATTTAATAACTTTGTTGCATTACATAAGTACTCTGCTGCATTATTTAAGGACTTTGTTGCATTATGTAAGGAGTCTGCTGCATTATTTAACGACTTTGCTGCATTATTTAACGACTCTGCTGAAGCATTTGAGGACTCAGCTGCATTATTTAAGGACTCTGCTGCATTATTTAAGGAATTTGCTGCATTATTTAAGGACTCTGCTGCGGTATTTAAGGACTCTGCTGCATTATTTAAGGACTTTGTTGCATTATTTAAGGTCTCTGCTGCAGTATTTAATGACTCTGCTGAAGCATTTGGGCACTCAGATGCATTATTTAAGGACTCTGCTGCATTATGTAAGGGCTTTGCTGCTTTATTTAAGGACTCTTTTGCATTATTTAAGGACTTTGTTGCATTATTTAAGGACTCTGCTGCATTATTTAAGGAGTTTGTTGCATTATGTAAGGACTCTGCTGCATTATTTAAGGACTTTGCTGCATTATTTAAGGACTCTGCTGCATAATTTAAGGACTTTATTGCATTATTTAAGGATCCTGCTGCATTATTTAAGGATCCTGCTGAAGCATTTGAGGACTCAGCTGCATTATTTAAGGACTTTGCTGCATTATTTAACGACTCTGCTGCATTATCTAAGGACTCTGCTGCTTTATTTAAGGACTTTCCTGCATTATTTAAGGAGTCTTCTGCATTATTTAATGACTCTGCTGAAGCATTTGAGGACTCAGCTGCATTATTTAAGGACTCTGCTGCATTATTTAAGGACTTTGCTGCATTATTTAATGACTCTGCTGAAGCATTTGAGGACTCAGCTGCATTATTTAAGGACTCTGCTGCATTATTTAAGGAATTTGCTGCATTATTTAAGGACTCTGCTGCGGTATTTAAGGACTCTGCTGCATTATTTAAGGACTTTGATGCATTATTTAAGGACGCTGCTGCAGAATTTAAGGAATCTGCTGCATTATTTAAGGACTTTGTTGCATTATTTAAGGTCTCTGCTGCATTATTTAAGGACTCTGCTGTGGTATTTAAGGACTCTGCTGCATTATTTAAGGAATTTGTTGCATTATTTAAGGACGCTGCTGCATTATTTAAGGACTTTGTTGCATTATTTAAGGACTCTGCTGCAGTATTTAATGACTCTGCTGAAGCATTTGGGGACTCAGATGCATTATTTAAGGACTCTGCTGCATTATGTAAGGGCTTTGCTGCTTTATTTAAGGACTCTTTTGCATTATTTAAGGACTTTGTTGCATTATTTAAGGACTCTGCTGCATTATTTAAGGACTTTGTTGCATTATTTAAGGACGCTGCTGCAGAATTTAAGGAATCTGCTGCATTATTTAAGGACTTTGTTGCATTATTTAAGGTCTCTGTTGCATTATTTAAGGACTCTGCTATGGTACTTAACGACTTTCCTGCATTATTTAAGGACTTTGCTGCATTATTTAAGGACTTTGATGCATTATTTAAGAACTTTGTTGCATTATTTAAGGACTCTGCTGCATTATTTAAGGAGTTTGTTGCATTATGTAAGGACTCTGCTGCATTATTTAAGGACTTTGCTGCATTATTTAAGGACTCTGCTGCATAATTTAAGGACTTTATTGCATTATATAAGGATCCTGCTGCATTATTTAAGGATCCTGCTGAAGCATTTGAGGACTCAGCTGCATTATTTAAGGACTTTGCTGCATTATTTAACGACTCTGCTGCATTATCTAAGGACTCTGCTGCTTTATTTAAGGACTTTCCTGCATTATTTAAGGAGTCTTCTGCATTATTTAATGACTCTGCTGAAGCATTTGAGGACTCAGCAGCATTATTTAAGGACTCTGCTGCATTATTTAAGGACTTTGCTGCATTATTTAATGACTCTGCTGAAGCATTTGAGGACTCAGCTGCATTATTTAAGGACTCTGCTGCATTATTTAAGGAATTTGCTGCATTATTTAAGGACTCTGCTGCGGTATTTAAGGACTCTGCTGCATTATTTAAGGACTTTGATGCATTATTTAAGGACGCTGCTGCAGAATTTAAGGAATCTGCTGCATTATTTAAGGACTTTGTTGCATTATTTAAGGTCTCTGCTGCATTATTTAAGGACTCTGCTGTGGTATTTAAGGACTCTGCTGCATTATTTAAGGAATTTGTTGCATTATTTAAGGACGCTGCTGCATTATTTAAGGAATTTGTTGCATTATTTAAGGACTTTGCTGCATTAATTAAGGACTTTGCTGCATTACTTAAGGACTCTGCTGCATTATTTAATTACTTGCTGCATTATTTAAGGACTCTGCTGCTGTGTTTAAGAACTCTGCTGCATTATTTAAGGACTTTGCTGCATTATTTTAGGACTCTGCTGCATTATTTAAGGACTTTGCTGTATTATTTAAGGACTCTACTGCATTATTTAAGGACTTTGTTGCATTATTTAAGGACTCTGCTGCATTATTTAAGGACTTTGCTGTATTATTTAAGGACTCTGCTGCATTATTTAAGGACTTTTTTGCATTATTTAAGGACTCTGCTGCATTATTTAAGGACTTTGCTGCATTATTTAAGGACTCTGTTGCATTATTTAAGGACTTTATTGCATTATGTAATGACTCTGCTGCATTATTTAAGGAATTTGCTGCATTATTTAAGGACTCTGCTGCATTATTTAAGGACTTTGCTGCATTATTTAATGACTCTGCTGCATTATATAAGGACTTTGTTGTATTATTTAAGGACTTTGCTGCGGTATTTAAGGACTCTGCTGCATTATTTAAGGACTTTGTTGCATTATTTAAGGACTCTGCTGCATTATTTAAGGACTTTGCTGCATTATTTAAGGACTATGCTGTGGTACTTAAGGACTCTGCTGTATTATTTAAGGACTTTGCTGCATTATTTAAGGACTCTGCTGCATTATTTAAGGACTTTGTTGCATTATGTAAGGACTCTGCTGCATTATTTAAGGACTATGTTGCATTATGTTAGAAGTCTGCTGCATTATTTAAGGACTTTGCTGCATTATTTAAGGACTCTGCTGCATTATTTAAGGACTTTATTGCATTATTTAAAGACTCTGCTGCATTATTTAATGACTCTGCTGAAGCATTTGAGGACTCAGCTGCATTATTTAAGGTCTCTGCTGTATTATTTAAGGACTCTGCTGCATTATTTAATGACTCTGCTGCGGTATTTAAGGACTCTGCTGCATTATGTAAGGACTTTGCTGCTTTATTTAAGGACTTTGCTGCATTATTTAAGGACTTTGTTGCATTATTTAAGGACTCTGCTGCATTATTTAAGGACTTTGTTGCATTATTTAAGGACTCTGCCGCATTATTTAAGGAGTATGCTTTGGTATTTAAGGACTCTGCTGCATTATTTAAGGACTTTGCTGCATTATTTAAGGACTCTGCTGCATTATTTAATTACTTTGCTGCATTATTTAAGGACTCTGCTGCGGTATTTAAGGACTCTGCTGCATTATTTAAGGACTTTGATGCATTATTTAAGGACACTGCTGCAGAATTTAAGGAATCTGCTTCATTATTTAAGGACTTTGTTGCATTATTTAAGGTCTCTGCTGCATTATTTAAGAACTCTGCTATGGTACTTAAGGACTTTTTTGCATTATTTAAGGACTCTGCTGCATTATTTAAGAACTTTGTTGCATTATTTAAGGACTCTGCTGCATTATTTAAGGACTTTGTTGCATTATGTAAGGACTCTGCTGCATTATTTAAGGACTTTGCTGCATTATTTAAGGACTCTGCTGCATAATTTAAGGACTTTATTGCATTATTTTAGGATCCTGCTGCATTATTTAATGACTCTGCTGAAGCATTTGAGGACTCAGCTGCATTATTAAAGGTCTCTGCTGCATTATTTAAGGATCCTGCTGAAGCATTTGAGGACTCAGCTGCATTATTTAAGGACTTTGCTGCATTATTTACCGACTCTGCTGCGTTATTTAAGGACTCTGCTGCATTATTTAAGAACTTTGCTGCATTATTTAAGGACTCTTCTGCATTATTTAACGACTCTGCTGAAGCATTTGAGGACTCAGCTGCATTATTTAAGGACTCTGCTGCATTATTTAAGGAATTTGCTGCATTATTTAAGGACTCTGCTGCGGTATTTAAGGACTCTGCTGCATTATTTAAGGACTTTGTTGCATTATGTAAGGAGTCTGCTGCATTATTTAAGGACTTTGCTGCATTATTTAATGAATCTGCTGAAGCATTTGAGGACTCAACTGCATTATTTAAGGTCTCTGCTGCATTATTTAAGGACTCTGCTGAAGCATTTGAGGACTCAGCTGCATGATTTAAGGACTTTGCTGCATTATTTAAGGACTCTGCTGCATTATTTAAGGAATTTGTTGCATTATTTAAGGACTCTGCTGCATTATTTAAGGACTTTGCTGCATTATTTAATAACTTTGTTGCATTATATAAGTACTCTGCTGCATTATTTAAGGACTTTGTTGCATTATGTAAGGAGTCTGCTGCATTATTTAAGGACTTTGCTGCATTATTTAACGACTCTGCTGAAGCATTTGAGGACTCAGCTGCATTATTTAAGGACTCTGCTGCATTATTTAAGGAATTTGCTGCATTATTTAAGGACTCTGCTGCGGTATTTAAGGACTCTGCTGCATTATTTAAGGACTTTGTTGCATTATTTAAGGTCTCTGCTGTAGTATTTAATGACTCTGCTGAAGCATTTGGGCACTCAGATGCATTATATAAGGACTCTGCTGCATTATGTAAGGGCTTTGCTGCTTTATTTAAGGACTCTTTTGCATTATTTAAGGACTTTGTTGCATTATTTAAGGACTCTGCTGCATTATTTAAGGAGTTTGTTGCATTATGTAAGGACTCTGCTGCATTATTTAAGGACTTTGCTGCATTATTTAAGGACTCTGCTGCATAATTTAAGGACTTTATTGCATTATTTAAGGATCCTGCTGCATTATTTAAGGATCCTGCTGAAGCATTTGAGGACTCAGCTGCATTATTTAAGGACTTTGCTGCATTATTTAACGACTCTGCTGCATTATCTAAGGACTCTGCTGCTTTATTTAAGGACTTTCCTGCATTATTTAAGGAGTCTTCTGCATTATTTAATGACTCTGCTGAAGCATTTGAGGACTCAGCTGCATTATTTAAGGACTCTGCTGCATTATTTAAGGACTTTGCTGCATTATTTAATGACTCTGCTGAAGCATTTGAGGACTCAGCTGCATTATTTAAGGACTCTGCTGCATTATTTAAGGAATTTGCTGCATTATTTAAGGACTCTGCTGCGGTATTTAAGGACTCTGCTGCATTATTTAAGGACTTTGATGCATTATTTAAGGACGCTGCTGCAGAATTTAAGGAATCTGCTGCATTATTTAAGGACTTTGTTGCATTATTTAAGGTCTCTGCTGCATTATTTAAGGACTCTGCTGTGGTATTTAAGGACTCTGCTGCATTATTTAAGGAATTTGTTGCATTATTTAAGGACGCTGCTGCATTATTTAAGGACTTTGTTGCATTATTTAAGGACTCTGCTGCAGTATTTAATGACTCTGCTGAAGCATTTGGGGACTCAGATGCATTATTTAAGGACTCTGCTGCATTATGTAAGGGCTTTGCTGCTTTATTTAAGGACTCTTTTGCATTATTTAAGGACTTTGTTGCATTATTTAAGGACTCTGCTGCATTATTTAAGGACTTTGTTGCATTATTTAAGGACGCTGCTGCAGAATTTAAGGAATCTGCTGCATTATTTAAGGACTTTGTCGCATTATTTAAGGTCTCTGCTGCATTATTTAAGGACTCTGCTATGGTACTTAACGACTTTGCTGCATTATTTAAGGACTTTGCTGCATTATTTAAGGACTTTGATGCATTATTTAAGAACTTTGTTGCATTATTTAAGGACTCTGCTGCATTATTTAAGGAGTTTGTTGCATTATGTAAGGACTCTGCTGCATTATTTAAGGACTTTGCTGCATTATTTAAGGACTCTGCTGCATAATTTAAGGACTTTATTGCATTATTTAAGGATCCTGCTGCATTATTTAAGGATCCTGCTGAAGCATTTGAGGACTCAGCTGCATTATTTAAGGACTTTGCTGCATTATTTAACGACTCTGCTGCATTATCTAAGGACTCTGCTGCTTTATTTAAGGACTTTCCTGCATTATTTAAGGAGTCTTCTGCATTATTTAATGACTCTGCTGAAGCATTTGAGGACTCAGCTGCATTATTTAAGGACTCTGCTGCATTATTTAAGGACTTTGCTGCATTATTTAATGACTCTGCTGAAGCATTTGAGGACTCAGCTGCATTATTTAAGGACTCTGCTGCATTATTTAAGGAATTTGCTGCATTATTTAAGGACTCTGCTGCGGTATTTAAGGACGCTGCTGCAGAATTTAAGGAATCTGCTGCATTATTTAAGGACTTTGTTGCATTATTTAAGGTCTCTGCTGCATTATTTAAGGACTCTGCTGTGGTATTTAAGGACTCTGCTGCATTATTTAAGGAATTTGTTGCATTATTTAAGGACGCTGCTGCATTATTTAAGGAATTTGTTGCATTATTTAAGGACTTTGCTGCATTAATTAAGGACTTTGCTGCATTACTTAAGGACTCTGCTGCATTATTTAATTACTTGCTGCATTATTTAAGGACTCTGCTGCTGTGTTTAAGAACTCTGCTGCATTATTTAAGGACTTTGCTGCATTATTTTAGGACTCTGCTGCATTATTTAAGGACTTTGCTGTATTATTTAAGGACTCTGCTGCATTATTTAAGGACTTTTTTGCATTATTTAAGGACTCTGCTGCATTATTTAAGGACTTTGCTGCATTATTTAAGGACTATGTTGCATTATTTAAGGACTTTATTGCATTATTTAATGACTCTGCTGCATTATTTAAGGAATTTGCTGCATTATTTAAGGACTCTGCTGCATTATTTAAGGACTTTGCTGCATTATTTAATGACTCTGCTGCATTATTTAAGGACTTTGTTGTATTATTTAAGGACTTTGCTGCATTATTTAAGGACTCTGCTGCGGTATTTAAGGACTCTGCTGCATTAGTTAAGGACTTTGTTGCATTATTTAAGGACTCTGCTGCATTATTTAAGGACTTTGCTGCATTATTTAAGGACTATGCTGTGGTACTTAAGGACTCTGCTGTATTATTTAAGGACTTTGCTGCATTATTTAAGGACTCTGCTGCATTATTTAATGACTTTGTTGCATTATATAAGGACTCTGCTGCATTATTTAAGGACTATGTTGCATTATGTTAGAAGTCTGCTGCATTATTTAAGGACTTTGCTGCATTATTTAAGGACTCTGCTGCATTATTTAAGGACTTTATTGCATTATTTAAGGACTCTGCTGCATTATTTAATGACTCTGCTGAAGCATTTGAGGACTCAGCTGCATTATTTAAGGTCTCTGCTGTATTATTTAAGGACTCTGCTGCATTATTTAATGACTCTGCTGTGGTATTTAAGGACTCTGCTGCATTATTTAAGGACTTTGCTGCATTATTTAAGGACTGCTGCGTTATTTAAGGACTCTGCTGCATTATTTAAGACTTTGCTGCATTATTTAAGGACTCTGCTGCAGTGTTTAATGACTCTGCTGATGCAATTGGGGACTCAGATGCATTGTTTAAGGACTCTGCTGCATTATGTAAGGACTTTGCTGCTTTATTTAAGGACTTTGCTGCATTATTTAAGGACTTTGTTGCATTATTTAAGGACTCTGCTGCATTATTTAAGGACTTTGTTGCATTATTTAAGGACTCTGCCGCATTATTTAAGGACTATGCTTTGGTATTTAAGGACTCTGCTGCATTATTTAAGGACTTTGCTGCATTATTTAAGGACTCTGCTGCATTATTTAATTACTTTGCTGCATTATTTAAGGACTCTGCTGCGGTATTTAAGGACTCTGCTGCATTATTTAAGGACTTTGATGCATTATTTAAGGACACTGCTGCAGAATGTAAGGAATCTGCTTCATTATTTAAGGACTTTGTTGCATTATTTAAGGTCTCTGCTGCATTATTTAAGGACTCTGCTATGGTACTTAAGGACTTTGCTGCATTATTTAAGGACTCTGCTGCATTATTTAAGAACTTTGTTGCATTATTTAAGGACTCTGCTGCATTATTTAAGGACTTTGTTGCATTATGTAAGGACTCTGCTGCATTATTTAAGGACTTTGCTGCATTATTTAAGGACTCTGCTGCATAATTTAAGGACTTTATTGCATTATTTTAGGATCCTGCTGCATTATTTAATGACTCTGCTGAAGCATTTGAGGACTCAGCTGCATTATTAAAGGTCTCTGCTGCATTATTTAAGGATCCTGCTGAAGCATTTGAGGACTCAGCTGCATTATTTAAGGACTTTGCTGCATTATTTAACTACTCTGCTGCGTTATTTAAGGACTCTGCTGCATTATTTAAGAACTTTGCTGCATTATTTAAGGACTCTTCTGCATTATTTAATGACTCTGCTGAAGTATTTGAGGACTCAGCTGCATTATTTAAGGACTCTGCTGCGGTATTTAAGGACTCTGCTGCATTATTTAAGGACTTTGATGCATTATTTAAGGACTCTGCTGCATTATTTAAGGAATTTGTTGCATTATTTAAGGACTTTGCTGCATTATTTAATAACTGTGTTGCATTATATAAGTACTCTGCTGCATTATTTAAGGACTTTGTTGCATTATGTAAGGAGTCTGCTGCATTATTTAAGGACTTTGCTGCATTATTTAACGACTCTGCTGAAGCATTTGAGGACTCAGCTGCATTATTTAAGGACTCTGCTGCATTATTTAAGGAATTTGCTGCATTATTTAAGGACTCTGCTGCGGTATTTAAGGACTCTGCTGCATTATTTAAGGACTTTGTTGCATTATGTAAGGAGTCTGCTGCACTATTTAAGGACTTTGCTGCATTATTTAATGAATCTGCTGAAGCATTTGAGGACTCAACTGCATTATTTAAGGTCTCTGCTGCATTATTTAAGGACTCTGCTGAAGCATTTGAGGACTCAGCTGCATGATTTAAGGACTTTGCTGCATTATTTAAGGACTCTGCTGCATTATTTAAGGAATTTGTTGCATTATTTAAGGACTCTGCTGCATTATTTAAGGACTTTGCTGCATTATTTAATAACTTTGTTGCATTATATAAGTACTCTGCTGCATTATGTAAGGACTGTGTTGCATTATGTAAGGAGTCTGCTGCATTATTTAAGGACTTTGCTGCATTATTTAACGACTCTGCTGAAGCATTTGAGGACTCAGCTGCATTATTTAAGGACTCTGCTGCATTATTTAAGGAATTTGCTGCATTATTTAAGGACTCTGCTGCGGTATTTAAGGACTCTGCTGCATTATTTAAGGACTTTGTTGCATTATTTAAGGTCTCTGCTGCAGTATTTAATGACTCTGCTGAAGCATTTGGGCACTCAGATGCATTATTTAAGGACTCTGCTGCATTATGTAAGGGCTTTGCTGCTTTATTTAAGGACTCTTTTGCATTATTTAAGGACTTTGTTGCATTATTTAAGGACTCTGCTGCATTATTTAAGGAGTTTGTTGCATTATGTAAGGACTCTGCTGCATTATTTAAGGACTTTGCTGCATTATTTAAGGACTCTGCTGCATAATTTAAGGACTTTATTGCATTATTTAAGGATCCTGCTGCATTATTTAAGGATCCTGCTGAAGCATTTGAGGACTCAGCTGCATTATTTAAGGACTTTGCTGCATTATTTAACGACTCTGCTGCATTATCTAAGGACTCTGCTGCTTTATTTAAGGACTTTCCTGCATTATTTAAGGAGTCTTCTGCATTATTTAATGACTCTGCTGAAGCATTTGAGGACTCAGCTGCATTATTTAAGGACTCTGCTGCATTATTTAAGGACTTTGCTGCATTATTTAATGACTCTGCTGAAGCATTTGAGGACTCAGCTGCATTATTTAAGGACTCTGCTGCATTATTTAAGGAATTTGCTGCATTATTTAAGTACTCTGCTGCGGTATTTAAGGACTCTGCTGCATTATTTAAGGACTTTGATGCATTATTTAAGGACGCTGCTGCAGAATTTAAGGAATCTGCTGCATTATTTAAGGACTTTGTTGCATTATTTAAGGTCTCTGCTGCATTATTTAAGGACTCTGCTGTGGTATTTAAGGACTCTGCTGCATTATTTAAGGAATTTGTTGCATTATTTAAGGACGCTGCTGGATTATTTAAGGACTTTGTTGCATTATTTAAGGACTCTGCTGCAGTATTTAATGACTCTGCTGAAGCATTTGGGGACTCAGATGCATTATTTAAGGACTCTGCTGCATTATGTAAGGGCTTTGCTGCTTTATTTAAGGACTCTTTTGCATTATTTAAGGACTTTGTTGCATTATTTAAGGACTCTGCTGCATTATTTAAGGACTTTGTTGCATTATTTAAGGACGCTGCTGCAGAATTTAAGGAATCTGCTGCATTATTTAAGGACTTTGTTGCATTATTTAAGGTCTCTGCTGCATTATTTAAGGACTCTGCTATGGTACTTAACGACTTTGCTGCATTATTTAAGGACTTTGCTGCATTATTTAAGGACTTTGATGCATTATTTAAGAACTTTGTTGCATTATTTAAGGACTCTGCTGCATTATTTAAGGAGTTTGTTGCATTATGTAAGGACTCTGCTGCATTATTTAAGGACTTTGCTGCATTATTTAAGGACTCTGCTGCATAATTTAAGGACTTTATTGCATTATTTAAGGATCCTGCTGCATTATTTAAGGATCCTGCTGAAGCATTTGAGGACTCAGCTGCATTATTTAAGGACTTTGCTGCATTATTTAACGACTCTGCTGCGTTATTTAAGGACTCTGCTGCATTATTTAAGAACTTTGCTGCATTATTTAAGGACTCTTCTGCATTATTTAATGACTCTGCTGAAGTATTTGAGGACTCAGCTGCATTATTTAAGGACTCTGCTGCGGTATTTAAGGACTCTGCTGCATTATTTAAGGACTTTGATGCATTATTTAAGGACTCTGCTGCATTATTTAAGGAATTTGTTGCATTATTTAAGGACTCTGCTGCATTATTTAAGGACTTTGCTGCATTATTTAATAACTTTGTTGCATTATATAAGTACTCTGCTGCATTATTTAAGGACTTTGTTGCATTATGTAAGGAGTCTGCTGCATTATTTAAGGACTTTGCTGCATTATTTAACGACTCTGCTGAAGCATTTGAGGACTCAGCTGCATTATTTAAGGACTCTGCTGCATTATTTAAGGAATTTGCTGCATTATTTAAGGACTCTGCTGCGGTATTTAAGGACTCTGCTGCATTATTTAAGGACTTTGTTGCATTATGTAAGGAGTCTGCTGCATTATTTAAGGACTTTGCTGCATTATTTAATGAATCTGCTGAAGCATTTGAGGATTCAACTGCATTATTTAAGGTCTCTGCTGCATTATTTAAGGACTCTGCTGAAGCATTTGAGGACTCAGCTGCATGATTTAAGGACTTTGCTGCATTATTTAAGGACTCTGCTGCATTATTTAAGGAATTTGTTGCATTATTTAAGGACTCTGCTGCATTATTTAAGGACTTTGCTGCATTATTTAATAACTTTGTTGCATTAGATAAGTACTCTGCTGCATTATTTAAGGACTTTGTTGCATTATGTAAGGAGTCTGCTGCATTATTTAAGGACTTTGCTGCATTATTTAACGACTCTGCTGAAGCATTTGAGGACTCAGCTGCATTATTTAAGGACTCTGCTGCATTATTTAAGGAATTTGCTGCATTATTTAAGGACTCTGCTGCGGTATTTAAGGACTCTGCTGCATTATTTAAGGACTTTGTTGCATTATTTAAGGTCTCTGCTGCAGTATTTAATGACTCTGCTGAAGCATTTGGGCACTCAGATGCATTATTTAAGGACTCTGCTGCATTATGTAAGGGCTTTGCTGCTTTATTTAAGGACTCTTTTGCATTATTTAAGGACTTTGTTGCATTATTTAAGGACTCTGCTGCATTATTTAAGGAGTTTGTTGCATTATGTAAGGACTCTGCTGCATTATTTAAGGACTTTGCTGCATTATTTAAGGACTCTGCTGCATAATTTAAGGACTTTATTGCATTATTTAAGGATCCTGCTGCATTATTTAAGGATCCTGCTGAAGCATTTGAGGACTCAGCTGCATTATTTAAGGACTTTGCTGCATTATTTAACGACTCTGCTGCATTATCTAAGGACTCTGCTGCTTTATTTAAGGACTTTCCTGCATTATTTAAGGAGTCTTCTGCATTATTTAATGACTCTGCTGAAGCATTTGAGGACTCAGCTGCATTATTTAAGGACTCTGCTGCATTATTTAAGGACTTTGCTGCATTATTTAATGACTCTGCTGAAGCATTTGAGGACTCAGCTGCATTATTTAAGGACTCTGCTGCATTATTTAAGGAATTTGCTGCATTATTTAAGGACTCTGCTGCGGTATTTAAGGACTCTGCTGCATTATTTAAGGACTTTGATGCATTATTTAAGGACGCTGCTGCAGAATTTAAGGAATCTGCTGCATTATTTAAGGACTTTGTTGCATTATTTAAGGTCTCTGCTGCATTATTTAAGGACTCTGCTGTGGTATTTAAGGACTCTGCTGCATTATTTAAGGAATTTGTTGCATTATTTAAGGACGCTGCTGCATTATTTAAGGACTTTGTTGCATTATTTAAGGACTCTGCTGCAGTATTTAATGACTCTGCTGATGCATTTGGGGACTCAGATGCTTTATTTAAGGACTCTGCTGCATTATGTAAGGGCTTTGCTGCTTTATTTAAGGACTCTTTTGCATTATTTAAGGACTTTGTTGCATTATTTAAGGACTCTGCTGCATTATTTAAGGACTTTGTTGCATTATTTAAGGACGCTGCTGCAGAATTTAAGGAATCTGCTGCATTATTTAAGGACTTTGTCGCATTATTTAAGGTCTCTGCTGCATTATTTAAGGACTCTGCTATGGTACTTAACGACTTTGCTGCATTATTTAAGGACTTTGCTGCATTATTTAAGGACTTTGATGCATTATTTAAGAACTTTGTTGCATTATTTAAGGACTCTGCTGCATTATTTAAGGAGTTTGTTGCATTATGTAAGGACTCTGCTGCATTATTTAAGGACTTTGCTGCATTATTTAAGGACTCTGCTGCATAATTTAAGGACTTTATTGCATTATTTAAGGATCCTGCTGCATTATTTAAGGATCCTGCTGAAGCATTTGAGGACTCAGCTGCATTATTTAAGGACTTTGCTGCATTATTTAACGACTCTGCTGCATTATCTAAGGACTCTGCTGCTTTATTTAAGGACTTTCCTGGATTATTTAAGGAGTCTTCTGCATTATTTAATGACTCTGCTGAAGCATTTGAGGACTCAGCTGCATTATTTAAGGACTCTGCTGCATTATTTAAGGACTTTGCTGCATTATTTAATGACTCTGCTGAAGCATTTGAGGACTCAGCTGCATTATTTAAGGACTCTGCTGCATTATTTAAGGAATTTGCTGCATTATTTAAGGACTCTGCTGCGGTATTTAAGGACGCTGCTGCAGAATTTAAGGAATCTGCTGCATTATTTAAGGACTTTGTTGCATTATTTAAGGTCTCTGCTGCATTATTTAAGGACTCTGCTGTGGTATTTAAGGACTCTGCTGCATTATTTAAGGAATTTGTTGCATTATTTAAGGACGCTGCTGCATTATTTAAGGAATTTGTTGCATTATTTAAGGACTTTGCTGCATTAATTAAGGACTTTGCTGCATTACTTAAGGACTCTGCTGCATTATTTAATTACTTGCTGCATTATTTAAGGACTCTGCTGCTGTGTTTAAGAACTCTGCTGCATTATTTAAGGACTTTGCTGCATTATTTTAGGACTCTGCTGCATTATTTAAGGACTTTGCTGTATTATTTAAGGACTCTGCTGCATTATTTAAGGACTTTTTTGCATTATTTAAGGACTCTGCTGCATTATTTAAGGACTTTGCTGCATTATTTAAGGACTCTGTTGCATTATTTAAGGACTTTATTGCATTATTTAATGACTCTGCTGCATTATTTAAGGAATTTGCTGCATTATTTAAGGACTCTGCTGCATTATTTAAGGACTTTGCTGCATTATTTAATGACTCTGCTGCATTATTTAAGGACTTTGTTGTATTATTTAAGGACTTTGCTGCATTATTTAAGGACTCTGCTGCGGTATTTAAGGACTCTGCTGCATTAGTTAAGGACTTTGTTGCATTATTTAAGGACTCTGCTGCATTATTTAAGGACTTTGCTGCATTATTTAAGGACTATGCTGTGGTACTTAAGGACTCTGCTGTATTATTTAAGGACTTTGCTGCATTATTTAAGGACTCTGCTGCATTATTTAATGACTTTGTTGCATTATATAAGGACTCTGCTGCATTATTTAAGGACTATGTTGCATTATGTTAGAAGTCTGCTGCATTATTTAAGGACTTTGCTGCATTATTTAAGGACTCTGCTGCATTATTTAAGGACTTTATTGCATTATTTAAGGACTCTGCTGCATTATTTAATGACTCTGCTGAAGCATTTGAGGACTCAGCTGCATTATTTAAGGTCTCTGCTGTATTATTTAAGGACTCTGCTGCATTATTTAATGACTCTGCTGTGGTATTTAAGGACTCTGCTGCATTATTTAAGGACTTTGCTGCATTATTTAAGGACTGCTGCGTTATTTAAGGACTCTGCTGCATTATTTAAGACTTTGCTGCATTATTTAAGGACTCTGCTGCAGTGTTTAATGACTCTGCTGAAGCAATTGGGGACTCAGATGCATTGTTTAAGGACTCTGCTGCATTATGTAAGGACTTTGCTGCTTTATTTAAGGACTTTGCTGCATTATTTAAGGACTTTGTTGCATTATTTAAGGACTCTGCTGCATTATTTAAGGACTTTGTTGCATTATTTAAGGACTCTGCCGCATTATTTAAGGACTATGCTTTGGTATTTAAGGACTCTGCTGCATTATTTAAGGACTTTGCTGCATTATTTAAGGACTCTGCTGCATTATTTAATTACTTTGCTGCATTATTTAAGGACTCTGCTGCGGTATTTAAGGACTCTGCTGCATTATTTAAGGACTTTGATGCATTATTTAAGGACACTGCTGCAGAATGTAAGGAATCTGCTTCATTATTTAAGGACTTTGTTGCATTATTTAAGGTCTCTGCTGCATTATTTAAGGACTCTGCTATGGTACTTAAGGACTTTGCTGCATTATTTAAGGACTCTGCTGCATTATTTAAGAACTTTGTTGCATTATTTAAGGACTCTGCTGCATTATTTAAGGACTTTGTTGCATTATGTAAGGACTCTGCTGCATTATTTAAGGACTTTGCTGCATTATTTAAGGACTCTGCTGCATAATTTAAGGACTTTATTGCATTATTTTAGGATCCTGCTGCATTATTTAATGACTCTGCTGAAGCATTTGAGGACTCAGCTGCATTATTAAAGGTCTCTGCTGCATTATTTAAGGATCCTGCTGAAGCATTTGAGGACTCAGCTGCATTATTTAAGGACTTTGCTGCATTATTTAACTACTCTGCTGCGTTATTTAAGGACTCTGCTGCATTATTTAAGAACTTTGCTGCATTATTTAAGGACTCTTCTGCATTATTTAATGACTCTGCTGAAGTATTTGAGGACTCAGCTGCATTATTTAAGGACTCTGCTGCGGTATTTAAGGACTCTGCTGCATTATTTAAGGACTTTGATGCATTATTTAAGGACTCTGCTGCATTATTTAAGGAATTTGTTGCATTATTTAAGGACTTTGCTGCATTATTTAATAACTGTGTTGCATTATATAAGTACTCTGCTGCATTATTTAAGGACTTTGTTGCATTATGTAAGGAGTCTGCTGCATTATTTAAGGACTTTGCTGCATTATTTAACGACTCTGCTGAAGCATTTGAGGACTCAGCTGCATTATTTAAGGACTCTGCTGCATTATTTAAGGAATTTGCTGCATTATTTAAGGACTCTGCTGCGGTATTTAAGGACTCTGCTGCATTATTTAAGGACTTTGTTGCATTATGTAAGGAGTCTGCTGCACTATTTAAGGACTTTGCTGCATTATTTAATGAATCTGCTGAAGCATTTGAGGACTCAACTGCATTATTTAAGGTCTCTGCTGCATTATTTAAGGACTCTGCTGAAGCATTTGAGGACTCAGCTGCATGATTTAAGGACTTTGCTGCATTATTTAAGGACTCTGCTGCATTATTTAAGGAATTTGTTGCATTATTTAAGGACTCTGCTGCATTATTTAAGGACTTTGCTGCATTATTTAATAACTTTGTTGCATTATATAAGTACTCTGCTGCATTATGTAAGGACTTTGTTGCATTATGTAAGGAGTCTGCTGCATTATTTAAGGACTTTGCTGCATTATTTAACGACTCTGCTGAAGCATTTGAGGACTCAGCTGCATTATTTAAGGACTCTGCTGCATTATTTAAGGAATTTGCTGCATTATTTAAGGACTCTGCTGCGGTATTTAAGGACTCTGCTGCATTATTTAAGGACTTTGTTGCATTATTTAAGGTCTCTGCTGCAGTATTTAATGACTCTGCTGAAGCATTTGGGCACTCAGATGCATTATTTAAGGACTCTGCTGCATTATGTAAGGGCTTTGCTGCTTTATTTAAGGACTCTTTTGCATTATTTAAGGACTTTGTTGCATTATTTAAGGACTCTGCTGCATTATTTAAGGAGTTTGTTGCATTATGTAAGGACTCTGCTGCATTATTTAAGGACTTTGCTGCATTATTTAAGGACTCTGCTGCATAATTTAAGGACTTTATTGCATTATTTAAGGATCCTGCTGCATTATTTAAGGATCCTGCTGAAGCATTTGAGGACTCAGCTGCATTATTTAAGGACTTTGCTGCATTATTTAACGACTCTGCTGCATTATCTAAGGACTCTGCTGCTTTATTTAAGGACTTTCCTGCATTATTTAAGGAGTCTTCTGCATTATTTAATGACTCTGCTGAAGCATTTGAGGACTCAGCTGCATTATTTAAGGACTCTGCTGCATTATTTAAGGACTTTGCTGCATTATTTAATGACTCTGCTGAAGCATTTGAGGACTCAGCTGCATTATTTAAGGACTCTGCTGCATTATTTAAGGAATTTGCTGCATTATTTAAGGACTCTGCTGCGGTATTTAAGGACTCTGCTGCATTATTTAAGGACTTTGATGCATTATTTAAGGACGCTGCTGCAGAATTTAAGGAATCTGCTGCATTATTTAAGGACTTTGTTGCATTATTTAAGGTCTCTGCTGCATTATTTAAGGACTCTGCTGTGGTATTTAAGGACTCTGCTGCATTATTTAAGGAATTTGTTGCATTATTTAAGGACGCTGCTGGATTATTTAAGGACTTTGTTGCATTATTTAAGGACTCTGCTGCAGTATTTAATGACTCTGCTGAAGCATTTGGGGACTCAGATGCATTATTTAAGGACTCTGCTGCATTATGTAAGGGCTTTGCTGCTTTATTTAAGGACTCTTTTGCATTATTTAAGGACTTTGTTGCATTATTTAAGGACTCTGCTGCATTATTTAAGGACTTTGTTGCATTATTTAAGGACGCTGCTGCAGAATTTAAGGAATCTGCTGCATTATTTAAGGACTTTGTTGCATTATTTAAGGTCTCTGCTGCATTATTTAAGGACTCTGCTATGGTACTTAACGACTTTGCTGCATTATTTAAGGACTTTGCTGCATTATTTAAGGACTTTGATGCATTATTTAAGAACTTTGTTGCATTATTTAAGGACTCTGCTGCATTATTTAAGGCGTTTGTTGCATTATGTAAGGACTCTGCTGCATTATTTAAGGACTTTGCTGCATTATTTAAGGACTCTGCTGCATAATTTAAGGACTTTATTGCATTATTTAAGGATCCTGCTGCATTATTTAAGGATCCTGCTGAAGCATTTGAGGACTCAGCTGCATTATTTAAGGACTTTGCTGCATTATTTAACGACTCTGCTGCGTTATTTAAGGACTCTGCTGCATTATTTAAGAACTTTGCTGCATTATTTAAGGACTCTTCTGCATTATTTAATGACTCTGCTGAAGTATTTGAGGACTCAGCTGCATTATTTAAGGACTCTGCTGCGGTATTTAAGGACTCTGCTGCATTATTTAAGGACTTTGATGCATTATTTAAGGACTCTGCTGCATTATTTAAGGAATTTGTTGCATTATTTAAGGACTCTGCTGCATTATTTAAGGACTTTGCTGCATTATTTAATAACTTTGTTGCATTATATAAGTACTCTGCTGCATTATTTAAGGACTTTGTTGCATTATGTAAGGAGTCTGCTGCATTATTTAAGGACTTTGCTGCATTATTTAACGACTCTGCTGAAGCATTTGAGGACTCAGCTGCATTATTTAAGGACTCTGCTGCATTATTTAAGGAATTTGCTGCATTATTTAAGGACTCTGCTGCGGTATTTAAGGACTCTGCTGCATTATTTAAGGACTTTGTTGCATTATGTAAGGAGTCTGCTGCATTATTTAAGGACTTTGCTGCATTATTTAATGAATCTGCTGAAGCATTTGAGGATTCAACTGCATTATTTAAGGTCTCTGCTGCATTATTTAAGGACTCTGCTGAAGCATTTGAGGACTCAGCTGCATGATTTAAGGACTTTGCTGCATTATTTAAGGACTCTGCTGCATTATTTAAGGAATTTGTTGCATTATTTAAGGACTCTGCTGCATTATTTAAGGACTTTGCTGCATTATTTAATAACTTTGTTGCATTACATAAGTACTCTGCTGCATTATTTAAGGACTTTGTTGCATTATGTAAGGAGTCTGCTGCATTATTTAAGGACTTTGCTGCATTATTTAACGACTCTGCTGAAGCATTTGAGGACTCAGCTGCATTATTTAAGGACTCTGCTGCATTATTTAAGGAATTTGCTGCATTATTTAAGGACTCTGCTGCGGTATTTAAGGACTTTGCTGCATTATTTAAGGACTTTGTTGCATTATTTAAGGTCTCTGCTGCAGTATTTAATGACTCTGCTGAAGCATTTGGGCACTCAGATGCATTATTTAAGGACTCTGCTGCATTATGTAAGGGCTTTGCTGCTTTATTTAAGGACTCTTTTGCATTATTTAAGGACTTTGTTGCATTATTTAAGGACTCTGCTGCATTATTTAAGGAGTTTGTTGCATTATGTAAGGACTCTGCTGCATTATTTACGGACTTTGCTGCATTATTTAATGACTCTGCTGCATAATTTAAGGACTTTATTGCATTATTTAAGGATCCTGCTGCATTATTTAAGGATCCTGCTGAAGCATTTGAGGACTCAGCTGCATTATTTAAGGACTTTGCTGCATTATTTAACGACTCTGCTGCATTATCTAAGGACTCTGCTGCTTTATTTAAGGACTTTCCTGCATTATTTAAGGAGTCTTCTGCATTATTTAATGACTCTGCTGAAGCATTTGAGGACTCAGCTGCATTATTTAAGGACTCTGCTGCATTATTTAAGGACTTTGCTGCATTATTTAATGACTCTGCTGAAGCATTTGAGGACTCAGCTGCATTATTTAAGGACTCTGCTGCATTATTTAAGGAATTTGCTGCATTATTTAAGGACTCTGCTGCGGTATTTAAGGACTCTGCTGCATTATTTAAGGACTTTGATGCATTATTTAAGGACGCTGCTGCAGAATTTAAGGAATCTGCTGCATTATTTAAGGACTTTGTTGCATTATTTAAGGTCTCTGCTGCATTATTTAAGGACTCTGCTGTGGTATTTAAGGACTCTGCTGCATTATTTAAGGAATTTGTTGCATTATTTAAGGACGCTGCTGCATTATTTAAGGACTTTGTTGCATTATTTAAGGACTCTGCTGCAGTATTTAATGACTCTGCTGATGCATTTGGGGACTCAGATGCATTATTTAAGGACTCTGCTGCATTATGTAAGGGCTTTGCTGCTTTATTTAAGGACTCTTTTGCATTATTTAAGGACTTTGTTGCATTATTTAAGGACTCTGCTGCATTATTTAAGGACTTTGTTGCATTATTTAAGGACGCTGCTGCAGAATTTAAGGAATCTGCTGCATTATTTAAGGACTTTGTTGCATTATTTAAGGTCTCTGTTGCATTATTTAAGGACTCTGCTATGGTACTTAACGACTTTGCTGCATTATTTAAGGACTTTTCTGCATTATTTAAGGACTTTGATGCATTATTTAAGAACTTTGTTGCATTATTTAAGGACTCTGCTGCATTATTTAAGGAGTTTGTTGCATTATGTAAGGACTCTGCTGCATTATTTAAGGACTTTGCTGCATTATTTAAGGACTTTGCTGCATAATTTAAGGACTTTATTGCATTATATAAGGATCCTGCTGCATTATTTAAGGATCCTGCTGAAGCATTTGAGGACTCAGCTGCATTATTTAAGGACTTTGCTGCATTATTTAACGACTCTGCTGCATTATCTAAGGACTCTGCTGCTTTATTTAAGGACTTTCCTGCATTATTTAAGGAGTCTTCTGCATTATTTAATGACTCTGCTGAAGCATTTGAGGACTCAGCAGCATTATTTAAGGACTCTGCTGCATTATTTAAGGACTTTGCTGCATTATTTAATGACTCTGCTGAAGCATTTGAGGACTCAGCTGCATTATTTAAGGACTCTGCTGCATTATTTAAGGAATTTGCTGCATTATTTAAGGACTCTGTTGCGGTATTTAAGGACTCTGCTGCATTATTTAAGGACTTTGATGCATTATTTAAGGATGCTGCTGCAGAATTTAAGGAATCTGCTGCATTATTTAAGGACTTTGTTGCATTATTTAAGGTATCTGCTGCATTATTTAAGGACTCTGCTGTGGTATTTAAGGACTCTGCTGCATTATTTAAGGAATTTGTTGCATTATTTAAGGACGCTGCTGCATTATTTAAGGAATTTGTTGCATTATTTAAGGACTTTGCTGCATTAATTAAGGACTTTGCTGCATTACTTAAGGACTCTGCTGCATTATTTAATTACTTGCTGCATTATTTAAGGACTCTGCTGCTGTGTTTAAGAACTCTGCTGCATTATTTAAGGACTTTGCTGCATTATTTTAGGACTCTGCTGCATTATTTAAGGACTTTGCTGTATTATTTAAGGACTCTACTGCATTATTTAAGGACTTTGTTGCATTATTTAAGGACTCTGCTGCATTATTTAAGGACTTTGCTGTATTATTTAAGGACTCTGCTGCATTATTTAAGGACTTTTTTGCATTATTTAAGGACTCTGCTGCATTATTTAAGGACTTTTCTGCATTATTTAAGGACTCTGTTGCATTATTTAAGGACTTTATTGCATTATTTAATGACTCTGCTGCATTATTTAAGGAATTTGCTGCATTATTTAAGGAGTTTGTTGCATTATGTAAGGACTCTGCTGCATTATTTAAGGACTTTGCTGCATTATTTAAGGACTCTGCTGCATAATTTAAGGACTTTATTGCATTATTTAAGGATCCTGCTGCATTATTTAAGGATCCTGCTGAAGCATTTGAGGACTCAGCTGCATTATTTAAGGACTTTGCTGCATTATTTAAGGACTCTGCTGCGGTATTTAAGGACTCTGCTGCATTATTTAAGGACTTTGATGCATTATTTAAGGACGCTGCTGCAGAATTTAAGGAATCTGCTGCATTATTTAAGGACTTTGTTGCATTATTTAAGGTCTCTGCTGCATTATTTAAGGACTCTGCTGTGGTATTTAAGGACTCTGCTGCATTATTTAAGGAATTTGTTGCATTATTTAAGGACGCTGCTGGATTATTTAAGGACTTTGTTGCATTATTTAAGGACTCTGCTGCAGTATTTAATGACTCTGCTGAAGCATTTGGGGACTCAGATGCATTATTTAAGGACTCTGCTGCATTATGTAAGGGCTTTGCTGCTTTATTTAAGGACTCTTTTGCATTATTTAAGGACTTTGTTGCATTATTTAAGGACTCTGCTGCATTATTTAAGGACTTTGTTGCATTATTTAAGGACGCTGCTGCAGAATTTAAGGAATCTGCTGCATTATTTAAGGACTTTGTTGCATTATTTAAGGTCTCTGCTGCATTATTTAAGGACTCTGCTATGGTACTTAACGACTTTGCTGCATTATTTAAGGACTTTGCTGCATTATTTAAGGACTTTGATGCATTATTTAAGAACTTTGTTGCATTATTTAAGGACTCTGCTGCATTATTTAAGGCGTTTGTTGCATTATGTAAGGACTCTGCTGCATTATTTAAGGACTTTGCTGCATTATTTAAGGACTCTGCTGCATAATTTAAGGACTTTATTGCATTATTTAAGGATCCTGCTGCATTATTTAAGGATCCTGCTGAAGCATTTGAGGACTCAGCTGCATTATTTAAGGACTTTGCTGCATTATTTAACGACTCTGCTGCGTTATTTAAGGACTCTGCTGCATTATTTAAGAACTTTGCTGCATTATTTAAGGACTCTTCTGCATTATTTAATGACTCTGCTGAAGTATTTGAGGACTCAGCTGCATTATTTAAGGACTCTGCTGCGGTATTTAAGGACTCTGCTGCATTATTTAAGGACTTTGATGCATTATTTAAGGACTCTGCTGCATTATTTAAGGAATTTGTTGCATTATTTAAGGACTCTGCTGCATTATTTAAGGACTTTGCTGCATTATTTAATAACTTTGTTGCATTATATAAGTACTCTGCTGCATTATTTAAGGACTTTGTTGCATTATGTAAGGAGTCTGCTGCATTATTTAAGGACTTTGCTGCATTATTTAACGACTCTGCTGAAGCATTTGAGGACTCAGCTGCATTATTTAAGGACTCTGCTGCATTATTTAAGGAATTTGCTGCATTATTTAAGGACTCTGCTGCGGTATTTAAGGACTCTGCTGCATTATTTAAGGACTTTGTTGCATTATGTAAGGAGTCTGCTGCATTATTTAAGGACTTTGCTGCATTATTTAATGAATCTGCTGAAGCATTTGAGGATTCAACTGCATTATTTAAGGTCTCTGCTGCATTATTTAAGGACTCTGCTGAAGCATTTGAGGACTCAGCTGCATGATTTAAGGACTTTGCTGCATTATTTAAGGACTCTGCTGCATTATTTAAGGAATTTGTTGCATTATTTAAGGACTCTGCTGCATTATTTAAGGACTTTGCTGCATTATTTAATAACTTTGTTGCATTACATAAGTACTCTGCTGCATTATTTAAGGACTTTGTTGCATTATGTAAGGAGTCTGCTGCATTATTTAAGGACTTTGCTGCATTATTTAACGACTCTGCTGAAGCATTTGAGGACTCAGCTGCATTATTTAAGGACTCTGCTGCATTATTTAAGGAATTTGCTGCATTATTTAAGGACTCTGCTGCGGTATTTAAGGACTTTGCTGCATTATTTAAGGACTTTGTTGCATTATTTAAGGTCTCTGCTGCAGTATTTAATGACTCTGCTGAAGCATTTGGGCACTCAGATGCATTATTTAAGGACTCTGCTGCATTATGTAAGGGCTTTGCTGCTTTATTTAAGGACTCTTTTGCATTATTTAAGGACTTTGTTGCATTATTTAAGGACTCTGCTGCATTATTTAAGGAGTTTGTTGCATTATGTAAGGACTCTGCTGCATTATTTACGGACTTTGCTGCATTATTTAATGACTCTGCTGCATAATTTAAGGACTTTATTGCATTATTTAAGGATCCTGCTGCATTATTTAAGGATCCTGCTGAAGCATTTGAGGACTCAGCTGCATTATTTAAGGACTTTGCTGCATTATTTAACGACTCTGCTGCATTATCTAAGGACTCTGCTGCTTTATTTAAGGACTTTCCTGCATTATTTAAGGAGTCTTCTGCATTATTTAATGACTCTGCTGAAGCATTTGAGGACTCAGCTGCATTATTTAAGGACTCTGCTGCATTATTTAAGGACTTTGCTGCATTATTTAATGACTCTGCTGAAGCATTTGAGGACTCAGCTGCATTATTTAAGGACTCTGCTGCATTATTTAAGGAATTTGCTGCATTATTTAAGGACTCTGCTGCGGTATTTAAGGACTCTGCTGCATTATTTAAGGACTTTGATGCATTATTTAAGGACGCTGCTGCAGAATTTAAGGAATCTGCTGCATTATTTAAGGACTTTGTTGCATTATTTAAGGTCTCTGCTGCATTATTTAAGGACTCTGCTGTGGTATTTAAGGACTCTGCTGCATTATTTAAGGAATTTGTTGCATTATTTAAGGACGCTGCTGCATTATTTAAGGACTTTGTTGCATTATTTAAGGACTCTGCTGCAGTATTTAATGACTCTGCTGATGCATTTGGGGACTCAGATGCATTATTTAAGGACTCTGCTGCATTATGTAAGGGCTTTGCTGCTTTATTTAAGGACTCTTTTGCATTATTTAAGGACTTTGTTGCATTATTTAAGGACTCTGCTGCATTATTTAAGGACTTTGTTGCATTATTTAAGGACGCTGCTGCAGAATTTAAGGAATCTGCTGCATTATTTAAGGACTTTGTTGCATTATTTAAGGTCTCTGTTGCATTATTTAAGGACTCTGCTATGGTACTTAACGACTTTGCTGCATTATTTAAGGACTTTTCTGCATTATTTAAGGACTTTGATGCATTATTTAAGAACTTTGTTGCATTATTTAAGGACTCTGCTGCATTATTTAAGGAGTTTGTTGCATTATGTAAGGACTCTGCTGCATTATTTAAGGACTTTGCTGCATTATTTAAGGACTTTGCTGCATAATTTAAGGACTTTATTGCATTATATAAGGATCCTGCTGCATTATTTAAGGATCCTGCTGAAGCATTTGAGGACTCAGCTGCATTATTTAAGGACTTTGCTGCATTATTTAACGACTCTGCTGCATTATCTAAGGACTCTGCTGCTTTATTTAAGGACTTTCCTGCATTATTTAAGGAGTCTTCTGCATTATTTAATGACTCTGCTGAAGCATTTGAGGACTCAGCAGCATTATTTAAGGACTCTGCTGCATTATTTAAGGACTTTGCTGCATTATTTAATGACTCTGCTGAAGCATTTGAGGACTCAGCTGCATTATTTAAGGACTCTGCTGCATTATTTAAGGAATTTGCTGCATTATTTAAGGACTCTGTTGCGGTATTTAAGGACTCTGCTGCATTATTTAAGGACTTTGATGCATTATTTAAGGATGCTGCTGCAGAATTTAAGGAATCTGCTGCATTATTTAAGGACTTTGTTGCATTATTTAAGGTATCTGCTGCATTATTTAAGGACTCTGCTGTGGTATTTAAGGACTCTGCTGCATTATTTAAGGAATTTGTTGCATTATTTAAGGACGCTGCTGCATTATTTAAGGAATTTGTTGCATTATTTAAGGACTTTGCTGCATTAATTAAGGACTTTGCTGCATTACTTAAGGACTCTGCTGCATTATTTAATTACTTGCTGCATTATTTAAGGACTCTGCTGCTGTGTTTAAGAACTCTGCTGCATTATTTAAGGACTTTGCTGCATTATTTTAGGACTCTGCTGCATTATTTAAGGACTTTGCTGTATTATTTAAGGACTCTACTGCATTATTTAAGGACTTTGTTGCATTATTTAAGGACTCTGCTGCATTATTTAAGGACTTTGCTGTATTATTTAAGGACTCTGCTGCATTATTTAAGGACTTTTTTGCATTATTTAAGGACTCTGCTGCATTATTTAAGGACTTTTCTGCATTATTTAAGGACTCTGTTGCATTATTTAAGGACTTTATTGCATTATTTAATGACTCTGCTGCATTATTTAAGGAATTTGCTGCATTATTTAAGGAGTTTGTTGCATTATGTAAGGACTCTGCTGCATTATTTAAGGACTTTGCTGCATTATTTAAGGACTCTGCTGCATAATTTAAGGACTTTATTGCATTATTTAAGGATCCTGCTGCATTATTTAAGGATCCTGCTGAAGCATTTGAGGACTCAGCTGCATTATTTAAGGACTTTGCTGCATTATTTAACGACTCTGCTGCGTTATTTAAGGACTCTGCTGCATTATTTAAGAACTTTGCTGCATTATTTAAGGACTCTTCTGCATTATTTAATGACTCTGCTGAAGTATTTGAGGACTCAGCTGCATTATTTAAGGACTCTGCTGCGGTATTTAAGGACTCTGCTGCATTATTTAAGGACTTTGATGCATTATTTAAGGACTCTGCTGCATTATTTAAGGAATTTGTTGCATTATTTAAGGACTCTGCTGCATTATTTAAGGACTTTGCTGCATTATTTAATAACTTTGTTGCATTATATAAGTACTCTGCTGCATTATTTAAGGACTTTGTTGCATTATGTAAGGAGTCTGCTGCATTATTTAAGGACTTTGCTGCATTATTTAACGACTCTGCTGAAGCATTTGAGGACTCAGCTGCATTATTTAAGGACTCTGCTGCATTATTTAAGGAATTTGCTGCATTATTTAAGGACTCTGCTGCGGTATTTAAGGACTCTGCTGCATTATTTAAGGACTTTGTTGCATTATGTAAGGAATCTGCTGCATTATTTAAGGACTTTGCTGCATTATTTAATGAATCTGCTGAAGCATTTGAGGATTCAACTGCATTATTTAAGGTCTCTGCTGCATTATTTAAGGACTCTGCTGAAGCATTTGAGGACTCAGCTGCATGATTTAAGGACTTTGCTGCATTATTTAAGGACTCTGCTGCATTATTTAAGGAATTTGTTGCATTATTTAAGGACTCTGCTGCATTATTTAAGGACTTTGCTGCATTATTTAATAACTTTGTTGCATTACATAAGTACTCTGCTGCATTATTTAAGGACTTTGTTGCATTATGTAAGGAGTCTGCTGCATTATTTAAGGACTTTGCTGCATTATTTAACGACTCTGCTGAAGCATTTGAGGACTCAGCTGCATTATTTAAGGACTCTGCTGCATTATTTAAGGAATTTGCTGCATTATTTAAGGACTCTGCTGCGGTATTTAAGGACTTTGCTGCATTATTTAAGGACTTT
This sequence comes from Phyllobates terribilis, assembly GCF_046119375.1. Classification (NCBI taxonomy): domain Eukaryota; kingdom Metazoa; phylum Chordata; class Amphibia; order Anura; family Dendrobatidae; genus Phyllobates; species Phyllobates terribilis. The sequence goes on from NW_027363178.1 coordinate 892,612, forward strand.
GTTGCATTATTTAAGGTCTCTGCTGCAGTATTTAATGACTCTGCTGAAGCATTTGGGCACTCAGATGCATTATTTAAGGACTCTGCTGCATTATGTAAGGGCTTTGCTGCTTTATTTAAGGACTCTTTTGCATTATTTAAGGACTTTGTTGCATTATTTAAGGACTCTGCTGCATTATTTAAGGAGTTTGTTGCATTATGTAAGGACTCTGCTGCATTATTTAAGGACTTTGCTGCATTATTTAAGGACTCTGCTGCATAATTTAAGGACTTTATTGCATTATTTAAGGATCCTGCTGCATTATTTAAGGATCCTGCTGAAGCATTTGAGGACTCAGCTGCATTATTTAAGGACTTTGCTGCATTATTTAACGACTCTGCTGCATTATCTAAGGACTCTGCTGCTTTATTTAAGGACTTTCCTGCATTATTTAAGGAGTCTTCTGCATTATTTAATGACTCTGCTGAAGCATTTGAGGACTCAGCTGCATTATTTAAGGACTCTGCTGCATTATTTAAGGACTTTGCTGCATTATTTAATGACTCTGCTGAAGCATTTGAGGACTCAGCTGCATTATTTAAGGACTCTGCTGCATTATTTAAGGAATTTGCTGCATTATTTAAGGACTCTGCTGCGGTATTTAAGGACTCTGCTGCATTATTTAAGGACTTTGATGCATTATTTAAGGACGCTGCTGCAGAATTTAAGGAATCTGCTGCATTATTTAAGGACTTTGTTGCATTATTTAAGGTCTCTGCTGCATTATTTAAGGAATTTGTTGCATTATTTAAGGACGCTGCTGCATTATTTAAGGACTTTGTTGCATTATTTAAGGACTCTGCTGCAGTATTTAATGACTCTGCTGATGCATTTGGGGACTCAGATGCATTATTTAAGGACTCTGCTGCATTATGTAAGGGCTTTGCTGCTTTATTTAAGGACTCTTTTGCATTATTTAAGGACTTTGTTGCATTATTTAAGGACTCTGCTGCATTATTTAAGGACTTTGTTGCATTATTTAAGGACGCTGCTGCAGAATTTAAGGAATCTGCTGCATTATTTAAGGACTTTGTTGCATTATTTAAGGTCTCTGTTGCATTATTTAAGGACTCTGCTATGGTACTTAACGACTTTGCTGCATTATTTAAGGACTTTTCTGCATTATTTAAGGACTTTGATGCATTATTTAAGAACTTTGTTGCATTATTTAAGGACTCTGCTGCATTATTTAAGGAGTTTGTTGCATTATGTAAGGACTCTGCTGCATTATTTAAGGACTTTGCTGCATTATTTAAGGACTTTGCTGCATAATTTAAGGACTTTATTGCATTATATAAGGATCCTGCTGCATTATTTAAGGATCCTGCTGAAGCATTTGAGGACTCAGCTGCATTATTTAAGGACTTTGCTGCATTATTTAACGACTCTGCTGCATTATCTAAGGACTCTGCTGCTTTATTTAAGGACTTTCCTGCATTATTTAAGGAGTCTTCTGCATTATTTAATGACTCTGCTGAAGCATTTGAGGACTCAGCAGCATTATTTAAGGACTCTGCTGCATTATTTAAGGACTTTGCTGCATTATTTAATGACTCTGCTGAAGCATTTGAGGACTCAGCTGCATTATTTAAGGACTCTGCTGCATTATTTAAGGAATTTGCTGCATTATTTAAGGACTCTGCTGCGGTATTTAAGGACTCTGCTGCATTATTTAAGGACTTTGATGCATTATTTAAGGATGCTGCTGCAGAATTTAAGGAATCTGCTGCATTATTTAAGGACTTTGTTGCATTATTTAAGGTATCTGCTGCATTATTTAAGGACTCTGCTGTGGTATTTAAGGACTCTGCTGCATTATTTAAGGAATTTGTTGCATTATTTAAGGACGCTGCTGCATTATTTAAGGAATTTGTTGCATTATTTAAGGACTTTGCTGCATTAATTAAGGACTTTGCTGCATTACTTAAGGACTCTGCTGCATTATTTAATTACTTGCTGCATTATTTAAGGACTCTGCTGCTGTGTTTAAGAACTCTGCTGCATTATTTAAGGACTTTGCTGCATTATTTTAGGACTCTGCTGCATTATTTAAGGACTTTGCTGTATTATTTAAGGACTCTACTGCATTATTTAAGGACTTTGTTGCATTATTTAAGGACTCTGCTGCATTATTTAAGGACTTTGCTGTATTATTTAAGGACTCTGCTGCATTATTTAAGGACTTTTTTGCATTATTTAAGGACTCTGCTGCATTATTTAAGGACTTTTCTGCATTATTTAAGGACTCTGTTGCATTATTTAAGGACTTTATTGCATTATTTAATGACTCTGCTGCATTATTTAAGGAATTTGCTGCATTATTTAAGGAGTTTGTTGCATTATGTAAGGACTCTGCTGCATTATTTAAGGACTTTGCTGCATTATTTAAGGACTCTGCTGCATAATTTAAGGACTTTATTGCATTATTTAAGGATCCTGCTGCATTATTTAAGGATCCTGCTGAAGCATTTGAGGACTCAGCTGCATTATTTAAGGACTTTGCTGCATTATTTAACGACTCTGCTGCGTTATTTAAGGACTCTGCTGCATTATTTAAGAACTTTGCTGCATTATTTAAGGACTCTTCTGCATTATTTAATGACTCTGCTGAAGTATTTGAGGACTCAGCTGCATTATTTAAGGACTCTGCTGCGGTATTTATGGACTCTGCTGCATTATTTAAGGACTTTGATGCATTATTTAAGGACTCTGCTGCATTATTTAAGGAATTTGTTGCATTATTTAAGGACTCTGCTGCATTATTTAAGGACTTTGCTGCATTATTTAATAACTTTGTTGCATTATATAAGTACTCTGCTGCATTATTTAAGGACTTTGTTGCATTATGTAAGGAGTCTGCTGCATTATTTAAGGACTTTGCTGCATTATTTAACGACTCTGCTGAAGCATTTGAGGACTCAGCTGCATTATTTAAGGACTCTGCTGCATTATTTAAGGAATTTGCTGCATTATTTAAGGACTCTGCTGCGGTATTTAAGGACTCTGCTGCATTATTTAAGGACTTTGTTGCATTATGTAAGGAATCTGCTGCATTATTTAAGGACTTTGCTGCATTATTTAATGAATCTGCTGAAGCATTTGAGGATTCAACTGCATTATTTAAGGTCTCTGCTGCATTATTTAAGGACTCTGCTGAAGCATTTGAGGACTCAGCTGCATGATTTAAGGACTTTGCTGCATTATTTAAGGACTCTGCTGCATTATTTAAGGAATTTGTTGCATTATTTAAGGACTCTGCTGCATTATTTAAGGACTTTGCTGCATTATTTAATAACTTTGTTGCATTACATAAGTACTCTGCTGCATTATTTAAGGACTTTGTTGCATTATGTAAGGAGTCTGCTGCATTATTTAAGGACTTTGCTGCATTATTTAACGACTCTGCTGAAGCATTTGAGGACTCAGCTGCATTATTTAAGGACTCTGCTGCATTATTTAAGGAATTTGCTGCATTATTTAAGGACTCTGCTGCGGTATTTAAGGACTTTGCTGCATTATTTAAGGACTTTGTTGCATTATTTAAGGTCTCTGCTGCAGTATTTAATGACTCTGCTGAAGCATTTGGGCACTCAGATGCATTATTTAAGGACTCTGCTGCATTATGTAAGGGCTTTGCTGCTTTATTTAAGGACTCTTTTGCATTATTTAAGGACTTTGTTGCATTATTTAAGGACTCTGCTGCATTATTTAAGGAGTTTGTTGCATTATGTAAGGACTCTGCTGCATTATTTAAGGACTTTGCTGCATTATTTAAGGACTCTGCTGCATAATTTAAGGACTTTATTGCATTATTTAAGGATCCTGCTGCATTATTTAAGGATCCTGCTGAAGCATTTGAGGACTCAGCTGCATTATTTAAGGACTTTGCTGCATTATTTAACGACTCTGCTGCATTATCTAAGGACTCTGCTGCTTTATTTAAGGACTTTCCTGCATTATTTAAGGAGTCTTCTGCATTATTTAATGACTCTGCTGAAGCATTTGAGGACTCAGCTGCATTATTTAAGGACTCTGCTGCATTATTTAAGGACTTTGCTGCATTATTTAATGACTCTGCTGAAGCATTTGAGGACTCAGCTGCATTATTTAAGGACTCTGCTGCATTATTTAAGGAATTTGCTGCATTATTTAAGGACTCTGCTGCGGTATTTAAGGACTCTGCTGCATTATTTAAGGACTTTGATGCATTATTTAAGGACGCTGCTGCAGAATTTAAGGAATCTGCTGCATTATTTAAGGACTTTGTTGCATTATTTAAGGTCTCTGCTGCATTATTTAAGGAATTTGTTGCATTATTTAAGGACGCTGCTGCATTATTTAAGGACTTTGTTGCATTATTTAAGGACTCTGCTGCAGTATTTAATGACTCTGCTGATGCATTTGGGGACTCAGATGCATTATTTAAGGACTCTGCTGCATTATGTAAGGGCTTTGCTGCTTTATTTAAGGACTCTTTTGCATTATTTAAGGACTTTGTTGCATTATTTAAGGACTCTGCTGCATTATTTAAGGACTTTGTTGCATTATTTAAGGACGCTGCTGCAGAATTTAAGGAATCTGCTGCATTATTTAAGGACTTTGTTGCATTATTTAAGGTCTCTGTTGCATTATTTAAGGACTCTGCTATGGTACTTAACGACTTTGCTGCATTATTTAAGGACTTTTCTGCATTATTTAAGGACTTTGATGCATTATTTAAGAACTTTGTTGCATTATTTAAGGACTCTGCTGCATTATTTAAGGAGTTTGTTGCATTATGTAAGGACTCTGCTGCATTATTTAAGGACTTTGCTGCATTATTTAAGGACTTTGCTGCATAATTTAAGGACTTTATTGCATTATATAAGGATCCTGCTGCATTATTTAAGGATCCTGCTGAAGCATTTGAGGACTCAGCTGCATTATTTAAGGACTTTGCTGCATTATTTAACGACTCTGCTGCATTATCTAAGGACTCTGCTGCTTTATTTAAGGACTTTCCTGCATTATTTAAGGAGTCTTCTGCATTATTTAATGACTCTGCTGAAGCATTTGAGGACTCAGCAGCATTATTTAAGGACTCTGCTGCATTATTTAAGGACTTTGCTGCATTATTTAATGACTCTGCTGAAGCATTTGAGGACTCAGCTGCATTATTTAAGGACTCTGCTGCATTATTTAAGGAATTTGCTGCATTATTTAAGGACTCTGCTGCGGTATTTAAGGACTCTGCTGCATTATTTAAGGACTTTGATGCATTATTTAAGGATGCTGCTGCAGAATTTAAGGAATCTGCTGCATTATTTAAGGACTTTGTTGCATTATTTAAGGTATCTGCTGCATTATTTAAGGACTCTGCTGTGGTATTTAAGGACTCTGCTGCATTATTTAAGGAATTTGTTGCATTATTTAAGGACGCTGCTGCATTATTTAAGGAATTTGTTGCATTATTTAAGGACTTTGCTGCATTAATTAAGGACTTTGCTGCATTACTTAAGGACTCTGCTGCATTATTTAATTACTTGCTGCATTATTTAAGGACTCTGCTGCTGTGTTTAAGAACTCTGCTGCATTATTTAAGGACTTTGCTGCATTATTTTAGGACTCTGCTGCATTATTTAAGGACTTTGCTGTATTATTTAAGGACTCTACTGCATTATTTAAGGACTTTGTTGCATTATTTAAGGACTCTGCTGCATTATTTAAGGACTTTGCTGTATTATTTAAGGACTCTGCTGCATTATTTAAGGACTTTTTTGCATTATTTAAGGACTCTGCTGCATTATTTAAGGACTTTTCTGCATTATTTAAGGACTCTGTTGCATTATTTAAGGACTTTATTGCATTATTTAATGACTCTGCTGCATTATTTAAGGAATTTGCTGCATTATTTAAGGAGTTTGTTGCATTATGTAAGGACTCTGCTGCATTATTTAAGGACTTTGCTGCATTATTTAAGGACTCTGCTGCATAATTTAAGGACTTTATTGCATTATTTAAGGATCCTGCTGCATTATTTAAGGATCCTGCTGAAGCATTTGAGGACTCAGCTGCATTATTTAAGGACTTTGCTGCATTATTTAACGACTCTGCTGCGTTATTTAAGGACTCTGCTGCATTATTTAAGAACTTTGCTGCATTATTTAAGGACTCTTCTGCATTATTTAATGACTCTGCTGAAGTATTTGAGGACTCAGCTGCATTATTTAAGGACTCTGCTGCGGTATTTAAGGACTCTGCTGCATTATTTAAGGACTTTGATGCATTATTTAAGGACTCTGCTGCATTATTTAAGGAATTTGTTGCATTATTTAAGGACTCTGCTGCATTATTTAAGGACTTTGCTGCATTATTTAATAACTTTGTTGCATTATATAAGTACTCTGCTGCATTATTTAAGGACTTTGTTGCATTATGTAAGGAGTCTGCTGCATTATTTAAGGACTTTGCTGCATTATTTAACGACTCTGCTGAAGCATTTGAGGACTCAGCTGCATTATTTAAGGACTCTGCTGCATTATTTAAGGAATTTGCTGCATTATTTAAGGACTCTGCTGCGGTATTTAAGGACTCTGCTGCATTATTTAAGGACTTTGTTGCATTATGTAAGGAGTCTGCTGCATTATTTAAGGACTTTGCTGCATTATTTAATGAATCTGCTGAAGCATTTGAGGATTCAACTGCATTATTTAAGGTCTCTGCTGCATTATTTAAGGACTCTGCTGAAGCATTTGAGGACTCAGCTGCATGATTTAAGGACTTTGCTGCATTATTTAAGGACTCTGCTGCATTATTTAAGGAATTTGTTGCATTATTTAAGGACTCTGCTGCATTATTTAAGGACTTTGCTGCATTATTTAATAACTTTGTTGCATTACATAAGTACTCTGCTGCATTATTTAAGGAATTTGTTGCATTATGTAAGGAGTCTGCTGCATTATTTAAGGACTTTGCTGCATTATTTAACGACTCTGCTGAAGCATTTGAGGACTCAGCTGCATTATTTAAGGACTCTGCTGCATTATTTAAGGAATTTGCTGCATTATTTAAGGACTCTGCTGCGGTATTTAAGGACTCTGCTGCATTATTTAAGGACTTTTGTTGCATTATTTAAGGTCTCTGCTGCAGTATTTAATGACTCTGCTGAAGCATTTGGGCACTCAGATGCATTATTTAAGGACTCTGCTGCATTATGTAAGGGCTTTGCTGCTTTATTTAAGGACTCTTTTGCATTATTTAAGGACTTTGTTGCATTATTTAAGGACTCTGCTGCATTATTTAAGGAGTTTGTTGCATTATGTAAGGACTCTGCTGCATTATTTAAGGACTTTGCTGCATTATTTAAGGAATCTGCTGCATAATTTAAGGACTTTATTGCATTATTTAAGGATCCTGCTGCATTATTTAAGGATCCTGCTGAAGCATTTGAGGACTCAGCTGCATTATTTAAGGACTTTGCTGCATTATTTAACGACTCTGCTGCATTATCTAAGGACTCTGCTGCTTTATTTAAGGACTTTCCTGCATTATTTAAGGAGTCTTCTGCATTATTTAATGACTCTGCTGAAGCATTTGAGGACTCAGCTGCATTATTTAAGGACTCTGCTGCATTATTTAAGGACTTTGCTGCATTATTTAATGACTCTGCTGAAGCATTTGAGGACTCAGCTGCATTATTTAAGGACTCTGCTGCATTATTTAAGGAATTTGCTGCATTATTTAAGGACTCTGCTGCGGTATTTAAGGACTCTGCTGCATTATTTAAGGACTTTGATGCATTATTTAAGGACGCTGCTGCAGAATTTAAGGAATCTGCTGCATTATTTAAGGACTTTGTTGCATTATTTAAGGTCTCTGCTGCATTATTTAAGGAATTTGTTGCATTATTTAAGGACGCTGCTGCATTATTTAAGGACTTTGTTGCATTATTTAAGGACTCTGCTGCAGTATTTAATGACTCTGCTGATGCATTTGGGGACTCAGATGCATTATTTAAGGACTCTGCTGCATTATGTAAGGGCTTTGCTGCTTTATTTAAGGACTCTTTTGCATTATTTAAGGACTTTGTTGCATTATTTAAGGACTCTGCTGCATTATTTAAGGACTTTGTTGCATTATTTAAGGACGCTGCTGCAGAATTTAAGGAATCTGCTGCATTATTTAAGGACTTTGTTGCATTATTTAAGGTCTCTGTTGCATTATTTAAGGACTCTGCTATGGTACTTAACGACTTTGCTGCATTATTTAAGTACTTTGCTGCATTATTTAAGGACTTTGATGCATTATTTAAGGACTTTGCTGCATTATTTAAGGACTTTGCTGCATAATTTAAGGACTTTATTGCATTATATAAGGATCCTGCTGCATTATTTAAGGATCCTGCTGAAGCATTTGAGGACTCAGCTGCATTATTTAAGGACTTTGCTGCATTATTTAACGACTCTGCTGCATTATCTAAGGACTCTGCTGCTTTATTTAAGGACTTTCCTGCATTATTTAAGGAGTCTTCTGCATTATTTAATGACTCTGCTGAAGCATTTGAGGACTCAGCAGCATTATTTAAGGACTCTGCTGCATTATTTAAGGACTTTGCTGCATTATTTAATGACTCTGCTGAAGCATTTGAGGACTCAGCTGCATTATTTAAGGACTCTGCTGCATTATTTAAGGAATTTGCTGCATTATTTAAGGACTCTGCTGCGGTATTTAAGGACTCTGCTGCATTATTTAAGGACTTTGATGCATTATTTAAGGACGCTGCTGCAGAATTTAAGGAATCTGCTGCATTATTTAAGGACTTTGTTGCATTATTTAAGGTCTCTGCTGCATTATTTAAGGACTCTGCTGTGGTATTTAAGGACTCTGCTGCATTATTTAAGGAATTTGTTGCATTATTTAAGGACGCTGCTGCATTATTTAAGGAATTTGTTGCATTATTTAAGGACTTTGCTGCATTAATTAAGGACTTTGCTGCATTACTTAAGGACTCTGCTGCATTATTTAATTACTTGCTGCATTATTTAAGGACTCTGCTGCTGTGTTTAAGAACTCTGCTGCATTATTTAAGGACTTTGCTGCATTATTTTAGGACTCTGCTGCATTATTTAAGGACTTTGCTGTATTATTTAAGGACTCTACTGCATTATTTAAGGACTTTGTTGCATTATTTAAGGACTCTGCTGCATTATTTAAGGACTTTGCTGTATTATTTAAGGACTCTGCTGCATTATTTAAGGACTTTTTTGCATTATTTAAGGACTCTGCTGCATTATTTAAGGACTTTTCTGCATTATTTAAGGACTCTGTTGCATTATTTAAGGACTTTATTGCATTATTTAATGACTCTGCTGCATTATTTAAGGAATTTGCTGCATTATTTAAGGACTCTGCTGCATTATTTAAGGACTTTGCTGCATTATTTAATGACTCTGCTGCATTATATAAGGACTTTGTTGTATTATTTAAGGACTTTGCTGCATTATTTAAGGACTCTGCTGCGGTATTTAAGGACTCTGCTGCATTATTTAAGGACTTTGTTGCATTATTTAAGGACTCTGCTGCATTATTTAAGGACTTTGCTGCATTATTTAAGGACTATGCTGTGGTACTTAAGGACTCTGCTGTATTATTTAAGGAATTTGCTGCATTATTTAAGGACTCTGCTGCATTATTTAAGGACTTTGCTGCATTATTTAATGACTCTGCTGCATTATATAAGGACTTTGTTGTATTATTTAAGGACTTTGCTGCATTATTTAAGGACTCTGCTGCGGTATTTAAGGACTCTGCTGCATTATTTAAGGACTTTGATGCATTATTTAAGGACTCTGCTGCATTATTTAAGGAATTTGTTGCATTATTTAAGGACTCTGCTGCATTATTTAAGGACTTTGCTGCATTATTTAATAACTTTGTTGCATTATATAAGTACTCTGCTGCATTATTTAAGGACTTTGTTGCATTATGTAAGGAGTCTGCTGCATTATTTAAGGACTTTGCTGCATTATTTAACGACTCTGCTGAAGCATTTGATGACTCAGCTGCATTATTTAAGGACTCTGCTGCATTATTTAAGGAATTTGCTGCATTATTTAAGGACTCTGCTGCGGTATTTAAGGACTCTGCTGCATTATTTAAGGACTTTGTTGCATTATGTAAGGAGTCTGCTGCATTATTTAAGGACTTTGCTGCATTATTTAATGAATCTGCTGAAGCATTTGAGGATTCAACTGCATTATTTAAGGTCTCTGCTGCATTATTTAAGGACTCTGCTGAAGCATTTGAGGACTCAGCTGCATGATTTAAGGACTTTGCTGCATTATTTAAGGACTCTGCTGCATTATTTAAGGAATTTGTTGCATTATTTAAGGACTCTGCTGCATTATTTAAGGACTTTGCTGCATTATTTAATAACTTTGTTGCATTACATAAGTACTCTGCTGCATTATTTAAGGACTTTGTTGCATTATGTAAGGAGTCTGCTGCATTATTTAAGGACTTTGCTGCATTATTTAACGACTCTGCTGAAGCATTTGAGGACTCAGCTGCATTATTTAAGGACTCTGCTGCATTATTTAAGGAATTTGCTGCATTATTTAAGGACTCTGCTGCGGTATTTAAGGACTCTGCTGCATTATTTAAGGACTTTGTTGCATTATTTAAGGTCTCTGCTGCAGTATTTAATGACTCTGCTGAAGCATTTGGGCACTCAGATGCATTATTTAAGGACTCTGCTGCATTATGTAAGGGCTTTGCTGCTTTATTTAAGGACTCTTTTGCATTATTTAAGGACTTTGTTGCATTATTTAAGGACTCTGCTGCATTATTTAAGGAGTTTGTTGCATTATGTAAGGACTCTGCTGCATAATTTAAGGACTTTATTGCATTATTTAAGGATCCTGCTGCATTATTTAAGGATCCTGCTGAAGCATTTGAGGACTCAGCTGCATTATTTAAGGACTTTGCTGCATTATTTAACGACTCTGCTGCATTATCTAAGGACTCTGCTGCTTTATTTAAGGACTTTCCTGCATTATTTAAGGAGTCTTCTGCATTATTTAATGACTCTGCTGAAGCATTTGAGGACTCAGCTGCATTATTTAAGGACTCTGCTGCATTATTTAAGGACTTTGCTGCATTATTTAATGACTCTGCTGAAGCATTTGAGGACTCAGCTGCATTATTTAAGGACTCTGCTGCATTATTTAAGGAATTTGCTGCATTATTTAAGGACTCTGCTGCGGTATTTAAGGACTCTGCTGCATTATTTAAGGACTTTGATGCATTATTTAAGGACGCTGCTGCAGAATTTAAGGAATCTGCTGCATTATTTAAGGACTTTGTTGCATTATTTAAGGTCTCTGCTGCATTATTTAAGGACTCTGCTGTGGTATTTAAGGACTCTGCTGCATTATTTAAGGAATTTGTTGCATTATTTAAGGACGCTGCTGCATTATTTAAGGACTTTGTTGCATTATTTAAGGACTCTGCTGCAGTATTTAATGACTCTGCTGATGCATTTGGGGACTCAGATGCATTATTTAAGGACTCTGCTGCATTATGTAAGGGCTTTGCTGCTTTATTTAAGGACTCTTTTGCATTATTTAAGGACTTTGTTGCATTATTTAAGGACTCTGCTGCATTATTTAAGGACTTTGTTGCATTATTTAAGGACGCTGCTGCAGAATTTAAGGAATCTGCTGCATTATTTAAGGACTTTGTTGCATTATTTAAGGTCTCTGTTGCATTATTTAAGGACTCTGCTATGGTACTTAACGACTTTGCTGCATTATTTAAGGACTTTGCTGCATTATTTAAGGAGTTTGTTGCATTATGTAAGGACTCTGCTGCATTATTTAAGAAGTTTGTTGCATTATGTAAGGACTCTGCTGCATTATTTAAGGACTTTGCTGCATTATTTAAGGACTTTGCTGCATAATTTAAGGACTTTATTGCATTATATAAGGATCCTGCTGCATTATTTAAGGATCCTGCTGAAGCATTTGAGGACTCAGCTGCATTATTTAAGGACTTTGCTGCATTATTTAACGACTCTGCTGCATTATCTAAGGACTCTGCTGCTTTATTTAAGGACTTTCCTGCATTATTTAAGGAGTCTTCTGCATTATTTAATGACTCTGCTGAAGCATTTGAGGACTCAGCAGCATTATTTAAGGACTCTGCTGCATTATTTAAGGACTTTGCTGCATTATTTAATGACTCTGCTGAAGCATTTGAGGACTCAGCTGCATTATTTAAGGACTCTGCTGCATTATTTAAGGAATTTGCTGCATTATTTAAGGACTCTGCTGCGGTATTTAAGGACTCTGCTGCATTATTTAAGGACTTTGATGCATTATTTAAGGATGCTGCTGCAGAATTTAAGGAATCTGCTGCATTATTTAAGGACTTTGTTGCATTATTTAAGGTATCTGCTGCATTATTTAAGGACTCTGCTGTGGTATTTAAGGACTCTGCTGCATTATTTAAGGAATTTGTTGCATTATTTAAGGACGCTGCTGCATTATTTAAGGAATTTGTTGCATTATTTAAGGACTTTGCTGCATTAATTAAGGACTTTGCTGCATTACTTAAGGACTCTGCTGCATTATTTAATTACTTGCTGCATTATTTAAGGACTCTGCTGCTGTGTTTAAGAACTCTGCTGCATTATTTAAGGACTTTGCTGCATTATTTTAGGACTCTGCTGCATTATTTAAGGACTTTGCTGTATTATTTAAGGACTCTACTGCATTATTTAAGGACTTTGTTGCATTATTTAAGGACTCTGCTGCATTATTTAAGGACTTTGCTGTATTATTTAAGGACTCTGCTGCATTATTTAAGGACTTTTTTGCATTATTTAAGGACTCTGCTGCATTATTTAAGGACTTTTCTGCATTATTTAAGGACTCTGTTGCATTATTTAAGGACTTTATTGCATTATTTAATGACTCTGCTGCATTATTTAAGGAATTTGCTGCATTATTTAAGGAGTTTGTTGCATTATGTAAGGACTCTGCTGCATTATTTAAGGACTTTGCTGCATTATTTAAGGACTCTGCTGCATAATTTAAGGACTTTATTGCATTATTTAAGGATCCTGCTGCATTATTTAAGGATCCTGCTGAAGCATTTGAGGACTCAGCTGCATTATTTAAGGACTTTGCTGCATTATTTAACGACTCTGCTGCGTTATTTAAGGACTCTGCTGCATTATTTAAGAACTTTGCTGCATTATTTAAGGACTCTTCTGCATTATTTAATGACTCTGCTGAAGTATTTGAGGACTCAGCTGCATTATTTAAGGACTCTGCTGCGGTATTTAAGGACTCTGCTGCATTATTTAAGGACTTTGATGCATTATTTAAGGACTCTGCTGCATTATTTAAGGAATTTGTTGCATTATTTAAGGACTCTGCTGCATTATTTAAGGACTTTGCTGCATTATTTAATAACTTTGTTGCATTATATAAGTACTCTGCTGCATTATTTAAGGACTTTGTTGCATTATGTAAGGAGTCTGCTGCATTATTTAAGGACTTTGCTGCATTATTTAACGACTCTGCTGAAGCATTTGAGGACTCAGCTGCATTATTTAAGGACTCTGCTGCATTATTTAAGGAATTTGCTGCATTATTTAAGGACTCTGCTGCGGTATTTAAGGACTCTGCTGCATTATTTAAGGACTTTGTTGCATTATGTAAGGAGTCTGCTGCATTATTTAAGGACTTTGCTGCATTATTTAATGAATCTGCTGAAGCATTTGAGGATTCAACTGCATTATTTAAGGTCTCTGCTGCAGTATTTAATGACTCTGCTGAAGCATTTGGGCACTCAGATGCATTATTTAAGGACTCTGCTGCATTATGTAAGGGCTTTGCTGCTTTATTTAAGGACTCTTTTGCATTATTTAAGGACTTTGTTGCATTATTTAAGGACTCTGCTGCATTATTTAAGGAGTTTGTTGCATTATATAAGGACTCTGCTGCATTATTTAAGGACTTTGCTGCATTATTTAAGGACTCTGCTGCATAATTTAAGGACTTTATTGCATTATTTAAGGATCCTGCTGCATTATTTAAGGATCCTGCTGAAGCATTTGAGGACTCAGCTGCATTATTTAAGGACTTTGCTGCATTATTTAACGACTCTGCTGCATTATCTAAGGACTCTGCTGCTTTATTTAAGGACTTTCCTGCATTATTTAAGGAGTCTTCTGCATTATTTAATGACTCTGCTGAAGCATTTGAGGACTCAGCTGCATTATTTAAGGACTCTGCTGCATTATTTAAGGACTTTGCTGCATTATTTAATGACTCTGCTGAAGCATTTGAGGACTCAGCTGCATTATTTAAGGACTCTGCTGCATTATTTAAGGAATTTGCTGCATTATTTAAGGACTCTGCTGCGGTATTTAAGGACTCTGCTGCATTATTTAAGGACTTTGATGCATTATTTAAGGACGCTGCTGCAGAATTTAAGGAATCTGCTGCATTATTTAAGGACTTTGTTGCATTATTTAAGGTCTCTGCTGCATTATTTAAGGACTCTGCTGTGGTATTTAAGGACTCTGCTGCATTATTTAAGGAATTTGTTGCATTATTTAAGGACGCTGCTGCATTATTTAAGGACTTTGTTGCATTATTTAAGGACTCTGCTGCAGTATTTAATGACTCTGCTGATGCATTTGGGGACTCAGATGCATTATTTAAGGACTCTGCTGCATTATGTAAGGGCTTTGCTGCTTTATTTAAGGACTCTTTTGCATTATTTAAGGACTTTGTTGCATTATTTAAGGACTCTGCTGCATTATTTAAGGACTTTGTTGCATTATTTAAGGACGCTGCTGCAGAATTTAAGGAATCTGCTGCATTATTTAAGGACTTTGTTGCATTATTTAAGGTCTCTGTTGCATTATTTAAGGACTCTGCTATGGTACTTAACGACTTTGCTGCATTATTTAAGGACTTTGCTGCATTATTTAAGGACTTTGATGCATTATTTAAGAACTTTGTTGCATTATTTAAGGACTCTGCTGCATTATTTAAGGAGTTTGTTGCATTATGTAAGGACTCTGCTGCATTATTTAAGGACTTTGCTGCATTATTTAAGGACTTTGCTGCATAATTTAAGGACTTTATTGCATTATATAAGGATCCTGCTGCATTATTTAAGGATCCTGCTGAAGCATTTGAGGACTCAGCTGCATTATTTAAGGACTTTGCTGCATTATTTAACGACTCTGCTGCATTATCTAAGGACTCTGCTGCTTTATTTAAGGACTTTCCTGCATTATTTAAGGAGTCTTCTGCATTATTTAATGACTCTGCTGAAGCATTTGAGGACTCAGCAGCATTATTTAAGGACTCTGCTGCATTATTTAAGGACTTTGCTGCATTATTTAATGACTCTGCTGAAGCATTTGAGGACTCAGCTGCATTATTTAAGGACTCTGCTGCATTATTTAAGGAATTTGCTGCATTATTTAAGGACTCTGCTGCGGTATTTAAGGACTCTGCTGCATTATTTAAGGACTTTGATGCATTATTTAAGGACGCTGCTGCAGAATTTAAGGAATCTGCTGCATTATTTAAGGACTTTGTTGCATTATTTAAGGTCTCTGCTGCATTATTTAAGGACTCTGCTGTGGTATTTAAGGACTCTGCTGCATTATTTAAGGAATTTGTTGCATTATTTAAGGACGCTGCTGCATTATTTAAGGAATTTGTTGCATTATTTAAGGACTTTGCTGCATTAATTAAGGACTTTGCTGCATTACTTAAGGACTCTGCTGCATTATTTAATTACTTGCTGCATTATTTAAGGACTCTGCTGCTGTGTTTAAGAACTCTGCTGCATTATTTAAGGACTTTGCTGCATTATTTTAGGACTCTGCTGCATTATTTAAGGACTTTGCTGTATTATTTAAGGACTCTACTGCATTATTTAAGGACTTTGTTGCATTATTTAAGGACTCTGCTGCATTATTTAAGGACTTTGCTGTATTATTTAAGGACTCTGCTGCATTATTTAAGGACTTTTTTGCATTATTTAAGGACTCTGCTGCATTATTTAAGGACTTTTCTGCATTATTTAAGGACTCTGTTGCATTATTTAAGGACTTTATTGCATTATTTAATGACTCTGCTGCATTATTTAAGGAATTTGCTGCATTATTTAAGGACTCTGCTGCATTATTTAAGGACTTTGCTGCATTATTTAATGACTCTGCTGCATTATATAAGGACTTTGTTGTATTATTTAAGGACTTTGCTGCATTATTTAAGGACTCTGCTGCGGTATTTAAGGACTCTGCTGCATTATTTAAGGACTTTGTTGCATTATTTAAGGACTCTGCTGCATTATTTAAGGACTTTGCTGCATTATTTAAGGACTATGCTGTGGTACTTAAGGACTCTGCTGTATTATTTAAGGACTTTGCTGCATTATTTAAGGACTCTGCTGCATTATTTAATGACTTTGTTGCATTATGTAAGGACTCTGCTGCATTATTTAAGGACTATGTTGCATTATGTTAGAAGTCTGCTGCATTATTTAAGGACTTTGCTGCATTATTTAAGGACTCTGCTGCATTATTTAAGGACTTTATTGCATTATTTAAGGACTCTGCTGCATTATTTAATGACTCTGCTGAAGCATTTGAGGACTCAGCTGCATTATTTAAGGTCTCTGCTGTATTATTTAAGGACTCTGCTGCATTATTTAATGACTCTGCTGCGGTATTTAAGGACTCTGCTGCATTATTTAAGGACTTTGCTGCATTATTTAAGGACTGCTGCGTTTTTTAAGGACTCTGCTGCATTATTTAAGACTTTGCTGCATTATTTAAGGACTCTGCTGCAGTGTTTAATGACTCTGCTGAAGCAATTGGGGACTCAGATGCATTGTTTAAGGACTCTGCTGCATTATGTAAGGACTTTGCTGCTTTATTTAAGGACTTTGCTGCATTATTTAAGGACTTTGTTGCATTATTTAAGGACTCTGCTGCATTATTTAAGGACTTTGTTGCATTATTTAAGGACTCTGCCGCATTATTTAAGGAGTATGCTTTGGTATTTAAGGACTCTGCTGCATTATTTAAGGACTTTGCTGCATTATTTAAGGACTCTGCTGCATTATTTAATTACTTTGCTGCATTATTTAAGGACTCTGCTGCGGTATTTAAGGACTCTGCTGCATTATTTAAGGACTTTGATGCATTATTTAAGGACACTGCTGCAGAATTTAAGGAATCTGCTTCATTATTTAAGGACTTTGTTGCATTATTTAAGGTCTCTGCTGCATTATTTAAGGACTCTGCTATGGTACTTAAGGACTTTGCTGCATTATTTAAGGACTCTGCTGCATTATTTAAGAACTTTGTTGCATTATTTAAGGACTCTGCTGCATTATTTAAGGACTTTGTTGCATTATGTAAGGACTCTGCTGCATTATTTAAGGACTTTGCTGCATTATTTAAGGACTCTGCTGCATAATTTAAGGACTTTATTGCATTATTTTAGGATCCTGCTGCATTATTTAATGACTCTGCTGAAGCATTTGAGGACTCAGCTGCATTATTAAAGGTCTCTGCTGCATTATTTAAGGATCCTGCTGAAGCATTTGAGGACTCAGCTGCATTATTTAAGGACTTTGCTGCATTATTTACCGACTCTGCTGCGTTATTTAAGGACTCTGCTGCATTATTTAAGAACTTTGCTGCATTATTTAAGGACTCTTCTGCATTATTTAACGACTCTGCTGAAGCATTTGAGGACTCAGCTGCATTATTTAAGGACTCTGCTGCATTATTTAAGGAATTTGCTGCATTATTTAAGGACTCTGCTGCGGTATTTAAGGACTCTGCTGCATTATTTAAGGACTTTGTTGCATTATGTAAGGAGTCTGCTGCATTATTTAAGGACTTTGCTGCATTATTTAATGAATCTGCTGAAGCATTTGAGGACTCAACTGCATTATTTAAGGTCTCTGCTGCATTATTTAAGGACTCTGCTGAAGCATTTGAGGACTCAGCTGCATGATTTAAGGACTTTGCTGCATTATTTAAGGACTCTGCTGCATTATTTAAGGAATTTGTTGCATTATTTAAGGACTCTGCTGCATTATTTAAGGACTTTGCTGCATTATTTAATAACTTTGTTGCATTATATAAGTACTCTGCTGCATTATTTAAGGACTTTGTTGCATTATGTAAGGAGTCTGCTGCATTATTTAAGGACTTTGCTGCATTATTTAACGACTCTGCTGAAGCATTTGAGGACTCAGCTGCATTATTTAAGGACTCTGCTGCATTATTTAAGGAATTTGCTGCATTATTTAAGGACTCTGCTGCGGTATTTAAGGACTCTGCTGCATTATTTAAGGACTTTGTTGCATTATTTAAGGTCTCTGCTGTAGTATTTAATGACTCTGCTGAAGCATTTGGGCACTCAGATGCATTATATAAGGACTCTGCTGCATTATGTAAGGGCTTTGCTGCTTTATTTAAGGACTCTTTTGCATTATTTAAGGACTTTGTTGCATTATTTAAGGACTCTGCTGCATTATTTAAGGAGTTTGTTGCATTATGTAAGGACTCTGCTGCATTATTTAAGGACTTTGCTGCATTATTTAAGGACTCTGCTGCATAATTTAAGGACTTTATTGCATTATTTAAGGATCCTGCTGCATTATTTAAGGATCCTGCTGAAGCATTTGAGGACTCAGCTGCATTATTTAAGGACTTTGCTGCATTATTTAACGACTCTGCTGCATTATCTAAGGACTCTGCTGCTTTATTTAAGGACTTTCCTGCATTATTTAAGGAGTCTTCTGCATTATTTAATGACTCTGCTGAAGCATTTGAGGACTCAGCTGCATTATTTAAGGACTCTGCTGCATTATTTAAGGACTTTGCTGCATTATTTAATGACTCTGCTGAAGCATTTGAGGACTCAGCTGCATTATTTAAGGACTCTGCTGCATTATTTAAGGAATTTGTTGCGTTATTTAAGGACTCTGCTGCGGTATTTAAGGACTCTGCTGCATTATTTAAGGACTTTGATGCATTATTTAAGGACGCTGCTGCAGAATTTAAGGAATCTGCTGCATTATTTAAGGACTTTGTTGCATTATTTAAGGTCTCTGCTGCATTATTTAAGGACTCTGCTGTGGTATTTAAGGACTCTGCTGCATTATTTAAGGAATTTGTTGCATTATTTAAGGACGCTGCTGCATTATTTAAGGACTTTGTTGCATTATTTAAGGACTCTGCTGCAGTATTTAATGACTCTGCTGAAGCATTTGGGGACTCAGATGCATTATTTAAGGACTCTGCTGCATTATGTAAGGGCTTTGCTGCTTTATTTAAGGACTCTTTTGCATTATTTAAGGACTTTGTTGCATTATTTAAGGACTCTGCTGCATTATTTAAGGACTTTGTTGCATTATTTAAGGACGCTGCTGCAGAATTTAAGGAATCTGCTGCATTATTTAAGGACTTTGTCGCATTATTTAAGGTCTCTGCTGCATTATTTAAGGACTCTGCTATGGTACTTAACGACTTTGCTGCATTATTTAAGGACTTTGCTGCATTATTTAAGGACTTTGATGCATTATTTAAGAACTTTGTTGCATTATTTAAGGACTCTGCTGCATTATTTAAGGAGTTTGTTGCATTATGTAAGGACTCTGCTGCATTATTTAAGGACTTTGCTGCATTATTTAAGGACTCTGCTGCATAATTTAAGGACTTTATTGCATTATTTAAGGATCCTGCTGCATTATTTAAGGATCCTGCTGAAGCATTTGAGGACTCAGCTGCATTATTTAAGGACTTTGCTGCATTATTTAACGACTCTGCTGCATTATCTAAGGACTCTGCTGCTTTATTTAAGGACTTTCCTGCATTATTTAAGGAGTCTTCTGCATTATTTAAGGACGCTGCTGCAGAATTTAAGGAATCTGCTGCATTATTTAAGGACTTTGTTGCATTATTTAATGACTCTGCTGAAGCATTTGAGGACTCAGCTGCATTATTTAAGGACTCTGCTGCATTATTTAAGGAATTTGCTGCATTATTTAAGGACTCTGCTGCGGTATTTAAGGACGCTGCTGCAGAATTTAAGGAATCTGCTGCATTATTTAAGGACTTTGTTGCATTATTTAAGGTCTCTGCTGCATTATTTAAGGACTCTGCTGTGGTATTTAAGGACTCTGCTGCATTATTTAAGGAATTTGTTGCATTATTTAAGGACGCTGCTGCATTATTTAAGGAATTTGTTGCATTATTTAAGGACTTTGCTGCATTAATTAAGGACTTTGCTGCATTACTTAAGGACTCTGCTGCATTATTTAATTACTTGCTGCATTATTTAAGGACTCTGCTGCTGTGTTTCAGAACTCTGCTGCATTATTTAAGGACTTTGCTGCATTATTTTAGGACTCTGCTGCATTATTTAAGGACTTTGCTGTATTATTTAAGGACTCTACTGCATTATTTAAGGACTTTGTTGCATTATTTAAGGACTCTGCTGCATTATTTAAGGACTTTGCTGTATTATTTAAGGACTCTGCTGCATTATTTAAGGACTTTTTTGCATTATTTAAGGACTCTGCTGCATTATTTAAGGACTTTGCTGCATTATTTAAGGACTCTGTTGCATTATTTAAGGACTTTATTGCATTATTTAATGACTCTGCTGCATTATTTAAGGAATTTGCTGCATTATTTAAGGACTCTGCTGCATTATTTAAGGACTTTGCTGCATTATTTAATGACTCTGCTGCATTATTTAAGGACTTTGTTGTATTATTTAAGGACTTTGCTGCATTATTTAAGGACTCTGCTGCGGTATTTAAGGACTCTGCTGCATTAGTTAAGGACTTTGTTGCATTATTTAAGGACTCTGCTGCATTATTTAAGGACTTTGCTGCATTATTTAAGGACTATGCTGTGGTACTTAAGGACTCTGCTGTATTATTTAAGGACTTTGCTGCATTATTTAAGGACTCTGCTGCATTATTTAATGACTTTGTTGCATTATATAAGGACTCTGCTGCATTATTTAAGGACTATGTTGCATTATGTTAGAAGTCTGCTGCATTATTTAAGGACTTTGCTGCATTATTTAAGGACTCTGCTGCATTATTTAAGGACTTTATTGCATTATTTAAGGACTCTGCTGCATTATTTAATGACTCTGCTGAAGCATTTGAGGACTCAGCTGCATTATTTAAGGTCTCTGCTGTATTATTTAAGGACTCTGCTGCATTATTTAATGACTCTGCTGCATTATTTAATGACTCTGCTGCGGTATTTAAGGACTCTGCTGCATTATTTAAGGACTTTGCTGCATTATTTAAGGACTGCTGCGTTATTTAAGGACTCTGCTGCATTATTTAAGACTTTGCTGCATTATTTAAGGACTCTGCTGCAGTGTTTAATGACTCTGCTGAAGCAATTGGGGACTCAGATGCATTGTTTAAGGACTCTGCTGCATTATGTAAGGACTTTGCTGCTTTATTTAAGGACTTTGCTGCATTATTTAAGGACTTTGTTGCATTATTTAAGGACTCTGCTGCATTATTTAAGGACTTTGTTGCATTATTTAAGGACTCTGCCGCATTATTTAAGGACTATGCTTTGGTATTTAAGGACTCTGCTGCATTATTTAAGGACTTTGCTGCATTATTTAAGGACTCTGCTGCATTATTTAATTACTTTGCTGCATTATTTAAGGACTCTGCTGCGGTATTTAAGGACTCTGCTGCATTATTTAAGGACTTTGATGCATTATTTAAGGACACTGCTGCAGAATGTAAGGAATCTGCTTCATTATTTAAGGACTTTGTTGCATTATTTAAGGTCTCTGCTGCATTATTTAAGGACTCTGCTATGGTACTTAAGGACTTTGCTGCATTATTTAAGGACTCTGCTGCATTATTTAAGAACTTTGTTGCATTATTTAAGGACTCTGCTGCATTATTTAAGGACTTTGTTGCATTATGTAAGGACTCTGCTGCATTATTTAAGGACTTTGCTGCATTATTTAAGGACTCTGCTGCATAATTTAAGGACTTTATTGCATTATTTTAGGATCCTGCTGCATTATTTAATGACTCTGCTGAAGCATTTGAGGACTCAGCTGCATTATTAAAGGTCTCTGCTGCATTATTTAAGGATCCTGCTGAAGCATTTGAGGACTCAGCTGCATTATTTAAGGACTTTGCTGCATTATTTAACGACTCTGCTGCGTTATTTAAGGACTCTGCTGCATTATTTAAGAACTTTGCTGCATTATTTAAGGACTCTTCTGCATTATTTAATGACTCTGCTGAAGTATTTGAGGACTCAGCTGCATTATTTAAGGACTCTGCTGCGGTATTTAAGGACTCTGCTGCATTATTTAAGGACTTTGATGCATTATTTAAGGACTCTGCTGCATTATTTAAGGAATTTGTTGCATTATTTAAGGACTCTGCTGCATTATTTAAGGACTTTGCTGCATTATTTAATAACTGTGTTGCATTATATAAGTACTCTGCTGCATTATTTAAGGACTTTGTTGCATTATGTAAGGAGTCTGCTGCATTATTTAAGGACTTTGCTGCATTATTTAACGACTCTGCTGAAGCATTTGAGGACTCAGATGCATTATTTAAGGACTCTGCTGCATTATTTAAGGAATTTGCTGCATTATTTAAGGACTCTGCTGCGGTATTTAAGGACTCTGCTGCATTATTTAATGAATCTGCTGAAGCATTTGAGGACTCAACTGCATTATTTAAGGTCTCTGCTGCATTATTTAAGGACTCTGCTGAAGCATTTGAGGACTCAGCTGCATGATTTAAGGACTTTGCTGCATTATTTAAGGACTCTGCTGCATTATTTAAGGAATTTGTTGCATTATTTAAGGACTCTGCTGCATTATTTAAGGACTTTGCTGCATTATTTAATAACTTTGTTGCATTATATAAGTACTCTGCTGCATTATGTAAGGACTTTGTTGCATTGCGTAAGGAGTCTGCTGCATTATTTAAGGACTTTGCTGCATTATTTAACGACTCTGCTGAAGCATTTGAGGACTCAGCTGCATTATTTAAGGACTCTGCTGCATTATTTAAGGAATTTGCTGCATTATTTAAGGACTCTGCTGCGGTATTTAAGGACTCTGCTGCATTATTTAAGGACTTTGTTGCATTATTTAAGGTCTCTGCTGCAGTATTTAATGACTCTGCTGAAGCATTTGGGCACTCAGATGCATTATTTAAGGACTCTGCTGCATTATGTAAGGGCTTTGCTGCTTTATTTAAGGACTCTTTTGCATTATTTAAGGACTTTGTTGCATTATTTAAGGACTCTGCTGCATTATTTAAGGAGTTTGTTGCATTATGTAAGGACTCTGCTGCATTATTTAAGGACTTTGCTGCATTATTTAAGGACTCTGCTGCATAATTTAAGGACTTTATTGCATTATTTAAGGATCCTGCTGCATTATTTAAGGATCCTGCTGAAGCATTTGAGGACTCAGCTGCATTATTTAAGGACTTTGCTGCATTATTTAACGACTCTGCTGCATTATCTAAGGACTCTGCTGCTTTATTTAAGGACTTTCCTGCATTATTTAAGGAGTCTTCTGCATTATTTAATGACTCTGCTGAAGCATTTGAGGACTCAGCTGCATTATTTAAGGACTCTGCTGCATTATTTAAGGACTTTGCTGCATTATTTAATGACTCTGCTGAAGCATTTGAGGACTCAGCTGCATTATTTAAGGACTCTGCTGCATTATTTAAGGAATTTGCTGCATTATTTAAGGACTCTGCTGCGGTATTTAAGGACTCTGCTGCATTATTTAAGGACTTTGATGCATTATTTAAGGACGCTGCTGCAGAATTTAAGGAATCTGCTGCATTATTTAAGGACTTTGTTGCATTATTTAAGGTCTCTGCTGCATTATTTAAGGACTCTGCTGTGGTATTTAAGGACTCTGCTGCATTATTTAAGGAATTTGTTGCATTATTTAAGGACACTGCTGCATTATTTAAGGAATTTGTTGCATTATTTAAGGACTTTGCTGCATTAATTAAGGACTTTGCTGCATTACTTAAGGACTCTGCTGCATTATTTAATTACTTGCTGCATTATTTAAGGACTCTGCTGCTGTGTTTAAGAACTCTGCTGCATTATTTAAGGACTTTGCTGCATTATTTTAGGACTCTGCTGCATTATTTAAGGACTTTGCTGTATTATTTAAGGACTCTACTGCATTATTTAAGGACTTTGTTGCATTATTTAAGGACTCTGCTGCATTATTTAAGGACTTTGCTGTATTATTTAAGGACTCTGCTGCATTATTTAAGGACTTTTTTGCATTATTTAAGGACTCTGCTGCATTATTTAAGGACTTTGCTGCATTATTTAAGGACTCTGTTGCATTATTTAAGGACTTTATTGCATTATTTAATGACTCTGCTGCATTATTTAAGGAATTTGCTGCATTATTTAAGGACTCTGCTGCATTATTTAAGGACTTTGCTGCATTATTTAATGACTCTGCTGCATTATATAAGGACTTTGTTGTATTATTTAAGGACTTTGCTGCGGTATTTAAGGACTCTGCTGCATTATTTAAGGACTTTGTTGCATTATTTAAGGACTCTGCTGCATTATTTAAGGACTTTGCTGCATTATTTAAGGACTATGCTGTGGTACTTAAGGACTCTGCTGTATTATTTAAGGACTTTGCTGCATTATTTAAGGACTCTGCTGCATTATTTAAGGACTTTGTTGCATTATGTAAGGACTCTGCTGCATTATTTAAGGACTATGTTGCATTATGTTAGAAGTCTGCTGCATTATTTAAGGACTTTGCTGCATTATTTAAGGACTCTGCTGCATTATTTAAGGACTTTATTGCATTATTTAAGGACTCTGCTGCATTATTTAATGACTCTGCTGAAGCATTTGAGGACTCAGCTGCATTATTTAAGGTCTCTGCTGTATTATTTAAGGACTCTGCTGCATTATTTAATGACTCTGCTGCGGTATTTAAGGACTCTGCTGCATTATTTAAGGACTTTGCTGCATTATTTAAGGACTGCTGCGTTTTTTAAGGACTCTGCTGCATTATTTAAGACTTTGCTGCATTATTTAAGGACTCTGCTGCAGTGTTTAATGACTCTGCTGAAGCAATTGGGGACTCAGATGCATTGTTTAAGGACTCTGCTGCATTATGTAAGGACTTTGCTGCTTTATTTAAGGACTTTGCTGCATTATTTAAGGACTTTGTTGCATTATTTAAGGACTCTGCTGCATTATTTAAGGACTTTGTTGCATTATTTAAGGACTCTGCCGCATTATTTAAGGAGTATGCTTTGGTATTTAAGGACTCTGCTGCATTATTTAAGGACTTTGCTGCATTATTTAAGGACTCTGCTGCATTATTTAATTACTTTGCTGCATTATTTAAGGACTCTGCTGCGGTATTTAAGGACTCTGCTGCATTATTTAAGGACTTTGATGCATTATTTAAGGACACTGCTGCAGAATTTAAGGAATCTGCTTCATTATTTAAGGACTTTGTTGCATTATTTAAGGTCTCTGCTGCATTATTTAAGGACTCTGCTATGGTACTTAAGGACTTTGCTGCATTATTTAAGGACTCTGCTGCATTATTTAAGAACTTTGTTGCATTATTTAAGGACTCTGCTGCATTATTTAAGGACTTTGTTGCATTATGTAAGGACTCTGCTGCATTATTTAAGGACTTTGCTGCATTATTTAAGGACTCTGCTGCATAATTTAAGGACTTTATTGCATTATTTTAGGATCCTGCTGCATTATTTAATGACTCTGCTGAAGCATTTGAGGACTCAGCTGCATTATTAAAGGTCTCTGCTGCATTATTTAAGGATCCTGCTGAAGCATTTGAGGACTCAGCTGCATTATTTAAGGACTTTGCTGCATTATTTACCGACTCTGCTGCGTTATTTAAGGACTCTGCTGCATTATTTAAGAACTTTGCTGCATTATTTAAGGACTCTTCTGCATTATTTAACGACTCTGCTGAAGCATTTGAGGACTCAGCTGCATTATTTAAGGACTCTGCTGCATTATTTAAGGAATTTGCTGCATTATTTAAGGACTCTGCTGCGGTATTTAAGGACTCTGCTGCATTATTTAAGGACTTTGTTGCATTATGTAAGGAGTCTGCTGCATTATTTAAGGACTTTGCTGCATTATTTAATGAATCTGCTGAAGCATTTGAGGACTCAACTGCATTATTTAAGGTCTCTGCTGCATTATTTAAGGACTCTGCTGAAGCATTTGAGGACTCAGCTGCATGATTTAAGGACTTTGCTGCATTATTTAAGGACTCTGCTGCATTATTTAAGGAATTTGTTGCATTATTTAAGGACTCTGCTGCATTATTTAAGGACTTTGCTGCATTATTTAATAACTTTGTTGCATTATATAAGTACTCTGCTGCATTATTTAAGGACTTTGTTGCATTATGTAAGGAGTCTGCTGCATTATTTAAGGACTTTGCTGCATTATTTAACGACTCTGCTGAAGCATTTGAGGACTCAGCTGCATTATTTAAGGACTCTGCTGCATTATTTAAGGAATTTGCTGCATTATTTAAGGACTCTGCTGCGGTATTTAAGGACTCTGCTGCATTATTTAAGGACTTTGTTGCATTATTTAAGGTCTCTGCTGTAGTATTTAATGACTCTGCTGAAGCATTTGGGCACTCAGATGCATTATATAAGGACTCTGCTGCATTATGTAAGGGCTTTGCTGCTTTATTTAAGGACTCTTTTGCATTATTTAAGGACTTTGTTGCATTATTTAAGGACTCTGCTGCATTATTTAAGGAGTTTGTTGCATTATGTAAGGACTCTGCTGCATTATTTAAGGACTTTGCTGCATTATTTAAGGACTCTGCTGCATAATTTAAGGACTTTATTGCATTATTTAATGATCCTGCTGCATTATTTAAGGATCCTGCTGAAGCATTTGAGGACTCAGCTGCATTATTTAAGGACTTTGCTGCATTATTTAACGACTCTGCTGCATTATCTAAGGACTCTGCTGCTTTATTTAAGGACTTTCCTGCATTATTTAAGGAGTCTTCTGCATTATTTAATGACTCTGCTGAAGCATTTGAGGACTCAGCTGCATTATTTAAGGACTCTGCTGCATTATTTAAGGACTTTGCTGCATTATTTAATGACTCTGCTGAAGCATTTGAGGACTCAGCTGCATTATTTAAGGACTCTGCTGCATTATTTAAGGAATTTGTTGCGTTATTTAAGGACTCTGCTGCGGTATTTAAGGACTCTGCTGCATTATTTAAGGACTTTGATGCATTATTTAAGGACGCTGCTGCAGAATTTAAGGAATCTGCTGCATTATTTAAGGACTTTGTTGCATTATTTAAGGTCTCTGCTGCATTATTTAAGGACTCTGCTGTGGTATTTAAGGACTCTGCTGCATTATTTAAGGAATTTGTTGCATTATTTAAGGACGCTGCTGCATTATTTAAGGACTTTGTTGCATTATTTAAGGACTCTGCTGCAGTATTTAATGACTCTGCTGAAGCATTTGGGGACTCAGATGCATTATTTAAGGACTCTGCTGCATTATGTAAGGGCTTTGCTGCTTTATTTAAGGACTCTTTTGCATTATTTAAGGACTTTGTTGCATTATTTAAGGACTCTGCTGCATTATTTAAGGACTTTGTTGCATTATTTAAGGACGCTGCTGCAGAATTTAAGGAATCTGCTGCATTATTTAAGGACTTTGTCGCATTATTTAAGGTCTCTGCTGCATTATTTAAGGACTCTGCTATGGTACTTAACGACTTTGCTGCATTATTTAAGGACTTTGCTGCATTATTTAAGGACTTTGATGCATTATTTAAGAACTTTGTTGCATTATTTAAGGACTCTGCTGCATTATTTAAGGAGTTTGTTGCATTATGTAAGGACTCTGCTGCATTATTTAAGGACTTTGCTGCATTATTTAAGGACTCTGCTGCATAATTTAAGGACTTTATTGCATTATTTAAGGATCCTGCTGCATTATTTAAGGATCCTGCTGAAGCATTTGAGGACTCAGCTGCATTATTTAAGGACTTTGCTGCATTATTTAACGACTCTGCTGCATTATCTAAGGACTCTGCTGCTTTATTTAAGGACTTTCCTGCATTATTTAAGGAGTCTTCTGCATTATTTAAGGACGCTGCTGCAGAATTTAAGGAATCTGCTGCATTATTTAAGGACTTTGTTGCATTATTTAATGACTCTGCTGAAGCATTTGAGGACTCAGCTGCATTATTTAAGGACTCTGCTGCATTATTTAAGGAATTTGCTGCATTATTTAAGGACTCTGCTGCGGTATTTAAGGACGCTGCTGCAGAATTTAAGGAATCTGCTGCATTATTTAAGGACTTTGTTGCATTATTTAAGGTCTCTGCTGCATTATTTAAGGACTCTGCTGTGGTATTTAAGGACTCTGCTGCATTATTTAAGGAATTTGTTGCATTATTTAAGGACGCTGCTGCATTATTTAAGGAATTTGTTGCATTATTTAAGGACTTTGCTGCATTAATTAAGGACTTTGCTGCATTACTTAAGGACTCTGCTGCATTATTTAATTACTTGCTGCATTATTTAAGGACTCTGCTGCTGTGTTTCAGAACTCTGCTGCATTATTTAAGGACTTTGCTGCATTATTTTAGGACTCTGCTGCATTATTTAAGGACTTTGCTGTATTATTTAAGGACTCTACTGCATTATTTAAGGACTTTGTTGCATTATTTAAGGACTCTGCTGCATTATTTAAGGACTTTGCTGTATTATTTAAGGACTCTGCTGCATTATTTAAGGACTTTTTTGCATTATTTAAGGACTCTGCTGCATTATTTAAGGACTTTGCTGCATTATTTAAGGACTCTGTTGCATTATTTAAGGACTTTATTGCATTATTTAATGACTCTGCTGCATTATTTAAGGAATTTGCTGCATTATTTAAGGACTCTGCTGCATTATTTAAGGACTTTGCTGCATTATTTAATGACTCTGCTGCATTATTTAAGGACTTTGTTGTATTATTTAAGGACTTTGCTGCATTATTTAAGGACTCTGCTGCGGTATTTAAGGACTCTGCTGCATTAGTTAAGGACTTTGTTGCATTATTTAAGGACTCTGCTGCATTATTTAAGGACTTTGCTGCATTATTTAAGGACTATGCTGTGGTACTTAAGGACTCTGCTGTATTATTTAAGGACTTTGCTGCATTATTTAAGGACTCTGCTGCATTATTTAATGACTTTGTTGCATTATATAAGGACTCTGCTGCATTATTTAAGGACTATGTTGCATTATGTTAGAAGTCTGCTGCATTATTTAAGGACTTTGCTGCATTATTTAAGGACTCTGCTGCATTATTTAAGGACTTTATTGCATTATTTAAGGACTCTGCTGCATTATTTAATGACTCTGCTGAAGCATTTGAGGACTCAGCTGCATTATTTAAGGTCTCTGCTGTATTATTTAAGGACTCTGCTGCATTATTTAATGACTCTGCTGCATTATTTAATGACTCTGCTGCGGTATTTAAGGACTCTGCTGCATTATTTAAGGACTTTGCTGCATTATTTAAGGACTGCTGCGTTATTTAAGGACTCTGCTGCATTATTTAAGACTTTGCTGCATTATTTAAGGACTCTGCTGCAGTGTTTAATGACTCTGCTGAAGCAATTGGGGACTCAGATGCATTGTTTAAGGACTCTGCTGCATTATGTAAGGACTTTGCTGCTTTATTTAAGGACTTTGCTGCATTATTTAAGGACTTTGTTGCATTATTTAAGGACTCTGCTGCATTATTTAAGGACTTTGTTGCATTATTTAAGGACTCTGCCGCATTATTTAAGGACTATGCTTTGGTATTTAAGGACTCTGCTGCATTATTTAAGGACTTTGCTGCATTATTTAAGGACTCTGCTGCATTATTTAATTACTTTGCTGCATTATTTAAGGACTCTGCTGCGGTATTTAAGGACTCTGCTGCATTATTTAAGGACTTTGATGCATTATTTAAGGACACTGCTGCAGAATGTAAGGAATCTGCTTCATTATTTAAGGACTTTGTTGCATTATTTAAGGTCTCTGCTGCATTATTTAAGGACTCTGCTATGGTACTTAAGGACTTTGCTGCATTATTTAAGGACTCTGCTGCATTATTTAAGAACTTTGTTGCATTATTTAAGGACTCTGCTGCATTATTTAAGGACTTTGTTGCATTATGTAAGGACTCTGCTGCATTATTTAAGGACTTTGCTGCATTATTTAAGGACTCTGCTGCATAATTTAAGGACTTTATTGCATTATTTTAGGATCCTGCTGCATTATTTAATGACTCTGCTGAAGCATTTGAGGACTCAGCTGCATTATTAAAGGTCTCTGCTGCATTATTTAAGGATCCTGCTGAAGCATTTGAGGACTCAGCTGCATTATTTAAGGACTTTGCTGCATTATTTAACGACTCTGCTGCGTTATTTAAGGACTCTGCTGCATTATTTAAGAACTTTGCTGCATTATTTAAGGACTCTTCTGCATTATTTAATGACTCTGCTGAAGTATTTGAGGACTCAGCTGCATTATTTAAGGACTCTGCTGCGGTATTTAAGGACTCTGCTGCATTATTTAAGGACTTTGATGCATTATTTAAGGACTCTGCTGCATTATTTAAGGAATTTGTTGCATTATTTAAGGACTCTGCTGCATTATTTAAGGACTTTGCTGCATTATTTAATAACTGTGTTGCATTATATAAGTACTCTGCTGCATTATTTAAGGACTTTGTTGCATTATGTAAGGAGTCTGCTGCATTATTTAAGGACTTTGCTGCATTATTTAACGACTCTGCTGAAGCATTTGAGGACTCAGATGCATTATTTAAGGACTCTGCTGCATTATTTAAGGAATTTGCTGCATTATTTAAGGACTCTGCTGCGGTATTTAAGGACTCTGCTGCATTATTTAATGAATCTGCTGAAGCATTTGAGGACTCAACTGCATTATTTAAGGTCTCTGCTGCATTATTTAAGGACTCTGCTGAAGCATTTGAGGACTCAGCTGCATGATTTAAGGACTTTGCTGCATTATTTAAGGACTCTGCTGCATTATTTAAGGAATTTGTTGCATTATTTAAGGACTCTGCTGCATTATTTAAGGACTTTGCTGCATTATTTAATAACTTTGTTGCATTATATAAGTACTCTGCTGCATTATGTAAGGACTTTGTTGCATTGCGTAAGGAGTCTGCTGCATTATTTAAGGACTTTGCTGCATTATTTAACGACTCTGCTGAAGCATTTGAGGACTCAGCTGCATTATTTAAGGACTCTGCTGCATTATTTAAGGAATTTGCTGCATTATTTAAGGACTCTGCTGCGGTATTTAAGGACTCTGCTGCATTATTTAAGGACTTTGTTGCATTATTTAAGGTCTCTGCTGCAGTATTTAATGACTCTGCTGAAGCATTTGGGCACTCAGATGCATTATTTAAGGACTCTGCTGCATTATGTAAGGGCTTTGCTGCTTTATTTAAGGACTCTTTTGCATTATTTAAGGACTTTGTTGCATTATTTAAGGACTCTGCTGCATTATTTAAGGAGTTTGTTGCATTATGTAAGGACTCTGCTGCATTATTTAAGGACTTTGCTGCATTATTTAAGGACTCTGCTGCATAATTTAAGGACTTTATTGCATTATTTAAGGATCCTGCTGCATTATTTAAGGATCCTGCTGAAGCATTTGAGGACTCAGCTGCATTATTTAAGGACTTTGCTGCATTATTTAACGACTCTGCTGCATTATCTAAGGACTCTGCTGCTTTATTTAAGGACTTTCCTGCATTATTTAAGGAGTCTTCTGCATTATTTAATGACTCTGCTGAAGCATTTGAGGACTCAGCTGCATTATTTAAGGACTCTGCTGCATTATTTAAGGACTTTGCTGCATTATTTAATGACTCTGCTGAAGCATTTGAGGACTCAGCTGCATTATTTAAGGACTCTGCTGCATTATTTAAGGAATTTGCTGCATTATTTAAGGACTCTGCTGCGGTATTTAAGGACTCTGCTGCATTATTTAAGGACTTTGATGCATTATTTAAGGACGCTGCTGCAGAATTTAAGGAATCTGCTGCATTATTTAAGGACTTTGTTGCATTATTTAAGGTCTCTGCTGCATTATTTAAGGACTCTGCTGTGGTATTTAAGGACTCTGCTGCATTATTTAAGGAATTTGTTGCATTATTTAAGGACGCTGCTGCATTATTTAAGGAATTTGTTGCATTATTTAAGGACTTTGCTGCATTAATTAAGGACTTTGCTGCATTACTTAAGGACTCTGCTGCATTATTTAATTACTTGCTGCATTATTTAAGGACTCTGCTGCTGTGTTTAAGAACTCTGCTGCATTATTTAAGGACTTTGCTGCATTATTTTAGGACTCTGCTGCATTATTTAAGGACTTTGCTGTATTATTTAAGGACTCTACTGCATTATTTAAGGACTTTGTTGCATTATTTAAGGACTCTGCTGCATTATTTAAGGACTTTGCTGTATTATTTAAGGACTCTGCTGCATTATTTAAGGACTTTTTTGCATTATTTAAGGACTCTGCTGCATTATTTAAGGACTTTGCTGCATTATTTAAGGACTCTGTTGCATTATTTAAGGACTTTATTGCATTATTTAATGACTCTGCTGCATTATTTAAGGAATTTGCTGCATTATTTAAGGACTCTGCTGCATTATTTAAGGACTTTGCTGCATTATTTAATGACTCTGCTGCATTATATAAGGACTTTGTTGTATTATTTAAGGACTTTGCTGCGGTATTTAAGGACTCTGCTGCATTATTTAAGGACTTTGTTGCATTATTTAAGGACTCTGCTGCATTATTTAAGGACTTTGCTGCATTATTTAAGGACTATGCTGTGGTACTTAAGGACTCTGCTGTATTATTTAAGGACTTTGCTGCATTATTTAAGGACTCTGCTGCATTATTTAAGGACTTTGTTGCATTATGTAAGGACTCTGCTGCATTATTTAAGGACTATGTTGCATTATGTTAGAAGTCTGCTGCATTATTTAAGGACTTTGCTGCATTATTTAAGGACTCTGCTGCATTATTTAAGGACTTTATTGCATTATTTAAAGACTCTGCTGCATTATGTAATGACTCTGCTGAAGCATTTGAGGACTCAGCTGCATTATTTAAGGTCTCTGCTGTATTATTTAAGGACTCTGCTGCATTATTTAATGACTCTGCTGCGGTATTTAAGGACTCTGCTGCATTATTTAAGGACTTTGCTGCATTATTTAAGGACTGCTGCGTTATTTAAGGACTCTGCTGCATTATTTAAGACTTTGCTGCATTATTTAAGGACTCTGCTGCAGTGTTTAATGACTCTGCTGAAGCAATTGGGGACTCAGATGCATTGTTTAAGGACTCTGCTGCATTATGTAAGGACTTTGCTGCTTTATTTAAGGACTTTGCTGCATTATTTAAGGACTTTGTTGCATTATTTAAGGACTCTGCTGCATTATTTAAGGACTTTGTTGCATTATTTAAGGACTCTGCCGCATTATTTAAGGAGTATGCTTTGGTATTTAAGGACTCTGCTGCATTATTTAAGGACTTTGCTGCATTATTTAAGGACTCTGCTGCATTATTTAATTACTTTGCTGCATTATTTAAGGACTCTGCTGCGGTATTTAAGGACTCTGCTGCATTATTTAAGGACTTTGATGCATTATTTAAGGACACTGCTGCAGAATTTAAGGAATCTGCTTCATTATTTAAGGACTTTGTTGCATTATTTAAGGTCTCTGCTGCATTATTTAAGAACTCTGCTATGGTACTTAAGGACTTTTTTGCATTATTTAAGGACTCTGCTGCATTATTTAAGAACTTTGTTGCATTATTTAAGGACTCTGCTGCATTATTTAAGGACTTTGTTGCATTATGTAAGGACTCTGCTGCATTATTTAAGGACTTTGCTGCATTATTTAAGGACTCTGCTGCATAATTTAAGGACTTTATTGCATTATTTTAGGATCCTGCTGCATTATTTAATGACTCTGCTGAAGCATTTGAGGACTCAGCTGCATTATTAAAGGTCTCTGCTGCATTATTTAAGGATCCTGCTGAAGCATTTGAGGACTCAGCTGCATTATTTAAGGACTTTGCTGCATTATTTACCGACTCTGCTGCGTTATTTAAGGACTCTGCTGCATTATTTAAGAACTTTGCTGCATTATTTAA
The DNA here is from genome assembly GCF_046119375.1 of Phyllobates terribilis. NCBI lineage: Eukaryota > Metazoa > Chordata > Amphibia > Anura > Dendrobatidae > Phyllobates > Phyllobates terribilis. The sequence continues at coordinate 927,001 of NW_027363178.1, forward strand.
GGACTCTTCTGCATTATTTAACGACTCTGCTGAAGCATTTGAGGACTCAGCTGCATTATTTAAGGACTCTGCTGCATTATTTAAGGAATTTGCTGCATTATTTAAGGACTCTGCTGCGGTATTTAAGGACTCTGCTGCATTATTTAAGGACTTTGTTGCATTATGTAAGGAGTCTGCTGCATTATTTAAGGACTTTGCTGCATTATTTAATGAATCTGCTGAAGCATTTGAGGACTCAACTGCATTATTTAAGGTCTCTGCTGCATTATTTAAGGACTCTGCTGAAGCATTTGAGGACTCAGCTGCATGATTTAAGGACTTTGCTGCATTATTTAAGGACTCTGCTGCATTATTTAAGGAATTTGTTGCATTATTTAAGGACTCTGCTGCATTATTTAAGGACTTTGCTGCATTATTTAATAACTTTGTTGCATTATATAAGTACTCTGCTGCATTATTTAAGGACTTTGTTGCATTATGTAAGGAGTCTGCTGCATTATTTAAGGACTTTGCTGCATTATTTAACGACTCTGCTGAAGCATTTGAGGACTCAGCTGCATTATTTAAGGACTCTGCTGCATTATTTAAGGAATTTGCTGCATTATTTAAGGACTCTGCTGCGGTATTTAAGGACTCTGCTGCATTATTTAAGGACTTTGTTGCATTATTTAAGGTCTCTGCTGTAGTATTTAATGACTCTGCTGAAGCATTTGGGCACTCAGATGCATTATATAAGGACTCTGCTGCATTATGTAAGGGCTTTGCTGCTTTATTTAAGGACTCTTTTGCATTATTTAAGGACTTTGTTGCATTATTTAAGGACTCTGCTGCATTATTTAAGGAGTTTGTTGCATTATGTAAGGACTCTGCTGCATTATTTAAGGACTTTGCTGCATTATTTAAGGACTCTGCTGCATAATTTAAGGACTTTATTGCATTATTTAAGGATCCTGCTGCATTATTTAAGGATCCTGCTGAAGCATTTGAGGACTCAGCTGCATTATTTAAGGACTTTGCTGCATTATTTAACGACTCTGCTGCATTATCTAAGGACTCTGCTGCTTTATTTAAGGACTTTCCTGCATTATTTAAGGAGTCTTCTGCATTATTTAATGACTCTGCTGAAGCATTTGAGGACTCAGCTGCATTATTTAAGGACTCTGCTGCATTATTTAAGGACTTTGCTGCATTATTTAATGACTCTGCTGAAGCATTTGAGGACTCAGCTGCATTATTTAAGGACTCTGCTGCATTATTTAAGGAATTTGCTGCATTATTTAAGGACTCTGCTGCGGTATTTAAGGACTCTGCTGCATTATTTAAGGACTTTGATGCATTATTTAAGGACGCTGCTGCAGAATTTAAGGAATCTGCTGCATTATTTAAGGACTTTGTTGCATTATTTAAGGTCTCTGCTGCATTATTTAAGGACTCTGCTGTGGTATTTAAGGACTCTGCTGCATTATTTAAGGAATTTGTTGCATTATTTAAGGACGCTGCTGCATTATTTAAGGACTTTGTTGCATTATTTAAGGACTCTGCTGCAGTATTTAATGACTCTGCTGAAGCATTTGGGGACTCAGATGCATTATTTAAGGACTCTGCTGCATTATGTAAGGGCTTTGCTGCTTTATTTAAGGACTCTTTTGCATTATTTAAGGACTTTGTTGCATTATTTAAGGACTCTGCTGCATTATTTAAGGACTTTGTTGCATTATTTAAGGACGCTGCTGCAGAATTTAAGGAATCTGCTGCATTATTTAAGGACTTTGTCGCATTATTTAAGGTCTCTGCTGCATTATTTAAGGACTCTGCTATGGTACTTAACGACTTTGCTGCATTATTTAAGGACTTTGCTGCATTATTTAAGGACTTTGATGCATTATTTAAGAACTTTGTTGCATTATTTAAGGACTCTGCTGCATTATTTAAGGAGTTTGTTGCATTATGTAAGGACTCTGCTGCATTATTTAAGGACTTTGCTGCATTATTTAAGGACTCTGCTGCATAATTTAAGGACTTTATTGCATTATTTAAGGATCCTGCTGCATTATTTAAGGATCCTGCTGAAGCATTTGAGGACTCAGCTGCATTATTTAAGGACTTTGCTGCATTATTTAACGACTCTGCTGCATTATCTAAGGACTCTGCTGCTTTATTTAAGGACTTTCCTGCATTATTTAAGGAATCTTCTGCATTATTTAATGACTCTGCTGAAGCATTTGAGGACTCAGCTGCATTATTTAAGGACTCTGCTGCATTATTTAAGGACTTTGCTGCATTATTTAATGACTCTGCTGAAGCATTTGAGGACTCAGCTGCATTATTTAAGGACTCTGCTGCATTATTTAAGGAATTTGCTGCATTATTTAAGGACTCTGCTGCGGTATTTAAGGACGCTGCTGCAGAATTTAAGGAATCTGCTGCATTATTTAAGGACTTTGTTGCATTATTTAAGGTCTCTGATGCATTATTTAAGGACTCTGCTGTGGTATTTAAGGACTCTGCTGCATTATTTAAGGAATTTGTTGCATTATTTAAGGACGCTGCTGCATTATTTAAGGAATTTGTTGCATTATTTAAGGACTTTGCTGCATTAATTAAGGACTTTGCTGCATTACTTAAGGACTCTGCTGCATTATTTAATTACTTGCTGCATTATTTAAGGACTCTGCTGCTGTGTTTAAGAACTCTGCTGCATTATTTAAGGACTTTGCTGCATTATTTTAGGACTCTGCTGCATTATTTAAGGACTGTGCTGTATTATTTAAGGACTCTGCTGCATTATTTAAGGACTTTTTTGCATTATTTAAGGACTCTGCTGCATTATTTAAGGACTTTGCTGCATTATTTAAGGACTCTGTTGCATTATTTAAGGACTTTATTGCATTATTTAATGACTCTGCTGCATTATTTAAGGAATTTGCTGCATTATTTAAGGACTCTGCTGCATTATTTAAGGACTTTGCTGCATTATTTAATGACTCTGCTGCATTATTTAAGGACTTTGTTGTATTATTTAAGGACTTTGCTGCATTATTTAAGGACTCTGCTGCGGTATTTAAGGACTCTGCTGCATTAGTTAAGGACTTTGTTGCATTATTTAAGGACTCTGCTGCATTATTTAAGGACTTTGCTGCATTATTTAAGGACTATGCTGTGGTACTTAAGGACTCTGCTGTATTATTTAAGGACTTTGCTGCATTATTTAAGGACTCTGCTGCATTATTTAATGACTTTGTTGCATTATATAAGGACTCTGCTGCATTATTTAAGGACTATGTTGCATTATGTTAGAAGTCTGCTGCATTATTTAAGGACTTTGCTGCATTATTTAAGGACTCTGCTGCATTATTTAAGGACTTTATTGCATTATTTAAGGACTCTGCTGCATTATTTAATGACTCTGCTGAAGCATTTGAGGACTCAGCTGCATTATTTAAGGTCTCTGCTGTATTATTTAAGGACTCTGCTGCATTATTTAATGACTCTGCTGTGGTATTTAAGGACTCTGCTGCATTATTTAAGGACTATGCTTTGGTATTTAAGGACTCTGCTGCATTATTTAAGGACTTTGCTGCATTATTTAAGGACTCTGCTGCATTATTTAATTACTTTGCTGCATTATTTAAGGACTCTGCTGCGGTATTTAAGGACTCTGCTGCATTATTTAAGGACTTTGATGCATTATTTAAGGACACTGCTGCATTATGTAAGGACTTTGCTGCTTTATTTAAGGACTTTGCTGCATTATTTAAGGACTTTGTTGCATTATTTAAGGACTCTGCTGCATTATTTAAGGACTTTGTTGCATTATTTAAGGACTCTGCCGCATTATTTAAGGACTATGCTTTGGTATTTAAGGACTCTGCTGCATTATTTAAGGACTTTGCTGCATTATTTAAGGACTCTGCTGCATTATTTAATTACTTTGCTGCATTATTTAAGGACTCTGCTGCGGTATTTAAGGACTCTGCTGCATTATTTAAGGACTTTGATGCATTATTTAAGGACACTGCTGCAGAATGTAAGGAATCTGCTTCATTATTTAAGGACTTTGTTGCATTATTTAAGGTCTCTGCTGCATTATTTAAGGACTCTGCTATGGTACTTAAGGACTTTGCTGCATTATTTAAGGACTCTGCTGCATTATTTAAGAACTTTGTTGCATTATTTAAGGACTCTGCTGCATTATTTAAGGACTTTGTTGCATTATGTAAGGACTCTGCTGCATTATTTAAGGACTTTGCTGCATTATTTAAGGACTCTGCTGCATAATTTAAGGACTTTATTGCATTATTTTAGGATCCTGCTGCATTATTTAATGACTCTGCTGAAGCATTTGAGGACTCAGCTGCATTATTAAAGGTCTCTGCTGCATTATTTAAGGATCCTGCTGAAGCATTTGAGGACTCAGCTGCATTATTTAAGGACTTTGCTGCATTATTTAACGACTCTGCTGCGTTATTTAAGGACTCTGCTGCATTATTTAAGAACTTTGCTGCATTATTTAAGGACTCTTCTGCATTATTTAATGACTCTGCTGAAGTATTTGAGGACTCAGCTGCATTATTTAAGGACTCTGCTGCGGTATTTAAGGACTCTGCTGCATTATTTAAGGACTTTGATGCATTATTTAAGGACTCTGCTGCATTATTTAAGGAATTTGTTGCATTATTTAAGGACTCTGCTGCATTATTTAAGGACTTTGCTGCATTATTTAATAACTGTGTTGCATTATATAAGTACTCTGCTGCATTATTTAAGGACTTTGTTGCATTATGTAAGGAGTCTGCTGCATTATTTAAGGACTTTGCTGCATTATTTAACGACTCTGCTGAAGCATTTGAGGACTCAGATGCATTATTTAAGGACTCTGCTGCATTATTTAAGGAATTTGCTGCATTATTTAAGGACTCTGCTGCGGTATTTAAGGACTCTGCTGCATTATTTAATGAATCTGCTGAAGCATTTGAGGACTCAACTGCATTATTTAAGGTCTCTGCTGCATTATTTAAGGACTCTGCTGAAGCATTTGAGGACTCAGCTGCATGATTTAAGGACTTTGCTGCATTATTTAAGGACTCTGCTGCATTATTTAAGGAATTTGTTGCATTATTTAAGGACTCTGCTGCATTATTTAAGGACTTTGCTGCATTATTTAATAACTTTGTTGCATTATATAAGTACTCTGCTGCATTATGTAAGGACTTTGTTGCATTGCGTAAGGAGTCTGCTGCATTATTTAAGGACTTTGCTGCATTATTTAACGACTCTGCTGAAGCATTTGAGGACTCAGCTGCATTATTTAAGGACTCTGCTGCATTATTTAAGGAATTTGCTGCATTATTTAAGGACTCTGCTGCGGTATTTAAGGACTCTGCTGCATTATTTAAGGACTTTGTTGCATTATTTAAGGTCTCTGCTGCAGTATTTAATGACTCTGCTGAAGCATTTGGGCACTCAGATGCATTATTTAAGGACTCTGCTGCATTATGTAAGGGCTTTGCTGCTTTATTTAAGGACTCTTTTGCATTATTTAAGGACTTTGTTGCATTATTTAAGGACTCTGCTGCATTATTTAAGGAGTTTGTTGCATTATGTAAGGACTCTGCTGCATTATTTAAGGACTTTGCTGCATTATTTAAGGACTCTGCTGCATAATTTAAGGACTTTATTGCATTATTTAAGGATCCTGCTGCATTATTTAAGGATCCTGCTGAAGCATTTGAGGACTCAGCTGCATTATTTAAGGACTTTGCTGCATTATTTAACGACTCTGCTGCATTATCTAAGGACTCTGCTGCTTTATTTAAGGACTTTCCTGCATTATTTAAGGAGTCTTCTGCATTATTTAATGACTCTGCTGAAGCATTTGAGGACTCAGCTGCATTATTTAAGGACTCTGCTGCATTATTTAAGGACTTTGCTGCATTATTTAATGACTCTGCTGAAGCATTTGAGGACTCAGCTGCATTATTTAAGGACTCTGCTGCATTATTTAAGGAATTTGCTGCATTATTTAAGGACTCTGCTGCGGTATTTAAGGACTCTGCTGCATTATTTAAGGACTTTGATGCATTATTTAAGGACGCTGCTGCAGAATTTAAGGAATCTGCTGCATTATTTAAGGACTTTGTTGCATTATTTAAGGTCTCTGCTGCATTATTTAAGGACTCTGCTGTGGTATTTAAGGACTCTGCTGCATTATTTAAGGAATTTGTTGCATTATTTAAGGACGCTGCTGCATTATTTAAGGAATTTGTTGCATTATTTAAGGACTTTGCTGCATTAATTAAGGACTTTGCTGCATTACTTAAGGACTCTGCTGCATTATTTAATTACTTGCTGCATTATTTAAGGACTCTGCTGCTGTGTTTAAGAACTCTGCTGCATTATTTAAGGACTTTGCTGCATTATTTTAGGACTCTGCTGCATTATTTAAGGACTTTGCTGTATTATTTAAGGACTCTACTGCATTATTTAAGGACTTTGTTGCATTATTTAAGGACTCTGCTGCATTATTTAAGGACTTTGCTGTATTATTTAAGGACTCTGCTGCATTATTTAAGGACTTTTTTGCATTATTTAAGGACTCTGCTGCATTATTTAAGGACTTTGCTGCATTATTTAAGGACTCTGTTGCATTATTTAAGGACTTTATTGCATTATTTAATGACTCTGCTGCATTATTTAAGGAATTTGCTGCATTATTTAAGGACTCTGCTGCATTATTTAAGGACTTTGCTGCATTATTTAATGACTCTGCTGCATTATATAAGGACTTTGTTGTATTATTTAAGGACTTTGCTGCGGTATTTAAGGACTCTGCTGCATTATTTAAGGACGTTGTTGCATTATTTAAGGACTCTGCTGCATTATTTAAGGACTTTGCTGCATTATTTAAGGACTATGCTGTGGTACTTAAGGACTCTGCTGTATTATTTAAGGACTTTGCTGCATTATTTAAGGACTCTGCTGCATTATTTAAGGACTTTGTTGCATTATGTAAGGACTCTGCTGCATTATTTAAGGACTATGTTGCATTATGTTAGAAGTCTGCTGCATTATTTAAGGACTTTGCTGCATTATTTAAGGACTCTGCTGCATTATTTAAGGACTTTATTGCATTATTTAAAGACTCTGCTGCATTATGTAATGACTCTGCTGAAGCATTTGAGGACTCAGCTGCATTATTTAAGGTCTCTGCTGTATTATTTAAGGACTCTGCTGCATTATTTAATGACTCTGCTGCATTATTTAAGGACTGCTGCGTTATTTAAGGACTCTGCTGCATTATTTAAGACTTTGCTGCATTATTTAAGGACTCTGCTGCAGTGTTTAATGACTCTGCTGAAGCAATTGGGGACTCAGATGCATTGTTTAAGGACTCTGCTGCATTATGTAAGGACTTTGCTGCTTTATTTAAGGACTTTGCTGCATTATTTAAGGACTTTGTTGCATTATTTAAGGACTCTGCTGCATTATTTAAGGACTTTGTTGCATTATTTAAGGACTCTGCCGCATTATTTAAGGAGTATGCTTTGGTATTTAAGGACTCTGCTGCATTATTTAAGGACTTTGCTGCATTATTTAAGGACTCTGCTGCATTATTTAATTACTTTGCTGCATTATTTAAGGACTCTGCTGCGGTATTTAAGGACTCTGCTGCATTATTTAAGGACTTTGATGCATTATTTAAGGACACTGCTGCAGAATTTAAGGAATCTGCTTCATTATTTAAGGACTTTGTTGCATTATTTAAGGTCTCTGCTGCATTATTTAAGAACTCTGCTATGGTACTTAAGGACTTTTTTGCATTATTTAAGGACTCTGCTGCATTATTTAAGAACTTTGTTGCATTATTTAAGGACTCTGCTGCATTATTTAAGGACTTTGTTGCATTATGTAAGGACTCTGCTGCATTATTTAAGGACTTTGCTGCATTATTTAAGGACTCTGCTGCATAATTTAAGGACTTTATTGCATTATTTTAGGATCCTGCTGCATTATTTAATGACTCTGCTGAAGCATTTGAGGACTCAGCTGCATTATTAAAGGTCTCTGCTGCATTATTTAAGGATCCTGCTGAAGCATTTGAGGACTCAGCTGCATTATTTAAGGACTTTGCTGCATTATTTACCGACTCTGCTGCGTTATTTAAGGACTCTGCTGCATTATTTAAGAACTTTGCTGCATTATTTAAGGACTCTTCTGCATTATTTAACGACTCTGCTGAAGCATTTGAGGACTCAGCTGCATTATTTAAGGACTCTGCTGCATTATTTAAGGAATTTGCTGCATTATTTAAGGACTCTGCTGTGGTATTTAAGGACTCTGCTGCATTATTTAAGGACTTTGTTGCATTATGTAAGGAGTCTGCTGCATTATTTAAGGACTTTGCTGCATTATTTAATGAATCTGCTGAAGCATTTGAGGACTCAACTGCATTATTTAAGGTCTCTGCTGCATTATTTAAGGACTCTGCTGAAGCATTTGAGGACTCAGCTGCATGATTTAAGGACTTTGCTGCATTATTTAAGGACTCTGCTGCATTATTTAAGGAATTTGTTGCATTATTTAAGGACTCTGCTGCATTATTTAAGGACTTTGCTGCATTATTTAATAACTTTGTTGCATTATATAAGTACTCTGCTGCATTATTTAAGGACTTTGTTGCATTATGTAAGGAGTCTGCTGCATTATTTAAGGACTTTGCTGCATTATTTAACGACTCTGCTGAAGCATTTGAGGACTCAGCTGCATTATTTAAGGACTCTGCTGCATTATTTAAGGAATTTGCTGCATTATTTAAGGACTCTGCTGCGGTATTTAAGGACTCTGCTGCATTATTTAAGGACTTTGTTGCATTATTTAAGGTCTCTGCTGTAGTATTTAATGACTCTGCTGAAGCATTTGGGCACTCAGATGCATTATATAAGGACTCTGCTGCATTATGTAAGGGCTTTGCTGCTTTATTTAAGGACTCTTTTGCATTATTTAAGGACTTTGTTGCATTATTTAAGGACTCTGCTGCATTATTTAAGGAGTTTGTTGCATTATGTAAGGACTCTGCTGCATTATTTAAGGACTTTGCTGCATTATTTAAGGACTCTGCTGCATAATTTAAGGACTTTATTGCATTATTTAAGGATCCTGCTGCATTATTTAAGGATCCTGCTGAAGCATTTGAGGACTCAGCTGCATTATTTAAGGACTTTGCTGCATTATTTAACGACTCTGCTGCATTATCTAAGGACTCTGCTGCTTTATTTAAGGACTTTCCTGCATTATTTAAGGAGTCTTCTGCATTATTTAATGACTCTGCTGAAGCATTTGAGGACTCAGCTGCATTATTTAAGGACTCTGCTGCATTATTTAAGGACTTTGCTGCATTATTTAATGACTCTGCTGAAGCATTTGAGGACTCAGCTGCATTATTTAAGGACTCTGCTGCATTATTTAAGGAATTTGCTGCATTATTTAAGGACTCTGCTGCGGTATTTAAGGACTCTGCTGCATTATTTAAGGACTTTGATGCATTATTTAAGGACGCTGCTGCAGAATTTAAGGAATCTGCTGCATTATTTAAGGACTTTGTTGCATTATTTAAGGTCTCTGCTGCATTATTTAAGGACTCTGCTGTGGTATTTAAGGACTCTGCTGCATTATTTAAGGAATTTGTTGCATTATTTAAGGACGCTGCTGCATTATTTAAGGACTTTGTTGCATTATTTAAGGACTCTGCTGCAGTATTTAATGACTCTGCTGAAGCATTTGGGGACTCAGATGCATTATTTAAGGACTCTGCTGCATTATGTAAGGGCTTTGCTGCTTTATTTAAGGACTCTTTTGCATTATTTAAGGACTTTGTTGCATTATTTAAGGACTCTGCTGCATTATTTAAGGACTTTGTTGCATTATTTAAGGACGCTGCTGCAGAATTTAAGGAATCTGCTGCATTATTTAAGGACTTTGTCGCATTATTTAAGGTCTCTGCTGCATTATTTAAGGACTCTGCTATGGTACTTAACGACTTTGCTGCATTATTTAAGGACTTTGCTGCATTATTTAAGGACTTTGATGCATTATTTAAGAACTTTGTTGCATTATTTAAGGACTCTGCTGCATTATTTAAGGAGTTTGTTGCATTATGTAAGGACTCTGCTGCATTATTTAAGGACTTTGCTGCATTATTTAAGGACTCTGCTGCATAATTTAAGGACTTTATTGCATTATTTAAGGATCCTGCTGCATTATTTAAGGATCCTGCTGAAGCATTTGAGGACTCAGCTGCATTATTTAAGGACTTTGCTGCATTATTTAACGACTCTGCTGCATTATCTAAGGACTCTGCTGCTTTATTTAAGGACTTTCCTGCATTATTTAAGGAATCTTCTGCATTATTTAATGACTCTGCTGAAGCATTTGAGGACTCAGCTGCATTATTTAAGGACTCTGCTGCATTATTTAAGGACTTTGCTGCATTATTTAATGACTCTGCTGAAGCATTTGAGGACTCAGCTGCATTATTTAAGGACTCTGCTGCATTATTTAAGGAATTTGCTGCATTATTTAAGGACTCTGCTGCGGTATTTAAGGACGCTGCTGCAGAATTTAAGGAATCTGCTGCATTATTTAAGGACTTTGTTGCATTATTTAAGGTCTCTGATGCATTATTTAAGGACTCTGCTGTGGTATTTAAGGACTCTGCTGCATTATTTAAGGAATTTGTTGCATTATTTAAGGACGCTGCTGCATTATTTAAGGAATTTGTTGCATTATTTAAGGACTTTGCTGCATTAATTAAGGACTTTGCTGCATTACTTAAGGACTCTGCTGCATTATTTAATTACTTGCTGCATTATTTAAGGACTCTGCTGCTGTGTTTAAGAACTCTGCTGCATTATTTAAGGACTTTGCTGCATTATTTTAGGACTCTGCTGCATTATTTAAGGACTGTGCTGTATTATTTAAGGACTCTGCTGCATTATTTAAGGACTTTTTTGCATTATTTAAGGACTCTGCTGCATTATTTAAGGACTTTGCTGCATTATTTAAGGACTCTGTTGCATTATTTAAGGACTTTATTGCATTATTTAATGACTCTGCTGCATTATTTAAGGAATTTGCTGCATTATTTAAGGACTCTGCTGCATTATTTAAGGACTTTGCTGCATTATTTAATGACTCTGCTGCATTATTTAAGGACTTTGTTGTATTATTTAAGGACTTTGCTGCATTATTTAAGGACTCTGCTGCGGTATTTAAGGACTCTGCTGCATTAGTTAAGGACTTTGTTGCATTATTTAAGGACTCTGCTGCATTATTTAAGGACTTTGCTGCATTATTTAAGGACTATGCTGTGGTACTTAAGGACTCTGCTGTATTATTTAAGGACTTTGCTGCATTATTTAAGGACTCTGCTGCATTATTTAATGACTTTGTTGCATTATATAAGGACTCTGCTGCATTATTTAAGGACTATGTTGCATTATGTTAGAAGTCTGCTGCATTATTTAAGGACTTTGCTGCATTATTTAAGGACTCTGCTGCATTATTTAAGGACTTTATTGCATTATTTAAGGACTCTGCTGCATTATTTAATGACTCTGCTGAAGCATTTGAGGACTCAGCTGCATTATTTAAGGTCTCTGCTGTATTATTTAAGGACTCTGCTGCATTATTTAATGACTCTGCTGTGGTATTTAAGGACTCTGCTGCATTATTTAAGGACTTTGCTGCATTATTTAAGGACTGCTGCGTTATTTAAGGACTCTGCTGCATTATTTAAGACTTTGCTGCATTATTTAAGGACTCTGCTGCAGTGTTTAATGACTCTGCTGAAGCAATTGGGGACTCAGATGCATTGTTTAAGGACTCTGCTGCATTATGTAAGGACTTTGCTGCTTTATTTAAGGACTTTGCTGCATTATTTAAGGACTTTGTTGCATTATTTAAGGACTCTGCTGCATTATTTAAGGACTTTGTTGCATTATTTAAGGACTCTGCCGCATTATTTAAGGACTATGCTTTGGTATTTAAGGACTCTGCTGCATTATTTAAGGACTTTGCTGCATTATTTAAGGACTCTGCTGCATTATTTAATTACTTTGCTGCATTATTTAAGGACTCTGCTGCGGTATTTAAGGACTCTGCTGCATTATTTAAGGACTTTGATGCATTATTTAAGGACACTGCTGCAGAATGTAAGGAATCTGCTTCATTATTTAAGGACTTTGTTGCATTATTTAAGGTCTCTGCTGCATTATTTAAGGACTCTGCTATGGTACTTAAGGACTTTGCTGCATTATTTAAGGACTCTGCTGCATTATTTAAGAACTTTGTTGCATTATTTAAGGACTCTGCTGCATTATTTAAGGACTTTGTTGCATTATGTAAGGACTCTGCTGCATTATTTAAGGACTTTGCTGCATTATTTAAATACTCTGCTGCATAATTTAAGGACTTTATTGCATTATTTTAGGATCCTGCTGCATTATTTAATGACTCTGCTGAAGCATTTGAGGACTCAGCTGCATTATTAAAGGTCTCTGCTGCATTATTTAAGGATCCTGCTGAAGCATTTGAGGACTCAGCTGCATTATTTAAGGACTTTGCTGCATTATTTAACTACTCTGCTGCGTTATTTAAGGACTCTGCTGCATTATTTAAGAACTTTGCTGCATTATTTAAGGACTCTTCTGCATTATTTAATGACTCTGCTGAAGTATTTGAGGACTCAGCTGCATTATTTAAGGACTCTGCTGCGGTATTTAAGGACTCTGCTGCATTATTTAAGGACTTTGATGCATTATTTAAGGACTCTGCTGCATTATTTAAGGAATTTGTTGCATTATTTAAGGACTTTGCTGCATTATTTAATAACTGTGTTGCATTATATAAGTACTCTGCTGCATTATTTAAGGACTTTGTTGCATTATGTAAGGAGTCTGCTGCATTATTTAAGGACTTTGCTGCATTATTTAACGACTCTGCTGAAGCATTTGAGGACTCAGCTGCATTATTTAAGGACTCTGCTGCATTATTTAAGGAATTTGCTGCATTATTTAAGGACTCTGCTGCGGTATTTAAGGACTCTGCTGCATTATTTAAGGACTTTGTTGCATTATGTAAGGAGTCTGCTGCACTATTTAAGGACTTTGCTGCATTATTTAATGAATCTGCTGAAGCATTTGAGGACTCAACTGCATTATTTAAGGTCTCTGCTGCATTATTTAAGGACTCTGCTGAAGCATTTGAGGACTCAGCTGCATGATTTAAGGACTTTGCTGCATTATTTAAGGACTCTGCTGCATTATTTAAGGAATTTGTTGCATTATTTAAGGACTCTGCTGCATTATTTAAGGACTTTGCTGCATTATTTAATAACTTTGTTGCATTATATAAGTACTCTGCTGCATTATGTAAGGACTTTGTTGCATTATGTAAGGAGTCTGCTGCATTATTTAAGGACTTTGCTGCATTATTTAACGACTCTGCTGAAGCATTTGAGGACTCAGCTGCATTATTTAAGGACTCTGCTGCATTATTTAAGGAATTTGCTGCATTATTTAAGGACTCTGCTGCGGTATTTAAGGACTCTGCTGCATTATTTAAGGACTTTGTTGCATTATTTAAGGTCTCTGCTGCAGTATTTAATGACTCTGCTGAAGCATTTGGGCACTCAGATGCATTATTTAAGGACTCTGCTGCATTATGTAAGGGCTTTGCTGCTTTATTTAAGGACTCTTTTGCATTATTTAAGGACTTTGTTGCATTATTTAAGGACTCTGCTGCATTATTTAAGGAGTTTGTTGCATTATGTAAGGACTCTGCTGCATTATTTAAGGACTTTGCTGCATTATTTAAGGACTCTGCTGCATAATTTAAGGACTTTATTGCATTATTTAAGGATCCTGCTGCATTATTTAAGGATCCTGCTGAAGCATTTGAGGACTCAGCTGCATTATTTAAGGACTTTGCTGCATTATTTAACGACTCTGCTGCATTATCTAAGGACTCTGCTGCTTTATTTAAGGACTTTCCTGCATTATTTAAGGAGTCTTCTGCATTATTTAATGACTCTGCTGAAGCATTTGAGGACTCAGCTGCATTATTTAAGGACTCTGCTGCATTATTTAAGGACTTTGCTGCATTATTTAATGACTCTGCTGAAGCATTTGAGGACTCAGCTGCATTATTTAAGGACTCTGCTGCATTATTTAAGGAATTTGCTGCATTATTTAAGGACTCTGCTGCGGTATTTAAGGACTCTGCTGCATTATTTAAGGACTTTGATGCATTATTTAAGGACGCTGCTGCAGAATTTAAGGAATCTGCTGCATTATTTAAGGACTTTGTTGCATTATTTAAGGTCTCTGCTGCATTATTTAAGGACTCTGCTGTGGTATTTAAGGACTCTGCTGCATTATTTAAGGAATTTGTTGCATTATTTAAGGACGCTGCTGGATTATTTAAGGACTTTGTTGCATTATTTAAGGACTCTGCTGCAGTATTTAATGACTCTGCTGAAGCATTTGGGGACTCAGATGCATTATTTAAGGACTCTGCTGCATTATGTAAGGGCTTTGCTGCTTTATTTAAGGACTCTTTTGCATTATTTAAGGACTTTGTTGCATTATTTAAGGACTCTGCTGCATTATTTAAGGACTTTGTTGCATTATTTAAGGACGCTGCTGCAGAATTTAAGGAATCTGCTGCATTATTTAAGGACTTTGTTGCATTATTTAAGGTCTCTGCTGCATTATTTAAGGACTCTGCTATGGTACTTAACGACTTTGCTGCATTATTTAAGGACTTTGCTGCATTATTTAAGGACTTTGATGCATTATTTAAGAACTTTGTTGCATTATTTAAGGACTCTGCTGCATTATTTAAGGAGTTTGTTGCATTATGTAAGGACTCTGCTGCATTATTTAAGGACTTTGTTGCATTATTTAAGGACGCTGCTGCAGAATTTAAGGAATCTGCTGCATTATTTAAGGACTTTGTTGCATTATTTAAGGTCTCTGCTGCATTATTTAAGGACTCTGCTATGGTACTTAACGACTTTGCTGCATTATTTAAGGACTTTGCTGCATTATTTAAGGACTTTGATGCATTATTTAAGAACTTTGTTGCATTATTTAAGGACTCTGCTGCATTATTTAAGGAGTTTGTTGCATTATGTAAGGACTCTGCTGCATTATTTAAGGACTTTGCTGCATTATTTAAGGACTCTGCTGCATAATTTAAGGACTTTATTGCATTATTTAAGGATCCTGCTGCATTATTTAAGGATCCTGCTGAAGCATTTGAGGACTCAGCTGCATTATTTAAGGACTTTGCTGCATTATTTAACGACTCTGCTGCGTTATTTAAGGACTCTGCTGCATTATTTAAGAACTTTGCTGCATTATTTAAGGACTCTTCTGCATTATTTAATGACTCTGCTGAAGTATTTGAGGACTCAGCTGCATTATTTAAGGACTCTGCTGCGGTATTTAAGGACTCTGCTGCATTATTTAAGGACTTTGATGCATTATTTAAGGACTCTGCTGCATTATTTAAGGAATTTGTTGCATTATTTAAGGACTCTGCTGCATTATTTAAGGACTTTGCTGCATTATTTAATAACTTTGTTGCATTATATAAGTACTCTGCTGCATTATTTAAGGACTTTGTTGCATTATGTAAGGAGTCTGCTGCATTATTTAAGGACTTTGCTGCATTATTTAACGACTCTGCTGAAGCATTTGAGGACTCAGCTGCATTATTTAAGGACTCTGCTGCATTATTTAAGGAATTTGCTGCATTATTTAAGGACTCTGCTGCGGTATTTAAGGACTCTGCTGCATTATTTAAGGACTTTGTTGCATTATGTAAGGAGTCTGCTGCATTATTTAAGGACTTTGCTGCATTATTTAATGAATCTGCTGAAGCATTTGAGGATTCAACTGCATTATTTAAGGTCTCTGCTGCATTATTTAAGGACTCTGCTGAAGCATTTGAGGACTCAGCTGCATGATTTAAGGACTTTGCTGCATTATTTAAGGACTCTGCTGCATTATTTAAGGAATTTGTTGCATTATTTAAGGACTCTGCTGCATTATTTAAGGACTTTGCTGCATTATTTAATAACTTTGTTGCATTACATAAGTACTCTGCTGCATTATTTAAGGACTTTGTTGCATTATGTAAGGAGTCTGCTGCATTATTTAAGGACTTTGCTGCATTATTTAACGACTCTGCTGAAGCATTTGAGGACTCAGCTGCATTATTTAAGGACTCTGCTGCATTATTTAAGGAATTTGCTGCATTATTTAAGGACTCTGCTGCGGTATTTAAGGACTCTGCTGCATTATTTAAGGACTTTGTTGCATTATTTAAGGTCTCTGCTGCAGTATTTAATGACTCTGCTGAAGCATTTGGGCACTCAGATGCATTATTTAAGGACTCTGCTGCATTATGTAAGGGCTTTGCTGCTTTATTTAAGGACTCTTTTGCATTATTTAAGGACTTTGTTGCATTATTTAAGGACTCTGCTGCATTATTTAAGGAGTTTGTTGCATTATGTAAGGACTCTGCTGCATTATTTAAGGACTTTGCTGCATTATTTAAGGACTCTGCTGCATAATTTAAGGACTTTATTGCATTATTTAAGGATCCTGCTGCATTATTTAAGGATCCTGCTGAAGCATTTGAGGACTCAGCTGCATTATTTAAGGACTTTGCTGCATTATTTAACGACTCTGCTGCGTTATTTAAGGACTCTGCTGCATTATTTAAGAACTTTGCTGCATTATTTAAGGACTCTTCTGCATTATTTAATGACTCTGCTGAAGTATTTGAGGACTCAGCTGCATTATTTAAGGACTCTGCTGCGGTATTTAAGGACTCTGCTGCATTATTTAAGGACTTTGATGCATTATTTAAGGACTCTGCTGCATTATTTAAGGAATTTGTTGCATTATTTAAGGACTCTGCTGCATTATTTAAGGACTTTGCTGCATTATTTAATAACTTTGTTGCATTATATAAGTACTCTGCTGCATTATTTAAGGACTTTGTTGCATTATGTAAGGAGTCTGCTGCATTATTTAAGGACTTTGCTGCATTATTTAACGACTCTGCTGAAGCATTTGAGGACTCAGCTGCATTATTTAAGGACTCTGCTGCATTATTTAAGGAATTTGCTGCATTATTTAAGGACTCTGCTGCGGTATTTAAGGACTCTGCTGCATTATTTAAGGACTTTGTTGCATTATGTAAGGAGTCTGCTGCATTATTTAAGGACTTTGCTGCATTATTTAACGACTCTGCTGAAGCATTTGAGGACTCAGCTGCATTATTTAAGGACTCTGCTGCATTATTTAAGGAATTTGCTGCATTATTTAAGGACTCTGCTGCGGTATTTAAGGACTCTGCTGCATTATTTAAGGACTTTGTTGCATTATTTAAGGACTCTGCTGCATTATTTAAGGAGTTTGTTGCATTATGTAAGGACTCTGCTGCATTATTTAAGGACTTTGCTGCATTATTTAAGGACTCTGCTGCATAATTTAAGGACTTTATTGCATTATTTAAGGATCCTGCTGCATTATTTAAGGATCCTGCTGAAGCATTTGAGGACTCAGCTGCATTATTTAAGGACTTTGCTGCATTATTTAACGACTCTGCTGCATTATCTAAGGACTCTGCTGCTTTATTTAAGGACTTTCCTGCATTATTTAAGGAGTCTTCTGCATTATTTAATGACTCTGCTGAAGCATTTGAGGACTCAGCTGCATTATTTAAGGACTCTGCTGCATTATTTAAGGACTTTGCTGCATTATTTAATGACTCTGCTGAAGCATTTGAGGACTCAGCTGCATTATTTAAGGACTCTGCTGCATTATTTAAGGAATTTGCTGCATTATTTAAGGACTCTGCTGCGGTATTTAAGGACTCTGCTGCATTATTTAAGGACTTTGATGCATTATTTAAGGACGCTGCTGCAGAATTTAAGGAATCTGCTGCATTATTTAAGGACTTTGTTGCATTATTTAAGGTCTCTGCTGCATTATTTAAGGACTCTGCTGTGGTATTTAAGGACTCTGCTGCATTATTTAAGGAATTTGTTGCATTATTTAAGGACGCTGCTGCATTATTTAAGGACTTTGTTGCATTATTTAAGGACTCTGCTGCAGTATTTAATGACTCTGCTGATGCATTTGGGGACTCAGATGCATTATTTAAGGACTCTGCTGCATTATGTAAGGGCTTTGCTGCTTTATTTAAGGACTCTTTTGCATTATTTAAGGACTTTGTTGCATTATTTAAGGACTCTGCTGCATTATTTAAGGACTTTGTTGCATTATTTAAGGACGCTGCTGCAGAATTTAAGGAATCTGCTGCATTATTTAAGGACTTTGTTGCATTATTTAAGGTCTCTGTTGCATTATTTAAGGACTCTGCTATGGTACTTAACGACTTTGCTGCATTATTTAAGGACTTTGCTGCATTATTTAAGGACTTTGATGCATTATTTAAGAACTTTGTTGCATTATTTAAGGACTCTGCTGCATTATTTAAGGAGTTTGTTGCATTATGTAAGGACTCTGCTGCATTATTTAAGGACTTTGCTGCATTATTTAAGGACTTTGCTGCATAATTTAAGGACTTTATTGCATTATATAAGGATCCTGCTGCATTATTTAAGGATCCTGCTGAAGCATTTGAGGACTCAGCTGCATTATTTAAGGACTTTGCTGCATTATTTAACGACTCTGCTGCATTATCTAAGGACTCTGCTGCTTTATTTAAGGACTTTCCTGCATTATTTAAGGAGTCTTCTGCATTATTTAATGACTCTGCTGAAGCATTTGAGGACTCAGCAGCATTATTTAAGGACTCTGCTGCATTATTTAAGGACTTTGCTGCATTATTTAATGACTCTGCTGAAGCATTTGAGGACTCAGCTGCATTATTTAAGGACTCTGCTGCATTATTTAAGGAATTTGCTGCATTACTTAAGGACTCTGCTGCGGTATTTAAGGACTCTGCTGCATTATTTAAGGACTTTGATGCATTATTTAAGGATGCTGCTGCAGAATTTAAGGAATCTGCTGCATTATTTAAGGACTTTGTTGCATTATTTAAGGTATCTGCTGCATTATTTAAGGACTCTGCTGTGGTATTTAAGGACTCTGCTGCATTATTTAAGGAATTTGTTGCATTATTTAAGGACGCTGCTGCATTATTTAAGGAATTTGTTGCATTATTTAAGGACTTTGCTGCATTAATTAAGGACTTTGCTGCATTACTTAAGGACTCTGCTGCATTATTTAATTACTTGCTGCATTATTTAAGGACTCTGCTGCTGTGTTTAAGAACTCTGCTGCATTATTTAAGGACTTTGCTGCATTATTTTAGGACTCTGCTGCATTATTTAAGGACTTTGCTGTATTATTTAAGGACTCTACTGCATTATTTAAGGACTTTGTTGCATTATTTAAGGACTCTGCTGCATTATTTAAGGACTTTGCTGTATTATTTAAGGACTCTGCTGCATTATTTAAGGACTTTTTTGCATTATTTAAGGACTCTGCTGCATTATTTAAGGACTTTTCTGCATTATTTAAGGACTCTGTTGCATTATTTAAGGACTTTATTGCATTATTTAATGACTCTGCTGCATTATTTAAGGAATTTGCTGCATTATTTAAGGAGTTTGTTGCATTATGTAAGGACTCTGCTGCATTATTTAAGGACTTTGCTGCATTATTTAAGGACTCTGCTGCATAATTTAAGGACTTTTTTGCATTATTTAAGGATCCTGCTGCATTATTTAAGGATCCTGCTGAAGCATTTGAGGACTCAGCTGCATTATTTAAGGACTTTGCTGCATTATTTAACGACTCTGCTGCGTTATTTAAGGACTCTGCTGCATTATTTAAGAACTTTGCTGCATTATTTAAGGACTCTTCTGCATTATTTAATGACTCTGCTGAAGTATTTGAGGACTCAGCTGCATTATTTAAGGACTCTGCTGCGGTATTTAAGGACTCTGCTGCATTATTTAAGGACTTTGATGCATTATTTAAGGACTCTGCTGCATTATTTAAGGAATTTGTTGCATTATTTAAGGACTCTGCTGCATTATTTAAGGACTTTGCTGCATTATTTAATAACTTTGTTGCATTATATAAGTACTCTGCTGCATTATTTAAGGACTTTGTTGCATTATGTAAGGAGTCTGCTGCATTATTTAAGGACTTTGCTGCATTATTTAACGACTCTGCTGAAGCATTTGAGGACTCAGCTGCATTATTTAAGGACTCTGCTGCATTATTTAAGGAATTTGCTGCATTATTTAAGGACTCTGCTGCGGTATTTAAGGACTCTGCTGCATTATTTAAGGACTTTGTTGCATTATGTAAGGAGTCTGCTGCATTATTTAAGGACTTTGCTGCATTATTTAATGAATCTGCTGAAGCATTTGAGGATTCAACTGCATTATTTAAGGTCTCTGCTGCATTATTTAAGGACTCTGCTGAAGCATTTGAGGACTCAGCTGCATGATTTAAGGACTTTGCTGCATTATTTAAGGACTCTGCTGCATTATTTAAGGAATTTGTTGCATTATTTAAGGACTCTGCTGCATTATTTAAGGACTTTGCTGCATTATTTAATAACTTTGTTGCATTACATAAGTACTCTGCTGCATTATTTAAGGACTTTGTTGCATTATGTAAGGAGTCTGCTGCATTATTTAAGGACTTTGCTGCATTATTTAACGACTCTGCTGAAGCATTTGAGGACTCAGCTGCATTATTTAAGGACTCTGCTGCATTATTTAAGGAATTTGCTGCATTATTTAAGGACTCTGCTGCGGTATTTAAGGACTCTGCTGCATTATTTAAGGACTTTGTTGCATTATTTAAGGTCTCTGCTGCAGTATTTAATGACTCTGCTGAAGCATTTGGGCACTCAGATGCATTATTTAAGGACTCTGCTGCATTATGTAAGGGCTTTGCTGCTTTATTTAAGGACTCTTTTGCATTATTTAAGGACTTTGTTGCATTATTTAAGGACTCTGCTGCATTATTTAAGGAGTTTGTTGCATTATGTAAGGACTCTGCTGCATTATTTAAGGACTTTGCTGCATTATTTAAGGACTCTGCTGCATAATTTAAGGACTTTATTGCATTATTTAAGGATCCTGCTGCATTATTTAAGGATCCTGCTGAAGCATTTGAGGACTCAGCTGCATTATTTAAGGACTTTGCTGCATTATTTAACGACTCTGCTGCATTATCTAAGGACTCTGCTGCTTTATTTAAGGACTTTCCTGCATTATTTAAGGAGTCTTCTGCATTATTTAATGACTCTGCTGAAGCATTTGAGGACTCAGCTGCATTATTTAAGGACTCTGCTGCATTATTTAAGGACTTTGCTGCATTATTTAATGACTCTGCTGAAGCATTTGAGGACTCAGCTGCATTATTTAAGGACTCTGCTGCATTATTTAAGGAATTTGCTGCATTATTTAAGGACTCTGCTGCGGTATTTAAGGACTCTGCTGCATTATTTAAGGACTTTGATGCATTATTTAAGGACGCTGCTGCAGAATTTAAGGAATCTGCTGCATTATTTAAGGACTTTGTTGCATTATTTAAGGTCTCTGCTGCATTATTTAAGGACTCTGCTGTGGTATTTAAGGACTCTGCTGCATTATTTAAGGAATTTGTTGCATTATTTAAGGACGCTGCTGCATTATTTAAGGACTTTGTTGCATTATTTAAGGACTCTGCTGCAGTATTTAATGACTCTGCTGATGCATTTGGGGACTCAGATGCATTATTTAAGGACTCTGCTGCATTATGTAAGGGCTTTGCTGCTTTATTTAAGGACTCTTTTGCATTATTTAAGGACTTTGTTGCATTATTTAAGGACTCTGCTGCATTATTTAAGGACTTTGTTGCATTATTTAAGGACGCTGCTTCAGAATTTAAGGAATCTGCTGCATTATTTAAGGACTTTGTTGCATTATTTAAGGTCTCTGTTGCATTATTTAAGGACTCTGCTATGGTACTTAACGACTTTGCTGCATTATTTAAGGACTTTGCTGCATTATTTAAGGACTTTGATGCATTATTTAAGAACTTTGTTGCATTATTTAAGGACTCTGCTGCATTATTTAAGGAGTTTGTTGCATTATGTAAGGACTCTGCTGCATTATTTAAGGACTTTGCTGCATTATTTAAGGACTTTGCTGCATAATTTAAGGACTTTATTGCATTATATAAGGATCCTGCTGCATTATTTAAGGATCCTGCTGAAGCATTTGAGGACTCAGCTGCATTATTTAAGGACTTTGCTGCATTATTTAACGACTCTGCTGCATTATCTAAGGACTCTGCTGCTTTATTTAAGGACTTTCCTGCATTATTTAAGGAGTCTTCTGCATTATTTAATGACTCTGCTGAAGCATTTGAGGACTCAGCAGCATTATTTAAGGACTCTGCTGCATTATTTAAGGACTTTGCTGCATTATTTAATGACTCTGCTGAAGCATTTGAGGACTCAGCTGCATTATTTAAGGACTCTGCTGCATTATTTAAGGAATTTGCTGCATTATTTAAGGACTCTGCTGCGGTATTTAAGGACTCTGCTGCATTATTTAAGGACTTTGATGCATTATTTAAGGACGCTGCTGCAGAATTTAAGGAATCTGCTGCATTATTTAAGGACTTTGTTGCATTATTTAAGGTCTCTGCTGCATTATTTAAGGACTCTGCTGTGGTATTTAAGGACTCTGCTGCATTATTTAAGGAATTTGTTGCATTATTTAAGGACGCTGCTGCATTATTTAAGGAATTTGTTGCATTATTTAAGGACTTTGCTGCATTAATTAAGGACTTTGCTGCATTACTTAAGGACTCTGCTGCATTATTTAATTACTTGCTGCATTATTTAAGGACTCTGCTGCTGTGTTTAAGAACTCTGCTGCATTATTTAAGGACTTTGCTGCATTATTTTAGGACTCTGCTGCATTATTTAAGGACTTTGCTGTATTATTTAAGGACTCTACTGCATTATTTAAGGACTTTGTTGCATTATTTAAGGACTCTGCTGCATTATTTAAGGACTTTGCTGTATTATTTAAGGACTCTGCTGCATTATTTAAGGACTTTTTTGCATTATTTAAGGACTCTGCTGCATTATTTAAGGACTTTTCTGCATTATTTAAGGACTCTGTTGCATTATTTAAGGACTTTATTGCATTATTTAATGACTCTGCTGCATTATTTAAGGAATTTGCTGCATTATTTAAGGACTCTGCTGCATTATTTAAGGACTTTGCTGCATTATTTAATGACTCTGCTGCATTATATAAGGACTTTGTTGTATTATTTAAGGACTTTGCTGCATTATTTAAGGACTCTGCTGCGGTATTTAAGGACTCTGCTGCATTTTTTAAGGACTTTGTTGCATTATTTAAGGACTCTGCTGCATTATTTAAGGACTTTGCTGCATTATTTAAGGACTATGCTGTGGTACTTAAGGACTCTGCTGTATTATTTAAGGACTTTGCTGCATTATTTAAGGACTCTGCTGCATTATTTAATGACTTTGTTGCATTATGTAAGGACTCTGCTGCATTATTTAAGGACTATGTTGCATTATGTTAGAAGTCTGCTGCATTATTTAAGGACTTTGCTGCATTATTTAAGGACTCTGCTGCATTATTTAAGGACTTTATTGCATTATTTAAGGACTCTGCTGCATTATTTAATGACTCTGCTGAAGCATTTGAGGACTCAGCTGCATTATTTAAGGTCTCTGCTGTATTATTTAAGGACTCTGCTGCATTATTTAATGACTCTGCTGCGGTATTTAAGGACTCTGCTGCATTATTTAAGGACTTTGCTGCATTATTTAAGGACTGCTGCGTTATTTAAGGACTCTGCTGCATTATTTAAGACTTTGCTGCATTATTTAAGGACTCTGCTGCAGTGTTTAATGACTCTGCTGAAGCAATTGGGGACTCAGATGCATTGTTTAAGGACTCTGCTGCATTATGTAAGGACTTTGCTGCTTTATTTAAGGACTTTGCTGCATTATTTAAGGACTTTGTTGCATTATTTAAGGACTCTGCTGCATTATTTAAGGACTTTGTTGCATTATTTAAGGACTCTGCCGCATTATTTAAGGAGTATGCTTTGGTATTTAAGGACTCTGCTGCATTATTTAAGGACTTTGCTGCATTATTTAAGGACTCTGCTGCATTATTTAATTACTTTGCTGCATTATTTAAGGACTCTGCTGCGGTATTTAAGGACTCTGCTGCATTATTTAAGGACTTTGATGCATTATTTAAGGACACTGCTGCAGAATTTAAGGAATCTGCTTCATTATTTAAGGACTTTGTTGCATTATTTAAGGTCTCTGCTGCATTATTTAAGGACTCTGCTATGGTACTTAAGGACTTTGCTGCATTATTTAAGGACTCTGCTGCATTATTTAAGAACTTTGTTGCATTATTTAAGGACTCTGCTGCATTATTTAAGGACTTTGTTGCATTATGTAAGGACTCTGCTGCATTATTTAAGGACTTTGCTGCATTATTTAAGGACTCTGCTGCATAATTTAAGGACTTTATTGCATTATTTTAGGATCCTGCTGCATTATTTAATGACTCTGCTGAAGCATTTGAGGACTCAGCTGCATTATTAAAGGTCTCTGCTGCATTATTTAAGGATCCTGCTGAAGCATTTGAGGACTCAGCTGCATTATTTAAGGACTTTGCTGCATTATTTACCGACTCTGCTGCGTTATTTAAGGACTCTGCTGCATTATTTAAGAACTTTGCTGCATTATTTAAGGACTCTTCTGCATTATTTAACGACTCTGCTGAAGCATTTGAGGACTCAGCTGCATTATTTAAGGACTCTGCTGCATTATTTAAGGACTTTGCTGTATTATTTAAGGACTCTGCTGCATTATTTAAGGACTTTTTTGCATTATTTAAGGACTCTGCTGCATTATTTAAGGACTTTTCTGCATTATTTAAGGACTCTGTTGCATTATTTAAGGACTTTATTGCATTATTTAATGACTCTGCTGCATTATTTAAGGAATTTGCTGCATTATTTAAGGAGTTTGTTGCATTATGTAAGGACTCTGCTGCATTATTTAAGGACTTTGCTGCATTATTTAAGGACTCTGCTGCATAATTTAAGGACTTTTTTGCATTATTTAAGGATCCTGCTGCATTATTTAAGGATCCTGCTGAAGCATTTGAGGACTCAGCTGCATTATTTAAGGACTTTGCTGCATTATTTAACGACTCTGCTGCGTTATTTAAGGACTCTGCTGCATTATTTAAGAACTTTGCTGCATTATTTAAGGACTCTTCTGCATTATTTAATGACTCTGCTGAAGTATTTGAGGACTCAGCTGCATTATTTAAGGACTCTGCTGCGGTATTTAAGGACTCTGCTGCATTATTTAAGGACTTTGATGCATTATTTAAGGACTCTGCTGCATTATTTAAGGAATTTGTTGCATTATTTAAGGACTCTGCTGCATTATTTAAGGACTTTGCTGCATTATTTAATAACTTTGTTGCATTATATAAGTACTCTGCTGCATTATTTAAGGACTTTGTTGCATTATGTAAGGAGTCTGCTGCATTATTTAAGGACTTTGCTGCATTATTTAACGACTCTGCTGAAGCATTTGAGGACTCAGCTGCATTATTTAAGGACTCTGCTGCATTATTTAAGGAATTTGCTGCATTATTTAAGGACTCTGCTGCGGTATTTAAGGACTCTGCTGCATTATTTAAGGACTTTGTTGCATTATGTAAGGAGTCTGCTGCATTATTTAAGGACTTTGCTGCATTATTTAATGAATCTGCTGAAGCATTTGAGGATTCAACTGCATTATTTAAGGTCTCTGCTGCATTATTTAAGGACTCTGCTGAAGCATTTGAGGACTCAGCTGCATGATTTAAGGACTTTGCTGCATTATTTAAGGACTCTGCTGCATTATTTAAGGAATTTGTTGCATTATTTAAGGACTCTGCTGCATTATTTAAGGACTTTGCTGCATTATTTAATAACTTTGTTGCATTACATAAGTACTCTGCTGCATTATTTAAGGACTTTGTTGCATTATGTAAGGAGTCTGCTGCATTATTTAAGGACTTTGCTGCATTATTTAACGACTCTGCTGAAGCATTTGAGGACTCAGCTGCATTATTTAAGGACTCTGCTGCATTATTTAAGGAATTTGCTGCATTATTTAAGGACTCTGCTGCGGTATTTAAGGACTCTGCTGCATTATTTAAGGACTTTGTTGCATTATTTAAGGTCTCTGCTGCAGTATTTAATGACTCTGCTGAAGCATTTGGGCACTCAGATGCATTATTTAAGGACTCTGCTGCATTATGTAAGGGCTTTGCTGCTTTATTTAAGGACTCTTTTGCATTATTTAAGGACTTTGTTGCATTATTTAAGGACTCTGCTGCATTATTTAAGGAGTTTGTTGCATTATGTAAGGACTCTGCTGCATTATTTAAGGACTTTGCTGCATTATTTAAGGACTCTGCTGCATAATTTAAGGACTTTATTGCATTATTTAAGGATCCTGCTGCATTATTTAAGGATCCTGCTGAAGCATTTGAGGACTCAGCTGCATTATTTAAGGACTTTGCTGCATTATTTAACGACTCTGCTGCATTATCTAAGGACTCTGCTGCTTTATTTAAGGACTTTCCTGCATTATTTAAGGAGTCTTCTGCATTATTTAATGACTCTGCTGAAGCATTTGAGGACTCAGCTGCATTATTTAAGGACTCTGCTGCATTATTTAAGGACTTTGCTGCATTATTTAATGACTCTGCTGAAGCATTTGAGGACTCAGCTGCATTATTTAAGGACTCTGCTGCATTATTTAAGGAATTTGCTGCATTATTTAAGGACTCTGCTGCGGTATTTAAGGACTCTGCTGCATTATTTAAGGACTTTGATGCATTATTTAAGGACGCTGCTGCAGAATTTAAGGAATCTGCTGCATTATTTAAGGACTTTGTTGCATTATTTAAGGTCTCTGCTGCATTATTTAAGGACTCTGCTGTGGTATTTAAGGACTCTGCTGCATTATTTAAGGAATTTGTTGCATTATTTAAGGACGCTGCTGCATTATTTAAGGACTTTGTTGCATTATTTAAGGACTCTGCTGCAGTATTTAATGACTCTGCTGATGCATTTGGGGACTCAGATGCATTATTTAAGGACTCTGCTGCATTATGTAAGGGCTTTGCTGCTTTATTTAAGGACTCTTTTGCATTATTTAAGGACTTTGTTGCATTATTTAAGGACTCTGCTGCATTATTTAAGGACTTTGTTGCATTATTTAAGGACGCTGCTTCAGAATTTAAGGAATCTGCTGCATTATTTAAGGACTTTGTTGCATTATTTAAGGTCTCTGTTGCATTATTTAAGGACTCTGCTATGGTACTTAACGACTTTGCTGCATTATTTAAGGACTTTGCTGCATTATTTAAGGACTTTGATGCATTATTTAAGAACTTTGTTGCATTATTTAAGGACTCTGCTGCATTATTTAAGGAGTTTGTTGCATTATGTAAGGACTCTGCTGCATTATTTAAGGACTTTGCTGCATTATTTAAGGACTTTGCTGCATAATTTAAGGACTTTATTGCATTATATAAGGATCCTGCTGCATTATTTAAGGATCCTGCTGAAGCATTTGAGGACTCAGCTGCATTATTTAAGGACTTTGCTGCATTATTTAACGACTCTGCTGCATTATCTAAGGACTCTGCTGCTTTATTTAAGGACTTTCCTGCATTATTTAAGGAGTCTTCTGCATTATTTAATGACTCTGCTGAAGCATTTGAGGACTCAGCAGCATTATTTAAGGACTCTGCTGCATTATTTAAGGACTTTGCTGCATTATTTAATGACTCTGCTGAAGCATTTGAGGACTCAGCTGCATTATTTAAGGACTCTGCTGCATTATTTAAGGAATTTGCTGCATTATTTAAGGACTCTGCTGCGGTATTTAAGGACTCTGCTGCATTATTTAAGGACTTTGATGCATTATTTAAGGACGCTGCTGCAGAATTTAAGGAATCTGCTGCATTATTTAAGGACTTTGTTGCATTATTTAAGGTCTCTGCTGCATTATTTAAGGACTCTGCTGTGGTATTTAAGGACTCTGCTGCATTATTTAAGGAATTTGTTGCATTATTTAAGGACGCTGCTGCATTATTTAAGGAATTTGTTGCATTATTTAAGGACTTTGCTGCATTAATTAAGGACTTTGCTGCATTACTTAAGGACTCTGCTGCATTATTTAATTACTTGCTGCATTATTTAAGGACTCTGCTGCTGTGTTTAAGAACTCTGCTGCATTATTTAAGGACTTTGCTGCATTATTTTAGGACTCTGCTGCATTATTTAAGGACTTTGCTGTATTATTTAAGGACTCTACTGCATTATTTAAGGACTTTGTTGCATTATTTAAGGACTCTGCTGCATTATTTAAGGACTTTGCTGTATTATTTAAGGACTCTGCTGCATTATTTAAGGACTTTTTTGCATTATTTAAGGACTCTGCTGCATTATTTAAGGACTTTTCTGCATTATTTAAGGACTCTGTTGCATTATTTAAGGACTTTATTGCATTATTTAATGACTCTGCTGCATTATTTAAGGAATTTGCTGCATTATTTAAGGACTCTGCTGCATTATTTAAGGACTTTGCTGCATTATTTAATGACTCTGCTGCATTATATAAGGACTTTGTTGTATTATTTAAGGACTTTGCTGCATTATTTAAGGACTCTGCTGCGGTATTTAAGGACTCTGCTGCATTTTTTAAGGACTTTGTTGCATTATTTAAGGACTCTGCTGCATTATTTAAGGACTTTGCTGCATTATTTAAGGACTATGCTGTGGTACTTAAGGACTCTGCTGTATTATTTAAGGACTTTGCTGCATTATTTAAGGACTCTGCTGCATTATTTAATGACTTTGTTGCATTATGTAAGGACTCTGCTGCATTATTTAAGGACTATGTTGCATTATGTTAGAAGTCTGCTGCATTATTTAAGGACTTTGCTGCATTATTTAAGGACTCTGCTGCATTATTTAAGGACTTTATTGCATTATTTAAGGACTCTGCTGCATTATTTAATGACTCTGCTGAAGCATTTGAGGACTCAGCTGCATTATTTAAGGTCTCTGCTGTATTATTTAAGGACTCTGCTGCATTATTTAATGACTCTGCTGCGGTATTTAAGGACTCTGCTGCATTATTTAAGGACTTTGCTGCATTATTTAAGGACTGCTGCGTTATTTAAGGACTCTGCTGCATTATTTAAGACTTTGCTGCATTATTTAAGGACTCTGCTGCAGTGTTTAATGACTCTGCTGAAGCAATTGGGGACTCAGATGCATTGTTTAAGGACTCTGCTGCATTATGTAAGGACTTTGCTGCTTTATTTAAGGACTTTGCTGCATTATTTAAGGACTTTGTTGCATTATTTAAGGACTCTGCTGCATTATTTAAGGACTTTGTTGCATTATTTAAGGACTCTGCCGCATTATTTAAGGAGTATGCTTTGGTATTTAAGGACTCTGCTGCATTATTTAAGGACTTTGCTGCATTATTTAAGGACTCTGCTGCATTATTTAATTACTTTGCTGCATTATTTAAGGACTCTGCTGCGGTATTTAAGGACTCTGCTGCATTATTTAAGGACTTTGATGCATTATTTAAGGACACTGCTGCAGAATTTAAGGAATCTGCTTCATTATTTAAGGACTTTGTTGCATTATTTAAGGTCTCTGCTGCATTATTTAAGGACTCTGCTATGGTACTTAAGGACTTTGCTGCATTATTTAAGGACTCTGCTGCATTATTTAAGAACTTTGTTGCATTATTTAAGGACTCTGCTGCATTATTTAAGGACTTTGTTGCATTATGTAAGGACTCTGCTGCATTATTTAAGGACTTTGCTGCATTATTTAAGGACTCTGCTGCATAATTTAAGGACTTTATTGCATTATTTTAGGATCCTGCTGCATTATTTAATGACTCTGCTGAAGCATTTGAGGACTCAGCTGCATTATTAAAGGTCTCTGCTGCATTATTTAAGGATCCTGCTGAAGCATTTGAGGACTCAGCTGCATTATTTAAGGACTTTGCTGCATTATTTACCGACTCTGCTGCGTTATTTAAGGACTCTGCTGCATTATTTAAGAACTTTGCTGCATTATTTAAGGACTCTTCTGCATTATTTAACGACTCTGCTGAAGCATTTGAGGACTCAGCTGCATTATTTAAGGACTCTGCTGCATTATTTAAGGAATTTGCTGCATTATTTAAGGACTCTGCTGCGGTATTTAAGGACTCTGCTGCATTATTTAAGGACTTTGTTGCATTATGTAAGGAGTCTGCTGCATTATTTAAGGACTTTGCTGCATTATTTAATGAATCTGCTGAAGCATATGAGGACTCAACTGCATTATTTAAGGTCTCTGCTGCATTATTTAAGGACTCT
Source organism: Phyllobates terribilis (assembly GCF_046119375.1). Lineage (NCBI taxonomy): Eukaryota > Metazoa > Chordata > Amphibia > Anura > Dendrobatidae > Phyllobates > Phyllobates terribilis. The sequence continues at coordinate 957,587 of NW_027363178.1, forward strand.
GCTGAAGCATTTGAGGACTCAGCTGCATGATTTAAGGACTTTGCTGCATTATTTAAGGACTCTGCTGCATTATTTAAGGAATTTGTTGCATTATTTAAGGACTCTGCTGCATTATTTAAGGACTTTGCTGCATTATTTAATAACTTTGTTGCATTATATAAGTACTCTGCTGCATTATTTAAGGACTTTGTTGCATTATGTAAGGAGTCTGCTGCATTATTTAAGGACTTTGCTGCATTATTTAACGACTCTGCTGAAGCATTTGAGGACTCAGCTGCATTATTTAAGGACTCTGCTGCATTATTTAAGGAATTTGCTGCATTATTTAAGGACTCTGCTGCGGTATTTAAGGACTCTGCTGCATTATTTAAGGACTTTGTTGCATTATTTAAGGTCTCTGCTGTAGTATTTAATGACTCTGCTGAAGCATTTGGGCACTCAGATGCATTATATAAGGACTCTGCTGCATTATGTAAGGGCTTTGCTGCTTTATTTAAGGACTCTTTTGCATTATTTAAGGACTTTGTTGCATTATTTAAGGACTCTGCTGCATTATTTAAGGAGTTTGTTGCATTATGTAAGGACTCTGCTGCATTATTTAAGGACTTTGCTGCATTATTTAAGGACTCTGCTGCATAATTTAAGGACTTTATTGCATTATTTAAGGATCCTGCTGCATTATTTAAGGATCCTGCTGAAGCATTTGAGGACTCAGCTGCATTATTTAAGGACTTTGCTGCATTATTTAACGACTCTGCTGCATTATCTAAGGACTCTGCTGCTTTATTTAAGGACTTTCCTGCATTATTTAAGGAGTCTTCTGCATTATTTAATGACTCTGCTGAAGCATTTGAGGACTCAGCTGCATTATTTAAGGACTCTGCTGCATTATTTAAGGACTTTGCTGCATTATTTAATGACTCTGCTGAAGCATTTGAGGACTCAGCTGCATTATTTAAGGACTCTGCTGCATTATTTAAGGAATTTGCTGCGTTATTTAAGGACTCTGCTGTGGTATTTAAGGACTCTGCTGCATTATTTAAGGACTTTGATGCATTATTTAAGGACGCTGCTGCAGAATTTAAGGAATCTGCTGCATTATTTAAGGACTTTGTTGCATTATTTAAGGTCTCTGCTGCATTATTTAAGGACTCTGCTGTGGTATTTAAGGACTCTGCTGCATTATTTAAGGAATTTGTTGCATTATTTAAGGACGCTGCTGCATTATTTAAGGACTTTGTTGCATTATTTAAGGACTCTGCTGCAGTATTTAATGACTCTGCTGAAGCATTTGGGGACTCAGATGCATTATTTAAGGACTCTGCTGCATTATGTAAGGGCTTTGAAGCTTTATTTAAGGACTCTTTTGCATTATTTAAGGACTTTGTTGCATTATTTAAGGACTCTGCTGCATTATTTAAGGACTTTGTTGCATTATTTAAGGACGCTGCTGCAGAATTTAAGGAATCTGCTGCATTATTTAAGGACTTTGTCGCATTATTTAAGGTCTCTGCTGCATTATTTAAGGACTCTGCTATGGTACTTAATGACTTTGCTGCATTATTTAAGGACTTTGCTGCATTATTTAAGGACTTTGATGCATTATTTAAGAACTTTGTTGCATTATTTAAGGACTCTGCTGCATTATTTAAGGAGTTTGTTGCATTATGTAAGGACTCTGCTGCATTATTTAAGGACTTTGCTGCATTATTTAAGGACTCTGCTGCATAATTTAAGGACTTTATTGCATTATTTAAGGATCCTGCTGCATTATTTAAGGATCCTGCTGAAGCATTTGAGGACTCAGCTGCATTATTTAAGGACTTTGCTGCATTATTTAACGACTCTGCTGCATTATCTAAGGACTCTGCTGCTTTATTTAAGGACTTTCCTGCATTATTTAAGGAGTCTTCTGCATTATTTAAGGACGCTGCTGCAGAATTTAAGGAATCTGCTGCATTATTTAAGGACTTTGTTGCATTATTTAATGACTCTGCTGAAGCATTTGAGGACTCAGCTGCATTATTTAAGGACTCTGCTGCATTATTTAAGGAATTTGCTGCATTATTTAAGGACTCTGCTGCGGTATTTAAGGACGCTGCTGCAGAATTTAAGGAATCTGCTGCATTATTTAAGGACTTTGTTGCATTATTTAAGGTCTCTGCTGCATTATTTAAGGACTCTGCTGTGGTATTTAAGGACTCTGCTGCATTATTTAAGGAATTTGTTGCATTATTTAAGGACGCTGCTGCATTATTTAAGGAATTTGTTGCATTATTTAAGGACTTTGCTGCATTAATTAAGGACTTTGCTGCATTACTTAAGGACTCTGCTGCATTATTTAATTACTTGCTGCATTATTTAAGGACTCTGCTGCTGTGTTTCAGAACTCTGCTGCATTATTTAAGGACTTTGCTGCATTATTTTAGGACTCTGCTGCATTATTTAAGGACTTTGCTGTATTATTTAAGGACTCTACTGCATTATTTAAGGACTTTGTTGCATTATTTAAGGACTCTGCTGCATTATTTAAGGACTTTGCTGTATTATTTAAGGACTCTGCTGCATTATTTAAGGACTTTTTTGCATTATTTAAGGACTCTGCTGCATTATTTAAGGACTTTGCTGCATTATTTAAGGACTATGTTGCATTATTTAAGGACTTTATTGCATTATTTAATGACTCTGCTGCATTATTTAAGGAATTTGCTGCATTATTTAAGGACTCTGCTGCATTATTTAAGGACTTTGCTGCATTATTTAATGACTCTGCTGCATTATTTAAGGACTTTGTTGTATTATTTAAGGACTTTGCTGCATTATTTAAGGACTCTGCTGCATTATTTAAGGACTTTGTTGCATTATTTAAGGACTCTGCTGCATTATTTAAGGACTTTATTGCATTATTTAATGACTCTGCTGCATTATTTAAGGAATTTGCTGCATTATTTAAGGACTCTGCTGCATTATTTAAGGACTTTGCTGCATTATTTAATGACTCTGCTGCATTATTTAAGGACTTTGTTGTATTATTTAAGGACTTTGCTGCTTTATTTAAGGACTTTGCTGCATTATTTAAGGACTTTGTTGCATTATTTAAGGACTCTGCTGCATTATTTAAGGACTTTGTTGCATTATTTAAGGACTCTGCCGCATTATTTAAGGACTATGCTTTGGTATTTAAGGACTCTGCTGCATTATTTAAGGACTTTGCTGCATTATTTAAGGACTCTGCTGCATTATTTAATTACTTTGCTGCATTATTTAAGGACTCTGCTGCGGTATTTAAGGACTCTGCTGCATTATTTAAGGACTTTGATGCATTATTTAAGGACACTGCTGCAGAATGTAAGGAATCTGCTTCATTATTTAAGGACTTTGTTGCATTATTTAAGGTCTCTGCTGCATTATTTAAGGACTCTGCTATGGTACTTAAGGACTTTGCTGCATTATTTAAGGACTCTGCTGCATTATTTAAGAACTTTGTTGCATTATTTAAGGACTCTGCTGCATTATTTAAGGACTTTGTTGCATTATGTAAGGACTCTGCTGCATTATTTAAGGACTTTGCTGCATTATTTAAGGACTCTGCTGCATAATTTAAGGACTTTATTGCATTATTTTAGGATCCTGCTGCATTATTTAATGACTCTGCTGAAGCATTTGAGGACTCAGCTGCATTATTAAAGGTCTCTGCTGCATTATTTAAGGATCCTGCTGAAGCATTTGAGGACTCAGCTGCATTATTTAAGGACTTTGCTGCATTATTTAACGACTCTGCTGCGTTATTTAAGGACTCTGCTGCATTATTTAAGAACTTTGCTGCATTATTTAAGGACTCTTCTGCATTATTTAATGACTCTGCTGAAGTATTTGAGGACTCAGCTGCATTATTTAAGGACTCTGCTGCGGTATTTAAGGACTCTGCTGCATTATTTAAGGACTTTGATGCATTATTTAAGGACTCTGCTGCATTATTTAAGGAATTTGTTGCATTATTTAAGGACTCTGCTGCATTATTTAAGGACTTTGCTGCATTATTTAATAACTGTGTTGCATTATATAAGTACTCTGCTGCATTATTTAAGGACTTTGTTGCATTATGTAAGGAGTCTGCTGCATTATTTAAGGACTTTGCTGCATTATTTAACGACTCTGCTGAAGCATTTGAGGACTCAGATGCATTATTTAAGGACTCTGCTGCATTATTTAAGGAATTTGCTGCATTATTTAAGGACTCTACTGCGGTATTTAAGGACTCTGCTGCATTATTTAATGAATCTGCTGAAGCATTTGAGGACTCAACTGCATTATTTAAGGTCTCTGCTGCATTATTTAAGGACTCTGCTGAAGCATTTGAGGACTCAGCTGCATGATTTAAGGACTTTGCTGCATTATTTAAGGACTCTGCTGCATTATTTAAGGAATTTGTTGCATTATTTAAGGACTCTGCTGCATTATTTAAGGACTTTGCTGCATTATTTAATAACTTTGTTGCATTATATAAGTACTCTGCTGCATTATGTAAGGACTTTGTTGCATTACGTAAGGAGTCTGCTGCATTATTTAAGGACTTTGCTGCATTATTTAACGACTCTGCTGAAGCATTTGAGGACTCAGCTGCATTATTTAAGGACTCTGCTGCATTATTTAAGGAATTTGCTGCATTATTTAAGGACTCTGCTGCGGTATTTAAGGACTCTGCTGCATTATTTAAGGACTTTGTTGCATTATTTAAGGTCTCTGCTGCAGTATTTAATGACTCTGCTGAAGCATTTGGGCACTCAGATGCATTATTTAAGGACTCTGCTGCATTATGTAAGGGCTTTGCTGCTTTATTTAAGGACTCTTTTGCATTATTTAAGGACTTTGTTGCATTATTTAAGGACTCTGCTGCATTATTTAAGGAGTTTGTTGCATTATGTAAGGACTCTGCTGCATTATTTAAGGACTTTGCTGCATTATTTAAGGACTCTGCTGCATAATTTAAGGACTTTATTGCATTATTTAAGGATCCTGCTGCATTATTTAAGGATCCTGCTGAAGCATTTGAGGACTCAGCTGCATTATTTAAGGACTTTGCTGCATTATTTAACGACTCTGCTGCATTATCTAAGGACTCTGCTGCTTTATTTAAGGACTTTCCTGCATTATTTAAGGAGTCTTCTGCATTATTTAATGACTCTGCTGAAGCATTTGAGGACTCAGCTGCATTATTTAAGGACTCTGCTGCATTATTTAAGGACTTTGCTGCATTATTTAATGACTCTGCTGAAGCATTTGAGGACTCAGCTGCATTATTTAAGGACTCTGCTGCATTATTTAAGGAATTTGCTGCATTATTTAAGGACTCTGCTGCGGTATTTAAGGACTCTGCTGCATTATTTAAGGACTTTGATGCATTATTTAAGGACGCTGCTGCAGAATTTAAGGAATCTGCTGCATTATTTAAGGACTTTGTTGCATTATTTAAGGTCTCTGCTGCATTATTTAAGGACTCTGCTGTGGTATTTAAGGACTCTGCTGCATTATTTAAGGAATTTGTTGCATTATTTAAGGACGCTGCTGGATTATTTAAGGACTTTGTTGCATTATTTAAGGACTCTGCTGCAGTATTTAATGACTCTGCTGAAGCATTTGGGGACTCAGATGCATTATTTAAGGACTCTGCTGCATTATGTAAGGGCTTTGCTGCTTTATTTAAGGACTCTTTTGCATTATTTAAGGACTTTGTTGCATTATTTAAGGACTCTGCTGCATTATTTAAGGACTTTGTTGCATTATTTAAGGACGCTGCTGCAGAATTTAAGGAATCTGCTGCATTATTTAAGGACTTTGTTGCATTATTTAAGGTCTCTGCTGCATTATTTAAGGACTCTGCTATGGTACTTAACGACTTTGCTGCATTATTTAAGGACTTTGCTGCATTATTTAAGGACTTTGATGCATTATTTAAGAACTTTGTTGCATTATTTAAGGACTCTGCTGCATTATTTAAGGAGTTTGTTGCATTATGTAAGGACTCTGCTGCATTATTTAAGGACTTTGCTGCATTATTTAAGGACTCTGCTGCATAATTTAAGGACTTTATTGCATTATTTAAGGATCCTGCTGCATTATTTAAGGATCCTGCTGAAGCATTTGAGGACTCAGCTGCATTATTTAAGGACTTTGCTGCATAATTTAACGACTCTGCTGCATTATCTAAGGACTCTGCTGCTTTATTTAAGGACTTTCCTGCATTATTTAAGGAGTCTTCTGCATTATTTAATGACTCTGCTGAAGCATTTGAGGACTCAGCTGCATTATTTAAGGACTCTGCTGCATTATTTAAGGACTTTGCTGCATTATTTAATGACTCTGCTGAAGCATTTGAGGACTCAGCTGCATTATTTAAGGACTCTGCTGCATTATTTAAGGAATTTGCTGCATTATTTAAGGACTCTGCTGCGGTATTTAAGGACTCTGCTGCATTATTTAAGGACTTTGATGCATTATTTAAGGACGCTGCTGCAGAATTTAAGGAATCTGCTGCATTATTTAAGGACTTTGTTGCATTATTTAAGGTCTCTGCTGCATTTTTTAAGGACTCTGCTGTGGTATTTAAGGAATCTGCTGCATTATTTAAGGAATTTGTTGCATTATTTAAGGACGCTGCTGCATTATTTAAGGAATTTGTTGCATTATTTAAGGACTTTGCTGCATTAATTAAGGACTTTGCTGCATTACTTAAGGACTCTGCTGCATTATTTAATTACTTGCTGCATTATTTAAGGACTCTGCTGCTGTGTTTAAGGACTCTGCTGCATTATTTAAGGACTTTGCTGCATTATTTTAGGACTCTGCTGCATTATTTAAGGACTCTGCCGCATTATTTAAGGACTATGCTTTGGTATTTAAGGACTCTGCTGCATTATTTAAGGACTTTGCTGCATTATTTAAGGACTCTGCTGCATTATTTAATTACTTTGCTGCATTATTTAAGGACTCTGCTGCGGTATTTAAGGACTCTGCTGCATTATTTAAGGACACTGCTGCAGAATTTAAGGAATCTGCTTCATTATTTAAGGACTTTGTTGCATTATTTAAGGTCTCTGCTGCATTATTTAAGGACTCTGCTATGGTACTTAAGGACTTTGCTGCATTATTTAAGGACTCTGCTGCATTATTTAAGAACTTTGTTGCATTATTTAAGGACTCTGCTGCATTATTTAAGGACTTTGTTGCATTATGTAAGGACTCTGCTGCATTATTTAAGGACTTTGCTGCATTATTTAAGGACTCTGCTGCATAATTTAAGGACTTTATTGCATTTTTTTAGGATCCTGCTGCATTATTTAATGACTCTGCTGAAGCATTTGAGGACTCAGCTGCATTATTAAAGGTCTCTGCTGCATTATTTAAGGATCCTGCTGAAGCATTTGAGGACTCAGCTGCATTATTTAAGGACTTTGCTGCATTATTTAACGACTCTGCTGCGTTATTTAAGGACTCTGCTGCATTATTTAAGAACTTTGCTGCATTATTTAAGGACTCTTCTGCATTATTTAATGACTCTGCTGAAGTATTTGAGGACTCAGCTGCATTATTTAAGGACTCTGCTGCGGTATTTAAGGACTCTGCTGCATTATTTAAGGACTTTGATGCATTATTTAAGGACTCTGCTGCATTATTTAAGGAATTTGTTGCATTATTTAAGGACTCTGCTGCATTATTTAAGGACTTTGCTGCATTATTTAATAACTGTGTTGCATTATATAAGTACTCTGCTGCATTATTTAAGGACTTTGTTGCATTATGTAAGGAGTCTGCTGCATTATTTAAGGACTTTGCTGCATTATTTAACGACTCTGCTGAAGCATTTGAGGACTCAGCTGCATTATTTAAGGACTCTGCTGCATTATTTAAGGAATTTGCTGCATTATTTAAGGACTCTGCTGCGGTATTTAAGGACTCTGCTGCATTATTTAAGGACTTTGTTGCATTATGTAAGGAGTCTGCTGCACTATTTAAGGACTTTGCTGCATTATTTAATGAATCTGCTGAAGCATTTGAGGACTCAACTGCATTATTTAAGGTCTCTGCTGCATTATTTAAGGACTCTGCTGAAGCATTTGAGGACTCAGCTGCATGATTTAAGGACTTTGCTGCATTATTTAAGGACTCTGCTGCATTATTTAAGGAATTTGTTGCATTATTTAAGGACTCTGCTGCATTATTTAAGGACTTTGCTGCATTATTTAATAACTTTGTTGCATTATATAAGTACTCTGCTGCATTATGTAAGGACTTTGTTGCATTATGTAAGGAGTCTGCTGCATTATTTAAGGACTTTGCTGCATTATTTAAGGACTCTGCTGCGGTATTTAAGGACTCTGCTGCATTATTTAAGGACTTTGTTGCATTATTTAAGGTCTCTGCTGCAGTATTTAATGACTCTGCTGAAGCATTTGGGCACTCAGATGCATTATTTAAGGACTCTGCTGCATTATGTAAGGGCTTTGCTGCTTTATTTAAGGACTCTTTTGCATTATTTAAGGACTTTGTTGCATTATTTAAGGACTCTGCTGCATTATTTAAGGAGTTTGTTGCATTATGTAAGGACTCTGCTGCATTATTTAAGGACTTTGCTGCATTATTTAAGGACTCTGCTGCATAATTTAAGGACTTTATTGCATTATTTAAGGATCCTGCTGCATTATTTAAGGATCCTGCTGAAGCATTTGAGGACTCAGCTGCATTATTTAAGGACTTTGCTGCATTATTTAACGACTCTGCTGCGTTATTTAAGGACTCTGCTGCATTATTTAAGAACTTTGCTGCATTATTTAAGGACTCTTCTGCATTATTTAATGACTCTGCTGAAGTATTTGAGGACTCAGCTGCATTATTTAAGGACTCTGCTGCGGTATTTAAGGACTCTGCTGCATTATTTAAGGACTTTGATGCATTATTTAAGGACTCTGCTGCATTATTTAAGGAATTTGTTGCATTATTTAAGGACTCTGCTGCATTATTTAAGGACTTTGCTGCATTATTTAATAACTTTGTTGCATTATATAAGTACTCTGCTGCATTATTTAAGGACTTTGTTGCATTATGTAAGGAGTCTGCTGCATTATTTAAGGACTTTGCTGCATTATTTAACGACTCTGCTGAAGCATTTGAGGACTCAGCTGCATTATTTAAGGACTCTGCTGCATTATTTAAGGAATTTGCTGCATTATTTAAGGACTCTGCTGCGGTATTTAAGGACTCTGCTGCATTATTTAAGGACTTTGTTGCATTATGTAAGGAGTCTGCTGCATTATTTAAGGACTTTGCTGCATTATTTAATGAATCTGCTGAAGCATTTGAGGATTCAACTGCATTATTTAAGGTCTCTGCTGCATTATTTAAGGACTCTGCTGAAGCATTTGAGGACTCAGCTGCATGATTTAAGGACTTTGCTGCATTATTTAAGGACTCTGCTGCATTATTTAAGGAATTTGTTGCATTATTTAAGGACTCTGCTGCATTATTTAAGGACTTTGCTGCATTATTTAATAACTTTGTTGCATTACATAAGTACTCTGCTGCATTATTTAAGGACTTTGTTGCATTATGTAAGGAGTCTGCTGCATTATTTAAGGACTTTGCTGCATTATTTAACGACTCTGCTGAAGCATTTGAGGACTCAGATGCATTATTTAAGGACTCTGCTGCATTATTTAAGGAATTTGCTGCATTATTTAAGGACTCTGCTGCGGTATTTAAGGACTCTGCTGCATTATTTAAGGACTTTGTTGCATTATTTAAGGTCTCTGCTGCAGTATTTAATGACTCTGCTGAAGCATTTGGGCACTCAGATGCATTATTTAAGGACTCTGCTGCATTATGTAAGGGCTTTGCTGCTTTATTTAAGGACTCTTTTGCATTATTTAAGGACTTTGTTGCATTATTTAAGGACTCTGCTGCATTATTTAAGGAGTTTGTTGCATTATGTAAGGACTCTGCTGCATTATTTAAGGACTTTGCTGCATTATTTAAGGACTCTGCTGCATAATTTAAGGACTTTATTGCATTATTTAAGGATCCTGCTGCATTATTTAAGGATCCTGCTGAAGCATTTGAGGACTCAGCTGCATTATTTAAGGACTTTGCTGCATTATTTAACGACTCTGCTGCATTATCTAAGGACTCTGCTGCTTTATTTAAGGACTTTCCTGCATTATTTAAGGAGTCTTCTGCATTATTTAATGACTCTGCTGAAGCATTTGAGGACTCAGCTGCATTATTTAAGGACTCTGCTGCATTATTTAAGGACTTTGCTGCATTATTTAATGACTCTGCTGAAGCATTTGAGGACTCAGCTGCATTATTTAAGGACTCTGCTGCATTATTTAAGGAATTTGCTGCATTATTTAAGGACTCTGCTGCGGTATTTAAGGACTCTGCTGCATTATTTAAGGACTTTGATGCATTATTTAAGGACGCTGCTGCAGAATTTAAGGAATCTGCTGCATTATTTAAGGACTTTGTTGCATTATTTAAGGTCTCTGCTGCATTATTTAAGGACTCTGCTGTGGTATTTAAGGACTCTGCTGCATTATTTAAGGAATTTGTTGCATTATTTAAGGACGCTGCTGCATTATTTAAGGACTTTGTTGCATTATTTAAGGACTCTGCTGCAGTATTTAATGACTCTGCTGATGCATTTGGGGACTCAGATGCATTATTTAAGGACTCTGCTGCATTATGTAAGGGCTTTGCTGCTTTATTTAAGGACTCTTTTGCATTATTTAAGGACTTTGTTGCATTATTTAAGGACTCTGCTGCATTATTTAAGGACTTTGTTGCATTATTTAAGGACGCTGCTGCAGAATTTAAGGAATCTGCTGCATTATTTAAGGACTTTGTTGCATTATTTAAGGTCTCTGTTGCATTATTTAAGGACTCTGCTATGGTACTTAACGACTTTGCTGCATTATTTAAGGACTTTGCTGCATTATTTAAGGACTTTGATGCATTATTTAAGAACTTTGTTGCATTATTTAAGGACTCTGCTGCATTATTTAAGGAGTTTGTTGCATTATGTAAGGACTCTGCTGCATTATTTAAGGACTTTGCTGCATTATTTAAGGACTTTGCTGCATAATTTAAGGACTTTATTGCATTATATAAGGATCCTGCTGCATTATTTAAGGATCCTGCTGAAGCATTTGAGGACTCAGCTGCATTATTTAAGGACTTTGCTGCATTATTTAACGACTCTGCTGCATTATCTAAGGACTCTGCTGCTTTATTTAAGGACTTTCCTGCATTATTTAAGGAGTCTTCTGCATTATTTAATGACTCTGCTGAAGCATTTGAGGACTCAGCAGCATTATTTAAGGACTCTGCTGCATTATTTAAGGACTTTGCTGCATTATTTAATGACTCTGCTGAAGCATTTGAGGACTCAGCTGCATTATTTAAGGACTCTGCTGCATTATTTAAGGAATTTGCTGCATTATTTAAGGACTCTGCTGCGGTATTTAAGGACTCTGCTGCATTATTTAAGGACTTTGATGCATTATTTAAGGACGCTGCTGCAGAATTTAAGGAATCTGCTGCATTATTTAAGGACTTTGTTGCATTATTTAAGGTCTCTGCTGCATTATTTAAGGACTCTGCTGTGGTATTTAAGGACTCTGCTGCATTATTTAAGGAATTTGTTGCATTATTTAAGGACGCTGCTGCATTATTTAAGGAATTTGTTGCATTATTTAAGGACTTTGCTGCATTAATTAAGGACTTTGCTGCATTACTTAAGGACTCTGCTGCATTATTTAATTACTTGCTGCATTATTTAAGGACTCTGCTGCTGTGTTTAAGAACTCTGCTGCATTATTTAAGGACTTTGCTGCATTATTTTAGGACTCTGCTGCATTATTTAAGGACTTTGCTGTATTATTTAAGGACTCTACTGCATTATTTAAGGACTTTGTTGCATTATTTAAGGACTCTGCTGCATTATTTAAGGACTTTGCTGTATTATTTAAGGACTCTGCTGCATTATTTAAGGACTTTTTTGCATTATTTAAGGACTCTGCTGCATTATTTAAGGACTTTTCTGCATTATTTAAGGACTCTGTTGCATTATTTAAGGACTTTATTGCATTATTTAATGACTCTGCTGCATTATTTAAGGAATTTGCTGCATTATTTAAGGACTCTGCTGCATTATTTAAGGACTTTGCTGCATTATTTAATGACTCTGCTGCATTATATAAGGACTTTGTTGTATTATTTAAGGACTTTGCTGCATTATTTAAGGACTCTGCTGCGGTATTTAAGGACTCTGCTGCATTATTTAAGGACTTTGTTGCATTATTTAAGGACTCTGCTGCATTATTTAAGGACTTTGCTGCATTATTTAAGGACTATGCTGTGGTACTTAAGGACTCTGCTGTATTATTTAAGGACTTTGCTGCATTATTTAAGGACTCTGCTGCATTATTTAATGACTTTGTTGCATTATGTAAGGACTCTGCTGCATTATTTAAGGACTATGTTGCATTATGTTAGAAGTCTGCTGCATTATTTAAGGACTTTGCTGCATTATTTAAGGACTCTGCTGCATTATTTAAGGACTTTATTGCATTATTTAAGGACTCTGCTGCATTATTTAATGACTCTGCTGAAGCATTTGAGGACTCAGCTGCATTATTTAAGGTCTCTGCTGTATTATTTAAGGACTCTGCTGCATTATTTAATGACTCTGCTGCGGTATTTAAGGACTCTGCTGCATTATTTAAGGACTTTGCTGCATTATTTAAGGACTGCTGCGTTATTTAAGGACTCTGCTGCATTATTTAAGACTTTGCTGCATTATTTAAGGACTCTGCTGCAGTGTTTAATGACTCTGCTGAAGCAATTGGGGACTCAGATGCATTGTTTAAGGACTCTGCTGCATTATGTAATGACTTTGCTGCTTTATTTAAGGACTTTGCTGCATTATTTAAGGACTTTGTTGCATTATTTAAGGACTCTGCTGCATTATTTAAGGACTTTGTTGCATTATTTAAGGACTCTGCCGCATTATTTAAGGAGTATGCTTTGGTATTTAAGGACTCTGCTGCATTATTTAAGGACTTTGCTGCATTATTTAAGGACTCTGCTGCATTATTTACTTACTTTGCTGCATTATTTAAGGACTCTGCTGCGGTATTTAAGGACTCTGCTGCATTATTTAAGGACTTTGATGCATTATTTAAGGACACTGCTGCAGAATTTAAGGAATCTGCTTCATTATTTAAGGACTTTGTTGCATTATTTAAGGTCTCTGCTGCATTATTTAAGGACTCTGCTATGGTACTTAAGGACTTTGCTGCATTATTTAAGGACTCTGCTGCATTATTTAAGAACTTTGTTGCATTATTTAAGGACTCTGCTGCATTATTTAAGGACTTTGTTGCATTATGTAAGGACTCTGCTGCATTATTTAAGGACTTTGCTGCATTATTTAAGGACTCTGCTGCATAATTTAAGGACTTTATTGCATTATTTTGGGATCCTGCTGCATTATTTAATGACTCTGCTGAAGCATTTGAGGACTCAGCTGCATTATTAAAGGTCTCTGCTGCATTATTTAAGGATCCTGCTGAAGCATTTGAGGACTCAGCTGCATTATTTAAGGACTTTGCTGCATTATTTACCGACTCTGCTGCGTTATTTAAGGACTCTGCTGCATTATTTAAGAACTTTGCTGCATTATTTAAGGACTCTTCTGCATTATTTAACGACTCTGCTGAAGCATTTGAGGACTCAGCTGCATTATTTAAGGACTCTGCTGCATTATTTAAGGAATTTGCTGCATTATTTAAGGACTCTGCTGCGGTATTTAAGGACTCTGCTGCATTATTTAAGGACTTTGTTGCATTATGTAAGGAGTCTGCTGCATTATTTAAGGACTTTGCTGCATTATTTAATGAATCTGCTGAAGCATTTGAGGACTCAACTGCATTATTTAAGGTCTCTGCTGCATTATTTAAGGACTCTGCTGAAGCATTTGAGGACTCAGCTGCATGATTTAAGGACTTTGCTGCATTATTTAAGGACTCTGCTGCATTATTTAAGGAATTTGTTGCATTATTTAAGGACTCTGCTGCATTATTTAAGGACTTTGCTGCATTATTTAATAACTTTGTTGCATTATATAAGTACTCTGCTGCATTATTTAAGGACTTTGTTGCATTATGTAAGGAGTCTGCTGCATTATTTAAGGACTTTGCTGCATTATTTAACTACTCTGCTGAAGCATTTGAGGACTCAGCTGCATTATTTAAGGACTCTGCTGCATTATTTAAGGAATTTGCTGCATTATTTAAGGACTCTGCTGCGGTATTTAAGGACTCTGCTGCATTATTTAAGGACTTTGTTGCATTATTTAAGGTCTCTGCTGTAGTATTTAATGACTCTGCTGAAGCATTTGGGCACTCAGATGCATTATATAAGGACTCTGCTGCATTATGTAAGGGCTTTGCTGCTTTATTTAAGGACTCTTTTGCATTATTTAAGGACTTTGTTGCATTATTTAAGGACTCTGCTGCATTATTTAAGGAGTTTGTTGCATTATGTAAGGACTCTGCTGCATTATTTAAGGACTTTGCTGCATTATTTAAGGACTCTGCTGCATAATTTAAGGACTTTATTGCATTATTTAAGGATCCTGCTGCATTATTTAAGGATCCTGCTGAAGCATTTGAGGACTCAGCTGCATTATTTAAGGACTTTGCTGCATTATTTAACGACTCTGCTGCATTATCTAAGGACTCTGCTGCTTTATTTAAGGACTTTCCTGCATTATTTAAGGAGTCTTCTGCATTATTTAATGACTCTGCTGAAGCATTTGAGGACTCAGCTGCATTATTTAAGGACTCTGCTGCATTATTTAAGGACTTTGCTGCATTATTTAATGACTCTGCTGAAGCATTTGAGGACTCAGCTGCATTATTTAAGGACTCTGCTGCATTATTTAAGGAATTTGCTGCATTATTTAAGGACTCTGCTGCGGTATTTAAGGACTCTGCTGCATTATTTAAGGACTTTGATGCATTATTTAAGGACGCTGCTGCAGAATTTAAGGAATCTGCTGCATTATTTAAGGACTTTGTTGCATTATTTAAGGTCTCTGCTGCATTATTTAAGGACTCTGCTGTGGTATTTAAGGACTCTGCTGCATTATTTAAGGAATTTGTTGCATTATTTAAGGACGCTGCTGCATTATTTAAGGACTTTGTTGCATTATTTAAGGACTCTGCTGCAGTATTTAATGACTCTGCTGAAGCATTTGGGGACTCAGATGCATTATTTAAGGACTCTGCTGCATTATGTAAGGGCTTTGCTGCTTTATTTAAGGACTCTTTTGCATTATTTAAGGACTTTGTTGCATTATTTAAGGACTCTGCTGCATTATTTAAGGACTTTGTTGCATTATTTAAGGACGCTGCTGCAGAATTTAAGGAATCTGCTGCATTATTTAAGGACTTTGTCGCATTATTTAAGGTCTCTGCTGCATTATTTAAGGACTCTGCTATGGTACTTAACGACTTTGCTGCATTATTTAAGGACTTTGCTGCATTATTTAAGGACTTTGATGCATTATTTAAGAACTTTGTTGCATTATTTAAGGACTCTGCTGCATTATTTAAGGAGTTTGTTGCATTATGTAAGGACTCTGCTGCATTATTTAAGGACTTTGCTGCATTATTTAAGGACTCTGCTGCATAATTTAAGGACTTTATTGCATTATTTAAGGATCCTGCTGCATTATTTAAGGATCCTGCTGAAGCATTTGAGGACTCAGCTGCATTATTTAAGGACTTTGCTGCATTATTTATCGACTCTGCTGCATTATCTAAGGACTCTGCTGCTTTATTTAAGGACTTTCCTGCATTATTTAAGGAGTCTTCTGCATTATTTAATGACTCTGCTGAAGCATTTGAGGACTCAGCTGCATTATTTAAGGACTCTGCTGCATTATTTAAGGACTTTGCTGCATTATTTAATGACTCTGCTGAAGCATTTGAGGACTCAGCTGCATTATTTAAGGACTCTGCTGCATTATTTAAGGAATTTGCTGCATTATTTAAGGACTCTGCTGCGGTATTTAAGGACGCTGCTGCAGAATTTAAGGAATCTGCTGCATTATTTAAGGACTTTGTTGCATTATTTAAGGTCTCTGCTGCATTATTTAAGGACTCTGCTGTGGTATTTAAGGACTCTGCTGCATTATTTAAGGAATTTGTTGCATTATTTAAGGACGCTGCTGCATTATTTAAGGAATTTGTTGCATTATTTAAGGACTTTGCTGCATTAATTAAGGACTTTGCTGCATTACTTAAGGACTCTGCTGCATTATTTAATTACTTGCTGCATTATTTAAGGACTCTGCTGCTGTGTTTCAGAACTCTGCTGCATTATTTAAGGACTTTGCTGCATTATTTTAGGACTCTGCTGCATTATTTAAGGACTTTGCTGTATTATTTAAGGACTCTACTGCATTATTTAAGGACTTTGTTGCATTATTTAAGGACTCTGCTGCATTATTTAAGGACTTTGCTGTATTATTTAAGGACTCTGCTGCATTATTTAAGGACTTTTTTGCATTATTTAAGGACTCTGCTGCATTATTTAAGGACTTTGCTGCATTATTTAAGGACTCTGTTGCATTATTTAAGGACTTTATTGCATTATTTAATGACTCTGCTGCATTATTTAAGGAATTTGCTGCATTATTTAAGGACTCTGCTGCATTATTTAAGGACTTTGCTGCATTATTTAATGACTCTGCTGCATTATTTAAGGACTTTGTTGTATTATTTAAGGACTTTGCTGCATTATTTAAGGACTCTGCTGCGGTATTTAAGGACTCTGCTGCATTAGTTAAGGACTTTGTTGCATTATTTAAGGACTTTGCTGCATTATTTAAGGACTATGCTGTGGTACTTAAGGACTCTGCTGTATTATTTAAGGACTTTGCTGCATTATTTAAGGACTCTGCTGCATTATTTAATGACTTTGTTGCATTATATAAGGACTCTGCTGCATTATTTAAGGACTATGTTGCATTATGTTAGAAGTCTGCTGCATTATTTAAGGACTTTGCTGCATTATTTAAGGACTCTGCTGCATTATTTAAGGACTTTATTGCATTATTTAAGGACTCTGCTGCATTATTTAATGACTCTGCTGAAGCATTTGAGGACTCAGCTGCATTATTTAAGGTCTCTGCTGTATTATTTAAGGACTCTGCTGCATTATTTAATGACTCTGCTGCATTATTTAATGACTCTGCTGCGGTATTTAAGGACTCTGCTGCATTATTTAAGGACTTTGCTGCATTATTTAAGGACTGCTGCGTTATTTAAGGACTCTGCTGCATTATTTAAGACTTTGCTGCATTATTTAAGGACTCTGCTGCAGTGTTTAATGACTCTGCTGAAGCAATTGGGGACTCAGATGCATTGTTTAAGGACTCTGCTGCATTATGTAAGGACTTTGCTGCTTTATTTAAGGACTTTGCTGCATTATTTAAGGACTTTGTTGCATTATTTAAGGACTCTGCTGCATTATTTAAGGACTTTGTTGCATTATTTAAGGACTCTGCCGCATTATTTAAGGACTATGCTTTGGTATTTAAGGACTCTGCTGCATTATTTAAGGACTTTGCTGCATTATTTAAGGACTCTGCTGCATTATTTAATTACTTTGCTGCATTATTTAAGGACTCTGCTGCGGTATTTAAGGACTCTGCTGCATTATTTAAGGACTTTGATGCATTATTTAAGGACACTGCTGCAGAATGTAAGGAATCTGCTTCATTATTTAAGGACTTTGTTGCATTATTTAAGGTCTCTGCTGCATTATTTAAGGACTCTGCTATGGTACTTAAGGACTTTGCTGCATTATTTAAGGACTCTGCTGCATTATTTAAGAACTTTGTTGCATTATTTAAGGACTCTGCTGCATTATTTAAGGACTTTGTTGCATTATGTAAGGACTCTGCTGCATTATTTAAGGACTTTGCTGCATTATTTAAGGACTCTGCTGCATAATTTAAGGACTTTATTGCATTATTTTAGGATCCTGCTGCATTATTTAATGACTCTGCTGAAGCATTTGAGGACTCAGCTGCATTATTAAAGGTCTCTGCTGCATTATTTAAGGATCCTGCTGAAGCATTTGAGGACTCAGCTGCATTATTTAAGGACTTTGCTGCATTATTTAACGACTCTGCTGCGTTATTTAAGGACTCTGCTGCATTATTTAAGAACTTTGCTGCATTATTTAAGGACTCTTCTGCATTATTTAATGACTCTGCTGAAGTATTTGAGGACTCAGCTGCATTATTTAAGGACTCTGCTGCGGTATTTAAGGACTCTGCTGCATTATTTAAGGACTTTGATGCATTATTTAAGGACTCTGCTGCATTATTTAAGGAATTTGTTGCATTATTTAAGGACTCTGCTGCATTATTTAAGGACTTTGCTGCATTATTTAATAACTGTGTTGCATTATATAAGTACTCTGCTGCATTATTTAAGGACTTTGTTGCATTATGTAAGGAGTCTGCTGCATTATTTAAGGACTTTGCTGCATTATTTAACGACTCTGTTGAAGCATTTGAGGACTCAGATGCATTATTTAAGGACTCTGCTGCATTATTTAAGGAATTTGCTGCATTATTTAAGGACTCTGCTGCGGTATTTAAGGACTCTGCTGCATTATTTAATGAATCTGCTGAAGCATTTGAGGACTCAACTGCATTATTTAAGGTCTCTGCTGCATTATTTAAGGACTCTGCTGAAGCATTTGAGGACTCAGCTGCATGATTTAAGGACTTTGCTGCATTATTTAAGGACTCTGCTGCATTATTTAAGGAATTTTTTGCATTATTTAAGGACTCTGCTGCATTATTTAAGGACTTTGCTGCATTATTTAATAACTTTGTTGCATTATATAAGTACTCTGCTGCATTATGTAAGGACTTTGTTGCATTATGTAAGGAGTCTGCTGCATTATTTAAGGACTTTGCTGCATTATTTAACGACTCTGCTGAAGCATTTGAGGACTCAGCTGCATTATTTAAGGACTCTGCTGCATTATTTAAGGAATTTGCTGCATTATTTAAGGACTCTGCTGCGGTATTTAAGGACTCTGCTGCATTATTTAAGGACTTTGTTGCATTATTTAAGGTCTCTGCTGCAGTATTTAATGACTCTGCTGAAGCATTTGGGCACTCAGATGCATTATTTAAGGACTCTGCTGCATTATGTAAGGGCTTTGCTGCTTTATTTAAGGACTCTTTTGCATTATTTAAGGACTTTGTTGCATTATTTAAGGACTCTGCTGCATTATTTAAGGAGTTTGTTGCATTATGTAAGGACTCTGCTGCATTATTTAAGGACTTTGCTGCATTATTTAAGGACTCTGCTGCATAATTTAAGGACTTTATTGCATTATTTAAGGATCCTGCTGCATTATTTAAGGATCCTGCTGAAGCATTTGAGGACTCAGCTGCATTATTTAAGGACTCTGCTGCATTATTTAAGGACTTTGCTGCATTATTTAATGACTCTGCTGAAGCATTTGAGGACTCAGCTGCATTATTTAAGGACTCTGCTGCATTATTTAAGGAATTTGCTGCATTATTTAAGGACTCTGCTGCGGTATTTAAGGACTCTGCTGCATTATTTAAGGACTTTGATGCATTATTTAAGGACGCTGCTGCAGAATTTAAGGAATCTGCTGCATTATTTAAGGACTTTGTTGCATTATTTAAGGTCTCTGCTGCATTATTTAAGGACTCTGCTGTGGTATTTAAGGACTCTGCTGCATTATTTAAGGAATTTGTTGCATTATTTAAGGACGCTGCTGGATTATTTAAGGACTTTGTTGCATTATTTAAGGACTCTGCTGCAGTATTTAATGACTCTGCTGAAGCATTTGGGGACTCAGATGCATTATTTAAGGACTCTGCTGCATTATGTAAGGGCTTTGCTGCTTTATTTAAGGACTCTTTTGCATTATTTAAGGACTTTGTTGCATTATTTAAGGACTCTGCTGCATTATTTAAGGACTTTGTTGCATTATTTAAGGACGCTGCTGCAGAATTTAAGGAATCTGCTGCATTATTTAAGGACTTTGTTGCATTATTTAAGGTCTCTGCTGCATTATTTAAGGACTCTGCTATGGTACTTAACGACTTTGCTGCATTATTTAAGGACTTTGCTGCATTATTTAAGGACTTTGATGCATTATTTAAGAACTTTGTTGCATTATTTAAGGACTCTGCTGCATTATTTAAGGAGTTTGTTGCATTATGTAAGGACTCTGCTGCATTATTTAAGGACTTTGCTGCATTATTTAAGGACTCTGCTGCATAATTTAAGGACTTTATTGCATTATTTAAGGATCCTGCTGCATTATTTAAGGATCCTGCTGAAGCATTTGAGGACTCAGCTGCATTATTTAAGGACTTTGCTGCATTATTTAACGACTCTGCTGCATTATCTAAGGACTCTGCTGCTTTATTTAAGGACTTTCCTGCATTATTTAAGGAGTCTTCTGCATTATTTAATGACTCTGCTGAAGCATTTGAGGACTCAGCTGCATTATTTAAGGACTCTGCTGCATTATTTAAGGACTTTGCTGCATTATTTAATGACTCTGCTGAAGCATTTGAGGACTCAGCTGCATTATTTAAGGACTCTGCTGCATTATTTAAGGAATTTGCTGCATTATTTAAGGACTCTGCTGCGGTATTTAAGGACTCTGCTGCATTATTTAAGGACTTTGATGCATTATTTAAGGACGCTGCTGCAGAATTTAAGGAATCTGCTGCATTATTTAAGGACTTTGTTGCATTATTTAAGGTCTCTGCTGCATTTTTTAAGGACTCTGCTGTGGTATTTAAGGAATCTGCTGCATTATTTAAGGAATTTGTTGCATTATTTAAGGACGCTGCTGCATTATTTAAGGAATTTGTTGCATTATTTAAGGACTTTGCTGCATTAATTAAGGACTTTGCTGCATTACTTAAGGACTCTGCTGCATTATTTAATTACTTGCTGCATTATTTAAGGACTCTGCTGCTGTGTTTAAGAACTCTGCTGCATTATTTAAGGACTTTGCTGCATTATTTTAGGACTCTGCTGCATTATTTAAGGACTCTGCCGCATTATTTAAGGACTATGCTTTGGTATTTAAGGACTCTGCTGCATTATTTAAGGACTTTGCTGCATTATTTAAGGACTCTGCTGCATTATTTAATTACTTTGCTGCATTATTTAAGGACTCTGCTGCGGTATTTAAGGACTCTGCTGCATTATTTAAGGACACTGCTGCAGAATTTAAGGAATCTGCTTCATTATTTAAGGACTTTGTTGCATTATTTAAGGTCTCTGCTGCATTATTTAAGGACTCTGCTATGGTACTTAAGGACTTTGCTGCATTATTTAAGGACTCTGCTGCAATTATTTAAGAACTTTGTTGCATTATTTAAGGACTCTGCTGCATTATTTAAGGACTTTGTTGCATTATGTAAGGACTCTGCTGCATTATTTAAGGACTTTGCTGCATTATTTAAGGACTCTGCTGCATAATTTAAGGACTTTATTGCATTTTTTTAGGATCCTGCTGCATTATTTAATGACTCTGCTGAAGCATTTGAGGACTCAGCTGCATTATTAAAGGTCTCTGCTGCATTATTTAAGGATCCTGCTGAAGCATTTGAGGACTCAGCTGCATTATTTAAGGACTTTGCTGCATTATTTAACGACTCTGCTGCGTTATTTAAGGACTCTGCTGCATTATTTAAGAACTTTGCTGCATTATTTAAGGACTCTTCTGCATTATTTAATGACTCTGCTGAAGTATTTGAGGACTCAGCTGCATTATTTAAGGACTCTGCTGCGGTATTTAAGGACTCTGCTGCATTATTTAAGGACTTTGATGCATTATTTAAGGACTCTGCTGCATTATTTAAGGAATTTGTTGCATTATTTAAGGACTCTGCTGCATTATTTAAGGACTTTGCTGCATTATTTAATAACTGTGTTGCATTATATAAGTACTCTGCTGCATTATTTAAGGACTTTGTTGCATTATGTAAGGAGTCTGCTGCATTATTTAAGGACTTTGCTGCATTATTTAACGACTCTGCTGAAGCATTTGAGGACTCAGCTGCATTATTTAAGGACTCTGCTGCATTATTTAAGGAATTTGCTGCATTATTTAAGGACTCTGCTGCGGTATTTAAGGACTCTGCTGCATTATTTAAGGACTTTGTTGCATTATGTAAGGAGTCTGCTGCACTATTTAAGGACTTTGCTGCATTATTTAATGAATCTGCTGAAGCATTTGAGGACTCAACTGCATTATTTAAGGTCTCTGCTGCATTATTTAAGGACTCTGCTGAAGCATTTGAGGACTCAGCTGCATGATTTAAGGACTTTGCTGCATTATTTAAGGACTCTGCTGCATTATTTAAGGAATTTGTTGCATTATTTAAGGACTCTGCTGCATTATTTAAGGACTTTGCTGCATTATTTAATAACTTTGTTGCATTATATAAGTACTCTGCTGCATTATGTAAGGACTTTGTTGCATTATGTAAGGAGTCTGCTGCATTATTTAAGGACTTTGCTGCATTATTTAAGGACTCTGCTGCGGTATTTAAGGACTCTGCTGCATTATTTAAGGACTTTGTTGCATTATTTAAGGTCTCTGCTGCAGTATTTAATGACTCTGCTGAAGCATTTGGGCACTCAGATGCATTATTTAAGGACTCTGCTGCATTATCTAAGGGCTTTGCTGCTTTATTTAAGGACTCTTTTGCATTATTTAAGGACTTTGTTGCATTATTTAAGGACTCTGCTGCATTATTTAAGGAGTTTGTTGCATTATGTAAGGACTCTGCTGCATTATTTAAGGACTTTGCTGCATTATTTAAGGACTCTGCTGCATAATTTAAGGACTTTATTGCATTATTTAAGGATCCTGCTGCATTATTTAAGGATCCTGCTGAAGCATTTGAGGACTCAGCTGCATTATTTAAGGACTTTGCTGCATTATTTAACGACTCTGCTGCATTATCTAAGGACTCTGCTGCTTTATTTAAGGACTTTCCTGCATTATTTAAGGAGTCTTCTGCATTATTTAATGACTCTGCTGAAGCATTTGAGGACTCAGCTGCATTATTTAAGGACTCTGCTGCATTATTTAAGGACTTTGCTGCATTATTTAATGACTCTGCTGAAGCATTTGAGGACTCAGCTGCATTATTTAAGGACTCTGCTGCATTATTTAAGGAATTTGCTGCATTATTTAAGGACTCTGCTGCGGTATTTAAGGACTCTGCTGCATTATTTAAGGACTTTGATGCATTATTTAAGGACGCTGCTGCAGAATTTAAGGAATCTGCTGCATTATTTAAGGACTTTGTTGCATTATTTAAGGTCTCTGCTGCATTATTTAAGGACTCTGCTGTGGTATTTAAGGACTCTGCTGCATTATTTAAGGAATTTGTTGCATTATTTAAGGACGCTGCTGGATTATTTAAGGACTTTGTTGCATTATTTAAGGACTCTGCTGCAGTATTTAATGACTCTGCTGAAGCATTTGGGGACTCAGATGCATTATTTAAGGACTCTGCTGCATTATGTAAGGGCTTTGCTGCTTTATTTAAGGACTCTTTTGCATTATTTAAGGAATTTGCTGCATTATTTAAGGACTCTGCTGCGGTATTTAAGGACTCTGCTGCATTATTTAAGGACTTTGATGCATTATTTAAGGACGCTGCTGCAGAATTTAAGGAATCTGCTGCATTATTTAAGGACTTTGTTGCATTATTTAAGGTCTCTGCTGCATTTTTTAAGGACTCTGCTGTGGTATTTAAGGAATCTGCTGCATTATTTAAGGAATTTGTTGCATTATTTAAGGACGCTGCTGCATTATTTAAGGAATTTGTTGCATTATTTAAGGACTTTGCTGCATTAATTAAGGACTTTGCTGCATTACTTAAGGACTCTGCTGCATTATTTAATTACTTGCTGCATTATTTAAGGACTCTGCTGCTGTGTTTAAGAACTCTGCTGCATTATTTAAGGACTTTGCTGCATTATTTTAGGACTCTGCTGCATTATTTAAGGACTCTGCCGCATTATTTAAGGACTATGCTTTGGTATTTAAGGACTCTGCTGCATTATTTAAGGACTTTGCTGCATTATTTAAGGACTCTGCTGCATTATTTAATTACTTTGCTGCATTATTTAAGGACTCTGCTGCGGTATTTAAGGACTCTGCTGCATTATTTAAGGACACTGCTGCAGAATTTAAGGAATCTGCTTCATTATTTAAGGACTTTGTTGCATTATTTAAGGTCTCTGCTGCATTATTTAAGGACTCTGCTATGGTACTTAAGGACTTTGCTGCATTATTTAAGGACTCTGCTGCATTATTTAAGAACTTTGTTGCATTATTTAAGGACTCTGCTGCATTATTTAAGGACTTTGTTGCATTATGTAAGGACTCTGCTGCATTATTTAAGGACTTTGCTGCATTATTTAAGGACTCTGCTGCATAATTTAAGGACTTTATTGCATTTTTTTAGGATCCTGCTGCATTATTTAATGACTCTGCTGAAGCATTTGAGGACTCAGCTGCATTATTAAAGGTCTCTGCTGCATTATTTAAGGATCCTGCTGAAGCATTTGAGGACTCAGCTGCATTATTTAAGGACTTTGCTGCATTATTTAACGACTCTGCTGCGTTATTTAAGGACTCTGCTGCATTATTTAAGAACTTTGCTGCATTATTTAAGGACTCTTCTGCATTATTTAATGACTCTGCTGAAGTATTTGAGGACTCAGCTGCATTATTTAAGGACTCTGCTGCGGTATTTAAGGACTCTGCTGCATTATTTAAGGACTTTGATGCATTATTTAAGGACTCTGCTGCATTATTTAAGGAATTTGTTGCATTATTTAAGGACTCTGCTGCATTATTTAAGGACTTTCCTGCATTATTTAAGGAGTCTTCTGCATTATTTAATGACTCTGCTGAAGCATTTGAGGACTCAGCTGCATTATTTAAGGACTCTGCTGCATTATTTAAGGACTTTGCTGCATTATTTAATGACTCTGCTGAAGCATTTGAGGACTCAGCTGCATTATTTAAGGACTCTGCTGCATTATTTAAGGAATTTGCTGCATTATTTAAGGACTCTGCTGCGGTATTTAAGGACTCTGCTGCATTATTTAAGGACTTTGATGCATTATTTAAGGACGCTGCTGCAGAATTTAAGGAATCTGCTGCATTATTTAAGGACTTTGTTGCATTATTTAAGGTCTCTGCTGCATTTTTTAAGGACTCTGCTGTGGTATTTAAGGAATCTGCTGCATTATTTAAGGAATTTGTTGCATTATTTAAGGACGCTGCTGCATTATTTAAGGAATTTGTTGCATTATTTAAGGACTTTGCTGCATTAATTAAGGACTTTGCTGCATTACTTAAGGACTCTGCTGCATTATTTAATTACTTGCTGCATTATTTAAGGACTCTGCTGCTGTGTTTAAGAACTCTGCTGCATTATTTAAGGACTTTGCTGCATTATTTTAGGACTCTGCTGCATTATTTAAGGACTCTGCCGCATTATTTAAGGACTATGCTTTGGTATTTAAGGACTCTGCTGCATTATTTAAGGACTTTGCTGCATTATTTAAGGACTCTGCTGCATTATTTAATTACTTTGCTGCATTATTTAAGGACTCTGCTGCGGTATTTAAGGACTCTGCTGCATTATTTAAGGACACTGCTGCAGAATTTAAGGAATCTGCTTCATTATTTAAGGACTTTGTTGCATTATTTAAGGTCTCTGCTGCATTATTTAAGGACTCTGCTATGGTACTTAAGGACTTTGCTGCATTATTTAAGGACTCTGCTGCATTATTTAAGAACTTTGTTGCATTATTTAAGGACTCTGCTGCATTATTTAAGGACTTTGTTGCATTATGTAAGGACTCTGCTGCATTATTTAAGGACTTTGCTGCATTATTTAAGGACTCTGCTGCATAATTTAAGGACTTTATTGCATTTTTTTAGGATCCTGCTGCATTATTTAATGACTCTGCTGAAGCATTTGAGGACTCAGCTGCATTATTAAAGGTCTCTGCTGCATTATTTAAGGATCCTGCTGAAGCATTTGAGGACTCAGCTGCATTATTTAAGGACTTTGCTGCATTATTTAACGACTCTGCTGCGTTATTTAAGGACTCTGCTGCATTATTTAAGAACTTTGCTGCATTATTTAAGGACTCTTCTGCATTATTTAATGACTCTGCTGAAGTATTTGAGGACTCAGCTGCATTATTTAAGGACTCTGCTGCGGTATTTAAGGACTCTGCTGCATTATTTAAGGACTTTGATGCATTATTTAAGGACTCTGCTGCATTATTTAAGGAATTTGTTGCATTATTTAAGGACTCTGCTGCATTATTTAAGGACTTTGCTGCATTATTTAATAACTGTGTTGCATTATATAAGTACTCTGCTGCATTATTTAAGGACTTTGTTGCATTATGTAAGGAGTCTGCTGCATTATTTAAGGACTTTGCTGCATTATTTAACGACTCTGCTGAAGCATTTGAGGACTCAGCTGCATTATTTAAGGACTCTGCTGCATTATTTAAGGAATTTGCTGCATTATTTAAGGACTCTGCTGCGGTATTTAAGGACTCTGCTGCATTATTTAAGGACTTTGTTGCATTATGTAAGGAGTCTGCTGCACTATTTAAGGACTTTGCTGCATTATTTAATGAATCTGCTGAAGCATTTGAGGACTCAACTGCATTATTTAAGGTCTCTGCTGCATTATTTAAGGACTCTGCTGAAGCATTTGAGGACTCAGCTGCATGATTTAAGGACTTTGCTGCATTATTTAAGGACTCTGCTGCATTATTTAAGGAATTTGTTGCATTATTTAAGGACTCTGCTGCATTATTTAAGGACTTTGCTGCATTATTTAATAACTTTGTTGCATTATATAAGTACTCTGCTGCATTATGTAAGGACTTTGTTGCATTATGTAAGGAGTCTGCTGCATTATTTAAGGACTTTGCTGCATTATTTAAGGACTCTGCTGCGGTATTTAAGGACTCTGCTGCATTATTTAAGGACTTTGTTGCATTATTTAAGGTCTCTGCTGCAGTATTTAATGACTCTGCTGAAGCATTTGGGCACTCAGATGCATTATTTAAGGACTCTGCTGCATTATGTAAGGGCTTTGCTGCTTTATTTAAGGACTCTTTTGCATTATTTAAGGACTTTGTTGCATTATTTAAGGACTCTGCTGCATTATTTAAGGAGTTTGTTGCATTATGTAAGGACTCTGCTGCATTATTTAAGGACTTTGCTGCATTATTTAAGGACTCTGCTGCATAATTTAAGGACTTTATTGCATTATTTAAGGATCCTGCTGCATTATTTAAGGATCCTGCTGAAGCATTTGAGGACTCAGCTGCATTATTTAAGGACTTTGCTGCATTATTTAACGACTCTGCTGCATTATCTAAGGACTCTGCTGCTTTATTTAAGGACATTCCTGCATTATTTAAGGAGTCTTCTGCATTATTTAATGACTCTGCTGAAGCATTTGAGGACTCAGCTGCATTATTTAAGGACTCTGCTGCATTATTTAAGGACTTTGCTGCATTATTTAATGACTCTGCTGAAGCATTTGAGGACTCAGCTGCATTATTTAAGGACTCTGCTGCATTATTTAAGGAATTTGCTGCATTATTTAAGGACTCTGCTGCGGTATTTAAGGACTCTGCTGCATTATTTAAGGACTTTGATGCATTATTTAAGGACGCTGCTGCAGAATTTAAGGAATCTGCTGCATTATTTAAGGACTTTGTTGCATTATTTAAGGTCTCTGCTGCATTATTTAAGGACTCTGCTGTGGTATTTAAGGACTCTGCTGCATTATTTAAGGAATTTGTTGCATTATTTAAGGACGCTGCTGGATTATTTAAGGACTTTGTTGCATT
Source organism: Phyllobates terribilis (assembly GCF_046119375.1). Taxonomy (NCBI): domain Eukaryota; kingdom Metazoa; phylum Chordata; class Amphibia; order Anura; family Dendrobatidae; genus Phyllobates; species Phyllobates terribilis. The sequence continues at coordinate 985,660 of NW_027363178.1, forward strand.
ATTTAAGGACTCTGCTGCAGTATTTAATGACTCTGCTGAAGCATTTGGGGACTCAGATGCATTATTTAAGGACTCTGCTGCATTATGTAAGGGCTTTGCTGCTTTATTTAAGGACTCTTTTGCATTATTTAAGGACTTTGTTGCATTATTTAAGGACTCTGCTGCATTATTTAAGGACTTTGTTGCATTATTTAAGGACGCTGCTGCAGAATTTAAGGAATCTGCTGCATTATTTAAGGACTTTGTTGCATTATTTAAGGTCTCTGCTGCATTATTTAAGGACTCTGCTATGGTACTTAACGACTTTGCTGCATTATTTAAGGACTTTGCTTCATTATTTAAGGACTTTGATGCATTATTTAAGAACTTTGTTCCATTATTTAAGGACTCTGCTGCATTATTTAAGGAGTTTGTTGCATTATGTAAGGACTCTGCTGCATTATTTAAGGACTTTGCTGCATTATTTAAGGACTCTGCTGCATAATTTAAGGACTTTATTGCATTATTTAAGGATCCTGCTGCATTATTTAAGGATCCTGCTGAAGCATTTGAGGACTCAGCTGCATTATTTAAGGACTTTGCTGCATTATTTAACGACTCTGCTGCATTATCTAAGGACTCTGCTGCTTTATTTAAGGACTTTCCTGCATTATTTAAGGAGTCTTCTGCATTATTTAATGACTCTGCTGAAGCATTTGAGGACTCAGCTGCATTATTTAAGGACTCTGCTGCATTATTTAAGGACTTTGCTGCATTATTTAATGACTCTGCTGAAGCATTTGAGGACTCAGCTGCATTATTTAAGGACTCTGCTGCATTATTTAAGGAATTTGCTGCATTATTTAAGGACTCTGCTGCGGTATTTAAGGACTCTGCTGCATTATTTAAGGAATTTGTTGCATTATTTAAGGACGCTGCTGCATTATTTAAGGAATTTGTTGCATTATTTAAGGACTTTGCTGCATTAATTAAGGACTTTGCTGCATTACTTAAGGACTCTGCTGCATTATTTAATTACTTGCTGCATTATTTAAGGACTCTGCTGCTGTGTTTAAGAACTCTGCTGCATTATTTAAGGACTTTGCTGCATTATTTTAGGACTCTGCTGCATTATTTAAGGACTCTGCCTCATTATTTAAGGACTATGCTTTGGTATTTAAGGACTCTGCTGCATTATTTAAGGACTTTGCTGCATTATTTAAGGACTCTGCTGCATTATTTAATTACTTTGCTGCAGTATTTAAGGACTCTGCTGCGGTATTTAAGGACTCTGCTGCATTATTTAAGGACACTGCTGCAGAATTTAAGGAATCTGCTTCATTATTTAAGGACTTTGTTGCATTATTTAAGGTCTCTGCTGCATTATTTAAGGACTCTGCTATGGTACTTAAGGACTTTGCTGCATTATTTAAGGACTCTGCTGCATTATTTAAGAACTTTGTTGCATTATTTAAGGACTCTGCTGCATTATTTAAGGACTTTGTTGCATTATGTAAGGACTCTGCTGCATTATTTAAGGACTTTGCTGCATTATTTAAGGACTCTGCTGCATAATTTATGGACTTTATTGCATTATTTTAGGATCCTGCTGCATTATTTAATGACTCTGCTGAAGCATTTGAGGACTCAGCTGCATTATTAAAGGTCTCTGCTGCATTATTTAAGGATCCTGCTGAAGCATTTGAGGACTCAGCTGCATTATTTAAGGACTTTGCTGCATTATTTAACGACTCTGCTGCGTTATTTAAGGACTCTGCTGCATTATTTAAGAACTTTGCTGCATTATTTAAGGACTCTTCTGCATTATTTAATGACTCTGCTGAAGTATTTGAGGACTCAGCTGCATTATTTAAGGACTCTGCTGCGGTATTTAAGGACTCTGCTGCATTATTTAAGGACTTTGATGCATTATTTAAGGACTCTGCTGCATTATTTAAGGAATTTGTTGCATTATTTAAGGACTCTGCTGCATTATTTAAGGACTTTGCTGCATTATTTAATAACTGTGTTGCATTATATAAGTACTCTGCTGCATTATTTAAGGACTTTGTTGCATTATGTAAGGAGTCTGCTGCATTATTTAAGGACTTTGCTGCATTATTTAACGACTCTGCTGAAGCATTTGAGGACTCAGCTGCATTATTTAAGGAATTTGCTGCATTATTTAAGGACTCTGCTGCGGTATTTAAGGACTCTGCTGCATTATTTAAGGACTTTGTTGCATTATGTAAGGAGTCTGCTGCACTATTTAAGGACTTTGCTGCATTATTTAATGAATCTGCTGAAGCATTTGAGGACTCAACTGCATTATTTAAGGTCTCTGCTGCATTATTTAAGGACTCTGCTGAAGCATTTGAGGACTCAGCTGCATGATTTAAGGACTTTGCTGCATTATTTAAGGACTCTGCTGCATTATTTAAGGAATTTGTTGCATTATTTAAGGACTCTGCTGCATTATTTAAGGACTTTGCTGCATTATTTAAAAACTTTGTTGCATTATATAAGTACTCTGCTGCATTATGTAAGGACTTTGTTGCATTATGTAAGGAGTCTGCTGCATTATTTAAGGACTTTGCTGCATTATTTAACGACTCTGCTGAAGCATTTGAGGACTCAGCTGCATTATTTAAGGACTCTGCTGCATTATTTAAGGAATTTGCTGCATTATTTAAGGACTCTGCTGCGGTATTTAAGGACTCTGCTGCATTATTTAAGGACTTTGTTGCATTATTTAAGGTCTCTGCTGCAGTATTTAATGACTCTGCTGAAGCATTTGGGCACTCAGATGCATTATTTAAGGACTCTGCTGCATTATGTAAGGGCTTTGCTGCTTTATTTAAGGACTCTTTTGCATTATTTAAGGACTCTGCTGCATTATTTAAGGACTTTGATGCATTATTTAAGGACTCTGCTGCATTATTTAAGGAATTTGTTGCATTATTTAAGGACTCTGCTGCATTATTTAAGGACTTTGCTGCATTATTTAATAACTGTGTTGCATTATATAAGTACTCTGCTGCATTATTTAAGGACTTTGTTGCATTATGTAAGGAGTCTGCTGCATTATTTAAGGACTTTGCTGCATTATTTAACGACTCTGCTGAAGCATTTGAGGACTCAGCTGCATTATTTAAGGACTCTGCTGCATTATTTAAGGAATTTGCTGCATTATTTAAGGACTCTGCTGCGGTATTTAAGGACTCTGCTGCATTATTTAAGGACTTTGTTGCATTATGTAAGGAGTCTGCTGCACTATTTAAGGACTTTGCTGCATTATTTAATGAATCTGCTGAAGCATTTGAGGACTCAACTGCATTATTTAAGGTCTCTGCTGCATTATTTAAGGACTCTGCTGAAGCATTTGAGGACTCAGCTGCATGATTTAAGGACTTTGCTGCATTATTTAAGGACTCTGCTGCATTATTTAAGGAATTTGTTGCATTATTTAAGGACTCTGCTGCATTATTTAAGGACTTTGCTGCATTATTTAATAACTTTGTTGCATTATATAAGTACTCTGCTGCATTATGTAAGGACTTTGTTGCATTATGTAAGGAGTCTGCTGCATTATTTAAGGACTTTGCTGCATTATTTAAGGACTCTGCTGCGGTATTTAAGGACTCTGCTGCATTATTTAAGGACTTTGTTGCATTATTTAAGGTCTCTGCTGCAGTATTTAATGACTCTGCTGAAGCATTTGGGCACTCAGATGCATTATTTAAGGACTCTGCTGCATTATGTAAGGGCTTTGCTGCTTTATTTAAGGACTCTTTTGCATTATTTAAGGACTTTGTTGCATTATTTAAGGACTCTGCTGCATTATTTAAGGAGTTTGTTGCATTATGTAAGGACTCTGCTGCATTATTTAAGGACTTTGCTGCATTATTTAAGGACTCTGCTGCATAATTTAAGGACTTTATTGCATTATTTAAGGATCCTGCTGCATTATTTAAGGATCCTGCTGAAGCATTTGAGGACTCAGCTGCATTATTTAAGGACTTTGCTGCATTATTTAACGACTCTGCTGCATTATCTAAGGACTCTGCTGCTTTATTTAAGGACATTCCTGCATTATTTAAGGAGTCTTCTGCATTATTTAATGACTCTGCTGAAGCATTTGAGGACTCAGCTGCATTATTTAAGGACTCTGCTGCATTATTTAAGGACTTTGCTGCATTATTTAATGACTCTGCTGAAGCATTTGAGGACTCAGCTGCATTATTTAAGGACTCTGCTGCATTATTTAAGGAATTTGCTGCATTATTTAAGGACTCTGCTGCGGTATTTAAGGACTCTGCTGCATTATTTAAGGACTTTGATGCATTATTTAAGGACGCTGCTGCAGAATTTAAGGAATCTGCTGCATTATTTAAGGACTTTGTTGCATTATTTAAGGTCTCTGCTGCATTATTTAAGGACTCTGCTGTGGTATTTAAGGACTCTGCTGCATTATTTAAGGAATTTGTTGCATTATTTAAGGACGCTGCTGGATTATTTAAGGACTTTGTTGCATTATTTAAGGACTCTGCTGCAGTATTTAATGACTCTGCTGAAGCATTTGGGGACTCAGATGCATTATTTAAGGACTCTGCTGCATTATGTAAGGGCTTTGCTGCTTTATTTAAGGACTCTTTTGCATTATTTAAGGACTTTGTTGCATTATTTAAGGACTCTGCTGCATTATTTAAGGACTTTGTTGCATTATTTAAGGACGCTGCTGCAGAATTTAAGGAATCTGCTGCATTATTTAAGGACTTTGTTGCATTATTTAAGGTCTCTGCTGCATTATTTAAGGACTCTGCTATGGTACTTAACGACTTTGCTGCATTATTTAAGGACTTTGCTTCATTATTTAAGGACTTTGATGCATTATTTAAGAACTTTGTTCCATTATTTAAGGACTCTGCTGCATTATTTAAGGAGTTTGTTGCATTATGTAAGGACTCTGCTGCATTATTTAAGGACTTTGCTGCATTATTTAAGGACTCTGCTGCATAATTTAAGGACTTTATTGCATTATTTAAGGATCCTGCTGCATTATTTAAGGATCCTGCTGAAGCATTTGAGGACTCAGCTGCATTATTTAAGGACTTTGCTGCATTATTTAACGACTCTGCTGCATTATCTAAGGACTCTGCTGCTTTATTTAAGGACTTTCCTGCATTATTTAAGGAGTCTTCTGCATTATTTAATGACTCTGCTGAAGCATTTGAGGACTCAGCTGCATTATTTAAGGACTCTGCTGCATTATTTAAGGACTTTGCTGCATTATTTAATAACTGTGTTGCATTATATAAGTACTCTGCTGCATTATTTAAGGACTTTGTTGCATTATGTAAGGAGTCTGCTGCATTATTTAAGGACTTTGCTGCATTATTTAACGACTCTGCTGAAGCATTTGAGGACTCAGCTGCATTATTTAAGGACTCTGCTGCATTATTTAAGGAATTTGCTGCATTATTTAAGGACTCTGCTGCGGTATTTAAGGACTCTGCTGCATTATTTAAGGACTTTGTTGCATTATGTAAGGAGTCTGCTGCACTATTTAAGGACTTTGCTGCATTATTTAATGAATCTGCTGAAGCATTTGAGGACTCAACTGCATTATTTAAGGTCTCTGCTGCATTATTTAAGGACTCTGCTGAAGCATTTGAGGACTCAGCTGCATGATTTAAGGACTTTGCTGCATTATTTAAGGACTCTGCTGCATTATTTAAGGAATTTGTTGCATTATTTAAGGACTCTGCTGCATTATTTAAGGACTTTGCTGCATTATTTAATAACTTTGTTGCATTATATAAGTACTCTGCTGCATTATGTAAGGACTTTGTTGCATTATGTAAGGAGTCTGCTGCATTATTTAAGGACTTTGCTGCATTATTTAAGGACTCTGCTGCGGTATTTAAGGACTCTGCTGCATTATTTAAGGACTTTGTTGCATTATTTAAGGTCTCTGCTGCAGTATTTAATGACTCTGCTGAAGCATTTGGGCACTCAGATGCATTATTTAAGGACTCTGCTGCATTATGTAAGGGCTTTGCTGCTTTATTTAAGGACTCTTTTGCATTATTTAAGGACTTTGTTGCATTATTTAAGGACTCTGCTGCATTATTTAAGGAGTTTGTTGCATTATGTAAGGACTCTGCTGCATTATTTAAGGACTTTGCTGCATTATTTAAGGACTCTGCTGCATAATTTAAGGACTTTATTGCATTATTTAAGGATCCTGCTGCATTATTTAAGGATCCTGCTGAAGCATTTGAGGACTCAGCTGCATTATTTAAGGACTTTGCTGCATTATTTAACGACTCTGCTGCATTATCTAAGGACTCTGCTGCTTTATTTAAGGACATTCCTGCATTATTTAAGGAGTCTTCTGCATTATTTAATGACTCTGCTGAAGCATTTGAGGACTCAGCTGCATTATTTAAGGACTCTGCTGCATTATTTAAGGACTTTGCTGCATTATTTAATGACTCTGCTGAAGCATTTGAGGACTCAGCTGCATTATTTAAGGACTCTGCTGCATTATTTAAGGAATTTGCTGCATTATTTAAGGACTCTGCTGCGGTATTTAAGGACTCTGCTGCATTATTTAAGGACTTTGATGCATTATTTAAGGACGCTGCTGCAGAATTTAAGGAATCTGCTGCATTATTTAAGGACTTTGTTGCATTATTTAAGGTCTCTGCTGCATTATTTAAGGACTCTGCTGTGGTATTTAAGGACTCTGCTGCATTATTTAAGGAATTTGTTGCATTATTTAAGGACGCTGCTGGATTATTTAAGGACTTTGTTGCATTATTTAAGGACTCTGCTGCAGTATTTAATGACTCTGCTGAAGCATTTGGGGACTCAGATGCATTATTTAAGGACTCTGCTGCATTATGTAAGGGCTTTGCTGCTTTATTTAAGGACTCTTTTGCATTATTTAAGGACTTTGTTGCATTATTTAAGGACTCTGCTGCATTATTTAAGGACTTTGTTGCATTATTTAAGGACGCTGCTGCAGAATTTAAGGAATCTGCTGCATTATTTAAGGACTTTGTTGCATTATTTAAGGTCTCTGCTGCATTATTTAAGGACTCTGCTATGGTACTTAACGACTTTGCTGCATTATTTAAGGACTTTGCTTCATTATTTAAGGACTTTGATGCATTATTTAAGAACTTTGTTCCATTATTTAAGGACTCTGCTGCATTATTTAAGGAGTTTGTTGCATTATGTAAGGACTCTGCTGCATTATTTAAGGACTTTGCTGCATTATTTAAGGACTCTGCTGCATAATTTAAGGACTTTATTGCATTATTTAAGGATCCTGCTGCATTATTTAAGGATCCTGCTGAAGCATTTGAGGACTCAGCTGCATTATTTAAGGACTTTGCTGCATTATTTAACGACTCTGCTGCATTATCTAAGGACTCTGCTGCTTTATTTAAGGACTTTCCTGCATTATTTAAGGAGTCTTCTGCATTATTTAATGACTCTGCTGAAGCATTTGAGGACTCAGCTGCATTATTTAAGGACTCTGCTGCATTATTTAAGGACTTTGCTGCATTATTTAATGACTCTGCTGAAGCATTTGAGGACTCAGCTGCATTATTTAAGGACTCTGCTGCATTATTTAAGGAATTTGCTGCATTATTTAAGGACTCTGCTGCGGTATTTAAGGACTCTGCTGCATTATTTAAGGAATTTGTTGCATTATTTAAGGACGCTGCTGCATTATTTAAGGAATTTGTTGCATTATTTAAGGACTTTGCTGCATTAATTAAGGACTTTGCTGCATTACTTAAGGACTCTGCTGCATTATTTAATTACTTGCTGCATTATTTAAGGACTCTGCTGCTGTGTTTAAGAACTCTGCTGCATTATTTAAGGACTTTGCTGCATTATTTTAGGACTCTGCTGCATTATTTAAGGACTCTGCCTCATTATTTAAGGACTATGCTTTGGTATTTAAGGACTCTGCTGCATTATTTAAGGACTTTGCTGCATTATTTAAGGACTCTGCTGCATTATTTAATTACTTTGCTGCAGTATTTAAGGACTCTGCTGCGGTATTTAAGGACTCTGCTGCATTATTTAAGGACACTGCTGCAGAATTTAAGGAATCTGCTTCATTATTTAAGGACTTTGTTGCATTATTTAAGGTCTCTGCTGCATTATTTAAGGACTCTGCTATGGTACTTAAGGACTTTGCTGCATTATTTAAGGACTCTGCTGCATTATTTAAGAACTTTGTTGCATTATTTAAGGACTCTGCTGCATTATTTAAGGACTTTGTTGCATTATGTAAGGACTCTGCTGCATTATTTAAGGACTTTGCTGCATTATTTAAGGACTCTGCTGCATAATTTATGGACTTTATTGCATTATTTTAGGATCCTGCTGCATTATTTAATGACTCTGCTGAAGCATTTGAGGACTCAGCTGCATTATTAAAGGTCTCTGCTGCATTATTTAAGGATCCTGCTGAAGCATTTGAGGACTCAGCTGCATTATTTAAGGACTTTGCTGCATTATTTAACGACTCTGCTGCGTTATTTAAGGACTCTGCTGCATTATTTAAGAACTTTGCTGCATTATTTAAGGACTCTTCTGCATTATTTAATGACTCTGCTGAAGTATTTGAGGACTCAGCTGCATTATTTAAGGACTCTGCTGCGGTATTTAAGGACTCTGCTGCATTATTTAAGGACTTTGATGCATTATTTAAGGACTCTGCTGCATTATTTAAGGAATTTGTTGCATTATTTAAGGACTCTGCTGCATTATTTAAGGACTTTGCTGCATTATTTAATAACTGTGTTGCATTATATAAGTACTCTGCTGCATTATTTAAGGACTTTGTTGCATTATGTAAGGAGTCTGCTGCATTATTTAAGGACTTTGCTGCATTATTTAACGACTCTGCTGAAGCATTTGAGGACTCAGCTGCATTATTTAAGGAATTTGCTGCATTATTTAAGGACTCTGCTGCGGTATTTAAGGACTCTGCTGCATTATTTAAGGACTTTGTTGCATTATGTAAGGAGTCTGCTGCACTATTTAAGGACTTTGCTGCATTATTTAATGAATCTGCTGAAGCATTTGAGGACTCAACTGCATTATTTAAGGTCTCTGCTGCATTATTTAAGGACTCTGCTGAAGCATTTGAGGACTCAGCTGCATGATTTAAGGACTTTGCTGCATTATTTAAGGACTCTGCTGCATTATTTAAGGAATTTGTTGCATTATTTAAGGACTCTGCTGCATTATTTAAGGACTTTGCTGCATTATTTAATAACTTTGTTGCATTATATAAGTACTCTGCTGCATTATGTAAGGACTTTGTTGCATTATGTAAGGAGTCTGCTGCATTATTTAAGGACTTTGCTGCATTATTTAACGACTCTGCTGAAGCATTTGAGGACTCAGCTGCATTATTTAAGGACTCTGCTGCATTATTTAAGGAATTTGCTGCATTATTTAAGGACTCTGCTGCGGTATTTAAGGACTCTGCTGCATTATTTAAGGACTTTGTTGCATTATTTAAGGTCTCTGCTGCAGTATTTAATGACTCTGCTGAAGCATTTGGGCACTCAGATGCATTATTTAAGGACTCTGCTGCATTATGTAAGGGCTTTGCTGCTTTATTTAAGGACTCTTTTGCATTATTTAAGGACTTTGTTGCATTATTTAAGGACTCTGCTGCATTATTTAAGGAGTTTGTTGCATTATGTAAGGACTCTGCTGCATTATTTAAGGACTTTGCTGCATTATTTAAGGACTCTGCTGCATAATTTAAGGACTTTATTGCATTATTTAAGGATCCTGCTGCATTATTTAAGGATCCTGCTGAAGCATTTGAGGACTCAGCTGCATTATTTAAGGACTTTGCTGCATTATTTAACGACTCTGCTGCATTATCTAAGGACTCTGCTGCTTTATTTAAGGACTTTCCTGCATTATTTAAGGAGTCTTCTGCATTATTTAATGACTCTGCTGAAGCATTTGAGGACTCAGCTGCATTATTTAAGGACTCTGCTGCATTATTTAAGGACTTTGCTGCATTATTTAATGACTCTGCTGAAGCATTTGAGGACTCAGCTGCATTATTTAAGGACTCTGCTGCATTATTTAAGGAATTTGCTGCATTATTTAAGGACTCTGCTGCGGTATTTAAGGACTCTGCTGCATTATTTAAGGACTTTGATGCATTATTTAAGGACGCTGCTGCAGAATTTAAGGAATCTGCTGCATTATTTAAGGACTTTGTTGCATTATTTAAGGTCTCTGCTGCATTATTTAAGGACTCTGCTGTGGTATTTAAGGACTCTGCTGCATTATTTAAGGAATTTGTTGCATTATTTAAGGACGCTGCTGGATTATTTAAGGACTTTGTTGCATTATTTAAGGACTCTGCTGCAGTATTTAATGACTCTTCTGAAGCATTTGGGGACTCAGATGCATTATTTAAGGACTCTGCTGCATTATGTAAGGTCTTTGCTGCTTTATTTAAGGACTCTTTTGCATTATTTAAGGACTTTGTTGCATTATTTAAGGACTCTGCTGCATTATTTAAGGACTTTGTTGCATTATTTAAGGACGCTGCTGCAGAATTTAAGGAATCTGCTGCATTATTTAAGGACTTTGTTGCATTATTTAAGGTCTCTGCTGCATTATTTAAGGACTCTGCTATGGTACTTAACGACTTTGCTGCATTATTTAAGGACTTTGCTGCATTATTTAAGGACTTTGATGCATTATTTAAGAACTTTGTTGCATTATTTAAGGACTCTGCTGCATTATTTAAGGAGTTTGTTGCATTATGTAAGGACTTTGCTGCATTATTTAAGGACTTTGCTGCATTATTTAAGGACTCTGCTGCATAATTTAAGGACTTTATTGCATTATTTAAGGATCCTGCTGCATTATTTAAGGATCCTGCTGAAGCATTTGAGGACTCAGCTGCATTATTTAAGGACTTTGCTGCATTATTTAACGACTCTGCTGCATTATCTAAGGACTCTGCTGCTTTATTTAAGGACTTTCCTGCATTATTTAAGGAGTCTTCTGCATTATTTAATGACTCTGCTGAAGCATTTGAGGACTCAGCTGCATTATTTAAGGACTCTGCTGCATTATTTAAGGACTTTGCTGCATTATTTAATGACTCTGCTGAAGCATTTGAGGACTCAGCTGCATTATTTAAGGACTCTGCTGCATTATTTAAGGAATTTGCTGCATTATTTAAGGACTCTGCTGCGGTATTTAAGGACTCTGCTGCATTATTTAAGGACTTTGATGCATTATTTAAGGACGCTGCTGCAGAATTTAAGGAATCTGCTGCATTATTTAAGGACTTTGTTGCATTATTTAAGGTCTCTGCTGCATTATTTAAGGACTCTGCTGTGGTATTTAAGGACTCTGCTGCATTATTTAAGGAATTTGTTGCATTATTTAAGGACGCTGCTGGATTATTTAAGGACTTTGTTGCATTATTTAAGGACTCTGCTGCAGTATTTAATGACTCTGCTGAAGCATTTGGGGACTCAGATGCATTATTTAAGGACTCTGCTGCATTATGTAAGGGCTTTGCTGCTTTATTTAAGGACTTTTTTGCATTATTTAAGGACTTTGTTGCATTATTTAAGGACTCTGCTGCATTATTTAAGGACTTTGTTGCATTATTTAAGGACGCTGCTGCAGAATTTAAGGAATCTGCTGCATTATTTAAGGACTTTGTTGCATTATTTAAGGTCTCTGCTGCATTATTTAAGGACTCTGCTATGGTACTTAACGACTTTGCTGCATTATTTAAGGACTTTGCTGCATTATTTAAGGACTTTGATGCATTATTTAAGAACTTTGTTGCATTATTTAAGGACTCTGCTGCATTATTTAAGGAGTTTGTTGCATTATGTAAGGACTCTGCTGCATTATTTAAGGACTTTGCTGCATTATTTAAGGACTCTGCTGCATAATTTAAGGACTTTATTGCATTATTTAAGGATCCTGCTGCATTATTTAAGGATCCTGCTGAAGCATTTGAGGACTCAGCTGCATTATTTAAGGACTTTGCTGCATTATTTAACGACTCTGCTGCATTATCTAAGGACTCTGCTGCTTTATTTAAGGACTTTCCTGCATTATTTAAGGAGTCTTCTGCATTATTTAATGACTCTGCTGAAGCATTTGAGGACTCAGCTGCATTATTTAAGGACTCTGCTGCATTATTTAAGACTTTGCTGCATTTTTTAATGACTCTGCTGAAGCATTTGAGGACTCAGCTGCATTATTTAAGGACTCTGCTGCATTATTTAAGGAATTTGCTGCATTATTTAAGGACTCTGCTGCGGTATTTAAGGACTCTGCTGCATTATTTAAGGACTTTGATGCATTATTTAAGGACGCTGCTGCAGAATTTAAGGAATCTGCTGCATTATTTAAGGACTTTGTTGCATTATTTAAGGTCTCTGCTGCATTTTTTAAGGACTCTGCTGTGGTATTTAAGGAATCTGCTGCATTATTTAAGGAATTTGTTGCATTATTTAAGGACGCTGCTGCATTATTTAAGGAATTTGTTGCATTATTTAAGGACTTTGCTGCATTAATTAAGGACTTTGCTGCATTACTTAAGGACTCTGCTGCATTATTTAATTACTTGCTGCATTATTTAAGGACTCTGCTGCTGTGTTTAAGAACTCTGCTGCATTATTTAAGGACTTTGCTGCATTATTTTAGGACTCTGCTGCATTATTTAAGGACTCTGCCGCATTATTTAAGGACTATGCTTTGGTATTTAAGGACTCTGCTGCATTATTTAAGGACTTTGCTGCATTATTTAAGGACTCTGCTGCATTATTTAATTACTTTGCTGCATTATTTAAGGACTCTGCTGCGGTATTTAAGGACTCTGCTGCATTATTTAAGGACACTGCTGCAGAATTTAAGGAATCTGCTTCATTATTTAAGGACTTTGTTGCATTATTTAAGGTCTCTGCTGCATTATTTAAGGACTCTGCTATGGTACTTAAGGACTTTGCTGCATTATTTAAGGACTCTGCTGCATTATTTAAGAACTTTGTTGCATTATTTAAGGACTCTGCTGCATTATTTAAGGACTTTGTTGCATTATGTAAGGACTCTGCTGCATTATTTAAGGACTTTGCTGCATTATTTAAGGACTCTGCTGCATAATTTAAGGACTTTATTGCATTATTTTAGGATCCTGCTGCATTATTTAATGACTCTGCTGAAGCATTTGAGGACTCAGCTGCATTATTAAAGGTCTCTGCTGCATTATTTAAGGATCCTGCTGAAGCATTTGAGGACTCAGCTGCATTATTTAAGGACTTTGCTGCATTATTTAACGACTCTGCTGCGTTATTTAAGGACTCTGCTGCATTATTTAAGAACTTTGCTGCATTATTTAAGGACTCTTCTGCATTATTTAATGACTCTGCTGAAGTATTTGAGGACTCAGCTGCATTATTTAAGGACTCTGCTGCGGTATTTAAGGACTCTGCTGCATTATTTAAGGACTTTGATGCATTATTTAAGGACTCTGCTGCATTATTTAAGGAATTTGTTGCATTATTTAAGGACTCTGCTGCATTATTTAAGGACTTTGCTGCATTATTTAATAACTGTGTTGCATTATATAAGTACTCTGCTGCATTATTTAAGGACTTTGTTGCATTATGTAAGGAGTCTGCTGCATTATTTAAGGACTTTGCTGCATTATTTAACGACTCTGCTGAAGCATTTGAGGACTCAGCTGCATTATTTAAGGACTCTGCTGCATTATGTAAGGAATTTGCTGCATTATTTAAGGACTCTGCTGCGGTATTTAAGGACTCTGCTGCATTATTTAAGGACTTTGTTGCATTATGTAAGGAGTCTGCTGCACTATTTAAGGACTTTGCTGCATTATTTAATGAATCTGCTGAAGCATTTGAGGACTCAACTGCATTATTTAAGGTCTCTGCTGCATTATTTAAGGACTCTGCTGAAGCATTTGAGGACTCAGCTGCATGATTTAAGGACTTTGCTGCATTATTTAAGGACTCTGCTGCATTATTTAAGGAATTTGTTGCATTATTTAAGGACTCTGCTGCATTACTTAAGGACTTTGCTGCATTATTTAATAACTTTGTTGCATTATATAAGTACTCTGCTGCATTATGTAAGGACTTTGTTGCATTATGTAAGGAGTCTGCTGCATTATTTAAGGACTTTGCTGCATTATTTAACGACTCTGCTGAAGCATTTGAGGACTCAGCTGCATTATTTAAGGACTCTGCTGCATTATTTAAGGAATTTGCTGCATTATTTAAGGACTCTGCTGCGGTATTTAAGGACTCTGCTGCATTATTTAAGGACTTTGTTGCATTATTTAAGGTCTCTGCTGCAGTATTTAATGACTCTGCTGAAGCATTTGGGCACTCAGATGCATTATTTAAGGACTCTGCTGCATTATGTAAGGGCTTTGCTGCTTTATTTAAGGACTCTTTTGCATTATTTAAGGACTTTGTTGCATTATTTAAGGACTCTGCTGCATTATTTAAGGAGTTTGTTGCATTATGTAAGGACTCTGCTGCATTATTTAAGGACTTTGCTGCATTATTTAAGGACTCTGCTGCATAATTTAAGGACTTTATTGCATTATTTAAGGATCCTGCTGCATTATTTAAGGATCCTGCTGAAGCATTTGAGGACTCAGCTGCATTATTTAAGGACTTTGATGCATTATTTAACGACTCTGCTGCATTATCTAAGGACTCTGCTGCTTTATTTAAGGACTTTCCTGCATTATTTAAGGAGTCTTCTGCATTATTTAATGACTCTGCTGAAGCATTTGAGGACTCAGCTGCATTATTTAAGGACTCTGCTGCATTATTTAAGGACTTTGCTGCATTATTTAATGACTCTGCTGAAGCATTTGAGGACTCAGCTGCATTATTTAAGGACTCTGCTGCATTATTTAAGGAATTTGCTGCATTATTTAAGGACTCTGCTGCGGTATTTAAGGACTCTGCTGCATTATTTAAGGACTTTGATGCATTATTTAAGGACGCTGCTGCAGAATTTAAGGAATCTGCTGCATTATTTAAGGAATTTGTTGCATTATTTAAGGTCTCTGCTGCATTATTTAAGGACTCTGCTGTGGTATTTAAGGACTCTGCTGCATTATTTAAGGAATTTGTTGCATTATTTAAGGACGCTGCTGGATTATTTAAGGACTTTGTTGCATTATTTAAGGACTCTGCTGCAGTATTTAATGACTCTGCTGAAGCATTTGGGGACTCAGATGCATTATTTAAGGACTCTGCTGCATTATGTAAGGGCTTTGCTGCTTTATTTAAGGACTCTTTTGCATTATTTAAGGACTTTGTTGCATTATTTAAGGACTCTGCTGCATTATTTAAGGACTTTGTTGCATTATTTAAGGACGCTGCTGCAGAATTTAAGGAATCTGCTGCATTATTTAAGGACTTTGTTGCATTATTTAAGGTCTCTGCTGCATTATTTAAGGACTCTGCTATGGTACTTAACGACTTTGCTGCATTATTTAAGGACTTTGCTGCATTATTTAAGGACTTTGATGCATTATTTAAGAACTTTGTTGCATTATTTAAGGACTCTGCTGCATTATCTAAGGAGTTTGTTGCATTATGTAAGGACTCTGCTGCATTATTTAAGGACTTTGCTGCATTATTTAAGGACTCTGCTGCATAATTTAAGGACTTTATTGCATTATTTAAGGATCCTGCTGCATTATTTAAGGATCCTGCTGAAGCATTTGAGGACTCAGCTGCATTATTTAAGGACTTTGCTGCATTATTTAACGACTCTGCTGCATTATCTAAGGACTCTGCTGCTTTATTTAAGGACTTTCCTGCATTATTTAAGGAGTCTTCTGCATTATTTAATGACTCTGCTGAAGCATTTGAGGACTCAGCTGCATTATTTAAGGACTCTGCTGCATTATTTAAGGACTTTGCTGCATTATTTAATGACTCTGCTGAAGCATTTGAGGACTCAGCTGCATTATTTAAGGACTCTGCTGCATTATTTAAGGAATTTGCTGCATTATTTAAGGACTCTGCTGCGGTATTTAAGGACTCTGCTGCATTATTTAAGGACTTTGATGCATTATTTAAGGACGCTGCTGCAGAATTTAAGGAATCTGCTGCATTATTTAAGGACTTTGTTGCATTATTTAAGGTCTCTGCTGCATTATTTAAGGACTCTGCTGTGGTATTTAAGGAATCTGCTGCATTATTTAAGGAATTTGTTGCATTATTTAAGGACGCTGCTGCATTATTTAAGGAATTTGTTGCATTATTTAAGGACTTTGCTGCATTAATTAAGGACTTTGCTGCATTACTTAAGGACTCTGCTGCATTATTTAATTACTTGCTGCATTATTTAAGGACTCTGCTGCTGTGTTTAAGAACTCTGCTGCATTATTTAAGGACTTTGCTGCATTATTTTAGGACTCTGCTGCATTATTTAAGGACTCTGCCTCATTATTTAAGGACTATGCTTTGGTATTTAAGGACTCTGCTGCATTATTTAAGGACTTTGCTGCATTATTTAAGGACTCTGCTGCATTATTTAATTACTTTGCTGCATTATTTAAGGACTCTGCTGCGGTATTTAAGGACTCTGCTGCATTATTTAAGGACACTGCTGCAGAATTTAAGGAATCTGCTTCATTATTTAAGGACTTTGTTGCATTATTTAAGGTCTCTGCTGCATTATTTAAGGACTCTGCTATGGTACTTAAGGACTTTGCTGCATTATTTAAGGACTCTGCTGCATTATTTAAGAACTTTGTTGCATTATTTAAGGACTCTGCTGCATTATTTAAGGACTTTGTTGCATTATGTAAGGACTCTGCTGCATTATTTAAGGACTTTGCTGCATTATTTAAGGACTCTGCTGCATAATTTAAGGACTTTATTGCATTATTTTAGGATCCTGCTGCATTATTTAATGACTCTGCTGAAGCATTTGAGGACTCAGCTGCATTATTAAAGGTCTCTGCTGCATTATTTAAGGATCCTGCTGAAGCATTTGAGGACTCAGCTGCATTATTTAAGGACTTTGCTGCATTATTTAACGACTCTGCTGCGTTATTTAAGGACTCTGCTGCATTATTTAAGAACTTTGCTGCATTATTTAAGGACTCTTCTGCATTATTTAATGACTCTGCTGAAGTATTTGAGGACTCAGCTGCATTATTTAAGGACTCTGCTGCGGTATTTAAGGACTCTGCTGCATTATTTAAGGACTTTGATGCATTATTTAAGGACTCTGCTGCATTATTTAAGGAATTTGTTGCATTATTTAAGGACTCTGCTGCATTATTTAAGGACTTTGCTGCATTATTTAATAACTGTGTTGCATTATATAAGTACTCTGCTGCATTATTTAAGGACTTTGTTGCATTATGTAAGGAGTCTGCTGCATTATTTAAGGACTTTGCTGCATTATTTAACGACTCTGCTGAAGCATTTGAGGACTCAGCTGCATTATTTAAGGACTCTGCTGCATTATTTAAGGAATTTGCTGCATTATTTAAGGACTCTGCTGCGGTATTTAAGGACTCTGCTGCATTATTTAAGGACTTTGTTGCATTATGTAAGGAGTCTGCTGCACTATTTAAGGACTTTGCTGCATTATTTAATGAATCTGATGAAGCATTTGAGGACTCAACTGCATTATTTAAGGTCTCTGCTGCATTATTTAAGGACTCTGCTGATGCATTTGAGGACTCAGCTGCATGATTTAAGGACTTTGCTGCATTATTTAAGGACTCTGCTGCATTATTTAAGGAATTTGTTGCATTATTTAAGGACTCTGCTGCATTATTTAAGGACTTTGCTGCATTATTTAATAACTTTGTTGCATTATATAAGTACTCTGCTGCATTATGTAAGGACTTTGTTGCATTATGTAAGGAGTCTGCTGCATTATTTAAGGACTTTGCTGCATTATTTAACGACTCTGCTGAAGCATTTGAGGACTCAGCTGCATTATTTAAGGACTCTGCTGCATTATTTAAGGAATTTGCTGCATTATTTAAGGACTCTGCTGCGGTATTTAAGGACTCTGCTGCATTATTTAAGGACTTTGTTGCATTATTTAAGGTCTCTGCTGCAGTATTTAATGACTCTGCTGAAGCATTTGGGCACTCAGATGCATTATTTAAGGACTCTGCTGCATTATGTAAGGGCTTTGCTGCTTTATTTAAGGACTCTTTTGCATTATTTAAGGACTTTGTTGCATTATTTAAGGACTCTGCTGCATTATTTAAGGAGTTTGTTGCATTATGTAAGGACTCTGCTGCATTATTTAAGGACTTTGCTGCATTATTTAAGGACTCTGCTGCATAATTTAAGGACTTTATTGCATTATTTAAGGATCCTGCTGCATTATTTAAGGATCCTGCTGAAGCATTTGAGGACTCAGCTGCATTATTTAAGGACTTTGCTGCATTATTTAACGACTCTGCTGCATTATCTAAGGACTCTGCTGCTTTATTTAAGGACTTTCCTGCATTATTTAAGGAGTCTTCTGCATTATTTAATGACTCTGCTGAAGCATTTGAGGACTCAGCTGCATTATTTAAGGACTCTGCTGCATTATTTAAGGACTTTGCTGCATTATTTAATGACTCTGCTGAAGCATTTGAGGACTCAGCTGCATTATTTAAGGACTCTGCTGCATTATTTAAGGAATTTGCTGCATTATTTAAGGACTCTGCTGTGGTATTTAAGGACTCTGCTGCATTATTTAAGGAATTTGTTGCATTATTTAAGGACGCTGCTGGATTATTTAAGGACTTTGTTGCATTATTTAAGGACTCTGCTGCAGTATTTAATGACTCTGCTGAAGCATTTGGGGACTCAGATGCATTATTTAAGGACTCTGCTGCATTATGTAAGGGCTTTGCTGCTTTATTTAAGGACTCTTTTGCATTATTTAAGGACTTTGTTGCATTATTTAAGGACTCTGCTGCATTATTTAAGGACTTTGTTGCATTATTTAAGGACGCTGCTGCAGAATTTAAGGAATCTGCTGCATTATTTAAGGACTTTGTTGCATTATTTAAGGTCTCTGCTGCATTATTTAAGGACTCTGCTATGGTACTTAACGACTTTGCTGCATTATTTAAGGACTTTGCTGCATTATTTAAGGACTTTGATGCATTATTTAAGGACTCTGCTGTGGTATTTAAGGACTCTGCTGCATTATTTAAGGAATTTGTTGCATTATTTAAGGACGCTGCTGGATTATTTAAGGACTTTGTTGCATTATTTAAGGACTCTGCTGCAGTATTTAATGACTCTGCTGAAGCATTTGGGGACTCAGATGCATTATTTAAGGACTCTGCTGCATTATGTAAGGGCTTTGCTGCTTTATTTAAGGACTCTTTTGCATTATTTAAGGACTTTGTTGCATTATTTAAGGACTCTGCTGCATTATTTAAGGACTTTGTTGCATTATTTAAGGACGCTGCTGCAGAATTTAAGGAATCTGCTGCATTATTTAAGGACTTTGTTGCATTATTTAAGGTCTCTGCTGCATTATTTAAGGACTCTGCTATGGTACTTAACGACTTTGCTGCATTATTTAAGGACTTTGCTGCATTATTTAAGGACTTTGATGCATTATTTAAGAACTTTGTTGCATTATTTAAGGACTCTGCTGCATTATTTAAGGAGTTTGTTGCATTATGTAAGGACTCTGCTGCATTATTTAAGGACTTTGCTGCATTATTTAAGGACTCTGCTGCATAATTTAAGGACTTTATTGCATTATTTAAGGATCCTGCTGCATTATTTAAGGATCCTGCTGAAGCATTTGAGGACTCAGCTGCATTATTTAAGGACTTTGCTGCATTATTTAACGACTCTGCTGCATTATCTAAGGACTCTGCTGCTTTATTTAAGGACTTTCCTGCATTATTTAAGGAGTCTTCTGCATTATTTAATGACTCTGCTGAAGCATTTGAGGACTCAGCTGCATTATTTAAGGACTCTGCTGCATTATTTAAGGACTTTGCTGCATTATTTAATGACTCTGCTGAAGCATTTGAGGACTCAGCTGCATTATTTAAGGACTCTGCTGCATTATTTAAGGAATTTGCTGCATTATTTAAGGACTCTGCTGCGGTATTTAAGGACTCTGCTGCATTATTTAAGGACTTTGATGCATTATTTAAGGACGCTGCTGCAGAATTTAAGGAATCTGCTGCATTATTTAAGGACTTTGTTGCATTATTTAAGGTCTCTGCTGCATTATTTAAGGACTCTGCTGTGGTATTTAAGGAATCTGCTGCATTATTTAAGGAATTTGTTGCATTATTTAAGGACGCTGCTGCATTATTTAAGGAATTTGTTGCATTATTTAAGGACTTTGCTGCATTACTTAAGGACTCTGCTGCATTATTTAATTACTTGCTGCATTATTTAAGGACTCTGCTGCTGTGTTTAAGAACTCTGCTGCATTATTTAAGGACTTTGCTGCATTATTTTAGGACTCTGCTGCATTATTTAAGGACTCTGCCGCATTATTTAAGGACTATGCTTTGGTATTTAAGGACTCTGCTGCATTATTTAAGGACTTTGCTGCATTATTTAAGGACTCTGCTGCATTATTTAATTACTTTGCTGCATTATTTAAGGACTCTGCTGCGGTATTTAAGGACTCTGCTGCATTATTTAAGGACACTGCTGCAGAATTTAAGGAATCTGCTTCATTATTTAAGGACTTTGTTGCATTATTTAAGGTCTCTGCTGCATTATTTAAGGACTCTGCTATGGTACTTAAGGACTTTGCTGCATTATTTAAGGACTCTGCTGCATTATTTAAGAACTTTGTTGCATTATTTAAGGACTCTGCTGCATTATTTAAGGACTTTGTTGCATTATGTAAGGACTCTGCTGCATTATTTAAGGACTTTGCTGCATTATTTAAGGACTCTGCTGCATAATTTAAGGACTTTATTGCATTATTTTAGGATCCTGCTGCATTATTTAATGACTCTGCTGAAGCATTTGAGGACTCAGCTGCATTATTAAAGGTCTCTGCTGCATTATTTAAGGATCCTGCTGAAGCATTTGAGGACTCAGCTGCATTATTTAAGGACTTTGCTGCATTATTTAACGACTCTGCTGCGTTATTTAAGGACTCTGCTGCATTATTTAAGAACTTTGCTGCATTATTTAAGGACTCTTCTGCATTATTTAATGACTCTGCTGAAGTATTTGAGGACTCAGCTGCATTATTTAAGGACTCTGCTGCGGTATTTAAGGACTCTGCTGCATTATTTAAGGACTTTGATGCATTATTTAAGGACTCTGCTGCATTATTTAAGGAATTTGTTGCATTATTTAAGGACTCTGCTGCATTATTTAAGGACTTTGCTGCATTATTTAATAACTTTGTTGCATTATATAAGTACTCTGCTGCATTATTTAAGGACTTTGTTGCATTATGTAAGGAGTCTGCTGCATTATTTAAGGACTTTGCTGCATTATTTAACGACTCTGCTGAAGCATTTGAGGACTCAGCTGCATTATTTAAGGACTCTGCTGCATTATTTAAGGAATTTGCTGCATTATTTAAGGACTCTGCTGCGGTATTTAAGGACTCTGCTGCATTATTTAAGGACTTTGTTGCATTATGTAAGGAGTCTGCTGCATTATTTAAGGACTTTGCTGCATTATTTAATGAATCTGCTGAAGCATTTGAGGATTCAACTGCATTATTTAAGGTCTCTGCTGCATTATTTAAGGACTCTGCTGAAGCATTTGAGGACTCAGCTGCATGATTTAAGGACTTTGCTGCATTATTTAAGGACTCTGCTGCATTATTTAAGTTATTTGTTGCATTATTTAAGGACTCTGCTGCATTATTTAAGGACTTTGCTGCATTATTTAATAACTTTGTTGCATTATATAAGTACTCTGCTGCATTATGTAAGGACTTTGTTGCATTATGTAAGGAGTCTGCTGCATTATTTAAGGACTTTGCTGCATTATTTAACGACTCTGCTGAAGCATTTGAGGACTCAGCTGCATTATTTAAGGACTCTGCTGCATTATTTAAGGAATTTGCTGCATTATTTAAGGACTCTGCTGCAGTATTTAAGGACTCTGCTGCATTATTTAAGGACTTTGTTGCATTATTTAAGGTCTCTGCTGCAGTATTTAATGACTCTGCTGAAGCATTTGGGCACTCAGATGCATTATTTAAGGACTCTGCTGCATTATGTAAGGGCTTTGCTGCTTTATTCAAGGACTCTTTTGCATTATTTAAGGACTTTGTTGCATTATTTAAGGACTCTGCTGCATTATTTAAGGAGTTTGTTGCATTATGTAAGGACTCTGCTGCATTATTTAAGGACTTTGCTGCATTATTTAAGGACTCTCCTGCATAATTTAAGGACTTTATTACATTATTTAAGGATCCTGCTGCATTATTTAAGGATCCTGCTGAAGCATTTGAGGACTCAGCTGCATTATTTAAGGACTTTGCTGCATTATTTAACGACTCTGCTGCATTATCTAAGGACTCTGCTGCTTTATTTAAGGACTTTCCTGCATTATTTAAGGAGTCTTCTGCATTATTTAATGACTCTGCTGAAGCATTTGAGGACTCAGCTGCATTATTTAAGGACTCTGCTGCATTATTTAAGGACTTTGCTGCATTATTTAATGACTCTGCTGAAGCATTTGAGGACTCAGCTGCATTATTTAAGGACTCTGCTGCATTATTTAAGGAATTTGCTGCATTATTTAAGGACTCTGCTGCGGTATTTAAGGACTCTGCTGCATTATTTAAGGACTTTGATGCATTATTTAAGGACGCTGCTGCAGAATTTAAGGAATCTGTTGCATTATTTAAGGACTTTGTTGCATTATTTAAGGTCTCTGCTGCATTATTTAAGGACTCTGCTGTGGTATTTAAGGACTCTGCTGCATTATTTAAGGACGCTGCTGGATTATTTAAGGACTTTGTTGCATTATTTAAGGACTCTGCTGCAGTATTTAATGACTCTGCTGAAGCATTTGGGGACTCAGATGCATTATTTAAGGACTCTGCTGCATTATGTAAGGGCTTTGCTGCTTTATTTAAGGACTCTTTTGCATTATTTAAGGACTTTGTTGCATTATTTAAGGACTCTGCTGCATTATTTAAGGACTTTGTTGCATTATTTAAGGACGCTGCTGCAGAATTTAAGGAATCTGCTGCATTATTTAAGGACTTTGTTGCATTATTTAAGGTCTCTGCTGCATTATTTAAGGACTCTGCTATGGTACTTAACGACTTTGCTGCATTATTTAAGGACTTTGCTGCATTATTTAAGGACTTTGATGCATTATTTAAGAACTTTGTTGCATTATTTAAGGACTCTGCTGCATTATTTAAGGAGTTTGTTGCATTATGTAAGGACTCTGCTGCATTATTTAAGGACTTTGCTGCATTATTTAAGGACTCTGTTGCATAATTTAAGGACTTTATTGCATTATTTAAGGATCCTGCTGCATTATTTAAGGATCCTGCTGAAGCATTTGAGGACTCAGCTGCATTATTTAAGGACTTTGCTGCATTATTTAACGACTCTGCTGCATTATCTAAGGACTCTGCTGCTTTATTTAAGGACTTTCATGCATTATTTAAGGAGTCTTCTGCATTATTTAATGACTCTGCTGAAGCATTTGAGGACTCAGCTGCATTATTTAAGGACTCTGCTGCATTATTTAAGACTTTGCTGCATTATTTAATGACTCTGCTGAAGCATTTGAGGACTCAGCTGCATTATTTAAGGACTCTGCTGCATTATTTAAGGAATTTGCTGCATTATTTAAGGACTCTGCTGCGGTATTTAAGGACTCTGCTGCATTATTTAAGGACTTTGATGCATTATTTAAGGACGCTGCTGCAGAATTTAAGGAATCTGCTGCATTATTTAAGGACTTTGTTGCATTATTTAAGGTCTCTGCTGCATTTTTTAAGGACTCTGCTGTGGTATTTAAGGAATCTGCTGCATTATTTAAGGAATTTGTTGCATTATTTAAGGACGCTGCTGCATTATTTAAGGAATTTGTTGCATTATTTAAGGACTTTGCTGCATTAATTAAGGACTTTGCTGCATTACTTAAGGACTCTGCTGCATTATTTAATTACTTGCTGCATTATTTAAGGACTCTGCTGCTGTGTTTAAGAACTCTGCTGCATTATTTAAGGACTTTGCTGCATTATTTTAGGACTCTGCTGCATTATTTAAGGACTCTGCCGCATTATTTAAGGACTATGCTTTGGTATTTAAGGACTCTGCTGCATTATTTAAGGACTTTGCTGCATTATTTAAGGACTCTGCTGCATTATTTAATTACTTTGCTGCATTATTTAAGGACTCTGCTGCGGTATTTAAGGACTCTGCTGCATTATTTAAGGACACTGCTGCAGAATTTAAGGAATCTGCTTCATTATTTAAGGACTTTGTTGCATTATTTAAGGTCTCTGCTGCATTATTTAAGGACTCTGCTATGGTACTTAAGGACTTTGCTGCATTATTTAAGGACTCTGCTGCATTATTTAAGAACTTTGTTGCATTATTTAAGGACTCTGCTGCATTATTTAAGGACTTTGTTGCATTATGTAAGGACTCTGCTGCATTATTTAAGGACTTTGCTGCATTATTTAAGGACTCTGCTGCATAATTTAAGGACTTTATTGCATTATTTTAGGATCCTGCTGCATTATTTAATGACTCTGCTGAAGCATTTGAGGACTCAGCTGCATTATTAAAGGTCTCTGCTGCATTATTTAAGGATCCTGCTGAAGCATTTGAGGACTCAGCTGCATTATTTAAGGACTTTGCTGCATTATTTAACGACTCTGCTGCGTTATTTAAGGACTCTGCTGCATTATTTAAGAACTTTGCTGCATTATTTAAGGACTCTTCTGCATTATTTAATGACTCTGCTGAAGTATTTGAGGACTCAGCTGCATTATTTAAGGACTCTGCTGCGGTATTTAAGGACTCTGCTGCATTATTTAAGGACTTTGATGCATTATTTAAGGACTCTGCTGCATTATTTAAGGAATTTGTTGCATTATTTAAGGACTCTGCTGCATTATTTAAGGACTTTGCTGCATTATTTAATAACTGTGTTGCATTATATAAGTACTCTGCTGCATTATTTAAGGACTTTGTTGCATTATGTAAGGAGTCTGCTGCATTATTTATGGACTTTGCTGCATTATTTAACGACTCTGCTGAAGCATTTGAGGACTCAGCTGCATTATTTAAGGACTCTGCTGCATTATGTAAGGAATTTGCTGCATTATTTAAGGACTCTGCTGCGGTATTTAAGGACTCTGCTGCATTATTTAAGGACTTTGTTGCATTATGTAAGGAGTCTGCTGCACTATTTAAGGACTTTGCTGCATTATTTAATGAATCTGCTGAAGCATTTGAGGACTCAACTGCATTATTTAAGGTCTCTGCTGCATTATTTAAGGACTCTGCTGAAGCATTTGAGGACTCAGCTGCATGATTTAAGGACTTTGCTGCATTATTTAAGGACTCTGCTGCATTATTTAAGGAATTTGTTGCATTATTTAAGGACTCTGCTGCATTACTTAAGGACTTTGCTGCATTATTTAATAACTTTGTTGCATTATATAAGTACTCTGCTGCATTATGTAAGGACTTTGTTGCATTATGTAAGGAGTCTGCTGCATTATTTAAGGACTTTGCTGCATTATTTAACGACTCTGCTGAAGCATTTGAGGACTCAGCTGCATTATTTAAGGACTCTGCTGCATTATTTAAGGAATTTGCTGCATTATTTAAGGACTCTGCTGCGGTATTTAAGGACTCTGCTGCATTATTTAAGGACTTTGTTGCATTATTTAAGGTCTCTGCTGCAGTATTTAATGACTCTGCTGAAGCATTTGGGCACTCAGATGCATTATTTAAGGACTCTGCTGCATTATGTAAGGGCTTTGCTGCTTTATTTAAGGACTCTTTTGCATTATTTAAGGACTTTGTTGCATTATTTAAGGACTCTGCTGCATTATTTAAGGAGTTTGTTGCATTATGTAAGGACTCTGCTGCATTATTTAAGGACTTTGCTGCATTATTTAAGGACTCTGCTGCATAATTTAAGGACTTTATTGCATTATTTAAGGATCCTGCTGCATTATTTAAGGATCCTGCTGAAGCATTTGAGGACTCAGCTGCATTATTTAAGGACTTTGATGCATTATTTAACGACTCTGCTGCATTATCTAAGGACTCTGCTGCTTTATTTAAGGACTTTCCTGCATTATTTAAGGAGTCTTCTGCATTATTTAATGACTCTGCTGAAGCATTTGAGGACTCAGCTGCATTATTTAAGGACTCTGCTGCATTATTTAAGGACTTTGCTGCATTATTTAATGACTCTGCTGAAGCATTTGAGGACTCAGCTGCATTATTTAAGGACTCTGCTGCATTATTTAAGGAATTTGCTGCATTATTTAAGGACTCTGCTGCGGTATTTAAGGACTCTGCTGCATTATTTAAGGACTTTGCTGCATTATTTAAGGACTTTGCCGCATTATTTAAGGACTATGCTTTGGTATTTAAGGACTCTGCTGCATTATTTAAGGACTTTGCTGCATTATTTAAGGACTCTGCTGCATTATTTAATTACTTTGCTGCATTATTTAAGGACTTTGCTGCATTATTTAAGGACTCTGCTGCATTATTTAAGGACTTTGTTGCATTATTTAAGGACTCTTCTGCATTATTTAAGGACTTTGCTGCATTATTTAAGGACTATGCTGTGGTATTTAAGTTCTCTGCTGCATTATTTAAGGACTTTGCTGCATTATTTAAGGACTCTGCTGCATTATTTAATTACTTTGCTGCATTATTAAAGGACCCTGCTGCGGCATTTA
This sequence comes from Phyllobates terribilis, assembly GCF_046119375.1. Taxonomy (NCBI): domain Eukaryota; kingdom Metazoa; phylum Chordata; class Amphibia; order Anura; family Dendrobatidae; genus Phyllobates; species Phyllobates terribilis. Next base: position 1,012,621 of record NW_027363178.1, read on the forward strand.
AGGATTCTGCTGCATTATTTAAGGACTTTGATGCATTATTTAAGGACGCTGCTGCAGAATTTAAGGAATCTGCTGCATTATTTAAGGAATTTGTTGCATTATTTAAGGTCTCTGCTGCATTATTTAAGGACTCTGCTGTGGTATTTAAGGACTCTGCTGCATTATTTAAGGAATTTGTTGCATTATTTAAGGACGCTGCTGGATTATTTAAGGACTTTGTTGCATTATTTAAGGACTCTGCTGCAGTATTTAATGACTCTGCTGAAGCATTTGGGGACTCAGATGCATTATTTAAGGACTCTGCTGCATTATGTAAGGGCTTTGCTGCTTTATTTAAGGACTCTTTTGCATTATTTAAGGACTTTGTTGCATTATTTAAGGACTCTGCTGCATTATTTAAGGACTTTGTTGCATTATTTAAGGACGCTGCTGCAGAATTTAAGGAATCTGCTGCATTATTTAAGGACTTTGTTGCATTATTTAAGGTCTCTGCTGCATTATTTAAGGACTCTGCTATGGTACTTAACGACTTTGCTGCATTATTTAAGGACTTTGCTGCATTATTTAAGGACTTTGATGCATTATTTAAGAACTTTGTTGCATTATTTAAGGACTCTGCTGCATTATCTAAGGAGTTTGTTGCATTATGTAAGGACTCTGCTGCATTATTTAAGGACTTTGCTGCATTATTTAAGGACTCTGCTGCATAATTTAAGGACTTTATTGCATTATTTAAGGATCCTGCTGCATTATTTAAGGATCCTGCTGAAGCATTAGAGGACTCAGCTGCATTATTTAAGGACTTTGCTGCATTATTTAACGACTCTGCTGCATTATCTAAGGACTCTGCTGCTTTATTTAAGGACTTTCCTGCATTATTTAAGGAGTCTTCTGCATTATTTAATGACTCTGCTGAAGCATTTGAGGACTCAGCTGCATTATTTAAGGACTCTGCTGCATTATTTAAGGACTTTGCTGCATTATTTAATGACTCTGCTGAAGCATTTGAGGACTCAGCTGCATTATTTAAGGACTCTGCTGCATTATTTAAGGAATTTGCTGCATTATTTAAGGACTCTGCTGCGGTATTTAAGGACTCTGCTGCATTATTTAAGGACTTTGATGCATTATTTAAGGACGCTGCTGCAGAATTTAAGGAATCTGCTGCATTATTTAAGGACTTTGTTGCATTATTTAAGGTCTCTGCTGCATTATTTAAGGACTCTGCTGTGGTATTTAAGGAATCTGCTGCATTATTTAAGGAATTTGTTGCATTATTTAAGGACGCTGCTGCATTATTTAAGGAATTTGTTGCATTATTTAAGGACTTTGCTGCATTAATTAAGGACTTTGCTGCATTACTTAAGGACTCTGCTGCATTATTTAATTACTTGCTGCATTATTTAAGGACTCTGCTGCTGTGTTTAAGAACTCTGCTGCATTATTTAAGGACTTTGCTGCATTATTTTAGGACTCTGCTGCATTATTTAAGGACTCTGCCTCATTATTTAAGGACTATGCTTTGGTATTTAAGGACTCTGCTGCATTATTTAAGGACTTTGCTGCATTATTTAAGGACTCTGCTGCATTATTTAATTACTTTGCTGCATTATTTAAGGACTCTGCTGCGGTATTTAAGGACTCTGCTGCATTATTTAAGGACACTGCTGCAGAATTTAAGGAATCTGCTTCATTATTTAAGGACTTTGTTGCATTATTTAAGGTCTCTGCTGCATTATTTAAGGACTCTGCTATGGTACTTAAGGACTTTGCTGCATTATTTAAGGACTCTGCTGCATTATTTAAGAACTTTGTTGCATTATTTAAGGACTCTGCTGCATTATTTAAGGACTTTGTTGCATTATGTAAGGACTCTGCTGCATTATTTAAGGACTTTGCTGCATTATTTAAGGACTCTGCTGCATAATTTAAGGACTTTATTGCATTATTTTAGGATCCTGCTGCATTATTTAATGACTCTGCTGAAGCATTTGAGGACTCAGCTGCATTATTAAAGGTCTCTGCTGCATTATTTAAGGATCCTGCTGAAGCATTTGAGGACTCAGCTGCATTATTTAAGGACTTTGCTGCATTATTTAACGACTCTGCTGCGTTATTTAAGGACTCTGCTGCATTATTTAAGAACTTTGCTGCATTATTTAAGGACTCTTCTGCATTATTTAATGACTCTGCTGAAGTATTTGAGGACTCAGCTGCATTATTTAAGGACTCTGCTGCGGTATTTAAGGACTCTGCTGCATTATTTAAGGACTTTGATGCATTATTTAAGGACTCTGCTGCATTATTTAAGGAATTTGTTGCATTATTTAAGGACTCTGCTGCATTATTTAAGGACTTTGCTGCATTATTTAATAACTGTGTTGCATTATATAAGTACTCTGCTGCATTATTTAAGGACTTTGTTGCATTATGTAAGGAGTCTGCTGCATTATTTAAGGACTTTGCTGCATTATTTAACGACTCTGCTGAAGCATTTGAGGACTCAGCTGCATTATTTAAGGACTCTGCTGCATTATTTAAGGAATTTGCTGCATTATTTAAGGACTCTGCTGCGGTATTTAAGGACTCTGCTGCATTATTTAAGGACTTTGTTGCATTATGTAAGGAGTCTGCTGCACTATTTAAGGACTTTGCTGCATTATTTAATGAATCTGCTGAAGCATTTGAGGACTCAACTGCATTATTTAAGGTCTCTGCTGCATTATTTAAGGACTCTGCTGATGCATTTGAGGACTCAGCTGCATGATTTAAGGACTTTGCTGCATTATTTAAGGACTCTGCTGCATTATTTAAGGAATTTGTTGCATTATTTAAGGACTCTGCTGCATTATTTAAGGACTTTGCTGCATTATTTAATAACTTTGTTGCATTATATAAGTACTCTGCTGCATTATGTAAGGACTTTGTTGCATTATGTAAGGAGTCTGCTGCATTATTTAAGGACTTTGCTGCATTATTTAACGACTCTGCTGAAGCATTTGAGGACTCAGCTGCATTATTTAAGGACTCTGCTGCATTATTTAAGGAATTTGCTGCATTATTTAAGGACTCTGCTGCGGTATTTAAGGACTCTGCTGCATTATTTAAGGACTTTGTTGCATTATTTAAGGTCTCTGCTGCAGTATTTAATGACTCTGCTGAAGCATTTGGGCACTCAGATGCATTTTTTAAGGACTCTGCTGCATTATGTAAGGGCTTTGCTGCTTTATTTAAGGACTCTTTTGCATTATTTAAGGACTTTGTTGCATTATTTAAGGACTCTGCTGCATTATTTAAGGAGTTTGTTGCATTATGTAAGGACTCTGCTGCATTATTTAAGGACTTTGCTGCATTATTTAAGGACTCTGCTGCATAATTTAAGGACTTTATTGCATTATTTAAGGATCCTGCTGCATTATTTAAGGATCCTGCTGAAGCATTTGAGGACTCAGCTGCATTATTTAAGGACTTTGCTGCATTATTTAACGACTCTGCTGCATTATCTAAGGACTCTGCTGCTTTATTTAAGGACTTTCCTGCATTATTTAAGGAGTCTTCTGCATTATTTAATGACTCTGCTGAAGCATTTGAGGACTCAGCTGCATTATTTAAGGACTCTGCTGCATTATTTAAGGACTTTGCTGCATTATTTAATGACTCTGCTGAAGCATTTGAGGACTCAGCTGCATTATTTAAGGACTCTGCTGCATTATTTAAGGAATTTGCTGCATTATTTAAGGACTCTGCTGCGGTATTTAAGGACTCTGCTGCATTATTTAAGGACTTTGATGCATTATTTAAGGACGCTGCTGCAGAATTTAAGGAATCTGCTGCATTATTTAAGGACTTTGTTGCATTATTTAAGGTCTCTGCTGCATTATTTAAGGACTCTGCTGTGGTATTTAAGGACTCTGCTGCATTATTTAAGGAATTTGTTGCATTATTTAAGGACGCTGCTGGATTATTTAAGGACTTTGTTGCATTATTTAAGGACTCTGCTGCAGTATTTAATGACTCTGCTGAATCATTTGGGGACTCAGATGCATTATTTAAGGACTCTGCTGCATTATGTAAGGGCTTTGCTGCTTTATTTAAGGACTCTTTTGCATTATTTAAGGACTTTGTTGCATTATTTAAGGACTCTGCTGCATTATTTAAGGACTTTGTTGCATTATTTAAGGACGCTGCTGCAGAATTTAAGGAATCTGCTGCATTATTTAAGGACTTTGTTGCATTATTTAAGGTCTCTGCTGCATTATTTAAGGACTCTGCTATGGTACTTAACGACTTTGCTGCATTATTTAAGGACTTTGCTGCATTATTTAAGGACTTTGATGCATTATTTAAGGACTCTGCTGTGGTATTTAAGGACTCTGCTGCATTATTTAAGGAATTTGTTGCATTATTTAAGGACGCTGCTGGATTATTTAAGGACTTTGTTGCATTATTTAAGGACTCTGCTGCAGTATTTAATGACTCTGCTGAAGCATTTGGGGACTCAGATGCATTATTTAAGGACTCTGCTGCATTATGTAAGGGCTTTGCTGCTTTATTTAAGGACTCTTTTGCATTATTTAAGGACTTTGTTGCATTATTTAAGGACTCTGCTGCATTATTTAAGGACTTTGTTGCATTATTTAAGGACGCTGCTGCAGAATTTAAGGAATCTGCTGCATTATTTAAGGACTTTGTTGCATTATTTAAGGTCTCTGCTGCATTATTTAAGGACTCTGCTATGGTACTTAACGACTTTGCTGCATTATTTAAGGACTTTGCTGCATTATTTAAGGACTTTGATGCATTATTTAAGAACTTTGTTGCATTATTTAAGGACTCTGCTGCATTATTTAAGGAGTTTGTTGCATTATGTAAGGACTCTGCTGCATTATTTAAGGACTTTGCTGCATTATTTAAGGACTCTGCTGCATAATTTAAGGACTTTATTGCATTATTTAAGGATCCTGCTGCATTATTTAAGGATCCTGCTGAAGCATTTGAGGACTCAGCTGCATTATTTAAGGACTTTGCTGCATTATTTAACGACTCTGCTGCATTATCTAAGGACTCTGCTGCTTTATTTAAGGACTTTCCTGCATTATTTAAGGAGTCTTCTGCATTATTTAATGACTCTGCTGAAGCATTTGAGGACTCAGCTGCATTATTTAAGGACTCTGCTGCATTATTTAAGGACTTTGCTGCATTATTTAATGACTCTGCTGAAGCATTTGAGGACTCAGCTGCATTATTTAAGGACTCTGCTGCATTATTTAAGGAATTTGCTGCATTATTTAAGGACTCTGCTGCGGTATTTAAGGACTCTGCTGCATTATTTAAGGACTTTGATGCATTATTTAAGGACGCTGCTGCAGAATTTAAGGAATCTGCTGCATTATTTAAGGACTTTGTTGCATTATTTAAGGTCTCTGCTGCATTATTTAAGGACTCTGCTGTGGTATTTAAGGAATCTGCTGCATTATTTAAGGAATTTGTTGCATTATTTAAGGACGCTGCTGCATTATTTAAGGAATTTGTTGCATTATTTAAGGACTTTGCTGCATTACTTAAGGACTCTGCTGCATTATTTAATTACTTGCTGCATTATTTAAGGACTCTGCTGCTGTGTTTAAGAACTCTGCTGCATTATTTAAGGACTTTGCTGCATTATTTTAGGACTCTGCTGCATTATTTAAGGACTCTGCCGCATTATTTAAGGACTATGCTTTGGTATTTAAGGACTCTGCTGCATTATTTAAGGACTTTGCTGCATTATTTAAGGACTCTGCTGCATTATTTAATTACTTTGCTGCATTATTTAAGGACTCTGCTGCGGTATTTAAGGACTCTGCTGCATTATTTAAGGACACTGCTGCAGAATTTAAGGAATCTGCTTCATTATTTAAGGACTTTGTTGCATTATTTAAGGTCTCTGCTGCATTATTTAAGGACTCTGCTATGGTACTTAAGGACTTTGCTGCATTATTTAAGGACTCTGCTGCATTATTTAAGAACTTTGTTGCATTATTTAAGGACTCTGCTGCATTATTTAAGGACTTTGTTGCATTATGTAAGGACTCTGCTGCATTATTTAAGGACTTTGCTGCATTATTTAAGGACTCTGCTGCATAATTTAAGGACTTTATTGCATTATTTTAGGATCCTGCTGCATTATTTAATGACTCTGCTGAAGCATTTGAGGACTCAGCTGCATTATTAAAGGTCTCTGCTGCATTATTTAAGGATCCTGCTGAAGCATTTGAGGACTCAGCTGCATTATTTAAGGACTTTGCTGCATTATTTAACGACTCTGCTGCGTTATTTAAGGACTCTGCTGCATTATTTAAGAACTTTGCTGCATTATTTAAGGACTCTTCTGCATTATTTAATGACTCTGCTGAAGTATTTGAGGACTCAGCTGCATTATTTAAGGACTCTGCTGCGGTATTTAAGGACTCTGCTGCATTATTTAAGGACTTTGATGCATTATTTAAGGACTCTGCTGCATTATTTAAGGAATTTGTTGCATTATTTAAGGACTCTGCTGCATTATTTAAGGACTTTGCTGCATTATTTAATAACTTTGTTGCATTATATAAGTACTCTGCTGCATTATTTAAGGACTTTGTTGCATTATGTAAGGAGTCTGCTGCATTATTTAAGGACTTTGCTGCATTATTTAACGACTCTGCTGAAGCATTTGAGGACTCAGCTGCATTATTTAAGGACTCTGCTGCATTATTTAAGGAATTTGCTGCATTATTTAAGGACTCTGCTGCGGTATTTAAGGACTCTGCTGCATTATTTAAGGACTTTGTTGCATTATGTAAGGAGTCTGCTGCATTATTTAAGGACTTTGCTGCATTATTTAATGAATCTGCTGAAGCATTTGAGGATTCAACTGCATTATTTAAGGTCTCTGCTGCATTATTTAAGGACTCTGCTGAAGCATTTGAGGACTCAGCTGCATGATTTAAGGACTTTGCTGCATTATTTAAGGACTCTGCTGCATTATTTAAGTTATTTGTTGCATTATTTAAGGACTCTGCTGCATTATTTAAGGACTTTGCTGCATTATTTAATAACTTTGTTGCATTATATAAGTACTCTGCTGCATTATGTAAGGACTTTGTTGCATTATGTAAGGAGTCTGCTGCATTATTTAAGGACTTTGCTGCATTATTTAACGACTCTGCTGAAGCATTTGAGGACTCAGCTGCATTATTTAAGGACTCTGCTGCATTATTTAAGGAATTTGCTGCATTATTTAAGGACTCTGCTGCAGTATTTAAGGACTCTGCTGCATTATTTAAGGACTTTGTTGCATTATTTAAGGTCTCTGCTGCAGTATTTAATGACTCTGCTGAAGCATTTGGGCACTCAGATGCATTATTTAAGGACTCTGCTGCATTATGTAAGGGCTTTGCTGCTTTATTCAAGGACTCTTTTGCATTATTTAAGGACTTTGTTGCATTATTTAAGGACTCTGCTGCATTATTTAAGGAGTTTGTTGCATTATGTAAGGACTCTGCTGCATTATTTAAGGACTTTGCTGCATTATTTAAGGACTCTCCTGCATAATTTAAGGACTTTATTGCATTATTTAAGGATCCTGCTGCATTATTTAAGGATCCTGCTGAAGCATTTGAGGACTCAGCTGCATTATTTAAGGACTTTGCTGCATTATTTAACGACTCTGCTGCATTATCTAAGGACTCTGCTGCTTTATTTAAGGACTTTCCTGCATTATTTAAGGAGTCTTCTGCATTATTTAATGACTCTGCTGAAGCATTTGAGGACTCAGCTGCATTATTTAAGGACTCTGCTGCATTATTTAAGGACTTTGCTGCATTATTTAATGACTCTGCTGAAGCATTTGAGGACTCAGCTGCATTATTTAAGGACTCTGCTGCATTATTTAAGGAATTTGCTGCATTATTTAAGGACTCTGCTGCGGTATTTAAGGACTCTGCTGCATTATTTAAGGACTTTGATGCATTATTTAAGGACGCTGCTGCAGAATTTAAGGAATCTGTTGCATTATTTAAGGACTTTGTTGCATTATTTAAGGTCTCTGCTGCATTATTTAAGGACTCTGCTGTGGTATTTAAGGACTCTGCTGCATTATTTAAGGACGCTGCTGGATTATTTAAGGACTTTGTTGCATTATTTAAGGACTCTGCTGCAGTATTTAATGACTCTGCTGAAGCATTTGGGGACTCAGATGCATTATTTAAGGACTCTGCTGCATTATGTAAGGGCTTTGCTGCTTTATTTAAGGACTCTTTTGCATTATTTAAGGACTTTGTTGCATTATTTAAGGACTCTGCTGCATTATTTAAGGACTTTGTTGCATTATTTAAGGACGCTGCTGCAGAATTTAAGGAATCTGCTGCATTATTTAAGGACTTTGTTGCATTATTTAAGGTCTCTGCTGCATTATTTAAGGACTCTGCTATGGTACTTAACGACTTTGCTGCATTATTTAAGGACTTTGCTGCATTATTTAAGGACTTTGATGCATTATTTAAGAACTTTGTTGCATTATTTAAGGACTCTGCTGCATTATTTAAGGAGTTTGTTGCATTATGTAAGGACTCTGCTGCATTATTTAAGGACTTTGCTGCATTATTTAAGGACTCTGTTGCATAATTTAAGGACTTTATTGCATTATTTAAGGATCCTGCTGCATTATTTAAGGATCCTGCTGAAGCATTTGAGGACTCAGCTGCATTATTTAAGGACTTTGCTGCATTATTTAACGACTCTGCTGCATTATCTAAGGACTCTGCTGCTTTATTTAAGGACTTTCATGCATTATTTAAGGAGTCTTCTGCATTATTTAATGACTCTGCTGAAGCATTTGAGGACTCAGCTGCATTATTTAAGGACTCTGCTGCATTATTTAAGGACTTTGCTGCATTATTTAATGACTCTGCTGAAGCATTTGAGGACTCAGCTGCATTATTTAAGGACTCTGCTGCATTATTTAAGGAATTTGCTGCATTATTTAAGGACTCTGCTGCGGTATTTAAGGACTCTGCTGCATTATTTAAGGACTTTGATGCATTATTTAAGGACGCTGCTGCAGAATTTAAGGAATCTGCTGCATTATTTAAGGACTTTGTTGCATTATTTAAGGTCTCTGCTGCATTATTTAAGGACTCTGCTGTGGTATTTAAGGACTCTGCTGCATTATTTAAGGAATTTGTTGCATTATTTAAGGACGCTGCTGCATTATTTAAGGAATTTGTTGCATTATTTACGGACTTTGCTGCATTAATTAAGGACTTTGCTGCATTACTTAAGGACTTTGCTGCATTATTTAATTACTTGCTGCATTATTTAAGGACTCTGCTGTGGTATTTAAGGAATCTGCTGCATTATTTAAGGAATTTGTTGCATTATTTAAGGACGCTGCTGCATTATTTAAGGAATTTGTTGCATTATTTAAGGACTTTGCTGCATTACTTAAGGACTCTGCTGCATTATTTAATTACTTGCTGCATTATTTAAGGACTCTGCTGCTGTGTTTAAGAACTCTGCTGCATTATTTAAGGACTTTGCTGCATTATTTTAGGACTCTGCTGCATTATTTAAGGACTCTGCCGCATTATTTAAGGACTATGCTTTGGTATTTAAGGACTCTGCTGCATTATTTAAGGACTTTGCTGCATTATTTAAGGACTCTGCTGCATTATTTAATTACTTTGCTGCATTATTTAAGGACTCTGCTGCGGTATTTAAGGACTCTGCTGCATTATTTAAGGACACTGCTGCAGAATTTAAGGAATCTGCTTCATTATTTAAGGACTTTGTGGCATTATTTAAGGTCTCTGCTGCATTATTTAAGGACTCTGCTATGGTACTTAAGGACTTTGCTGCATTATTTAAGGACTCTGCTGCATTATTTAAGAACTTTGTTGCATTATTTAAGGACTCTGCTGCATTATTTAAGGACTTTGTTGCATTATGTAAGGACTCTGCTGCATTATTTAAGGACTTTGCTGCATTATTTAAGGACTCTGCTGCATAATTTAAGGACTTTATTGCATTATTTTAGGATCCTGCTGCATTATTTAATGACTCTGCTGAAGCATTTGAGGACTCAGCTGCATTATTAAAGGTCTCTGCTGCATTATTTAAGGATCCTGCTGAAGCATTTGAGGACTCAGCTGCATTATTTAAGGACTTTGCTGCATTATTTAACGACTCTGCTGCGTTATTTAAGGACTCTGCTGCATTATTTAAGAACTTTGCTGCATTATTTAAGGACTCTTCTGCATTATTTAATGACTCTGCTGAAGTATTTGAGGACTCAGCTGCATTATTTAAGGACTCTGCTGCGGTATTTAAGGACTCTGCTGCATTATTTAAGGACTTTGATGCATTATTTAAGGACTCTGCTGCATTATTTAAGGAATTTGTTGCATTATTTAAGGACTCTGCTGCATTATTTAAGGACTTTGCTGCATTATTTAATAACTTTGTTGCATTATATAAGTACTCTGCTGCATTATTTAAGGACTTTGTTGCATTATGTAAGGAGTCTGCTGCATTATTTAAGGACTTTGCTGCATTATTTAACGACTCTGCTGAAGCATTTGAGGACTCAGCTGCATTATTTAAGGACTCTGCTGCATTATTTAAGGAATTTGCTGCATTATTTAAGGACTCTGCTGCGGTATTTAAGGACTCTGCTGCATTATTTAAGGACTTTGTTGCATTATGTAAGGAGTCTGCTGCATTATTTAAGGACTTTGCTGCATTATTTAATGAATCTGCTGAAGCATTTGAGGATTCAACTGCATTATTTAAGGTCTCTGCTGCATTATTTAAGGACTCTGCTGAAGCATTTGAGGACTCAGCTGCATGATTTAAGGACTTTGCTGCATTATTTAAGGACTCTGCTGCATTATTTAAGTTATTTGTTGCATTATTTAAGGACTCTGCTGCATTATTTAAGGACTTTGCTGCATTATTTAATAACTTTGTTGCATTATATAAGTACTCTGCTGCATTATGTAAGGACTTTGTTGCATTATGTAAGGAGTCTGCTGCATTATTTAAGGACTTTGCTGCATTATTTAACGACTCTGCTGAAGCATTTGAGGACTCAGCTGCATTATTTAAGGACTCTGCTGCATTATTTAAGGAATTTGCTGCATTATTTAAGGACTCTGCTGCAGTATTTAAGGACTCTGCTGCATTATTTAAGGACTTTGTTGCATTATTTAAGGTCTCTGCTGCAGTATTTAATGACTCTGCTGAAGCATTTGGGCACTCAGATGCATTATTTAAGGACTCTGCTGCATTATGTAAGGGCTTTGCTGCTTTATTCAAGGACTCTTTTGCATTATTTAAGGACTTTGTTGCATTATTTAAGGACTCTGCTGCATTATTTAAGGAGTTTGTTGCATTATGTAAGGACTCTGCTGCATTATTTAAGGACTTTGCTGCATTATTTAAGGACTCTCCTGCATAATTTAAGGACTTTATTGCATTATTTAAGGATCCTGCTGCATTATTTAAGGATCCTGCTGAAGCATTTGAGGACTCAGCTGCATTATTTAAGGACTTTGCTGCATTATTTAACGACTCTGCTGCATTATCTAAGGACTCTGCTGCTTTATTTAAGGACTTTCCTGCATTATTTAAGGAGTCTTCTGCATTATTTAATGACTCTGCTGAAGCATTTGAGGACTCAGCTGCATTATTTAAGGACTCTGCTGCATTATTTAAGGACTTTGCTGCATTATTTAATGACTCTGCTGAAGCATTTGAGGACTCAGCTGCATTATTTAAGGACTCTGCTGCATTATTTAAGGAATTTGCTGCATTATCTAAGGACTCTGCTGCGGTATTTAAGGACTCTGCTGCATTATTTAAGGACTTTGATGCATTATTTAAGGACGCTGCTGCAGAATTTAAGGAATCTGTTGCATTATTTAAGGACTTTGTTGCATTATTTAAGGTCTCTGCTGCATTATTTAAGGACTCTGCTGTGGTATTTAAGGACTCTGCTGCATTATTTAAGGACGCTGCTGGATTATTTAAGGACTTTGTTGCATTATTTAAGGACTCTGCTGCAGTATTTAATGACTCTGCTGAAGCATTTGGGGACTCAGATGCATTATTTAAGGACTCTGCTGCATTATGTAAGGGCTTTGCTGCTTTATTTAAGGACTCTTTTGCATTATTTAAGGACTTTGTTGCATTATTTAAGGACTCTGCTGCATTATTTAAGGACTTTGTTGCATTATTTAAGGACGCTGCTGCAGAATTTAAGGAATCTGCTGCATTATTTAAGGACTTTGTTGCATTATTTAAGGTCTCTGCTGCATTATTTAAGGACTCTGCTATGGTACTTAACGACTTTGCTGCATTATTTAAGGACTTTGCTGCATTATTTAAGGACTTTGATGCATTATTTAAGAACTTTGTTGCATTATTTAAGGACTCTGCTGCATTATTTAAGGAGTTTGTTGCATTATGTAAGGACTCTGCTGCATTATTTAAGGACTTTGCTGCATTATTTAAGGACTCTGTTGCATAATTTAAGGACTTTATTGCATTATTTAAGGATCCTGCTGCATTATTTAAGGATCCTGCTGAAGCATTTGAGGACTCAGCTGCATTATTTAAGGACTTTGCTGCATTATTTAACGACTCTGCTGCATTATCTAAGGACTCTGCTGCTTTATTTAAGGACTTTCATGCATTATTTAAGGAGTCTTCTGCATTATTTAATGACTCTGCTGAAGCATTTGAGGACTCAGCTGCATTATTTAAGGACTCTGCTGCATTATTTAAGGACTTTGCTGCATTATTTAATGACTCTGCTGAAGCATTTGAGGACTCAGCTGCATTATTTAAGGACTCTGCTGCATTATTTAAGGAATTTGCTGCATTATTTAAGGACTCTGCTGCGGTATTTAAGGACTCTGCTGCATTATTTAAGGACTTTGATGCATTATTTAAGGACGCTGCTGCAGAATTTAAGGAATCTGCTGCATTATTTAAGGACTTTGTTGCATTATTTAAGGTCTCTGCTGCATTATTTAAGGACTCTGCTGTGGTATTTAAGGACTCTGCTGCATTATTTAAGGAATTTGTTGCATTATTTAAGGACGCTGCTGCATTATTTAAGGAATTTGTTGCATTATTTACGGACTTTGCTGCATTAATTAAGGACTTTGCTGCATTACTTAAGGACTTTGCTGCATTATTTAATTACTTGCTGCATTATTTAAGGACTCTGCTGCTGTGTTTAAGAACTCTGCTGCATTATTTAAGGACTTTGCTGCATTATTTTAGGACTCTGCTGCATTATTTAAGGACTTTGCTGTATTATTTAAGGACTCTACTGCATTATTTAAGGACTTTGTTGCATTATTTAAGGACTCTGCTGCATTATTTAAGGACTTTGCTGTATTATTTAAGGACTCTGCTGCATTATTTAAGGACTTTTTTGCATTATTTAAGGACTCTGCTGCATTATTTAAGGACTTTGCTGCATTATTTAAGGACTCTGTTGCATTATTTAAGGACTTTATTGCATTATTTAATGACTCTGCTGCATTATTTAAGGAATTTGCTGCATTATTTAAGGACTCTGCTGCATTATTTAAGGACTTTGCTGCATTATTTAAGGACTTTGTTGCATTATTTAAGGACTCTGCTGCATTATTTAAGGACTTTGCTGCATTATTTAAGGACTATGCTGTGGTACTTAAGGACCCTGCTGTATTATTTAAGGACTTTGCTGCATTATTTAAGGACTCTGCTGCATTATTTAATGACTTTGTTGCATTATATAAGGACTCTGCTGCATTATTTAAGGACTATGTTGCATTATGTTAGAAGTCTGCTGCATTATTTAAGGACTTTGCTGCATTATTTAAGGACTCTGCTGCATTATTTAAGGACTTTATTGCATTATTTAAGGACTCTGCTGCATTATTTAATGACTCTGCTGAAGCATTTGAGGACTCAGCTGCATTATTTAAGGTCTCTGCTGTATTATTTAAGGACTCTGCTGCATTATTTAATGACTCTGCTGCGGTATTTAAGGACTCTGCTGCATTATTTAAGGACTTTGCTGCATTATTTAAGGACTGCTGCGTTATTTAAGGACTCTGCTGCATTATTTAAGACTTTGCTGCATTATTTAAGGACTCTGCTGCAGTGTTTAATGACTCTGCTGAAGCAATTGGGGACTCAGATGCATTGTTTAAGGACTCTGCTGCATTATGTAAGGACTTTGCTGCTTTATTTAAGGACTTTGCTGCATTATTTAAGGACTTTGTTGCATTATTTAAGGACTCTGCTGCATTATTTAAGGACTTTGTTGCATTATTTAAGGACTCTGCCGCATTATTTAAGGACTATGCTTTGGTATTTAAGGACTCTGCTGCATTATTTAAGGACTTTGCTGCATTATTTAAGGACTCTGCTGCATTATTTAATTACTTTGCTGCATTATTTAAGGACTCTGCTGCATTATTTAAGGACTTTGATGCATTATTTAAGGACACTGCTGCAGAATTTAAGGAATCTGCTTCATTATTTAAGGACTTTGCTGCATTATTTAAGGTCTCTGCTGCATTATTTAAGGACTCTGCTATGGTACTTAAGGACTTTGCTGCATTATTTAAGGACTCTGCTGCATTATTTAAGAACTTTGTTGCATTATTTAAGGACTCTGCTGCATTATTTAAGGGCTTTGTTGCATTATGTAAGGACTCTGCTGCATTATTTAAGGACTTTGCTGCATTATTTAAGGACTCTGCTGCATAATTTAAGGACTTTATTGCATTATTTTAGGATCCTGCTGCATTATTTAATGACTCTGCTGAAGCATTTGAGGACTCAGCTGCATTATTAAAGGTCTCTGCTGCATTATTTAAGGATCCTGCTGAAGCATTTGAGGACTCAGCTGCATTATTTAAGGACTTTGCTGCATTATTTAACGACTCTGCTGCGTTATTTAATGACTCTGCTGCATTATTTAAGAACTTTGCTGCATTATTTAAGGACTCTTCTGCATTATTTAATGACTCTGCTGAAGTATTTGAGGACTCAGCTGCATTATTTAAGGACTCTGCTGCATTATTTAAGGAATTTGCTGCATTATTTAAGGACTCTGCTGCGTTATTTAAGGACTCTGCTGCATTATTTAAGGACTTTGATGCATTATTTAAGGATGCTGCTGCAGAATTTATGGAATCTGCTGCATTATTTAAGGACTTTGTTGCATTATTTAAGGTCTCTGCTGCATTATTTAAGGACTCTGCTGTGGTATTTAAGGACTCTGCTGCATTATTTAAGGAATTTGTTGCATTATTTAAGGACGCTGCTGCATTATTTAAGGACTTTGTTGCATTATTTAAGGACTCTGCTGCAGTATTTAATGACTCTGCTGAAGCATTTGGGGACTCAGATGCATTATTTAAGGACTCTGCTGCATTATGCAAGGGCTTTGCTGCTTTATTTAAGGACTCTTTTGCATTATTTAAGGACTTTGTTGCATTATTTAAGGACTCTGCTGCATTATTTAAGGACTTTGTTGCATTATTTAAGGATTCTGCTGCATTATTTAAGGACTTTGTTGCATTATTTAAGGTCTCTTTTTCATTATTTAAGGACTCTGCTATTGTACTTAAGGACTTTGCTGCATTATATAAGGACTTTGCTGCATTATTTAAGGACTCTGCTGCATAATTTAAGGACTTTATTGCATTATTTAAGGATCCTGCTGCATTATTTAATGACTCTGCTGAAGCATTTGAGGACTCAGCTGCATTATTTAAGGTCTCTCTGCTGCATTATTTAAGGATCCTGCTGAAGAATTTGAGGACTCAGCTGCATTATTTAAGGACTTTGCTGCATTATTTAATGACTCTGCTGCGTTATTTAAGGACTCTGCTGCATTATTTAAGGACACTGCTGCATTATTTAAGGACTCTGCTGCATTATTTAAGGACTTTGCTGCATTATTTAACGACTCTGCTGCATTATTTAAGAACTTTGCTGCATTATTTAAGGACTCTGCTCCATTATTTAAGGAATTTGTTGCATTATTTAAGGACTCTGCTGCATTATTTAAGGACTTTGCTGCATTATTTAATGAATCTGCTGAAGCATTTGAGGACTCAACTGCATTATTTAAGGTCTCTGCTGCATTATTTAAGGACTCTGCTGAAGCATTTGAGGACTCAGCTGCATGATTTAAGGACTTTGCTGAATTATTTAAGGACTCTGCTGCATTATTTAAGGAATTTGTTGCATTATTAAAGGACCCTGCTGCGGCATTTAAGGATTCTGCTGCATTATTTAAGGACTTTGATGCATTATTTAAGGACGCTGCTGCAGAATTTAAGGAATCTGCTGCATTATTTAAGGACTTTGTTGCATTATTTAAGGTCTCTGCTGCATTATTTAAGGACTCTGCTATGGTACTTAAGGACTTTGCTGCATTACTTAAGGACTTTGCTGCATTATTTAAGGACTTTGATGCATTATTTAAGAACTTTGTTGCATTATTTAAGGACTCTGCTGCATTATTTAAGGACTTTGTTGCATTATGTAAGGACTTTGCTGCTTTATTTAAGGACTTTGCTGCATTATTTAAGGACTTTGTTGCATTATTTAAGGACTCTTCTGCATTATTTAAGGACTTTGCTGCATTATTTAAGGACTATGCTGTGGTATTTAAGTACTCTGCTGCATTATTTAAGGACTTTGCTGCATTATTTAAGGACTCTGCTGCATTATTTAATTACTTTGCTGCATTATTAAAGGACCCTGCTGCGGCATTTAAGGATTCTGCTGCATAATTTAAGGACTTTATTGCATTATTTAAGGATCCTGCTGCATTATTTAAGGATTCTGCTGAAGCATTTGAGGACTCAGCTGCATTATTTAAGGACTTTGCTGCATTATTTAACGACTCTGCTGCATTATCTAAGGACTCTGCTGCTTTATTTAAGGACTTTCCTGCATTATTTAAGGAGTCTTCTGCATTATTTAATGACTCTGCTGAAGCATTTGAGGACTCAGCTGCATTATTTAAGGACTCTGCTGCATTATTTAAGGACTTTGCTGCATTATTTAATGACTCTGCTGAAGCATTTGAGGACTCAGCTGCATTATTTAAGGACTCTGCTGCATTATTTAAGGAATTTGCTGCATTATTTAAGGACTCTGCTGCGGTATTTAAGGACTCTGCTGCATTATTTAAGGACTTTGATGCATTATTTAAGGACGCTGCTGCAGAATTTAAGGAATCTGCTGCATTATTTAAGGACTTTGTTGCATTATTTAAGGACTCTGCTGCAGTATTTAATGACTCTGCTGAAGCATTTGGGGACTCAGATGCATTATTTAAGGACTCTGCTGCATTATGTAAGGGCTTTGCTGCTTTATTTAAGGACTCTTTTGCATTATTTAAGGACTTTGTTGCATTATTTAAGGACTCTGCTGCATTATTTAAGGACTTTGTTGCATTATTTAAGGACGCTGCTGCAGAATTTAAGGAATCTGCTGCATTATTTAAGGACTTTGTTGCATTATTTAAGGTCTCTGCTGCATTATTTAAGGACTCTGCTATGGTACTTAACGACTTTGCTGCATTATTTAAGGACTTTGCTGCATTATTTAAGGACTTTGATGCATTATTTAAGAACTTTGTTGCATTATTTAAGGACTCTGCTGCATTATGTAAGGGCTTTGCTGCTTTATTTAAGGACTCTTTTGCATTATTTAAGGACTTTGTTGCATTATTTAAGGAGTTTGTTGCATTATGTAAGGACTCTGCTGCATTATTTAAGGACTTTGCTGCATTATTTAAGGACTCTGTTGCATAATTTAAGGACTTTATTGCATTATTTAAGGATCCTGCTGCATTATTTAAGGATCCTGCTGAAGCATTTGAGGACTCAGCTGCATTATTTAAGGACTTTGCTGCATTATTTAACGACTCTGCTGCATTATCTAAGGACTCTGCTGCTTTATTTAAGGACTTTCATGCATTATTTAAGGAGTCTTCTGCATTATTTAATGACTCTGCTGAAGCATTTGAGGACTCAGCTGCATTATTTAAGGACTCTGCTGCATTATTTAAGGACTTTGCTGCATTATTTAATGACTCTGCTGAAGCATTTGAGGACTCAGCTGCATTATTTAAGGACTCTGCTGCATTATTTAAGGAATTTGCTGCATTATTTAAGGACTCTGCTGCGGTATTTAAGGACTCTGCTGCATTATTTAAGGACTTTGATGCATTATTTAAGGACGCTGCTGCAGAATTTAAGGAATCTGCTGCATTATTTAAGGACTTTGTTGCATTATTTAAGGTCTCTGCTGCATTATTTAAGGACTCTGCTGTGGTATTTAAGGACTCTGCTGCATTATTTAAGGAATTTGTTGCATTATTTAAGGACGCTGCTGCATTATTTAAGGAATTTGTTGCATTATTTAAGGACTTTGCTGCATTAATTAAGGACTTTGCTGCATTACTTAAGGACTTTGCTGCATTATTTAATTACTTGCTGCATTATTTAAGGACTCTGCTGCTGTGTTTAAGAACTCTGCTGCATTATTTAAGGACTTTGCTGCATTATTTTAGGACTCTGCTGCATTATTTAAGGACTTTGCTGTATTATTTAAGGACTCTACTGCATTATTTAAGGACTTTGTTGCATTATTTAAGGACTCTGCTGCATTATTTAAGGACTTTGCTGTATTATTTAAGGACTCTGCTGCATTATTTAAGGACTTTTTTGCATTATTTAAGGACTCTGCTGCATTATTTAAGGACTTTGCTGCATTATTTAAGGACTCTGTTGCATTATTTAAGGACTTTATTGCATTATTTAATGACTCTGCTGCATTATTTAAGGAATTTGCTGCATTATTTAAGGACTCTGCTGCATTATTTAAGGACTTTGCTGCATTATTTAATGACTCTGCTGCATTATTTAAGGACTTTGTTGTATTATTTAAGGACTTTGCTGCATTATTTAAGGACTCTGCTGCGGTATTTAAGGACTCTGCTGCATTATTTAAGGACTTTGTTGCATTATTTAAGGACTCTGCTGCATTATTTAAGGACTTTGCTGCATTATTTAAGGACTATGCTGTGGTACTTAAGGACCCTGCTGTATTATTTAAGGACTTTGCTGCATTATTTAAGGACTCTGCTGCATTATTTAATGACTTTGTTGCATTATATAAGGACTCTGCTGCATTATTTAAGGACTATGTTGCATTATGTTAGAAGTCTGCTGCATTATTTAAGGACTTTGCTGCATTATTTAAGGACTCTGCTGCATTATTTAAGGACTTTATTGCATTATTTAAGGACTCTGCTGCATTATTTAATGACTCTGCTGAAGCATTTGAGGACTCAGCTGCATTATTTAAGGTCTCTGCTGTATTATTTAAGGACTCTGCTGCATTATTTAATGACTCTGCTGCGGTATTTAAGGACTCTGCTGCATTATTTAAGGACTTTGCTGCATTATTTAAGGACTGCTGCGTTATTTAAGGACTCTGCTGCATTATTTAAGACTTTGCTGCATTATTTAAGGACTCTGCTGCAGTGTTTAATGACTCTGCTGAAGCAATTGGGGACTCAGATGCATTGTTTAAGGACTCTGCTGCATTATGTAAGGACTTTGCTGCTTTATTTAAGGACTTTGCTGCATTATTTAAGGACTTTGTTGCATTATTTAAGGACTCTGCTGCATTATTTAAGGACTTTGTTGCATTATTTAAGGACTCTGCCGCATTATTTAAGGACTATGCTTTGGTATTTAAGGACTCTGCTGCATTATTTAAGGACTTTGCTGCATTATTTAAGGACTCTGCTGCATTATTTAATTACTTTGCTGCATTATTTAAGGACTCTGCTGCATTATTTAAGGACTTTGATGCATTATTTAAGGACACTGCTGCAGAATTTAAGGAATCTGCTTCATTATTTAAGGACTTTGCTGCATTATTTAAGGTCTCTGCTGCATTATTTAAGGACTCTGCTATGGTACTTAAGGACTTTGCTGCATTATTTAATGACTCTGCTGCATTATTTAAGAACTTTGTTGCATTATTTAAGGACTCTGCTGCATTATTTAAGGGCTTTGTTGCATTATGTAAGGACTCTGCTGCATTATTTAAGGACTTTGCTGCATTATTTAAGGACTCTGCTGCATAATTTAAGGACTTTATTGCATTATTTTAGGATCCTGCTGCATTATTTAATGACTCTGCTGAAGCATTTGAGGACTCAGCTGCATTATTAAAGGTCTCTGCTGCATTATTTAAGGATCCTGCTGAAGCATTTGAGGACTCAGCTGCATTATTTAAGGACTTTGCTGCATTATTTAACGACTCTGCTGCGTTATTTAATGACTCTGCTGCATTATTTAAGAACTTTGCTGCATTATTTAAGGACTCTTCTGCATTATTTAATGACTCTGCTGAAGTATTTGAGGACTCAGCTGCATTATTTAAGGACTCTGCTGCATTATTTAAGGAATTTGCTGCATTATTTAAGGACTCTGCTGCGTTATTTAAGGACTCTGCTGCATTATTTAAGGACTTTGATGCATTATTTAAGGATGCTGCTGCAGAATTTATGGAATCTGCTGCATTATTTAAGGACTTTGTTGCATTATTTAAGGTCTCTGCTGCATTATTTAAGGACTCTGCTGTGGTATTTAAGGACTCTGCTGCATTATTTAAGGAATTTGTTGCATTATTTAAGGACGCTGCTGCATTATTTAAGGACTTTGTTGCATTATTTAAGGACTCTGCTGCAGTATTTAATGACTCTGCTGAAGCATTTGGGGACTCAGATGCATTATTTAAGGACTCTGCTGCATTATGTAAGGGCTTTGCTGCTTTATTTAAGGACTCTTTTGCATTATTTAAGGACTTTGTTGCATTATTTAAGGACTCTGCTGCATTATTTAAGGACTTTGTTGCATTATTTAAGGATTCTGCTGCATTATTTAAGGACTTTGTTGCATTATTTAAGGTCTCTTTTTCATTATTTAAGGACTCTGCTATTGTACTTAAGGACTTTGCTGCATTATTTAAGGACTTTGCTGCATTATTTAAGGACTCTGCTGCATTATTTAAGTACTTTGTTGCATTATTTAAGGACTCTGCTGCATAATTTAAGGACTTTATTGCATTATTTAAGGATCCTGCTGCATTATTTAATGACTCTGCTGAAGCATTTGAGGACTCAGCTGCATTATTTAAGGTCTCTCTGCTGCATTATTTAAGGATCCTGCTGAAGCATTTGAGGACTCAGCTGCATTATTTAAGGACTTTGCTGCATTATTTAATGACTCTGCTGCGTTATTTAAGGACTCTGCTGCATTATTTAAGGACACTGCTGCATTATTTAAGGACTCTGCTGCATTATTTAAGGACTTTGCTGCATTATTTAACGACTCTGCTGCATTATTTAAGAACTTTGCTGCATTATTTAAGGACTCTGCTCCATTATTTAAGGAATTTGTTGCATTATTTAAGGACTCTGCTGCATTATTTAAGGACTTTGCTGCATTATTTAATGAATCTGCTGAAGCATTTGAGGACTCAACTGCATTATTTAAGGTCTCTGCTGCATTATTTAAGGACTCTGCTGAAGCATTTGAGGACTCAGCTGCATGATTTAAGGACTTTGCTGAATTATTTAAGGACTCTGCTGCATTATTTAAGGAATTTGTTGCATTATTAAAGGACCCTGCTGCGGCATTTAAGGATTCTGCTGCATTATTTAAGGACTTTGATGCATTATTTAAGGACGCTGCTGCAGAATTTAAGGAATCTGCTGCATTATTTAAGGACTTTGTTGCATTATTTAAGGTCTCTGCTGCATTATTTAAGGACTCTGCTATGGTACTTAAGGACTTTGCTGCATTACTTAAGGACTTTGCTGCATTATTTAAGGACTTTGATGCATTATTTAAGAACTTTGTTGCATTATTTAAGGACTCTGCTGCATTATTTAAGGACTTTGTTGCATTATGTAAGGACTTTGCTGCTTTATTTAAGGACTTTGCTGCATTATTTAAGGACTTTGTTGCATTATTTAAGGACTCTTCTGCATTATTTAAGGACTTTGCTGCATTATTTAAGGACTATGCTGTGGTATTTAAGTACTCTGCTGCATTATTTAAGGACTTTGCTGCATTATTTAAGGACTCTGCTGCATTATTTAATTACTTTGCTGCATTATTAAAGGACCCTGCTGCGGCATTTAAGGATTCTGCTGCATAATTTAAGGACTTTATTGCATTATTTAAGGATCCTGCTGCATTATTTAAGGATCCTGCTGAAGCATTTGAGGACTCAGCTGCATTATTTAAGGACTTTGCTGCATTATTTAATGACTCTGCTGCATTATCTAAGGACTCTGCTGCTTTATTTAAGGACTTTCCTGCATTATTTAAGGAGTCTTCTGCATTATTTAATGACTCTGCTGAAGCATTTGAGGACTCAGCTGCATTATTTAAGGACTCTGCTGCATTATTTAAGGACTTTGCTGCATTATTTAATGACTCTGCTGAAGCATTTGAGGACTCAGCTGCATTATTTAAGGACTCTGCTGCATTATTTAAGGAATTTGCTGCATTATTTAAGGACTCTGCTGCGGTATTTAAGGACTCTGCTGCATTATTTAAGGACTTTGATGCATTATTTAAGGACGCTGCTGCAGAATTTAAGGAATCTGCTGCATTATTTAAGGACTTTGTTGCATTATTTAAGGTCTCTGCTGCATTATTTAAGGACTCTGCTGTGGTATTTAAGGACTCTGCTGCATTATTTAAGGACGCTGCTGGATTATTTAAGGACTTTGTTGCATTATTTAAGGACTCTGCTGCAGTATTTAATGACTCTGCTGAAGCATTTGGGGACTCAGATGCATTATTTAAGGACTCTGCTGCATTATGTAAGGGCTTTGCTGCTTTATTTAAGGACTCTTTTGCATTATTTAAGGACTTTGTTGCATTATTTAAGGACTCTGCTGCATTATTTAAGGACTTTGTTGCATTATTTAAGGACGCTGCTGCAGAATTTAAGGAATCTGCTGCATTATTTAAGGACTTTGTTGCATTATTTAAGGTCTCTGCTGCATTATTTAAGGACTCTGCTATGGTACTTAACGACTTTGCTGCATTATTTAAGGACTTTGCTGCATTATTTAAGGACTTTGATGCATTATTTAAGAACTTTGTTGCATTATTTAAGGACTCTGCTGCATTATTTAAGGAGTTTGTTGCATTATGTAAGGACTCTGCTGCATTATTTAAGGACTTTGCTGCATTATTTAAGGACTCTGTTGCATAATTTAAGGACTTTATTGCATTATTTAAGGATCCTGCTGCATTATTTAAGGATCCTGCTGAAGCATTTGAGGACTCAGCTGCATTATTTAAGGACTTTGCTGCATTATTTAACGACTCTGCTGCATTATCTAAGGACTCTGCTGCTTTATTTAAGGACTTTCATGCATTATTTAAGGAGTCTTCTGCATTATTTAATGACTCTGCTGAAGCATTTGAGGACTCAGCTGCATTATTTAAGGACTCTGCTGCATTATTTAAGGACTTTGCTGCATTATTTAATGACTCTGCTGAAGCATTTGAGGACTCAGCTGCATTATTTAAGGACTCTGCTGCATTATTTAAGGAATTTGCTGCATTATTTAAGGACTCTGCTGCGGTATTTAAGGACTCTGCTGCATTATTTAAGGACTTTGATGCATTATTTAAGGACGCTGCTGCAGAATTTAAGGAATCTGCTGCATTATTTAAGGACTTTGTTGCATTATTTAAGGTCTCTGCTGCATTATTTAAGGACTCTGCTGTGGTATTTAAGGATTCTGCTGCATTATTTAAGGAATTTGTTGCATTATTTAAGGACGCTGCTGCATTATTTAAGGAATTTGTTGCATTATTTAAAGACTTTGCTGCATTAATTAAGGACTTTGCTGCATTACTTAAGGACTTTGCTGCATTATTTAATTACTTGCTGCATTATTTAAGGACTCTGCTGCTGTGTTTAAGAACTCTGCTGCATTATTTAAGGACTTTGCTGCATTATTTTAGGACTCTGCTGCATTATTTAAGGACTTTGCTGTATTATGTAAGGACTCTACTGCATTATTTAAGGACTTTTTTGCATTATTTAAGGACTCTGCTGCATTATTTAAGGACTTTGCTGCATTATTTAAGGACTCTGTTGCATTATTTAAGGACTTTATTGCATTATTTAATGACTCTGCTGCATTATTTAAGGAATTTGCTGCATTATTTAAGGACTCTGCTGCATTATTTAAGGACTTTGCTGCATTATTTAATGACTCTGCTGCATTATTTAAGGACTTTGTTGTATTATTTAAGGACTTTGCTGCATTATTTAAGGACTCTGCTGCGGTATTTAAGGACTCTGCTGCATTATTTAAGGACTTTGTTGCATTATTTAAGGACTCTGCTGCATTATTTAAGGACTCTGCTGCATTATTTAAGGACTTTGCTGCATTATTTAAGGACTATGCTGTGGTACTTAAAGACTCTGCTGTATTATTTAAGGACTTTGCTGCATTATTTAAGGACTCTGCTGCATTATTTAATGACTTTGTTGCATTATATAAGGACTCTGCTGCATTATTTAAGGACTATGTTGCATTATGTTAGAAGTCTGCTGCATTATTTAAGGACTTTGCTGCATTATTTAAGGACTCTGCTGCATTATTTAAGGACTTTATTGCATTATTTAAGGACTCTGCTGCATTATTTAATGACTCTGCTGAAGCATTTGAGGACTCAGCTGCATTATTTAAGGTCTCTGCTGTATTATTTAAGGACTCTGCTGCATTATTTAATGACTCTGCTGCGGTATTTAAGGACTCTGCTGCATTATTTAAGGACTTTGCTGCATTATTTAAGGACTGCTGCGTTATTTAAGGACTCTGCTGCATTATTTAAGACTTTGCTGCATTATTTAAGGACTCTGCTGCAGTGTTTAATGACTCTGCTGAAGCAATTGGGGACTCAGATGCATTGTTTAAGGACTCTGCTGCATTATGTAAGGACTTTGCTGCTTTATTTAAGGACTTTGCTGCATTATTTAAGGACTTTGTTGCATTATTTAAGGACTCTGCTGCATTATTTAAGGACTTTGTTGCATTATTTAAGGACTCTGCCGCATTATTTAAGGACTATGCTTTGGTATTTAAGGACTCAACTGCATTATTTAAGGACTTTGCTGCATTATTTAAGGACTCTGCTGCATTATTTAATTACTTTGCTGCATTATTTAAGGACTCTGCTGCATTATTTAAGGACTTTGATGCATTATTTAAGGACACTGCTGCAGAATTTAAGGAATCTGCTTCATTATTTAAGGACTTTGCTGCATTATTTAAGGTCTCTGCTGCATTATTTAAGGACTCTGCTATGGTACTTAAGGACTTTGCTGCATTATTTAAGGACTCTGCTGCATTATTTAAGAACTTTGTTGCATTATTTAAGGACTCTGCTGCATTATTTAAGGACTTTGTTGCATTATGTAAGGACTCTGCTGCATTATTTAAGGACTTTGCTGCATTATTTAAGGACTCTGCTGCATAATTTAAGGACTTTATTGCATTATTTTAGGATCCTGCTGCATTATTTAATGACTCTGCTGAAGCATTTGAGGACTCAGCTGCATTATTAAAGGTCTCTGCTGCATTATTTAATGACTCTGCTGAAGTATTTGAGGACTCAGCTGCATTATTTAAGGACTCTGCTGCATTATTTAAGGAATTTGCTGCATTATTTAAGGACTCTGCTGCGTTATCTAAGGACTCTGCTGCATTATTTAAGGACTTTGATGCATTATTTAAGGATGCTGCTGCAGAATTTAAGGAATCTGCTGCATTATTTAAGGACTTTGTTGCATTATTTAAGGTCTCTGCTGCATTATTTAAGCACTCTGCTGTGGTATTTAAGGACTCTGCTGCATTATTTAAGGAATTTGTTGCATTATTTAAGGACGCTGCTGCATTATTTAAGGACTTTGTTGCATTATTTAAGGACTCTGCTGCAGTATTTAATGACTCTGCTGAAGCATTTGGGGACTCAGATGCATTATTTAAGGACTCTGCTGCATTATGTAAGGGCTTTGCTGCTTTATTTAAGGACTCTTTTGCATTATTTAAGGACTTTGTTGCATTATTTAAGGACTCTGCTGCATTATTTAAGGACTTTGTTGCATTATTTAAGGATTCTGCTGCATTATTTAAGGACTTTGTTGCATTATTTAAGGTCTCTTTTTCATTATTTAAGGACTCTGCTATTGTACTTAAGGACTTTGCTGCATTATTTAAGGACTTTGCTGCATTATTTAAGGACTCTGCTGCATTATTTAAGTACTTTGTTGCATTATTTAAGGACTCTGCTGCATAATTTAAGGACTTTATTGCATTATTTAAGGATCCTGCTGCATTATTTAATGACTCTGCTGAAGCATTTGAGGACTCAGCTGCATTATTTAAGGTCTCTCTGCTGCATTATTTAAGGATCCTGCTGAAGCATTTGAGGACTCAGCTGCATTATTTAAGGACTTTGCTGCATTATATAATGACTCTGCTGCGTTATTTAAGGACTCTGCTGCATTATTTAAGGACACTGCTGCATTATTTAAGGACTCTGCTGCATTATTTAAGGACTTTGCTGCATTATTTAACGACTCTGCTGCATTATTTAAGAACTTTGCTGCATTATTTAAGGACTCTGCTCCATTATTTAAGGAATTTGTTGCATTATTTAAGGACTCTGCTGCATTATTTAAGGACTTTGCTGCATTATTTAATGAATCTGCTGAAGCATTTGAGGACTCAACTGCATTATTTAAGGTCTCTGCTGCATTATTTAAGGACTCTGCTGAAGCATTTGAGGACTCAGCTGCATGATTTAAGGACTTTGCTGAATTATTTAAGGACTCTGCTGCATTATTTAAGGAATTTGTTGCATTATTAAAGGACCCTGCTGCGGCATTTAAGGATTCTGCTGCATTATTTAAGGACTTTGATGCATTATTTAAGGACGCTGCTGCAGAATTTAAGGAATCTGCTGCATTATTTAAGGACTTTGTTGCATTATTTAAGGTCTCTGCTGCATTATTTAAGGACTCTGCTATGGTACTTAAGGACTTTGCTGCATTACTTAAGGACTTTGCTGCATTATTTAAGGACTTTGATGCATTATTTAAGAACTTTGTTGCATTATTTAAGGACTCTGCTGCATTATTTAAGGACTTTGTTGCATTATGTAAGGACTTTGCTGCTTTATTTAGGAACTTTGCTGCATTATTTAAGGACTTTGTTGCATTATTTAAGGACTCTTCTGCATTATTTAAGGACTTTGCTGCATTATTTAAGGACTATGCTGTGGTATTTAAGTACTCTGCTGCATTATTTAAGGACTTTGCTGCATTATTTAAGGACTCTGCTGCATTATTTAATTACTTTGCTGCATTATTAAAGGACCCTGCTGCGGCATTTAAGGATTCTGCTGCATAATTTAAGGACTTTATTGCATTATTTAAGGATCCTGCTGCATTATTTAAGGATCCTGCTGAAGCATTTGAGGACTCAGCTGCATTATTTAAGGACTTTGCTGCATTATTTAACGACTCTGCTGCATTATCTAAGGACTCTGCTGCTTTATTTAAGGACTTTCCTGCATTATTTAAGGAGTCTTCTGCATTATTTAATGACTCTGCTGAAGCATTTGAGGACTCAGCTGCATTATTTAAGGACTCTGCTGCATTATTTAAGGACTTTGCTGCATTATTTAATGACTCTGCTGAAGCATTTGAGGACTCAGCTGCATTATTTAAGGACTCTGCTGCATTATTTAAGGAATTTGCTGCATTATTTAAGGACTCTGCTGCGGTATTTAAGGACTCTGCTGCATTATTTAAGGACTTTGATGCATTATTTAAGGACGCTGCTGCAGAATTTAAGGAATCTGCTGCATTATTTAAGGACTTTGTTGCATTATTTAAGGTCTCTGCTGCATTATTTAAGGACTCTGCTGTGGTATTTAAGGACTCTGCTGCATTATTTAAGGACGCTGCTGGATTATTTAAGGACTTTGTTGCATTATTTAAGGACTCTGCTGCAGTATTTAATGACTCTGCTGAAGCATTTGGGGACTCAGATGCATTATTTAAGGACTCTGCTGCATTATGTAAGGGCTTTGCTGCTTTATTTAAGGACTCTTTTGCATTATTTAAGGACTTTGTTGCATTATTTAAGGACTCTGCTGCATTATTTAAGGACTTTGTTGCATTATTTAAGGACGCTGCTGCAGAATTTAAGGAATCTGCTGCATTATTTAAGGACTTTGTTGCATTATTTAAGGTCTCTGCTGCATTATTTAAGGACTCTGCTATGGTACTTAACGACTTTGCTGCATTATTTAAGGACTTTGCTGCATTATTTAAGGACTTTGATGCATTATTTAAGAACTTTGTTGCATTATTTAAGGACTCTGCTGCATTATTTAAGGAGTTTGTTGCATTATGTAAGGACTCTGCTGCATTATTTAAGGACTTTGCTGCATTATTTAAGGACTCTGTTGCATAATTTAAGGACTTTATTGCATTATTTAAGGATCCTGCTGCATTATTTAAGGATCCTGCTGAAGCATTTGAGGACTCAGCTGCATTATTTAAGGACTTTGCTGCATTATTTAACGACTCTGCTGCATTATCTAAGGACTCTGCTGCTTTATTTAAGGACTTTCATGCATTATTTAAGGAGTCTTCTGCATTATTTAATGACTCTGCTGAAGCATTTGAGGACTCAGCTGCATTATTTAAGGACTCTGCTGCATTATTTAAGGACTTTGCTGCATTATTTAATGACTCTGCTGAAGCATTTGAGGACTCAGCTGCATTATTTAAGGACTCTGCTGCATTATTTAAGGAATTTGCTGCATTATTTAAGGACTCTGCTGCGGTATTTAAGGACTCTGCTGCATTATTTAAGGACTTTGATGCATTATTTAAGGACGCTGCTGCAGAATTTAAGGAATCTGCTGCATTATTTAAGGACTTTGTTGCATTATTTAAGGTCTCTGCTGCATTATTTAAGGACTCTGCTGTGGTATTTAAGGATTCTGCTGCATTATTTAAGGAATTTGTTGCATTATTTAAGGACGCTGCTGCATTATTTAAGGAATTTGTTGCATTATTTAAAGACTTTGCTGCATTAATTAAGGACTTTGCTGCATTACTTAAGGACTTTGCTGCATTATTTAATTACTTGCTGCATTATTTAAGGACTCTGCTGCTGTGTTTAAGAACTCTGCTGCATTATTTAAGGACTTTGCTGCATTATTTTAGGACTCTGCTGCATTATTTAAGGACTTTGCTGTATTATTTAAGGACTCTACTGCATTATTTAAGGACTTTTTTGCATTATTTAAGGACTCTGCTGCATTATTTAAGGACTTTGCTGCATTATTTAAGGACTCTGTTGCATTATTTAAGGACTTTATTGCATTATTTAATGACGCTGCTGCATTATTTAAGGAATTTGCTGCATTATTTAAGGACTCTGCTGCATTATTTAAGGACTTTGCTGCATTATTTAATGACTCTGCTGCATTATTTAAGGACTTTGTTGTATTATTTAAGGACTTTGCTGCATTATTTAAGGACTCTGCTGCGGTATTTAAGGACTCTGCTGCATTATTTAAGGACTTTGTTGCATTATTTAAGGACTCTGCTGCATTATTTAAGGACTTTGCTGCATTATTTAAGGACTATGCTGTGGTACTTAAGGACTCTGCTGTATTATTTAAGGACTTTGCTGCATTATTTAAGGACTCTGCTGCATTATTTAATGACTTTGTTGCATTATATAAGGACTCTGCTGCATTATTTAAGGACTATGTTGCATTATGTTAGAAGTCTCCTGCATTATTTAAGGACTTTGCTGCATTATTTAAGGACTCTGCTGCATTATTTAAGGACTTTATTGCATTATTTAAGGACTCTGCTGCATTATTTAATGACTCTGCTGAAGCATTTGAGGACTCAGCTGCATTATTTAAGGTCTCTGCTGTATTATTTAAGGACTCTGCTGCATTATTTAATGACTCTGCTGCGGTATTTAAGGACTCTGCTGCATTATTTAAGGACTTTGCTGCATTATTTAAGGACTGCTGCGTTATTTAAGGACTCTGCTGCATTATTTAAGACTTTGCTGCATTATTTAAGGACTCTGCTGCAGTGTTTAATGACTCTGCTGAAGAAATTGGGGACTCAGATGCATTGTTTAAGGACTCTGTTGCATTATGTAATGACTTTGCTGCTTTATTTAAGGACTTTGCTGCATTATTTAAGGACTTTGTTGCATTATTTAAGGACTCTGCTGCATTATTTAAGGACTTTGTTGCATTATTTAAGGACTCTGCCGCATTATTTAAGGACTATGCTTTGGTATTTAAGGACTCTGCTGCATTATTTAAGGACTTTGCTGCATTATTTAAGGACTCTGCTGCATTATTTAATTACTTTGCTGCATTATTTAAGGACTCTGCTGCATTATTTAAGGACTTTGATGCATTATTTAAGGACACTGCTGCAGAATTTAAGGAATCTGCTTCATTATTTAAGGACTTTGCTGCATTATTTAAGGTCTCTGCTGCATTATTTAAGGACTCTGCTATGGTACTTAAGGACTTTGCTGCATTATTTAAGGACTCTGCTGCATTATTTAAGAACTTTGTTGCATTATTTAAGGACTCTGCTGCATTATTTAAGGACTTTGTTGCATTATGTAAGGACTCTGCTGCATTATTTAAGGACTTTGCTGCATTATTTAAGGACTCTGCTGCATAATTTAAGGACTTTATTGCATTATTTTAGGATCCTGCTGCATTATTTAATGACTCTGCTGAAGCATTTGAGGACTCAGCTGCATTATTAAAGGTCTCTGCTGCATTATTTAATGACTCTGCTGAAGTATTTGAGGACTCAGCTGCATTATTTAAGGACTCTGCTGCATTATTTAAGGAATTTGCTGCATTATTTAAGGACTCTGCTGCGTTATTTAAGGACTCTGCTGCATTATTTAAGGACTTTGATGCATTATTTAAGGATGCTGCTGCAGAATTTAAGGAATCTGCTGCATTATTTAAGGACTTTGTTGCATTATTTAAGGTCTCTGCTGCATTATTTAAGGACTCTGCTGTGGTATTTAAGGACTCTGCTGCATTATTTAAGGAATTTGTTGCATTATTTAAGGACGCTGCTGCATTATTTAAGGACTTTGTTGCATTATTTAAGGACTCTGCTGCAGTATTTAATGACTCTGCTGAAGCATTTGGGGACTCAGATGCATTATTTAAGGACTCTGCTGCATTATGTAAGGGCTTTGCTGCTTTATTTAAGGACTCTTTTGCATTATTTAAGGACTTTGTTGCATTATTTAAGGACTCTGCTGCATTATTTAAGGACTTTGTTGCATTATTTAAGGATTCTGCTGCATTATTTAAGGACTTTGTTGCATTATTTAAGGTCTCTTTTTCATTATTTAAGGACTCTGCTATTGTACTTAAGGACTTTGCTGCATTATTTAAGGACTTTGCTGCATTATTTAAGGACTCTGCTGCATTATTTAAGTACTTTGTTGCATTATTTAAGGACTCTGCTGCATAATTTAAGGACTTTATTGCATTATTTAAGGATCCTGCTGCATTATTTAATGACTCTGCTGAAGCATTTGAGGACTCAGCTGCATTATTTAAGGTCTCTCTGCTGCATTATTTAAGGATCCTGCTGAAGCATTTGAGGACTCAGCTGCATTATTTAAGGACTTTGCTGCATTATTTAATGACTCTGCTGCGTTATTTAAGGACTCTGCTGCATTATTTAAGGACACTGCTGCATTATTTAAGGACTCTGCTGCATTATTTAAGGACTTTGCTGCATTATTTAACGACTCTGCTGCATTATTTAAGAACTTTGCTGCATTATTTAAGGACTCTGCTCCATTATTTAAGGAATTTGTTGCATTATTTAAGGACTCTGCTGCATTATTTAAGGACTTTGCTGCATTATTTAATGAATCTGCTGAAGCATTTGAGGACTCAACTGCATTATTTAAGGTCTCTGCTGCATTATTTAAGGACTCTGCTGAAGCATTTGAGGACTCAGCTGCATGATTTAAGGACTTTGCTGAATTATTTAAGGACTCTGCTGCATTATTTAAGGAATTTGTTGCATTATTAAAGGACCCTGCTGCGGCATTTAAGGATTCTGCTGCATTATTTAAGGACTTTGATGCATTATTTAAGGACGCTGCTGCAGAATTTAAGGAATCTGCTGCATTATTTAAGGACTTTGTTGCATTATTTAAGGTCTCTGCTGCATTATTTAAGGACTCTGCTATGGTACTTAAGGACTTTGCTGCATTACTTAAGGACTTTGCTGCATTATTTAAGGACTTTGATGCATTATTTAAGAACTTTGTTGCATTATTTAAGGACTCTGCTGCATTATTTAAGGACTTTGTTGCATTATGTAAGGACTTTGCTGCTTTATTTAAGGACTTTGCTGCATTATTTAAGGACTTTGTTGCATTATTTAAGGACTCTTCTGCATTATTTAAGGACTTTGCTGCATTATTTAAGGACTATGCTGTGGTATTTAAGTACTCTGCTGCATTATTTAAGGACTTTGCTGCATTATTTAAGGACTCTGCTGCATTATTTAATTACTTTGCTGCATTATTAAAGGACCCTGCTGCGGCATTTAAGGATTCTGCTGCATAATTTAAGGACTTTATTGCATTATTTAAGGATCCTGCTGCATTATTTAAGGATCCTGCTGAAGCATTTGAGGACTCAGCTGCATTATTTAAGGACTTTGCTGCATTATTTAACGACTCTGCTGCATTATCTAAGGACTCTGCTGCTTTATTTAAGGACTTTCCTGCATTATTTAAGGACTCTGCTGCATTATTTAAGGACTTTGCTGCATTATTTAATGACTCTGCTGAAGCATTTGAGGACTCAGCTGCATTATTTAAGGACTCTGCTGCATTATTTAAGGAATTTGCTGCATTATTTAAGGACTCTGCTGCGGTATTTAAGGACTCTGCTGCATTATTTAAGGACTTTGATGCATTATTTAAGGACGCTGCTGCAGAATTTAAGGAATCTGCTGCATTATTTAAGGACTTTGTTGCATTATTTAAGGTCTCTGCTGCATTATTTAAGGACTCTGCTGTGGTATTTAAGGACTCTGCTGCATTATTTAAGGACGCTGCTGGATTATTTAAGGACTTTGTTGCATTATTTAAGGACTCTGCTGCAGTATTTAATGACTCTGCTGAAGCATTTGGGGACTCAGATGCATTATTTAAGGACTCTGCTGCATTATGTAAGGGCTTTGCTGCTTTATTTAAGGACTCTTTTGCATTATTTAAGGACTTTGTTGCATTATTTAAGGATTCTGCTGCATTATTTAAGGACTTTGATGCATTATTTAAGGACGCTGCTGCAGAATTTAAGGAATCTGCTGCATTATTTAAGGACTTTGTTGCATTATTTAAGGTCTCTGCTGCATTATTTAAGGACTCTGCTATGGTACTTAAGGACTTTGCTGCATTACTTAAGGACTTTGCTGCATTATTTAAGGACTTTGATGCATTATTTAAGAACTTTGTTGCATTATTTAAGGACTCTGCTGCATTATTTAAGGACTTTGTTGCATTATGTAAGGACTTTGCTGCTTTATTTAAGGACTTTGCTGCATTATTTAAGGACTTTGTTGCATTATTTAAGGACTCTTCTGCATTATTTAAGGACTTTGCTGCATTATTTAAGGACTATGCTGTGGTATTTAAGTACTCTGCTGCATTATTTAAGGACTTTGCTGCATTATTTAAGGACTCTGCTGCATTATTTAATTACTTTGCTGCATTATTAAAGGACCCTGCTGCGGCATTTAAGGATTCTGCTGCATAATTTAAGGACTTTATTGCATTATTTAAGGATCCTGCTGCATTATTTAAGGATCCTGCTGAAGCATTTGAGGACTCAGCTGCATTATTTAAGGACTTTGCTGCATTATTTAACGACTCTGCTGCATTATCTAAGGACTCTGCTGCTTTATTTAAGGACTTTCCTGCATTATTTAAGGACTCTGCTGCATTATTTAAGGACTTTGCTGCATTATTTAATGACTCTGCTGAAGCATTTGAGGACTCAGCTGCATTATTTAAGGACTCTGCTGCATTATTTAAGGAATTTGCTGCATTATTTAAGGACTCTGCTGCGGTATTTAAGGACTCTGCTGCATTATTTAAGGACTTTGATGCATTATTTAAGGACGCTGCTGCAGAATTTAAGGAATCTGCTGCATTATTTAAGGACTTTGTTGCATTATTTAAGGTCTCTGCTGCATTATTTAAGGACTCTGCTGTGGTATTTAAGGACTCTGCTGCATTATTTAAGGACGCTGCTGGATTATTTAAGGACTTTGTTGCATTATTTAAGGACTCTGCTGCAGTATTTAATGACTCTGCTGAAGCATTTGGGGACTCAGATGCATTATTTAAGGACTCTGCTGCATTATGTAAGGGCTTTGCTGCTTTATTTAAGGACTCTTTTGCATTATTTAAGGACTTTGTTGCATTATTTAAGGACTCTGCTGCATTATTTAAGGACTTTGTTGCATTATTTAAGGACGCTGCTGCAGAATTTAAGGAATCTGCTGCATTATTTAAGGACTTTGTTGCATTATTTAAGGTCTCTGCTGCATTATTTAAGGACTCTGCTATGGTACTTAACGACTTTGCTGCATTATTTAAGGACTTTGATGCATTATTTAAGAACTTTGTTGCATTATTTAAGGACTCTGCTGCATTATTTAAGGAGTTTGTTGCATTATGTAAGGACTCTGCTGCATTATTTAAGGACTTTGCTGCATTATTTAAGGACTCTGTTGCATAATTTAAGGACTTTATTGCATTATTTAAGGATCCTGCTGCATTATTTAAGGATCCTGCTGAAGCATTTGAGGACTCAGCTGCATTATTTAAGGACTTTGCTGCATTATTTAACGACTCTGCTGCATTATCTAAGGACTCTGCTGCTTTATTTAAGGACTTTCATGCATTATTTAAGGAGTCTTCTGCATTATTTAATGACTCTGCTGAAGCATTTGAGGACTCAGCTGCATTATTTAAGGACTCTGCTGCATTATTTAAGGACTTTGCTGCATTATTTAATGACTCTGCTGAAGCATTTGAGGACTCAGCTGCATTATTTAAGGACTCTGCTGCATTATTTAAGGAATTTGCTGCATTATTTAAGGACTCTGCTGCGGTATTTAAGGACTCTGCTGCATTCTTTAAGGACTTTGATGCATTATTTAAGGACGCTGCTGCAGAATTTAAGGAATCTGCTGCATTATTTAAGGACTTTGTTGCATTATTTAAGGTCTCTGCTGCATTATTTAAGGACTCTGCTGTGGTATTTAAGGACTCTGCTGCATTATTTAAGGAATTTGTTGCATTATTTAAGGACGCTGCTGCATTATTTAAGGAATTTGTTGCATTATTTAAGGACTTTGCTGCATTAATTAAGGACTTTGCTGCATTACTTAAGGACTTTGCTGCATTATTTAATTACTTGCTGCATTATTTAAGGACTCTGCTGCTGTGTTTAAGAACTCTGCTGCATTATTTAAGGACTTTGCTGCATTATTTTAGGACTCTGCTGCATTATTTAAGGACTTTGCTGTATTATTTAAGGACTCTACTGCATTATTTAAGGACTTTGTTGCATTATTTAAGGACTCTGCTGCATTATTTAAGGACTTTGCTGTATTATTTAAGGACTCTGCTGCATTATTTAAGGACTTTTTTGCATTATTTAAGGACTCTGCTGCATTATTTAAGGACTTTGCTGCATTATTTAAGGACTCTGTTGCATTATTTAAGGACTTTATTGCATTATTTAATGACTCTGCTGCATTATTTAAGGAATTTGCTGCATTATTTAAGGACTCTGCTGCATTATTTAAGGACTTTGCTGCATTATTTAATGACTCTGCTGCATTATTTAAGGACTTTGTTGTATTATTTAAGGACTTTGCTGCATTATTTAAGGACTCTGCTGCGGTATTTAAGGACTCTGCTGCATTATTTAAGGACTTTGTTGCATTATTTAAGGACTCTGCTGCATTATTTAAGGACTTTGCTGCATTATTTAAGGACTATGCTGTGGTACTTAAGGACTCTGCTGTATAATTTAAGGACTTTGCTGCATTATTTAAGGACTCTGCTGCATTATTTAATGACTTTGTTGCATTATATAAGGACTCTGCTGCATTATTTAAGGACAATGTTGCATTATGTTAGAAGTCTGCTGCATTATTTAAGGACTTTGCTGCATTATTTAAGGACTCTGCTGCATTATTTAAGGACTTTATTGCATTATTTAAGGACTCTGCTGCATTATTTAATGACTCTGCTGAAGCATTTGAGGACTCAGCTGCAATATTTAAGGTCTCTGCTGTATTATTTAAGGACTCTGCTGTATAATTTAAGGACTTTGCTGCATTATTTAAGGACTCTGCTGCATTATTTAATGACTTTGTTGCATTATATAAGGACTCTGCTGCATTATTTAAGGACTATGTTGCATTATGTTAGAAGTCTGCTGCATTATTTAAGGACTTTGCTGCATTATTTAAGGACTCTGCTGCATTATTTAAGGACTTTGCTGCATTATTTAATGAATCTGCTGAAGCATTTGAGGACTCAACTGCATTATTTAAGGTCTCTGCTGCATTATTTAAGGACTCTGCTGAAGCATTTGAGGACTCAGCTGCATGATTTAAGGACTTTGCTGAATTATTTAAGGACTCTGCTGCATTATTTAAGGAATTTGTTGCATTATTAAAGGACCCTGCTGCGGCATTTAAGGATTCTGCTGCATTATTTAAGGACTTTGATGCATTATTTAAGGACGCTGCTGCAGAATTTAAGGAATCTGCTGCATTATTTAAGGACTTTGTTGCATTATTTAAGGTCTCTGCTGCATTATTTAAGGACTCTGCTATGGTACTTAAGGACTTTGCTGCATTACTTAAGGACTTTGCTGCATTATTTAAGGACTTTGATGCATTATTTAAGAACTTTGTTGCATTATTTAAGGACTCTGCTGCATTATTTAAGGACTTTGTTGCATTATGTAAGGACTTTGCTGCTTTATTTAAGGACTTTGCTGCATTATTTAAGGACTTTGTTGCATTATTTAAGGACTCTTCTGCATTATTTAAGGACTTTGCTGCATTATTTAAGGACTATGCTGTGGTATTTAAGTACTCTGCTGCATTATTTAAGGACTTTGCTGCATTATTTAAGGACTCTGCTGCATTATTTAATTACTTTGCTGCATTATTAAAGGACCCTGCTGCGGCATTTAAGGATTCTGCTGCATAATTTAAGGACTTTATTGCATTATTTAAGGATCCTGCTGCATTATTTAAGGATCCTGCTGAAGCATTTGAGGACTCAGCTGCATTATTTAAGGACTTTGTTGCATTATTTAACGACTCTGCTGCATTATCTAAGGACTCTGCTGCTTTATTTAAGGACTTTCCTGCATTATTTAAGGAGTCTTCTGCATTATTTAATGACTCTGCTGAAGCATTTGAGGACTCAGCTGCATTATTTAAGGACTCTGCTGCATTATTTAAGGACTTTGCTGCATTATTTAATGACTCTGCTGAAGCATTTGAGGACTCAGCTGCATTATTTAAGGACTCTGCTGCATTATTTAAGGAATTTGCTGCATTATTTAAGGACTCTGCTGCGGTATTTAAGGACTCTGCTGCATTATTTAAGGACTTTGATGCATTATTTAAGGACGCTGCTGCAGAATTTAAGGAATCTGCTGCATTATTTAAGGACTTTGTTGCATTATTTAAGGTCTCTGCTGCATTATTTAAGGACTCTGCTGTGGTATTTAAGGACTCTGCTGCATTATTTAAGGACGCTGCTGGATTATTTAAGGACTTTGTTGCATTATTTAAGGACTCTGCTGCAGTATTTAATGACTCTGCTGAAGCATTTGGGGACTCAGATGCATTATTTAAGGACTCTGCTGCATTATGTAAGGGCTTTGCTGCTTTATTTAAGGACTCTTTTGCATTATTTAAGGACTTTGTTGCATTATTTAAGGATTCTGCTGCATTATTTAAGGACTTTGATGCATTATTTAAGGACGCTGCTGCAGAATTTAAGGAATCTGCTGCATTATTTAAGGACTTTGTTGCATTATTTAAGGTCTCTGCTGCATTATTTAAGGACTCTGCTATGGTACTTAAGGACTTTGCTGCATTACTTAAGGACTTTGCTGCATTATTTAAGGACTTTGATGCATTATTTAAGAACTTTGTTGCATTATTTAAGGACTCTGCTGCATTATTTAAGGACTTTGTTGCATTATGTAAGGACTTTGCTGCTTTATTTAAGGACTTTGCTGCATTATTTAAGGACTTTGTTGCATTATTTAAGGACTCTTCTGCATTATTTAAGGACTTTGCTGCATTATTTAAGGACTATGCTGTGGTATTTAAGTACTCTGCTGCATTATTTAAGGACTTTGCTGCATTATTTAAGGACTCTGCTGCATTATTTAATTACTTTGCTGCATTATTAAAGGACCCTGCTGCGGCATTTAAGGATTCTGCTGCATAATTTAAGGACTTTATTGCATTATTTAAGGATCCTGCTGCATTATTTAAGGATCCTGCTGAAGCATTTGAGGACTCAGCTGCATTATTTAAGGACTTTGCTGCATTATTTAACGACTCTGCTGCATTATCTAAGGACTCTGC
The DNA here is from genome assembly GCF_046119375.1 of Phyllobates terribilis. Taxonomy (NCBI): domain Eukaryota; kingdom Metazoa; phylum Chordata; class Amphibia; order Anura; family Dendrobatidae; genus Phyllobates; species Phyllobates terribilis. The sequence goes on from NW_027363178.1 coordinate 1,051,552, forward strand.
TGCTTTATTTAAGGACTTTCCTGCATTATTTAAGGACTCTGCTGCATTATTTAAGGACTTTGCTGCATTATTTAATGACTCTGCTGAAGCATTTGAGGACTCAGCTGCATTATTTAAGGACTCTGCTGCATTATTTAAGGAATTTGCTGCATTATTTAAGGACTCTGCTGCGGTATTTAAGGACTCTGCTGCATTATTTAAGGACTTTGATGCATTATTTAAGGACGCTGCTGCAGAATTTAAGGAATCTGCTGCATTATTTAAGGACTTTGTTGCATTATTTAAGGTCTCTGCTGCATTATTTAAGGACTCTGCTGTGGTATTTAAGGACTCTGCTGCATTATTTAAGGACGCTGCTGGATTATTTAAGGACTTTGTTGCATTATTTAAGGACTCTGCTGCAGTATTTAATGACTCTGCTGAAGCATTTGGGGACTCAGATGCATTATTTAAGGACTCTGCTGCATTATGTAAGGGCTTTGCTGCTTTATTTAAGGACTCTTTTGCATTATTTAAGGACTTTGTTGCATTATTTAAGGACTCTGCTGCATTATTTAAGGACTTTGTTGCATTATTTAAGGACGCTGCTGCAGAATTTAAGGAATCTGCTGCATTATTTAAGGACTTTGTTGCATTATTTAAGGTCTCTGCTGCATTATTTAAGGACTCTGCTATGGTACTTAACGACTTTGCTGCATTATTTAAGGACTTTGATGCATTATTTAAGAACTTTGTTGCATTATTTAAGGACTCTGCTGCATTATTTAAGGAGTTTGTTGCATTATGTAAGGACTCTGCTGCATTATTTAAGGACTTTGCTGCATTATTTAAGGACTCTGTTGCATAATTTAAGGACTTTATTGCATTATTTAAGGATCCTGCTGCATTATTTAAGGATCCTGCTGAAGCATTTGAGGACTCAGCTGCATTATTTAAGGACTTTGCTGCATTATTTAACGACTCTGCTGCATTATCTAAGGACTCTGCTGCTTTATTTAAGGACTTTCATGCATTATTTAAGGAGTCTTCTGCATTATTTAATGACTCTGCTGAAGCATTTGAGGACTCAGCTGCATTATTTAAGGACTCTGCTGCATTATTTAAGGACTTTGCTGCATTATTTAATGACTCTGCTGAAGCATTTGAGGACTCAGCTGCATTATTTAAGGACTCTGCTGCATTATTTAAGGAATTTGCTGCATTATTTAAGGACTCTGCTGCGGTATTTAAGGACTCTGCTGCATTCTTTAAGGACTTTGATGCATTATTTAAGGACGCTGCTGCAGAATTTAAGGAATCTGCTGCATTATTTAAGGACTTTGTTGCATTATTTAAGGTCTCTGCTGCATTATTTAAGGACTCTGCTGTGGTATTTAAGGACTCTGCTGCATTATTTAAGGAATTTGTTGCATTATTTAAGGACGCTGCTGCATTATTTAAGGAATTTGTTGCATTATTTAAGGACTTTGCTGCATTAATTAAGGACTTTGCTGCATTACTTAAGGACTTTGCTGCATTATTTAATTACTTGCTGCATTATTTAAGGACTCTGCTGCTGTGTTTAAGAACTCTGCTGCATTATTTAAGGACTTTGCTGCATTATTTTAGGACTCTGCTGCATTATTTAAGGACTTTGCTGTATTATTTAAGGACTCTACTGCATTATTTAAGGACTTTGTTGCATTATTTAAGGACTCTGCTGCATTATTTAAGGACTTTGCTGTATTATTTAAGGACTCTGCTGCATTATTTAAGGACTTTTTTGCATTATTTAAGGACTCTGCTGCATTATTTAAGGACTTTGCTGCATTATTTAAGGACTCTGTTGCATTATTTAAGGACTTTATTGCATTATTTAATGACTCTGCTGCATTATTTAAGGAATTTGCTGCATTATTTAAGGACTCTGCTGCATTATTTAAGGACTTTGCTGCATTATTTAATGACTCTGCTGCATTATTTAAGGACTTTGTTGTATTATTTAAGGACTTTGCTGCATTATTTAAGGACTCTGCTGCGGTATTTAAGGACTCTGCTGCATTATTTAAGGACTTTGTTGCATTATTTAAGGACTCTGCTGCATTATTTAAGGACTTTGCTGCATTATTTAAGGACTATGCTGTGGTACTTAAGGACTCTGCTGTATAATTTAAGGACTTTGCTGCATTATTTAAGGACTCTGCTGCATTATTTAATGACTTTGTTGCATTATATAAGGACTCTGCTGCATTATTTAAGGACAATGTTGCATTATGTTAGAAGTCTGCTGCATTATTTAAGGACTTTGCTGCATTATTTAAGGACTCTGCTGCATTATTTAAGGACTTTATTGCATTATTTAAGGACTCTGCTGCATTATTTAATGACTCTGCTGAAGCATTTGAGGACTCAGCTGCATTATTTAAGGTCTCTGCTGTATTATTTAAGGACTCTGCTGCATTATTTAATGACTCTGCTGCGGTATTTAAGGACTCTGCTGCATTATTTAAGGACTTTGCTGCATTATTTAAGGACTGCTGCGTTATTTAAGGACTCTGCTGCATTATTTAAGGACTCTGCTGTGGTATTTAAGGACTCTGCTGCATTATTTAAGGAATTTGTTGCATTATTTAAGGACGCTGCTGCATTATTTAAGGAATTTGTTGCATTATTTAAGGACTTTGCTGCATTAATTAAGGACTTTGCTGCATTACTTAAGGACTTTGCTGCATTATTTAATTACTTGCTGCATTATTTAAGGACTCTGCTGCTGTGTTTAAGAACTCTGCTGCATTATTTAAGGACTTTGCTGCATTATTTTAGGACTCTGCTGCATTATTTAAGGACTTTGCTGTATTATTTAAGGACTCTACTGCATTATTTAAGGACTTTGTTGCATTATTTAAGGACTCTGCTGCATTATTTAAGGACTTTGCTGTATTATTTAAGGACTCTGCTGCATTATTTAAGGACTTTTTTGCATTATTTAAGGACTCTGCTGCATTATTTAAGGACTTTGCTGCATTATTTAAGGACTCTGTTGCATTATTTAAGGACTTTATTGCATTATTTAATGACTCTGCTGCATTATTTAAGGAATTTGCTGCATTATTTAAGGACTCTGCTGCATTATTTAAGGACTTTGCTGCATTATTTAATGACTCTGCTGCATTATTTAAGGACTTTGTTGTATTATTTAAGGACTTTGCTGCATTATTTAAGGACTCTGCTGCGGTATTTAAGGACTCTGCTGCATTATTTAAGGACTTTGTTGCATTATTTAAGGACTCTGCTGCATTATTTAAGGACTTTGCTGCATTATTTAAGGACTATGCTGTGGTACTTAAGGACTCTGCTGTATTATTTAAGGACTTTGCTGCATTATTTAAGGACTCTGCTGCATTATTTAATGACTTTGTTGCATTATATAAGGACTCTGCTGCATTATTTAAGGACTATGTTGCATTATGTTAGAAGTCTGCTGCATTATTTAAGGACTTTGCTGCATTATTTAAGGACTCTGCTGCATTATTTAAGGACTTTGCTGCATTATTTAATGAATCTGCTGAAGCATTTGAGGACTCAACTGCATTATTTAAGGTCTCTGCTGCATTATTTAAGGACTCTGCTGAAGCATTTGAGGACTCAGCTGCATGATTTAAGGACTTTGCTGAATTATTTAAGGACTCTGCTGCATTATTTAAGGAATTTGTTGCATTATTAAAGGACCCTGCTGCGGCATTTAAGGATTCTGCTGCATTATTTAAGGACTTTGATGCATTATTTAAGGACGCTGCTGCAGAATTTAAGGAATCTGCTGCATTATTTAAGGACTTTGTTGCATTATTTAAGGTCTCTGCTGCATTATTTAAGGACTCTGCTATGGTACTTAAGGACTTTGCTGCATTACTTAAGGACTTTGCTGCATTATTTAAGGACTTTGATGCATTATTTAAGAACTTTGTTGCATTATTTAAGGACTCTGCTGCATTATTTAAGGACTTTGTTGCATTATGTAAGGACTTTGCTGCTTTATTTAAGGACTTTGCTGCATTATTTAAGGACTTTGTTGCATTATTTAAGGACTCTTCTGCATTATTTAAGGACTTTGCTGCATTATTTAAGGACTATGCTGTGGTATTTAAGTACTCTGCTGCATTATTTAAGGACTTTGCTGCATTATTTAAGGACTCTGCTGCATTATTTAATTACTTTGCTGCATTATTAAAGGACCCTGCTGCGGCATTTAAGGATTCTGCTGCATAATTTAAGGACTTTATTGCATTATTTAAGGATCCTGCTGCATTATTTAAGGATCCTGCTGAAGCATTTGAGGACTCAGCTGCATTATTTAAGGACTTTGTTGCATTATTTAACGACTCTGCTGCATTATCTAAGGACTCTGCTGCTTTATTTAAGGACTTTCCTGCATTATTTAAGGAGTCTTCTGCATTATTTAATGACTCTGCTGAAGCATTTGAGGACTCAGCTGCATTATTTAAGGACTCTGCTGCATTATTTAAGGACTTTGCTGCATTATTTAATGACTCTGCTGAAGCATTTGAGGACTCAGCTGCATTATTTAAGGACTCTGCTGCATTATTTAAGGAATTTGCTGCATTATTTAAGGACTCTGCTGCGGTATTTAAGGACTCTGCTGCATTATTTAAGGACTTTGATGCATTATTTAAGGACGCTGCTGCAGAATTTAAGGAATCTGCTGCATTATTTAAGGACTTTGTTGCATTATTTAAGGTCTCTGCTGCATTATTTAAGGACTCTGCTGTGGTATTTAAGGACTCTGCTGCATTATTTAAGGACGCTGCTGGATTATTTAAGGACTTTGTTGCATTATTTAAGGACTCTGCTGCAGTATTTAATGACTCTGCTGAAGCATTTGGGGACTCAGATGCATTATTTAAGGACTCTGCTGCATTATGTAAGGGCTTTGCTGCTTTATTTAAGGACTCTTTTGCATTATTTAAGGACTTTGTTGCATTATTTAAGGACTCTGCTGCATTATTTAAGGACTTTGTTGCATTATTTAAGGACGCTGCTGCAGAATTTAAGGAATCTGCTGCATTATTTAAGGACTTTGTTGCATTATTTAAGGTCTCTGCTGCATTATTTAAGGACTCTGCTATGGTACTTAACGACTTTGCTGCATTATTTAAGGACTTTGCTGCATTATTTAAGGACTTTGATGCATTATTTAAGAACTTTGTTGCATTATTTAAGGACTCTGCTGCATTATTTAAGGAGTTTGTTGCATTATGTAAGGACTCTGCTGCATTATTTAAGGACTTTGCTGCATTATTTAAGGACTCTGTTGCATAATTTAAGGACTTTATTGCATTATTTAAGGATCCTGCTGCATTATTTAAGGATCCTGCTGAAGCATTTGAGGACTCAGCTGCATTATTTAAGGACTTTGCTGCATTATTTAACGACTCTGCTGCATTATCTAAGGACTCTGCTGCTTTATTTAAGGACTTTCATGCATTATTTAAGGAGTCTTCTGCATTATTTAATGACTCTGCTGAAGCATTTGAGGACTCAGCTGCATTATTTAAGGACTCTGCTGCATTATTTAAGGACTTTGCTGTATTATTTAATGACTCTGCTGAAGCATTTGAGGACTCAGCTGCATTATTTAAGGACTCTGCTGCATTATTTAAGGAATTTGCTGCATTATTTAAGGACTCTGCTGCGGTATTTAAGGACTCTGCTGCATTATTTAAGGACTTTGATGCATTATTTAAGGACGCTGCTGCAGAATTTAAGGAATCTGCTGCATTATTTAAGGACTTTGTTGCATTATTTAAGGTCTCTGCTGCATTATTTAAGGACTCTGCTGTGGTATTTAAGGACTCTGCTGCATTATTTAAGGAATTTGTTGCATTATTTAAGGACGCTGCTGCATTATTTAAGGAATTTGTTGCATTATTTAAGGACTTTGCTGCATTAATTAAGGACTTTGCTGCATTACTTAAGGACTTTGCTGCATTATTTAATTACTTGCTGCATTATTTAAGGACTCTGCTGCTGTGTTTAAGAACTCTGCTGCATTATTTAAGGACTTTGCTGCATTATTTTAGGACTCTGCTGCATTATTTAAGGACTTTGCTGTATTATTTAAGGACTCTACTGCATTATTTAAGGACTTTGTTGCATTATTTAAGGACTCTGCTGCATTATTTAAGGACTTTGCTGTATTATTTAAGGACTCTGCTGCATTATTTAAGGACTTTTTTGCATTATTTAAGGACTCTGCTGCATTATTTAAGGACTTTGCTGCATTATTTAAGGACTCTGTTGCATTATTTAAGGACTTTATTGCATTATTTAATGACTCTGCTGCATTATTTAAGGAATTTGCTGCATTATTTAAGGACTCTGCTGCATTATTTAAGGACTTTGCTGCATTATTTAATGACTCTGCTGCATTATTTAAGGACTTTGTTGTATTATTTAAGGACTTTGCTGCATTATTTAAGGACTCTGCTGCGGTATTTAAGGACTCTGCTGCATTATTTAAGGACTTTGTTGCATTATTTAAGGACTCTGCTGCATTATTTAAGGACTTTGCTGCATTATTTAAGGACTATGCTGTGGTACTTAAGGACTCTGCTGTATTATTTAAGGACTTTGCTGCATTATTTAAGGACTCTGCTGCATTATTTAATGACTTTGTTGCATTATATAAGGACTCTGCTGCATTATTTAAGGACTATGTTGCATTATGTTAGAAGTCTGCTGCATTATTTAAGGACTTTGCTGCATTATTTAAGGACTCTGCTGCATTATTTAAGGACTTTATTGCATTATTTAAGGACTCTGCTGCATTATTTAATGACTCTGCTGAAGCATTTGAGGACTCAGCTGCATTATTTAAGGTCTCTGCTGTATTATTTAAGGACTCTGCTGCATTATTTAATGACTCTGCTGCGGTATTTAAGGACTCTGCTGCATTATTTAAGGACTTTGCTGCATTATTTAAGGACTGCTGCGTTATTTAAGGACTCTGCTGCATTATTTAAGACTTTGCTGCATTATTTAAGGACTCTGCTGCAGTGTTTAATGACTCTGCTGAAGCAATTGGGGACTCAGATGCATTGTTTAAGGACTCTGCTGCATTATGTAAGGACTTTGCTGCTTTATTTAAGGACTTTGCTGCATTATTTAAGGACTTTGTTGCATTATTTAAGGACTCTGCTGCATTATTTAAGGACTTTGTTGCATTATTTAAGGACTCTGCCGCATTATTTAAGGACTATGCTTTGGTATTTAAGGACTCTGCTGCATTATTTAAGGACTTTGCTGCATTATTTAAGGACTCTGCTGCATTATTTAATTACTTTGCTGCATTATTTAAGGACTCTGCTGCATTATTTAAGGACTTTGATGCATTATTTAAGGACACTGCTGCAGAATTTAAGGAATCTGCTTCATTATTTAAGGACTTTGCTGCATTATTTAAGGTCTCTGCTGCATTATTTAAGGACTCTGCTATGGTACTTAAGGACTTTGCTGCATTATTTAAGGACTCTGCTGCATTATTTAAGAACTTTGTTGCATTATTTAAGGACTCTGCTGCATTATTTAAGGACTTTGTTGCATTATGTAAGGACTCTGCTGCATTATTTAAGGACTTTGCTGCATTATTTAAGGACTCTGCTGCATAATTTAAGGACTTTATTGCATTATTTTAGGATCCTGCTGCATTATTTAATGACTCTGCTGAAGCATTTGAGGACTCAGCTGCATTATTAAAGGTCTCTGCTGCATTATTTAATGACTCTGCTGAAGTATTTGAGGACTCAGCTGCATTATTTAAGGACTCTGCTGCATTATTTAAGGAATTTGCTGCATTATTTAAGGACTCTGCTGCGTTATTTAAGGACTCTGCTGCATTATTTAAGGACTTTGATGCATTATTTAAGGATGCTGCTGCAGAATTTAAGGAATCTGCTGCATTATTTAAGGACTTTGTTGCATTATTTAAGGTCTCTGCTGCATTATTTAAGGACTCTGCTGTGGTATTTAAGGACTCTGCTGCATTATTTAAGGAATTTGTTGCATTATTTAAGGACGCTGCTGCATTATTTAAGGACTTTGTTGCATTATTTAAGGACTCTGCTGCAGTATTTAATGACTCTGCTGAAGCATTTGGGGACTCAGATGCATTATTTAAGGACTCTGCTGCATTATGTAAGGGCTTTGCTGCTTTATTTAAGGACTCTTTTGCATTATTTAAGGACTTTGTTGCATTATTTAAGGACTCTGCTGCATTATTTAAGGACTTTGTTGCATTATTTAAGGATTCTGCTGCATTATTTAAGGACTTTGTTGCATTATTTAAGGTCTCTTTTTCATTATTTAAGGACTCTGCTATTGTACTTAAGGACTTTGCTGCATTATTTAAGGACTTTGCTGCATTATTTAAGGACTCTGCTGCATTATTTAAGTACTTTGTTGCATTATTTAAGGACTCTGCTGCATAATTTAAGGACTTTATTGCATTATTTAAGGATCCTGCTGCATTATTTAATGACTCTGCTGAAGCATTTGAGGACTCAGCTGCATTATTTAAGGTCTCTCTGCTGCATTATTTAAGGATCCTGCTGAAGCATTTGAGGACTCAGCTGCATTATTTAAGGACTTTGCTGCATTATTTAATGACTCTGCTGCATTATTTAAGGACTCTGCTGCATTATTTAAGGACACTGCTGCATTATTTAAGGACTGTGCTGCATTATTTAACGACTTTGCTGCATTATTTAACGACTCTGCTGCATTATTTAAGAACTTTGCTGCATTATTTAAGGACTCTGCTCCATTATTTAAGGAATTTGTTGCATTATTTAAGGACTCTGCTGCATTATTTAAGGACTTTGCTGCATTATTTAATGAATCTGCTGAAGCATTTGAGGACTCAACTGCATTATTTAAGGTCTCTGCTGCATTATATAAGGACTCTGCTGAAGCATTTGAGGACTCAGCTGCATGATTTAAGGACTTTGCTGAATTATTTAAGGACTCTGCTGCATTATTTAAGGAATTTGTTGCATTATTAAAGGACCCTGCTGCGGCATTTAAGGATTCTGCTGCATTATTTAAGGACTTTGATGCATTATTTAAGGACGCTGCTGCAGAATTTAAGGAATCTGCTGCATTATTTAAGGACTTTGTTGCATTATTTAAGGTCTCTGCTGCATTATTTAAGGACTCTGCTATGGTACTTAAGGACTTTGCTGCATTACTTAAGGACTTTGCTGCATTATTTAAGGACTTTGATGCATTATTTAAGAACTTTGTTGCATTATTTAAGGACTCTGCTGCATTATTTAAGGACTTTGTTGCATTATGTAAGGACTTTGCTGCTTTATTTAAGGACTTTGCTGCATTATTTAAGGACTTTGTTGCATTATTTAAGGACTCTTCTGCATTATTTAAGGACTTTGCTGCATTATTTAAGGACTATGCTGTGGTATTTAAGTACTCTGCTGCATTATTTAAGGACTTTGCTGCATTATTTAAGGACTCTGCTGCATTATTTAATTACTTTGCTGCATTATTAAAGGACCCTGCTGCGGCATTTAAGGATTCTGCTGCATAATTTAAGGACTTTATTGCATTATTTAAGGATCCTGCTGCATTATTTAAGGATCCTGCTGAAGCATTTGAGGACTCAGCTGCATTATTTAAGGACTTTGCTGCATTATTTAACGACTCTGCTGCATTATCTAAGGACTCTGCTGCTTTATTTAAGGACTTTCCTGCATTATTTAAGGAGTCTTCTGAATTATTTAATGACTCTGCTGAAGCATTTGAGGACTCAGCTGCATTATTTAAGGACTCTGCTGCATTATTTAAGGACTTTGCTGCATTATTTAATGACTCTGCTGAAGCATTTGAGGACTCAGCTGCATTATTTAAGGACTCTGCTGCATTATTTAAGGAATTTGCTGCATTATTTAAGGACTCTGCTGCGGTATTTAAGGACTCTGCTGCATTATTTAAGGACTTTGATGCATTATTTAAGGACGCTGCTGCAGAATTTAAGGAATCTGCTGCATTATTTAAGGACTTTGTTGCATTTTTTAAGGTCTCTGCTGCATTATTTAAGGACTCTGCTGTGGTATTTAAGGACTCTGCTGCATTATTTAAGGACGCTGCTGGATTATTTAAGGACTTTGTTGCATTATTTAAGGACTCTGCTGCAGTATTTAATGACTCTGCTGAAGCATTTGGGGACTCAGATGCATTATTTAAGGACTCTGCTGCATTATGTAAGGGCTTTGCTGCTTTATTTAAGGACTCTTTTGCATTATTTAAGGACTTTGTTGCATTATTTAAGGACTCTGCTGCATTATTTAAGGACTTTGTTGCATTATTTAAGGACGCTGCTGCAGAATTTAAGGAATCTGCTGCATTATTTAAGGACTTTGTTGCATTATTTAAGGTCTCTGCTGCATTATTTAAGGACTCTGCTATGGTACTTAACGACTTTGCTGCATTATTTAAGGACTTTGCTGCATTATTTAAGGACTTTGATGCATTATTTAAGAACTTTGTTGCATTATTTAAGGACTCTGCTGCATTATTTAAGGAGTTTGTTGCATTATGTAAGGACTCTGCTGCATTATTTAAGGACTTTGCTGCATTATTTAAGGACTTTGTTGCATAATTTAAGGACTTTATTGCATTATTTAAGGATCCTGCTGCATTATTTAAGGATCCTGCTGAAGCATTTGAGGACTCAGCTGCATTATTTAAGGACTTTGCTGCATTATTTAACGACTCTGCTGCATTATCTAAGGACTCTGCTGCTTTATTTAAGGACTTTCATGCATTATTTAAGGAGTCTTCTGCATTATTTAATGACTCTGCTGAAGCATTTGAGGACTCAGCTGCATTATTTAAGGACTCTGCTGCATTATTTAAGGACTTTGCTGCATTATTTAATGACTCTGCTGAAGCATTTGAGGACTCAGCTGCATTATTTAAGGACTCTGCTGCATTATTTAAGGAATTTGCTGCATTATTTAAGGACTCTGCTGCGGTATTTAAGGACTCTGCTGCATTATTTAAGGACTTTGATGCATTATTTAAGGACGCTGCTGCAGAATTTAAGGAATCTGCTGCATTATTTAAGGACTTTGTTGCATTATTTAAGGTCTCTGCTGCATTATTTAAGGACTCTGCTGTGGTATTTAAGGATTCTGCTGCATTATTTAAGGCATTTGTTGCATTATTTAAGGACGCTGCTGCATTATTTAAGGAATTTGTTGCATTATTTAAGGACTTTGCTGCATTAATTAAGGACTTTGCTGCATTACTTAAGGACTTTGCTGCATTATTTAATTACTTGCTGCATTATTTAAGGACTCTGCTGCTGTGTTTAAGAACTCTGCTGCATTATTTAAGGACTTTGCTGCATTATTTTAGGACTCTGCTGCATTATTTAAGGACTTTGCTGTATTATTTAAGGACTCTACTGCATTATTTAAGGACTTTTTTGCATTATTTAAGGACTCTGCTGCATTATTTAAGGACTTTGCTGCATTATTTAAGGACTCTGTTGCATTATTTAAGGACTTTATTGCATTATTTAATGACTCTGCTGCATTATTTAAGGAATTTGCTGCATTATTTAAGGACTCTGCTGCATTATTTAAGGACTTTGCTGCATTATTTAATGACTCTGCTGCATTATTTAAGGACTTTGTTGTATTATTTAAGGACTTTGCTGCATTATTTAAGGACTCTGCTGCGGTATTTAAGGACTCTGCTGCATTATTTAAGGACTTTGTTGCATTATTTAAGGACTCTGCTGCATTATTTAAGGACTTTGCTGCATTATTTAAGGACTATGCTGTGGTACTTAAGGACTCTGCTGTATTATTTAAGGACTTTGCTGCATTATTTAAGGACTCTGCTGCATTATTTAATGACTTTGTTGCATTATATAAGGACTCTGCTGCATTATTTAAGGACTATGTTGCATTATGTTAGAAGTCTGCTGCATTATTTAAGGACTCTGCTGCATGATTTAAGGACTTTATTGCATTATTTAAGGACTCTGCTGCATTATTTAATGACTCTGCTGAAGCATTTGAGGACTCAGCTGCATTATTTAAGGTCTCTGCTGTATTATTTAAGGACTCTGCTGCATTATTTAATGACTCTGCTGCGGTATTTAAGGACTCTGCTGCATTATTTAAGGACTTTGCTGCATTATTTAAGGACTGCTGCGTTATTTAAGGACTCTGCTGCATTATTTAAGACTTTGCTGCATTATTTAAGGACTCTGCTGCAGTGTTTAATGACTCTGCTGAAGCAATTGGGGACTCAGATGCATTGTTTAAGGACTCTGCTGCATTATGTAAGGACTTTGCTGCTTTATTTAAGGACTTTGCTGCATTATTTTAGGACTTTGTTGCATTATTTAAGGACTCTGCTGCATTATTTAAGGACTTTGTTGCATTATTTAAGGACTCTGCCGCATTATTTAAGGACTATGCTTTGGTATTTAAGGACTCTGCTGCATTATTTAAGGACTTTGCTGCATTATTTAAGGACTCTGCTGCATTATTTAATTACTTTGCTGCATTATTTAAGGACTCTGCTGCATTATTTAAGGACTTTGATGCATTATTTAAGGACTCTGCTGCGTTATTTAAGGACTCTGCTGCATTATTTAAGGACTTTGATGCATTATTTAAGGATGCTGCTGCAGAATTTAAGGAATCTGCTGCATTATTTAAGGACTTTGTTGCATTATTTAAGGTCTCTGCTGCATTATTTAAGGACTCTGCTGTGGTATTTAAGGACTCTGCTGCATTATTTAAGGAATTTGTTGCATTATTTAAGGACGCTGCTGCATTATTTAAGGACTTTGTTGCATTATTTAAGGACTCTGCTGCAGTATTTAATGACTCTGCTGAAGCATTTGGGGACTCAGATGCATTATTTAAGGACTCTGCTGCATTATGTAAGGGCTTTGCTGCTTTATTTAAGGACTCTTTTGCATTATTTAAGGACTTTGTTGCATTATTTAAGGACTCTGCTGCATTATTTAAGGACTTTGTTGCATTATTTAAGGATTCTGCTGCATTATTTAAGGACTTTGTTGCATTATTTAAGGTCTCTTTTTCATTATTTAAGGACTCTGCTATTGTACTTAAGGACTTTGCTGCATTATTTAAGGACTTTGCTGCATTATTTAAGGACTCTGCTGCATTATTTAAGTACTTTGTTGCATTATTTAAGGACTCTGCTGCATAATTTAAGGACTTTATTGCATTATTTAAGGATCCTGCTGCATTATTTAATGACTCTGCTGAAGCATTTGAGGACTCAGCTGCATTATTTAAGGTCTCTCTGCTGCATTATTTAAGGATCCTGCTGAAGCATTTGAGGACTCAGCTGCATTATTTAAGGACTTTGCTGCATTATTTAATGACTCTGCTGCATTATTTAAGGACTCTGCTGCATTATTTAAGGACACTGCTGCATTATTTAAGGACTCTGCTGCATTATTTAAGGACTTTGCTGCATTATTTAACGACTCTGCTGCATTATTTAAGAACTTTGCTGCATTATTTAAGGACTCTGCTCCATTATTTAAGGAATTTGTTGCATTATTTAAGGACTCTGCTGCATTATTTAAGGACTTTGCTGCATTATTTAATGAATCTGCTGAAGCATTTGAGGACTCAACTGCATTATTTAAGGTCTCTGCTGCATTATATAAGGACTCTGCTGAAGCATTTGAGGACTCAGCTGCATGATTTAAGGACTTTGCTGAATTATTTAAGGACTCTGCTGCATTATTTAAGGAATTTGTTGCATTATTAAAGGACCCTGCTGCGGCATTTAAGGATTCTGCTGCATTATTTAAGGACTTTGATGCATTATTTAAGGACGCTGCTGCAGAATTTAAGGAATCTGCTGCATTATTTAAGGACTTTGTTGCATTATTTAAGGTCTCTGCTGCATTATTTAAGGACTCTGCTATGGTACTTAAGGACTTTGCTGCATTACTTAAGGACTTTGCTGCATTATTTAAGGACTTTGATGCATTATTTAAGAACTTTGTTGCATTATTTAAGGACTCTGCTGCATTATTTAAGGACTTTGTTGCATTATGTAAGGACTTTGCTGCTTTATTTAAGGACTTTGCTGCATTATTTAAGGACTTTGTTGCATTATTTAAGGACTCTTCTGCATTATTTAAGGACTTTGCTGCATTATTTAAGGACTATGCTGTGGTATTTAAGTACTCTGCTGCATTATTTAAGGACTTTGCTGCATTATTTAAGGACTCTGCTGCATTATTTAATTACTTTGCTGCATTATTAAAGGACCCTGCTGCGGCATTTAAGGATTCTGCTGCATAATTTAAGGACTTTATTGCATTATTTAAGGATCCTGCTGCATTATTTAAGGATCCTGCTGAAGCATTTGAGGACTCAGCTGCATTATTTAAGGACTTTGCTGCATTATTTAACGACTCTGCTGCATTATCTAAGGACTCTGCTGCTTTATTTAAGGACTTTCCTGCATTATTTAAGGAGTCTTCTGCATTATTTAATGACTCTGCTGAAGCATTTGAGGACTCAGCTGCATTATTTAAGGACTCTGCTGCATTATTTAAGGACTTTGCTGCATTATTTAATGACTCTGCTGAAGCATTTGAGGACTCAGCTGCATTATTTAAGGACTCTGCTGCATTATTTAAGGAATTTGCTGCATTATTTAAGGACTCTGCTGCGGTATTTAAGGACTCTGCTGCATTATTTAAGGACTTTGATGCATTATTTAAGGACGCTGCTGCAGAATTTAAGGAATCTGCTGCATTATTTAAGGACTTTGTTGCATTATTTAAGGTCTCTGCTGCATTATTTAAGGACTCTGCTGTGGTATTTAAGGACTCTGCTGCATTATTTAAGGACGCTGCTGGATTATTTAAGGACTTTGTTGCATTATTTAAGGACTCTGCTGCAGTATTTAATGACTCTGCTGAAGCATTTGGGGACTCAGATGCATTATTTAAGGACTCTGCTGCATTATGTAAGGGCTTTGCTGCTTTATTTAAGGACTCTTTTGCATTATTTAAGGACTTTGTTGCATTATTTAAGGACTCTGCTGCATTATTTAAGGACTTTGTTGCATTATTTAAGGACGCTGCTGCAGAATTTAAGGAATCTGCTGCATTATTTAAGGACTTTGTTGCATTATTTAAGGTCTCTGCTGCATTATTTAAGGACTCTGCTATGGTACTTAACGACTTTGCTGCATTATTTAAGGACTTTGCTGCATTATTTAAGGACTTTGATGCATTATTTAAGAACTTTGTTGCATTATTTAAGGACTCTGCTGCATTATTTAAGGAGTTTGTTGCATTATGTAAGGACTCTGCTGCATTATTTAAGGACTTTGCTGCATTATTTAAGGACTCTGTTGCATAATTTAAGGACTTTATTGCATTATTTAAGGATCCTGCTGCATTATTTAAGGATCCTGCTGAAGCATTTGAGGACTCAGCTGCATTATTTAAGGACTTTGCTGCATTATTTAACGACTCTGCTGCATTATCTAAGGACTCTGCTGCTTTATTTAAGGACTTTCATGCATTATTTAAGGAGTCTTCTGCATTATTTAATGACTCTGCTGAAGCATTTGAGGACTCAGCTGCATTATTTAAGGACTCTGCTGCATTATTTAAGGACTTTGCTGCATTATTTAATGACACTGCTGAAGCATTTGAGGACTCAGCTGCATTATTTAAGGACTCTGCTGCATTATTTAAGGAATTTGCTGCATTATTTAAGGACTCTGCTGCGGTATTTAAGGACTCTGCTGCATTATTTAAGGACTTTGATGCATTATTTAAGGACGCTGCTGCAGAATTTAAGGAATCTGCTGCATTATTTAAGGACTTTGTTGCATTATTTAAGGTCTCTGCTGCATTATTTAAGGACTCTGCTGTGGTATTTAAGGATTCTGCTGCATTATTTAAGGCATTTGTTGCATTATTTAAGGACGCTGCTGCATTATTTAAGGAATTTGTTGCATTATTTAAGGACTTTGCTGCATTAATTAAGGACTTTGCTGCATTACTTAAGGACTTTGCTGCATTATTTAATTACTTGCTGCATTATTTAAGGACTCTGCTGCTGTGTTTAAGAACTCTGCTGCATTATTTAAGGACTTTGCTGCATTATTTTAGGACTCTGCTGCATTATTTAAGGACTTTGCTGTATTATTTAAGGACTCTACTGCATTATTTAAGGACTTTTTTGCATTATTTAAGGACTCTGCTGCATTATTTAAGGACTTTGCTGCATTATTTAAGGACTCTGTTGCATTATTTAAGGACTTTATTGCATTATTTAATGACTCTGCTGCATTATTTAAGGAATTTGCTGCATTATTTAAGGACTCTGCTGCATTATTTAAGGACTTTGCTGCATTATTTAATGACTCTGCTGCATTATTTAAGGACTTTGTTGTATTATTTAAGGACTTTGCTGCATTATTTAAGGACTCTGCTGCGGTATTTAAGGACTCTGCTGCATTATTTAAGGACTTTGTTGCATTATTTAAGGACTCTGCTGCATTATTTAAGGACTTTGCTGCATTATTTAAGGACTATGCTGTGGTACTTAAGGACTCTGCTGTATTATTTAAGGACTTTGCTGCATTATTTAAGGACTCTGCTGCATTATTTAATGACTTTGTTGCATTATATAAGGACTCTGCTGCATTATTTAAGGACTATGTTGCATTATGTTAGAAGTCTGCTGCATTATTTAAGGACTTTGCTGCATTATTTAAGGACTCTGCTGCATGATTTAAGGACTTTATTGCATTATTTAAGGACTCTGCTGCATTATTTAATGACTCTGCTGAAGCATTTGAGGACTCAGCTGCATTATTTAAGGTCTCTGCTGTATTATTTAAGGACTCTGCTGCATTATTTAATGACTCTGCTGCGGTATTTAAGGACTCTGCTGCATTATTTAAGGACTTTGCTGCATTATTTAAGGACTGCTGCGTTATTTAAGGACTCTGCTGCATTATTTAAGACTTTGCTGCATTATTTAAGGACTCTGCTGCAGTGTTTAATGACTCTGCTGAAGCAATTGGGGACTCAGATGCATTGTTTAAGGACTCTGCTGCATTATGTAAGGACTTTGCTGCTTTATTTAAGGACTTTGCTGCATTATTTAAGGACTTTGTTGCATTATTTAAGGACTCTGCTGCATTATTTAAGGACTTTGTTGCATTATTTTAGGACTCTGCTGCATTATTTAAGGACTTTGCTGTATTATTTAAGGACTCTACTGCATTATTTAAGGACTTTGTTGCATTATTTAAGGACTCTGCTGCATTATTTAAGGACTTTGCTGTATTATTTAAGGACTCTGCTGCATTATTTAAGGACTTTTTTGCATTATTTAAGGACTCTGCTGCATTATTTAAGGACTTTGCTGCATTATTTAAGGACTCTGTTGCATTATTTAAGGACTTTATTGCATTATTTAATGACTCTGCTGCATTATTTAAGGAATTTGCTGCATTATTTAAGGACTCTGCTGCATTATTTAAGGACTTTGCTGCATTATTTAATGACTCTGCTGCATTATTTAAGGACTTTGTTGTATTATTTAAGGACTTTGCTGCATTATTTAAGGACTCTGCTGCGGTATTTAAGGACTCTGCTGCATTATTTAAGGACTTTGTTGCATTATTTAAGGACTCTGCTGCATTATTTAAGGACTTTGCTGCATTATTTAAGGACTATGCTGTGGTACTTAAGGACTCTGCTGTATTATTTAAGGACTTTGCTGCATTATTTAAGGACTCTGCTGCATTATTTAATGACTTTGTTGCATTATATAAGGACTCTGCTGCATTATTTAAGGACTATGTTGCATTATGTTAGAAGTCTGCTGCATTATTTAAGGACTTTGCTGCATTATTTAAGGACTCTGCTGCATTATTTAAGGACTTTATTGCATTATTTAAGGACTCTGCTGCATTATTTAATGACTCTGCTGAAGCATTTGAGGACTCAGCTGCATTATTTAAGGTCTCTGCTGTATTATTTAAGGACTCTGCTGCATTATTTAATGACTCTGCTGCGGTATTTAAGGACTCTGCTGCATTATTTAAGGACTTTGCTGCATTATTTAAGGACTGCTGCGTTATTTAAGGACTCTGCTGCATTATTTAAGACTTTGCTGCATTATTTAAGGACTCTGCTGCAGTGTTTAATGACTCTGCTGAAGCAATTGGGGACTCAGATGCATTGTTTAAGGACTCTGCTGCATTATGTAAGGACTTTGCTGCTTTATTTAAGGACTTTGCTGCATTATTTAAGGACTTTGTTGCATTATTTAAGGACTCTGCTGCATTATTTAAGGACTTTGTTGCATTATTTAAGGACTCTGCCGCATTATTTAAGGACTATGCTTTGGTATTTAAGGACTCTGCTGCATTATTTAAGGACTTTGCTGCATTATTTAAGGACTCTGCTGCATTATTTAATTACTTTGCTGCATTATTTAAGGACTCTGCTGCATTATTTAAGGACTTTGATGCATTATTTAAGGACACTGCTGCAGAATTTAAGGAATCTGCTTCATTATTTAAGGACTTTGCTGCATTATTTAAGGTCTCTGCTGCATTATTTAAGGACTCTGCTATGGTACTTAAGGACTTTGCTGCATTATTTAAGGACTCTGCTGCATTATTTAAGAACTTTGTTGCATTATTTAAGGACTCTGCTGCATTATTTAAGGACTTTGTTGCATTATGTAAGGACTCTGCTGCATTATTTAAGGACTTTGCTGCATTATTTAAGGACTCTGCTGCATAATTTAAGGACTTTATTGCATTATTTTAGGATCCTGCTGCATTATTTAATGACTCTGCTGAAGCATTTGAGGACTCAGCTGCATTATTAAAGGTCTCTGCTGCATTATTTAATGACTCTGCTGAAGTATTTGAGGACTCAGCTGCATTATTTAAGGACTCTGCTGCATTATTTAAGGAATTTGCTGCATTATTTAAGGACTCTGCTGCGTTATTTAAGGACTCTGCTGCATTATTTAAGGACTTTGATGCATTATTTAAGGATGCTGCTGCAGAATTTAAGGAATCTGCTGCATTATTTAAGGACTTTGTTGCATTATTTAAGGTCTCTGCTGCATTATTTAAGGACTCTGCTGTGGTATTTAAGGACTCTGCTGCATTATTTAAGGAATTTGTTGCATTATTTAAGGACGCTGCTGCATTATTTAAGGACTTTGTTGCATTATTTAAGGACTCTGCTGCAGTATTTAATGACTCTGCTGAAGCATTTGGGGACTCAGATGCATTATTTAAGGACTCTGCTGCATTATGTAAGGGCTTTGCTGCTTTATTTAAGGACTCTTTTGCATTATTTAAGGACTTTGTTGCATTATTTAAGGACTCTGCTGCATTATTTAAGGACTTTGTTGCATTATTTAAGGATTCTGCTGCATTATTTAAGGACTTTGTTGCATTATTTAAGGTCTCTTTTTCATTATTTAAGGACTCTGCTATTGTACTTAAGGACTTTGCTGCATTATTTAAGGACTTTGCTGCATTATTTAAGGACTCTGCTGCATTATTTAAGTACTTTGTTGCATTATTTAAGGACTCTGCTGCATAATTTAAGGACTTTATTGCATTATTTAAGGATCCTGCTGCATTATTTAATGACTCTGCTGAAGCATTTGAGGACTCAGCTGCATTATTTAAGGTCTCTCTGCTGCATTATTTAAGGATCCTGCTGAAGCATTTGAGGACTCAGCTGCATTATTTAAGGACTTTGCTGCATTATTTAATGACTCTGCTGCATTATTTAAGGACTCTGCTGCATTATTTAAGGACACTGCTGCATTATTTAAGGACTCTGCTGCATTATTTAAGGACTTTGCTGCATTATTTAACGACTCTGCTGCATTATTTAAGAACTTTGCTGCATTATTTAAGGACTCTGCTCCATTATTTAAGGAATTTGTTGCATTATTTAAGGACTCTGCTGCATTATTTAAGGACTTTGCTGCATTATTTAATGAATCTGCTGAAGCATTTGAGGACTCAACTGCATTATTTAAGGTCTCTGCTGCATTATATAAGGACTCTGCTGAAGCATTTGAGGACTCAGCTGCATGATTTAAGGACTTTGCTGAATTATTTAAGGACTCTGCTGCATTATTTAAGGAATTTGTTGCATTATTAAAGGACCCTGCTGCGGCATTTAAGGATTCTGCTGCATTATTTAAGGACTTTGATGCATTATTTAAGGACGCTGCTGCAGAATTTAAGGAATCTGCTGCATTATTTAAGGACTTTGTTGCATTATTTAAGGTCTCTGCTGCATTATTTAAGGACTCTGCTATGGTACTTAAGGACTTTGCTGCATTACTTAAGGACTTTGCTGCATTATTTAAGGACTTTGATGCATTATTTAAGAACTTTGTTGCATTATTTAAGGACTCTGCTGCATTATTTAAGGACTTTGTTGCATTATGTAAGGACTTTGCTGCTTTATTTAAGGACTTTGCTGCATTATTTAAGGACTTTGTTGCATTATTTAAGGACTCTTCTGCATTATTTAAGGACTTTGCTGCATTATTTAAGGACTATGCTGTGGTATTTAAGTACTCTGCTGCATTATTTAAGGACTTTGCTGCATTATTTAAGGACTCTGCTGCATTATTTAATTACTTTGCTGCATTATTAAAGGACCCTGCTGCGGCATTTAAGGATTCTGCTGCATAATTTAAGGACTTTATTGCATTATTTAAGGATCCTGCTGCATTATTTAAGGATCCTGCTGAAGCATTTGAGGACTCAGCTGCATTATTTAAGGACTTTGCTGCATTATTTAACGACTCTGCTGCATTATCTAAGGACTCTGCTGCTTTATTTAAGGACTTTCCTGCATTATTTAAGGAGTCTTCTGAATTATTTAATGACTCTGCTGAAGCATTTGAGGACTCAGCTGCATTATTTAAGGACTCTGCTGCATTATTTAAGGACTTTGCTGCATTATTTAATGACTCTGCTGAAGCATTTGAGGACTCAGCTGCATTATTTAAGGACTCTGCTGCATTATTTAAGGAATTTGCTGCATTATTTAAGGACTCTGCTGCGGTATTTAAGGACTCTGCTGCATTATTTAAGGACTTTGATGCATTATTTAAGGACGCTGCTGCAGAATTTAAGGAATCTGCTGCATTATTTAAGGACTTTGTTGCATTTTTTAAGGTCTCTGCTGCATTATTTAAGGACTCTGCTGTGGTATTTAAGGACTCTGCTGCATTATTTAAGGACGCTGCTGGATTATTTAAGGACTTTGTTGCATTATTTAAGGACTCTGCTGCAGTATTTAATGACTCTGCTGAAGCATTTGGGGACTCAGATGCATTATTTAAGGACTCTGCTGCATTATGTAAGGGCTTTGCTGCTTTATTTAAGGACTCTTTTGCATTATTTAAGGACTTTGTTGCATTATTTAAGGACTCTGCTGCATTATTTAAGGACTTTGTTGCATTATTTAAGGACGCTGCTGCAGAATTTAAGGAATCTGCTGCATTATTTAAGGACTTTGTTGCATTATTTAAGGTCTCTGCTGCATTATTTAAGGACTCTGCTATGGTACTTAACGACTTTGCTGCATTATTTAAGGACTTTGCTGCATTATTTAAGGACTTTGATGCATTATTTAAGGACTTTGCTGCATTATTTAAGGACTTTGATGCATTATTTAAGAACTTTGTTGCATTATTTAAGGACTCTGCTGCATTATTTAAGGAGTTTGTTGCATTATGTAAGGACTCTGCTGCATTATTTAAGGACTTTGCTGCATTATTTAAGGACTCTGTTGCATAATTTAAGGACTTTATTGCATTATTTAAGGATCCTGCTGCATTATTTAAGGATCCTGCTGAAGCATTTGAGGACTCAGCTGCATTATTTAAGGACTTTGCTGCATTATTTAACGACTCTGCTGCATTATCTAAGGACTCTGCTGCTTTATTTAAGGACTTTCATGCATTATTTAAGGAGTCTTCTGCATTATTTAATGACTCTGCTGAAGCATTTGAGGACTCAGCTGCATTATTTAAGGACTCTGCTGCATTATTTAAGGACTTTGCTGCATTATTTAATGACTCTGCTGAAGCATTTGAGGACTCAGCTGCATTATTTAAGGACTCTGCTGCATTATTTAAGGAATTTGCTGCATTATTTAAGGACTCTGCTGCGGTATTTAAGGACTCTGCTGCATTATTTAAGGACTTTGATGCATTATTTAAGGACGCTGCTGCAGAATTTAAGGAATCTGCTGCATTATTTAAGGACTTTGTTGCATTATTTAAGGTCTCTGCTGCATTATTTAAGGACTCTGCTGTGGTATTTAAGGATTCTGCTGCATTATTTAAGGCATTTGTTGCATTATTTAAGGACGCTGCTGCATTATTTAAGGAATTTGTTGCATTATTTAAGGACTTTGCTGCATTAATTAAGGACTTTGCTGCATTACTTAAGGACTTTGCTGCATTATTTAATTACTTGCTGCATTATTTAAGGACTCTGCTGCTGTGTTTAAGAACTCTGCTGCATTATTTAAGGACTTTGCTGCATTATTTTAGGACTCTGCTGCATTATTTAAGGACTTTGCTGTATTATTTAAGGACTCTACTGCATTATTTAAGGACTTTTTTGCATTATTTAAGGACTCTGCTGCATTATTTAAGGACTTTGCTGCATTATTTAAGGACTCTGTTGCATTATTTAAGGACTTTATTGCATTATTTAATGACTCTGCTGCATTATTTAAGGAATTTGCTGCATTATTTAAGGACTCTGCTGCATTATTTAAGGACTTTGCTGCATTATTTAATGACTCTGCTGCATTATTTAAGGACTTTGTTGTATTATTTAAGGACTTTGCTGCATTATTTAAGGACTATGCTGTGGTACTTAAGGACTCTGCTGTATTATTTAAGGACTTTGCTGCATTATTTAAGGACTCTGCTGCATTATTTAATGACTTTGTTGCATTACATAAGGACTCTGCTGCATTATTTAAGGACTATGTTGCATTATGTTAGAAGTCTGCTGCATTATTTAAGGACTTTGCTGCATTATTTAAGGACTCTGCTGCATGATTTAAGGACTTTATTGCATTATTTAAGGACTCTGCTGCATTATTTAATGACTCTGCTGAAGCATTTGAGGACTCAGCTGCATTATTTAAGGTCTCTGCTGTATTATTTAAGGACTCTGCTGCATTATTTAATGACTCTGCTGCGGTATTTAAGGACTCTGCTGCATTATTTAAGGACTTTGCTGCATTATTTAAGGACTGCTGCGTTATTTAAGGACTCTGCTGCATTATTTAAGACTTTGCTGCATTATTTAAGGACTCTGCTGCAGTGTTTAATGACTCTGCTGAAGCAATTGGGGACTCAGATGCATTGTTTAAGGACTCTGCTGCATTATGTAAGGACTTTGCTGCTTTATTTAAGGACTTTGCTGCATTATTTTAGGACTTTGTTGCATTATTTAAGGACTCTGCTGCATTATTTAAGGACTTTGTTGCATTATTTAAGGACTCTGCCGCATTATTTAAGGACTATGCTTTGGTATTTAAGGACTCTGCTGCATTATTTAAGGACTTTGCTGCATTATTTAAGGACTCTGCTGCATTATTTAATTACTTTGCTGCATTATTTAAGGACTCTGCTGCATTATTTAAGGACTTTGATG
Source organism: Phyllobates terribilis (assembly GCF_046119375.1). Taxonomy (NCBI): domain Eukaryota; kingdom Metazoa; phylum Chordata; class Amphibia; order Anura; family Dendrobatidae; genus Phyllobates; species Phyllobates terribilis. Next base: position 1,075,351 of record NW_027363178.1, read on the forward strand.
CATTATTTAAGGACTCTGCTGCGTTATTTAAGGACTCTGCTGCATTATTTAAGGACTTTGATGCATTATTTAAGGATGCTGCTGCAGAATTTAAGGAATCTGCTGCATTATTTAAGGACTTTGTTGCATTATTTAAGGTCTCTGCTGCATTATTTAAGGACTCTGCTGTGGTATTTAAGGACTCTGCTGCATTATTTAAGGAATTTGTTGCATTATTTAAGGACGCTGCTGCATTATTTAAGGACTTTGTTGCATTATTTAAGGACTCTGCTGCAGTATTTAATGACTCTGCTGAAGCATTTGGGGACTCAGATGCATTATTTAAGGACTCTGCTGCATTATGTAAGGGCTTTGCTGCTTTATTTAAGGACTCTTTTGCATTATTTAAGGACTTTGTTGCATTATTTAAGGACTCTGCTGCATTATTTAAGGACTTTGTTGCATTATTTAAGGATTCTGCTGCATTATTTAAGGACTTTGTTGCATTATTTAAGGTCTCTTTTTCATTATTTAAGGACTCTGCTATTGTACTTAAGGACTTTGCTGCATTATTTAAGGACTTTGCTGCATTATTTAAGGACTCTGCTGCATTATTTAAGTACTTTGTTGCATTATTTAAGGACTCTGCTGCATAATTTAAGGACTTTATTGCATTATTTAAGGATCCTGCTGCATTATTTAATGACTCTGCTGAAGCATTTGAGGACTCAGCTGCATTATTTAAGGTCTCTCTGCTGCATTATTTAAGGATCCTGCTGAAGCATTTGAGGACTCAGCTGCATTATTTAAGGACTTTGCTGCATTATTTAATGACTCTGCTGCATTATTTAAGGACTCTGCTGCATTATTTAAGGACACTGCTGCATTATTTAAGGACTCTGCTGCATTATTTAAGGACTTTGCTGCATTATTTAACGACTCTGCTGCATTATTTAAGAACTTTGCTGCATTATTTAAGGACTCTGCTCCATTATTTAAGGAATTTGTTGCATTATTTAAGGACTCTGCTGCATTATTTAAGGACTTTGCTGCATTATTTAATGAATCTGCTGAAGCATTTGAGGACTCAACTGCATTATTTAAGGTCTCTGCTGCATTATATAAGGACTCTGCTGAAGCATTTGAGGACTCAGCTGCATGATTTAAGGACTTTGCTGAATTATTTAAGGACTCTGCTGCATTATTTAAGGAATTTGTTGCATTATTAAAGGACCCTGCTGCGGCATTTAAGGATTCTGCTGCATTATTTAAGGACTTTGATGCATTATTTAAGGACGCTGCTGCAGAATTTAAGGAATCTGCTGCATTATTTAAGGACTTTGTTGCATTATTTAAGGTCTCTGCTGCATTATTTAAGGACTCTGCTATGGTACTTAAGGACTTTGCTGCATTACTTAAGGACTTTGCTGCATTATTTAAGGACTTTGATGCATTATTTAAGAACTTTGTTGCATTATTTAAGGACTCTGCTGCATTATTTAAGGACTTTGTTGCATTATGTAAGGACTTTGCTGCTTTATTTAAGGAGTTTGCTGCATTATTTAAGGACTTTGTTGCATTATTTAAGGACTCTTCTGCATTATTTAAGGACTTTGCTGCATTATTTAAGGACTATGCTGTGGTATTTAAGTACTCTGCTGCATTATTTAAGGACTTTGCTGCATTATTTAAGGACTCTGCTGCATTATTTAATTACTTTGCTGCATTATTAAAGGACCCTGCTGCGGCATTTAAGGATTCTGCTGCATAATTTAAGGACTTTATTGCATTATTTAAGGATCCTGCTGCATTATTTAAGGATCCTGCTGAAGCATTTGAGGACTCAGCTGCATTATTTAAGGACTTTGCTGCATTATTTAACGACTCTGCTGCATTATCTAAGGACTCTGCTGCTTTATTTAAGGACTTTCCTGCATTATTTAAGGAGTCTTCTGCATTATTTAATGACTCTGCTGAAGCATTTGAGGACTCAGCTGCATTATTTAAGGACTCTGCTGCATTATTTAAGGACTTTGCTGCATTATTTAATGACTCTGCTGAAGCATTTGAGGACTCAGCTGCATTATTTAAGGACTCTGCTGCATTATTTAAGGAATTTGCTGCATTATTTAAGGACTCTGCTGCGGTATTTAAGGACTCTGCTGCATTATTTAAGGACTTTGATGCATTATTTAAGGACGCTGCTGCAGAATTTAAGGAATCTGCTGCATTATTTAAGGACTTTGTTGCATTATTTAAGGTCTCTGCTGCATTATTTAAGGACTCTGCTGTGGTATTTAAGGACTCTGCTGCATTATTTAAGGACGCTGCTGGATTATTTAAGGACTTTGTTGCATTATTTAAGGACTCTGCTGCAGTATTTAATGACTCTGCTGAAGCATTTGGGGACTCAGATGCATTATTTAAGGACTCTGCTGCATTATGTAAGGGCTTTGCTGCTTTATTTAAGGACTCTTTTGCATTATTTAAGGACTTTGTTGCATTATTTAAGGACTCTGCTGCATTATTTAAGGACTTTGTTGCATTATTTAAGGACGCTGCTGCAGAATTTAAGGAATCTGCTGCATTATTTAAGGACTTTGTTGCATTATTTAAGGTCTCTGCTGCATTATTTAAGGACTCTGCTATGGTACTTAACGACTTTGCTGCATTATTTAAGGACTTTGCTGCATTATTTAAGGACTTTGATGCATTATTTAAGAACTTTGTTGCATTATTTAAGGACTCTGCTGCATTATTTAAGGAGTTTGTTGCATTATGTAAGGACTCTGCTGCATTATTTAAGGACTTTGCTGCATTATTTAAGGACTCTGTTGCATAATTTAAGGACTTTATTGCATTATTTAAGGATCCTGCTGCATTATTTAAGGATCCTGCTGAAGCATTTGAGGACTCAGCTGCATTATTTAAGGACTTTGCTGCATTATTTAACGACTCTGCTGCATTATCTAAGGACTCTGCTGCTTTATTTAAGGACTTTCATGCATTATTTAAGGAGTCTTCTGCATTATTTAATGACTCTGCTGAAGCATTTGAGGACTCAGCTGCATTATTTAAGGACTCTGCTGCATTATTTAAGGACTTTGCTGCATTATTTAATGACTCTGCTGAAGCATTTGAGGACTCAGCTGCATTATTTAAGGACTCTGCTGCATTATTTAAGGAATTTGCTGCATTATTTAAGGACTCTGCTGCGGTATTTAAGGACTCTGCTGCATTATTTAAGGACTTTGATGCATTATTTAAGGACGCTGCTGCAGAATTTAAGGAATCTGCTGCATTATTTAAGGACTTTGTTGCATTATTTAAGGTCTCTGCTGCATTATTTAAGGACTCTGCTGTGGTATTTAAGGATTCTGCTGCATTATTTAAGGCATTTGTTGCATTATTTAAGGACGCTGCTGCATTATTTAAGGAATTTGTTGCATTATTTAAGGACTTTGCTGCATTAATTAAGGACTTTGCTGCATTACTTAAGGACTTTGCTGCATTATTTAATTACTTGCTGCATTATTTAAGGACTCTGCTGCTGTGTTTAAGAACTCTGCTGCATTATTTAAGGACTTTGCTGCATTATTTTAGGACTCTGCTGCATTATTTAAGGACTTTGCTGTATTATTTAAGGACTCTACTGCATTATTTAAGGACTTTTTTGCATTATTTAAGGACTCTGCTGCATTATTTAAGGACTTTGCTGCATTATTTAAGGACTCTGTTGCATTATTTAAGGACTTTATTGCATTATTTAATGACTCTGCTGCATTATTTAAGGAATTTGCTGCATTATTTAAGGACTCTGCTGCATTATTTAAGGACTTTGCTGCATTATTTAATGACTCTGCTGCATTATTTAAGGACTTTGTTGTATTATTTAAGGACTTTGCTGCATTATTTAAGGACTCTGCTGCGGTATTTAAGGACTCTGCTGCATTATTTAAGGACTTTGTTGCATTATTTAAGGACTCTGCTGCATTATTTAAGGACTTTGCTGCATTATTTAAGGACTATGCTGTGGTACTTAAGGACTCTGCTGTATTATTTAAGGACTTTGCTGCATTATTTAAGGACTCTGCTGCATTATTTAATGACTTTGTTGCATTATATAAGGACTCTGCTGCATTATTTAAGGACTATGTTGCATTATGTTAGAAGTCTGCTGCATTATTTAAGGACTTTGCTGCATTATTTAAGGACTCTGCTGCATGATTTAAGGACTTTATTGCATTATTTAAGGACTCTGCTGCATTATTTAATGACTCTGCTGAAGCATTTGAGGACTCAGCTGCATTATTTAAGGTCTCTGCTGTATTATTTAAGGACTCTGCTGCATTATTTAATGACTCTGCTGCGGTATTTAAGGACTCTGCTGCATTATTTAAGGACTTTGCTGCATTATTTAAGGACTGCTGCGTTATTTAAGGACTCTGCTGCATTATTTAAGACTTTGCTGCATTATTTAAGGACTCTGCTGCAGTGTTTAATGACTCTGCTGAAGCAATTGGGGACTCAGATGCATTGTTTAAGGACTCTGCTGCATTATGTAAGGACTTTGCTGCTTTATTTAAGGACTTTGCTGCATTATTTAAGGACTTTGTTGCATTATTTAAGGACTCTGCTGCATTATTTAAGGACTTTGTTGCATTATTTAAGGACTCTGCCGCATTATTTAAGGACTATGCTTTGGTATTTAAGGACTCTGCTGCATTATTTAAGGACTTTGCTGCATTATTTAAGGACTCTGCTGCATTATTTAATTACTTTGCTGCATTATTTAAGGACTCTGTTGCATTATTTAAGGACTTTGATGCATTATTTAAGGACACTGCTGCAGAATTTAAGGAATCTGCTTCATTATTTAAGGACTTTGCTGCATTATTTAAGGTCTCTGCTGCATTATTTAAGGACTCTGCTATGGTACTTAAGGACTTTGCTGCATTATTTAAGGACTCTGCTGCATTATTTAAGAACTTTGTTGCATTATTTAAGGACTCTGCTGCATTATTTAAGGACTTTGTTGCATTATGTAAGGACTCTGCTGCATTATTTAAGGACTTTGCTGCATTATTTAAGGACTCTGCTGCATAATTTAAGGACTTTATTGCATTATTTTAGGATCCTGCTGCATTATTTAATGACTCTGCTGAAGCATTTGAGGACTCAGCTGCATTATTAAAGGTCTCTGCTGCATTATTTAATGACTCTGCTGAAGTATTTGAGGACTCAGCTGCATTATTTAAGGACTCTGCTGCATTATTTAAGGAATTTGCTGCATTATTTAAGGACTCTGCTGCGTTATTTAAGGACTCTGCTGCATTATTTAAGGACTTTGATGCATTATTTAAGGATGCTGCTGCAGAATTTAAGGAATCTGCTGCATTATTTAAGGACTTTGTTGCATTATTTAAGGTCTCTGCTGCATTATTTAAGGACTCTGCTGTGGTATTTAAGGACTCTGCTGCATTATTTAAGGAATTTGTTGCATTATTTAAGGACGCTGCTGCATTATTTAAGGACTTTGTTGCATTATTTAAGGACTCTGCTGCAGTATTTAATGACTCTGCTGAAGCATTTGGGGACTCAGATGCATTATTTAAGGACTCTGCTGCATTATGTAAGGGCTTTGCTGCTTTATTTAAGGACTCTTTTGCATTATTTAAGGACTTTGTTGCATTATTTAAGGACTCTGCTGCATTATTTAAGGACTTTGTTGCATTATTTAAGGATTCTGCTGCATTATTTAAGGACTTTGTTGCATTATTTAAGGTCTCTTTTTCATTATTTAAGGACTCTGCTATTGTACTTAAGGACTTTGCTGCATTATTTAAGGACTTTGCTGCATTATTTAAGGACTCTGCTGCATTATTTAAGTACTTTGTTGCATTATTTAAGGACTCTGCTGCATAATTTAAGGACTTTATTGCATTATTTAAGGATCCTGCTGCATTATTTAATGACTCTGCTGAAGCATTTGAGGACTCAGCTGCATTATTTAAGGTCTCTCTGCTGCATTATTTAAGGATCCTGCTGAAGCATTTGAGGACTCAGCTGCATTATTTAAGGACTTTGCTGCATTATTTAATGACTCTGCTGCATTATTTAAGGACTCTGCTGCATTATTTAAGGACACTGCTGCATTATTTAAGGACTCTGCTGCATTATTTAAGGACTTTGCTGCATTATTTAACGACTCTGCTGCATTATTTAAGAACTTTGCTGCATTATTTAAGGACTCTGCTCCATTATTTAAGGAATTTGTTGCATTATTTAAGGACTCTGCTGCATTATTTAAGGACTTTGCTGCATTATTTAATGAATCTGCTGAAGCATTTGAGGACTCAACTGCATTATTTAAGGTCTCTGCTGCATTATTTAAGGACTCTGCTGAAGCATTTGAGGACTCAGCTGCATGATTTAAGGACTTTGCTGAATTATTTAAGGACTCTGCTGCATTATTTAAGGAATTTGTTGCATTATTAAAGGACCCTGCTGCGGCATTTAAGGATTCTGCTGCATTATTTAAGGACTTTGATGCATTATTTAAGGACGCTGCTGCAGAATTTAAGGAATCTGCTGCATTATTTAAGGACTTTGTTGCATTATTTAAGGTCTCTGCTGAATTATTTAAGGACTCTGCTATGGTACTTAAGGACTTTGCTGCATTACTTAAGGACTTTGCTGCATTATTTAAGGACTTTGATGCATTATTTAAGAACTTTGTTGCATTATTTAAGGACTCTGCTGCATTATTTAAGGACTTTGTTGCATTATGTAAGGACTTTGCTGCTTTATTTAAGGACTTTGCTGCATTATTTAAGGACTTTGTTGCATTATTTAAGGACTCTTCTGCATTATTTAAGGACTTTGCTGCATTATTTAAGGACTATGCTGTGGTATTTAAGTACTCTGCTGCATTATTTAAGGACTTTGCTGCATTATTTAAGGACTCTGCTGCATTATTTAAGGACTTTGCTGCATTATTTAAGGACCCTGCTGCGGCATTTAAGGATTCTGCTGCATAATTTAAGGACTTTATTGCATTATTTAAGGATCCTGCTGCATTATTTAAGGATCCTGCTGAAGCATTTGAGGACTCAGCTGCATTATTTAAGGACTTTGCTGCATTATTTAACGACTCTGCTGCATTATCTAAGGACTCTGCTGCTTTGTTTAAGGACTTTCCTGCATTATTTAAGGAGTCTTCTGCATTATTTAATGACTCTGCTGAAGCATTTGAGGACTCAGCTGCATTATTTAAGGACTCTGCTGCATTATTTAAGGACTTTGCTGCATTATTTAATGACTCTGCTGAAGCATTTGAGGACTCAGCTGCATTATTTAAGGACTCTGCTGCATTATTTAAGGAATTTGCTGCATTATTTAAGGACTCTGCTGCGGTATTTAAGGACTCTGCTGCATTATTTAAGGACTTTGATGCATTATTTAAGGACGCTGCTGCAGAATTTAAGGAATCTGCTGCATTATTTAAGGACTTTGTTGCATTATTTAAGGTCTCTGCTGCATTATTTAAGGACTCTGCTGTGGTATTTAAGGACTCTGCTGCATTATTTAAGGACGCTGCTGGATTATTTAAGGACTTTGTTGCATTATTTAAGGACTCTGCTGCAGTATTTAATGACTCTGCTGAAGCATTTGGGGACTCAGATGCATTATTTAAGGACTCTGCTGCATTATGTAAGGGCTTTGCTGCTTTATTTAAGGACTCTTTTGCATTATTTAAGGACTTTGTTGCATTATTTAAGGACTCTGCTGCATTATTTAAGGACTTTGTTGCATTATTTAAGGACGCTGCTGCAGAATTTAAGGAATCTGCTGCATTATTTAAGGACTTTGTTGCATTATTTAAGGTCTCTGCTGCATTATTTAAGGACTCTGCTATGGTACTTAACGACTTTGCTGCATTATTTAAGGACTTTGCTGCATTATTTAAGGACTTTGATGCATTATTTAAGAACTTTGTTGCATTATTTAAGGACTCTGCTGCATTATTTAAGGAGTTTGTTGCATTATGTAAGGACTCTGCTGCATTATTTAAGGACTTTGCTGCATTATTTAAGGACTCTGTTGCATAATTTAAGGACTTTATTGCATTATTTAAGGATCCTGCTGCATTATTTAAGGATCCTGCTGAAGCATTTGAGGACTCAGCTGCATTATTTAAGGACTTTGCTGCATTATTTAATGACTCTGCTGCATTATCTAAGGACTCTGCTGCTTTATTTAAGGACTTTCATGCATTATTTAAGGAGTCTTCTGCATTATTTAATGACTCTGCTGAAGCATTTGAGGACTCAGCTGCATTATTTAAGGACTCTGCTGCATTATTTAAGGACTTTGCTGCATTATTTAATGACTCTGCTGAAGCATTTGAGGACTCAGCTGCATTATTTAAGGACTCTGCTGCATTATTTAAGGAATTTGCTGCATTATTTAAGGACTCTGCTGCGGTATTTAAGGACTCTGCTGCATTATTTAAGGACTCTGCTGCGGTATTTAAGGACTCTGCTGCATTATTTAAGGACTTTGATGCATTATTTAAGGACGCTGCTGCAGAATTTAAGGAATCTGCTGCATTATTTAAGGACTTTGTGGCATTATTTAAGGTCTCTGCTGCATTATTTAAGGACTCTGCTGTGGTATTTAAGGACTCTGCTGCATTATTTAAGGAATTTGTTGCATTATTTAAGGACGCTGCTGCATTAATTAAGGACTTTGCTGCATTACTTAAGGACTTTGCTGCATCATTTAATTACTTGCTGCATTATTTAAGGACTCTGCTGCTGTGTTTAAGAACTCTGCTGCATTATTTAAGGACTTTGCTGCATTATTTTAGGACTCTGCTGCATTATTTAAGGACTTTGCTGTATTATTTAAGGACTCTACTGCATTATTTAAGGACTCTGCTGTGGTATTTAAGGATTCTGCTGCATTATTTAAGGCATTTGTTGCATTATTTAAGGACGCTGCTGCATTATTTAAGGAATTTGTTGCATTATTTAAGGACTTTGCTGCATTAATTAAGGACTTTGCTGCATTACTTAAGGACTTTGCTGCATTATTTAATTACTTGCTGCATTATTTAAGGACTCTGCTGCTGTGTTTAAGAACTCTGCTGCATTATTTAAGGACTTTGCTGCATTATTTTAGGACTCTGCTGCATTATTTAAGGACTTTGCTGTATTATTTAAGGACTCTACTGCATTATTTAAGGACTTTTTTGCATTATTTAAGGACTCTGCTGCATTATTTAAGGACTTTGCTGCATTATTTAAGGACTCTGTTGCATTATTTAAGGACTTTATTGCATTATTTAATGACTCTGCTGCATTATTTAAGGAATTTGCTGCATTATTTAAGGACTCTGCTGCATTATTTAAGGACTTTGCTGCATTATTTAATGACTCTGCTGCATTATTTAAGGACTTTGTTGTATTATTTAAGGACTTTGCTGCATTATTTAAGGACTCTGCTGCGGTATTTAAGGACTCTGCTGCATTATTTAAGGACTTTGTTGCATTATTTAAGGACTCTGCTGCATTATTTAAGGACTTTGCTGCATTATTTAAGGACTATGCTGTGGTACTTAAGGACTCTGCTGTATTATTTAAGGACTTTGCTGCATTATTTAAGGACTCTGCTGCATTATTTAATGACTTTGTTGCATTATATAAGGACTCTGCTGCATTATTTAAGGACTATGTTGCATTATGTTAGAAGTCTGCTGCATTATTTAAGGACTTTGCTGCATTATTTAAGGACTCTGCTGCATGATTTAAGGACTTTATTGCATTATTTAAGGACTCTGCTGCATTATTTAATGACTCTGCTGAAGCATTTGAGGACTCAGCTGCATTATTTAAGGTCTCTGCTGTATTATTTAAGGACTCTGCTGCATTATTTAATGACTCTGCTGCGGTATTTAAGGACTCTGCTGCATTATTTAAGGACTTTGCTGCATTATTTAAGGACTGCTGCGTTATTTAAGGACTCTGCTGCATTATTTAAGACTTTGCTGCATTATTTAAGGACTCTGCTGCAGTGTTTAATGACTCTGCTGAAGCAATTGGGGACTCAGATGCATTGTTTAAGGACTCTGCTGCATTATGTAAGGACTTTGCTGCTTTATTTAAGGACTTTGCTGCATTATTTAAGGACTTTGTTGCATTATTTAAGGACTCTGCTGCATTATTTAAGGACTTTGTTGCATTATTTAAGGACTCTGCCGCATTATTTAAGGACTATGCTTTGGTATTTAAGGACTCTGCTGCATTATTTAAGGACTTTGCTGCATTATTTAAGGACTCTGCTGCATTATTTAATTACTTTGCTGCATTATTTAAGGACTCTGCTGCATTATTTAAGGACTTTGATGCATTATTTAAGGACACTGCTGCAGAATTTAAGGAATCTGCTTCATTATTTAAGGACTTTGCTGCATTATTTAAGGTCTCTGCTGCATTATTTAAGGACTCTGCTATGGTACTTAAGGACTTTGCTGCATTATTTAAGGACTCTGCTGCATTATTTAAGAACTTTGTTGCATTATTTAAGGACTCTGCTGCATTATTTAAGGACTTTGTTGCATTATGTAAGGACTCTGCTGCATTATTTAAGGACTTTGCTGCATTATTTAAGGACTCTGCTGCATAATTTAAGGACTTTATTGCATTATTTTAGGATCCTGCTGCATTATTTAATGACTCTGCTGAAGCATTTGAGGACTCAGCTGCATTATTAAAGGTCTCTGCTGCATTATTTAATGACTCTGCTGAAGTATTTGAGGACTCAGCTGCATTATTTAAGGACTCTGCTGCATTATTTAAGGAATTTGCTGCATTATTTAAGGACTCTGCTGCGTTATTTAAGGACTCTGCTGCATTATTTAAGGACTTTGATGCATTATTTAAGGATGCTGCTGCAGAATTTAAGGAATCTGCTGCATTATTTAAGGACTTTGTTGCATTATTTAAGGTCTCTGCTGCATTATTTAAGGACTCTGCTGTGGTATTTAAGGACTCTGCTGCATTATTTAAGGAATTTGTTGCATTATTTAAGGACGCTGCTGCATTATTTAAGGACTTTGTTGCATTATTTAAGGACTCTGCTGCAGTATTTAATGACTCTGCTGAAGCATTTGGGGACTCAGATGCATTATTTAAGGACTCTGCTGCATTATGTAAGGGCTTTGCTGCTTTATTTAAGGACTCTTTTGCATTATTTAAGGACTTTGTTGCATTATTTAAGGACTCTGCTGCATTATTTAAGGACTTTGTTGCATTATTTAAGGATTCTGCTGCATTATTTAAGGACTTTGTTGCATTATTTAAGGTCTCTTTTTCATTATTTAAGGACTCTGCTATTGTACTTAAGGACTTTGCTGCATTATTTAAGGACTTTGCTGCATTATTTAAGGACGCTGCTGCATTATTTAAGTACTTTGTTGCATTATTTAAGGACTCTGCTGCATAATTTAAGGACTTTATTGCATTATTTAAGGATCCTGCTGCATTATTTAATGACTCTGCTGAAGCATTTGAGGACTCAGCTGCATTATTTAAGGTCTCTCTGCTGCATTATTTAAGGATCCTGCTGAAGCATTTGAGGACTCAGCTGCATTATTTAAGGACTTTGCTGCATTATTTAATGACTCTGCTGCGTTATTTAAGGACTCTGCTGCATTATTTAACGACACTGCTGCATTATTTAAGGACTCTGCTGCATTATTTAAGGACTTTGCTGCATTATTTAACGACTCTGCTGCATTATTTAAGAACTTTGCTGCATTATTTAAGGACTCTGCTCCATTATTTAAGGAATTTGTTGCATTATTTAAGGACTCTGCTGCATTATTTAAGGACTTTGCTGCATTATTTAATGAATCTGCTGAAGCATTTGAGGACTCAACTGCATTATTTAAGGTCTCTGCTGCATTATTTAAGGACTCTGCTGAAGCATTTGAGGACTCAGCTGCATGATTTAAGGACTTTGCTGAATTATTTAAGGACTCTGCTGCATTATTTAAGGAATTTGTTGCATTATTAAAGGACCCTGCTGCGGCATTTAAGGATTCTGCTGCATTATTTAAGGACTTTGATGCATTATTTAAGGACGCTGCTGCAGAATTTAAGGAATCTGCTGCATTATTTAAGGACTTTGTTGCATTATTTAAGGTCTCTGCTGCATTATTTAAGGACTCTGCTATGGTACTTAAGGACTTTGCTGCATTACTTAAGGACTTTGCTGCATTATTTAAGGACTTTGATGCATTATTTAAGAACTTTGTTGCATTATTTAAGGACTCTGCTGCATTATTTAAGGACTTTGTTGCATTATGTAAGGACTTTGCTGCTTTATTTAAGGACTTTGCTGCATTATTTAAGGACTTTGTTGCATTATTTAAGGACTCTTCTGCATTATTTAAGGACTTTGCTGCATTATTTAAGGACTATGCTGTGGTATTTAAGTACTCTGCTGCATTATTTAAGGACTTTGCTGCATTATTTAAGGACTCTGCTGCATTATTTAATTACTTTGCTGCATTATTAAAGGACCCTGCTGCGGCATTTAAGGATTCTGCTGCATAATTTAAGGACTTTATTGCATTATTTAAGGATCCTGCTGCATTATTTAAGGATCCTGCTGAAGCATTTGAGGACTCAGCTGCATTATTTAAGGACTTTGCTGCATTATTTAACGACTCTGCTGCATTATCTAAGGACTCTGCTGCTTTGTTTAAGGACTTTCCTGCATTATTTAAGGAGTCTTCTGCATTATTTAATGACTCTGCTGAAGCATTTGAGGACTCAGCTGCATTATTTAAGGACTCTGCTGCATTATTTAAGGACTTTGCTGCATTATTTAATGACTCTGCTGAAGCATTTGAGGACTCAGCTGCATTATTTAAGGACTCTGCTGCATTATTTAAGGAATTTGCTGCATTATTTAAGGACTCTGCTGCGGTATTTAAGGACTCTGCTGCATTATTTAAGGACTTTGATGCATTATTTAAGGACGCTGCTGCAGAATTTAAGGAATCTGCTGCATTATTTAAGGACTTTGTTGCATTATTTAAGGTCTCTGCTGCATTATTTAAGGACTCTGCTGTGGTATTTAAGGACTCTGCTGCATTATTTAAGGACGCTGCTGGATTATTTAAGGACTTTGTTGCATTATTTAAGGACTCTGCTGCAGTATTTAATGACTCTGCTGAAGCATTTGGGGACTCAGATGCATTATTTAAGGACTCTGCTGCATTATGTAAGGGCTTTGCTGCTTTATTTAAGGACTCTTTTGCATTATTTAAGGACTTTGTTGCATTATTTAAGGACTCTGCTGCATTATTTAAGGACTTTGTTGCATTATTTAAGGACGCTGCTGCAGAATTTAAGGAATCTGCTGCATTATTTAAGGACTTTGTTGCATTATTTAAGGTCTCTGCTGCATTATTTAAGGACTCTGCTATGGTACTTAACGACTTTGCTGCATTATTTAAGGACTTTGCTGCATTATTTAAGGACTTTGATGCATTATTTAAGAACTTTGTTGCATTATTTAAGGACTCTGCTGCATTATTTAAGGAGTTTGTTGCATTATGTAAGGACTCTGCTGCATTATTTAAGGACTTTGCTGCATTATTTAAGGACTCTGTTGCATAATTTAAGGACTTTATTGCATTATTTAAGGATCCTGCTGCATTATTTAAGGATCCTGCTGAAGCATTTGAGGACTCAGCTGCATTATTTAAGGACTTTGCTGCATTATTTAACGACTCTGCTGCATTATCTAAGGACTCTGCTGCTTTATTTAAGGACTTTCATGCATTATTTAAGGAGTCTTCTGCATTATTTAATGACTCTGCTGAAGCATTTGAGGACTCAGCTGCATTATTTAAGGACTCTGCTGCATTATTTAAGGACTTTGCTGCATTATTTAATGACTCTGCTGAAGCATTTGAGGACTCAGCTGCATTATTTAAGGACTCTGCTGCATTATTTAAGGAATTTGCTGCATTATTTAAGGACTCTGCTGCGGTATTTAAGGACTCTGCTGCATTATTTAAGGACTCTGCTGCGGTATTTAAGGACTCTGCTGCATTATTTAAGGACTTTGATGCATTATTTAAGGACGCTGCTGCAGAATTTAAGGAATCTGCTGCATTATTTAAGGACTTTGTTGCATTATTTAAGGTCTCTGCTGCATTATTTAAGGACTCTGCTGTGGTATTTAAGGACTCTGCTGCATTATTTAAGGAATTTGTTGCATTATTTAAGGACGCTGCTGCATTAATTAAGGACTTTGCTGCATTACTTAAGGACTTTGCTGCATCATTTAATTACTTGCTGCATTATTTAAGGACTCTGCTGCTGTGTTTAAGAACTCTGCTGCATTATTTAAGGACTTTGCTGCATTATTTTAGGACTCTGCTGCATTATTTAAGGACTTTGCTGTATTATTTAAGGACTCTACTGCATTATTTAAGGACTTTGTTGCATTATTTAAGGACTCTGCTGCATTATTTAAGGACTTTGCTGTATTATTTAAGGACTCTGCTGCATTATTTAAGGACTTTTTTGCATTATTTAAGGACTCTGCTGCATTATTTAAGGACTTTGCTGCATTATTTAAGGACTCTGTTGCATTATTTAAGGACTTTATTGCATTATTTAATGACTCTGCTGCATTATTTAAGGAATTTGCTGCATTATTTAAGGACTCTGCTGCATTATTTAAGGACTTTGCTGCATTATTTAATGACTCTGCTGCATTATTTAAGGACTTTGTTGTATTATTTAAGGACTTTGCTGCATTATTTAAGGACTCTGCTGCGGTATTTAAGGACTCTGCTGCATTATTTAAGGACTTTGTTGCATTATTTAAGGACTCTGCTGCATTATTTAAGGACTTTGCTGGATTATTTAAGGACTATGCTGTGGTACTTAAGGACTCTGCTGTATTATTTAAGGACTTTGCTGCATTATTTAAGGACTCTGCTGCATTATTTAATGACTTTGTTGCATTATATAAGGACTCTGCTGCATTATTTAAGGACTATGTTGCATTATGTTAGAAGTCTGCTGCATTATTTAAGGACTTTGCTGCATTATTTAAGGACTCTGCTGCATTATTTAAGGACTTTATTGCATTATTTAAGGACTCTGCTGCATTATTTAATGACTCTGCTGAAGCATTTGAGGACTCAGCTGCATTATTTAAGGTCTCTGCTGTATTATTTAAGGACTCTGCTGCATTATTTAATGACTCTGCTGCGGTATTTAAGGACTCTGCTGCATTATTTAAGGACTTTGCTGCATTATTTAAGGACTGCTGCGTTATTTAAGGACTCTGCTGCATTATTTAAGACTTTGCTGCATTATTTAAGGACTCTGCTGCAGTGTTTAATGACTCTGCTGAAGCAATTGGGGACTCAGATGCATTGTTTAAGGACTCTGCTGCATTATGTAAGGACTTTGCTGCTTTATTTAAGGACTTTGCTGCATTATTTAAGGACTTTGTTGCATTATTTAAGGACTCTGCTGCATTATTTAAGGACTTTGTTGCATTATTTAAGGACTCTGCCGCATTATTTAAGGACTATGCTTTGGTATTTAAGGACTCTGCTGCATTATTTAAGGACTTTGCTGCATTATTTAAGGACTCTGCTGCATTATTTAATTACTTTGCTGCATTATTTAAGGACTCTGCTGCATTATTTAAGGACTTTGATGCATTATTTAAGGACACTGCTGCAGAATTTAAGGAATCTGCTTCATTATTTAAGGACTTTGCTGCATTATTTAAGGTCTCTGCTGCATTATTTAAGGACTCTGCTATGGTACTTAAGGACTTTGCTGCATTATTTAAGGACTCTGCTGCATTATTTAAGAACTTTGTTGCATTATTTAAGGACTCTGCTGCATTATTTAAGGACTTTGTTGCATTATGTAAGGACTCTGCTGCATTATTTAAGGACTTTGCTGCATTATTTAAGGACTCTGCTGCATAATTTAAGGACTTTATTGCATTATTTTAGGATCCTGCTGCATTATTTAATGACTCTGCTGAAGCATTTGAGGACTCAGCTGCATTATTAAAGGTCTCTGCTGCATTATTTAATGACTCTGCTGAAGTATTTGAGGACTCAGCTGCATTATTTAAGGACTCTGCTGCATTATTTAAGGAATTTGCTGCATTATTTAAGGACTCTGCTGCGTTATTTAAGGACTCTGCTGCATTATTTAAGGACTTTGATGCATTATTTAAGGATGCTGCTGCAGAATTTAAGGAATCTGCTGCATTATTTAAGGACTTTGTTGCATTATTTAAGGTCTCTGCTGCATTATTTAAGGACTCTGCTGTGGTATTTAAGGACTCTGCTGCATTATTTAAGGAATTTGTTGCATTATTTAAGGACGCTGCTGCATTATTTAAGGACTTTGTTGCATTATTTAAGGACTCTGCTGCAGTATTTAATGACTCTGCTGAAGCATTTGGGGACTCAGATGCATTATTTAAGGACTCTGCTGCATTATGTAAGGGCTTTGCTGCTTTATTTAAGGACTCTTTTGCATTATTTAAGGACTTTGTTGCATTATTTAAGGACTCTGCTGCATTATTTAAGGACTCTGCTGCATTATTTAAGGACTTTGTTGCATTATTTAAGGATTCTGCTGCATTATTTAAGGACTTTGTTGCATTATTTAAGGTCTCTTTTTCATTATTTAAGGACTCTGCTATTGTACTTAAGGACTTTGCTGCATTATTTAAGGACTTTGCTGCATTATTTAAGGACTCTGCTGCATTATTTAAGTACTATGTTGCATTATTTAAGGACTCTGCTGCATAATTTAAGGACTTTATTGCATTATTTAAGGATCCTGCTGCATTATTTAATGACTCTGCTGAAGCATTTGAGGACTCAGCTGCATTATTTAAGGTCTCTCTGCTGCATTATTTAAGGATCCTGCTGAAGCATTTGAGGACTCAGCTGCATTATTTAAGGACTTTGCTGCATTATTTAATGACTCTGCTGCGTTATTTAAGGACTCTGCTGCATTATTTAAGGACACTGCTGCATTATTTAAGGACTCTGCTGCATTATTTAAGGACTTTGCTGCATTATTTAACGACTCTGCTGCATTATTTAAGAACTTTGCTGCATTATTTAAGGACTCTGCTCCATTATTTAAGGAATTTGTTGCATTATTTAAGGACTCTGCTGCAATATTTAAGGACTTTGCTGCATTATTTAATGAATCTGCTGAAGCATTTGAGGACTCAACTGCATTATTTAAGGTCTCTGCTGCATTATTTAAGGACTCTGCTGAAGCATTTGAGGACTCAGCTGCATGATTTAAGGACTTTGCTGAATTATTTAAGGACTCTGCTGCATTATTTAAGGAATTTGTTGCATTATTAAAGGACCCTGCTGCGGCATTTAAGGATTCTGCTGCATTATTTAAGGACTTTGATGCATTATTTAAGGACGCTGCTGCAGAATTTAAGGAATCTGCTGCATTATTTAAGGACTTTGTTGCATTATTTAAGGTCTCTGCTGCATTATTTAAGGACTCTGCTATGGTACTTAAGGACTTTGCTGCATTACTTAAGGACTTTGCTGCATTATTTAAGGACTTTGATGCATTATTTAAGAACTTTGTTGCATTATTTAAGGACTCTGCTGCATTATTTAAGGACTTTGTTGCATTATGTAAGGACTTTGCTGCTTTATTTAAGGACTTTGCTGCATTATTTAAGGACTTTGTTGCATTATTTAAGGACTCTTCTGCATTATTTAAGGACTTTGCTGCATTATTTAAGGACTATGCTGTGGTATTTAAGTACTCTGCTGCATTATTTAAGGACTTTGCTGCATTATTTAAGGACTCTGCTGCATTATTTAATTACTTTGCTGCATTATTAAAGGACCCTGCTGCGGCATTTAAGGATTCTGCTGCATAATTTAAGGACTTTATGGCATTATTTAAGGATCCTGCTGCATTATTTAAGGATCCTGCTGAAGCATTTGAGGACTCAGCTGCATTATTTAAGGACTTTGCTGCATTATTTAACGACTCTGCTGCATTATCTAAGGACTCTGCTGCTTTATTTAAGGACTTTCCTGCATTATTTAAGGAGTCTTCTGCATTATTTAATGACTCTGCTGAAGCATTTGAGGACTCAGCTGCATTATTTAAGGACTCTGCTGCATTATTTAGGGACTTTGCTGCATTATTTAATGACTCTGCTGAAGCATTTGAGGACTCAGCTGCATTATTTAAGGACTCTGCTGCATTATTTAAGGAATTTGCTGCATTATTTAAGGACTCTGCTGCGGTATTTAAGGACTCTGCTGCATTATTTAAGGACTTTGATGCATTATTTAAGGACGCTGCTGCAGAATTTAAGGAATCTGCTGCATTATTTAAGGACTTTGTTGCATTATTTAAGGTCTCTGCTGCATTATTTAAGGACTCTGCTGTGGTATTTAAGGACTCTGCTGCATTATTTAAGGACGCTGCTGGATTATTTAAGGACTTTGTTGCATTATTTAAGGACTCTGCTGCAGTATTTAATGACTCTGCTGAAGCATTTGGGGACTCAGATGCATTATTTAAGGACTCTGCTGCATTATGTAAGGGCTTTGCTGCTTTATTTAAGGACTCTTTTGCATTATTTAAGGACTTTGTTGCATTATTTAAGGACTCTGCTGCATTATTTAAGGACTTTGTTGCATTATTTAAGGACGCTGCTGCAGAATTTAAGGAATCTGCTGCATTATTTAAGGACTTTGTTGCATTATTTAAGGTCTCTGCTGCATTATTTAAGGACTCTGCAATGGTACTTAACGACTTTGCTGCATTATTTAAGGACTTTGCTGCATTATTTAAGGACTTTGATGCATTATTTAAGAACTTTGTTGCATTATTTAAGGACTCTGCTGCATTATTTAAGGAGTTTGTTGCATTATGTAAGGACTCTGCTGCATTATTTAAGGACATTGCTGCATTATTTAAGGACTCTGTTGCATAATTTAAGGACTTTATTGCATTATTTAAGGATCCTGCTGCATTATTTAAGGATCCTGCTGAAGCATTTGAGGACTCAGCTGCATTATTTAAGGACTTTGCTGCATTATTTAATGACTCTGCTGCATTATCTAAGGACTCTGCTGCTTTATTTAAGGACTTTCATGCATTATTTAAGGAGTCTTCTGCATTATTTAATGACTCTGCTGAAGCATTTGAGGACTCAGCTGCATTATTTAAGGACTCTGCTGCATTATTTAAGGACTTTGCTGCATTATTTAATGACTCTGCTGAAGCATTTGAGGACTCAGCTGCATTATTTAAGGACTCTGCTGCATTATTTAAGGAATTTGCTGCATTATTTAAGGACTCTGCTGCGGTATTTAAGGACTCTGCTGCATTATTTAAGGACTTTGATGCATTATTTAAGGACGCTGCTGCAGAATTTAAGGAATCTGCTGCATTATTTAAGGACTTTGTTGCCTTATTTAAGGTCTCTGCTGCATTATTTAAGGACTCTGCTGTGGTATTTAAGGATTCTGCTGCATTATTTAAGGAATTTGTTGCATTATTTAAGGACGCTGCTGCATTATTTAAGGAATTTGTTGCATTATTTAAGGACTTTGCTGCATTAATTAAGGACTTTGCTGCATTACTTAAGGACTTTGCTGCATTATTTAATTACTTGCTGCATTATTTAAGGACTCTGCTGCTGTGTTTAAGAACTCTGCTGCATTATTTAAGGACTTTGCTGCATTATTTTAGGACTCTGCTGCATTATTTAAGGACTTTGCTGTATTATTTAAGGACTCTACTGCATTATTTAAGGACTTTGTTGCATTATTTAAGGACTCTGCTGCATTATTTAAGGACTTTGCTGTATTATTTAAGGACTCTGCTGCATTATTTAAGGACTTTTTTGCATTATTTAAGGACTCTGCTGCATTATTTAAGGACTTTGCTGCATTATTTAAGGACTCTGTTGCATTATTTAAGGACTTTATTGCATTATTTAATGACTCTGCTGCATTATTTAAGGAATTTGCTGCATTATTTAAGGACTCTGCTGCATTATTTAAGGACTTTGCTGCATTATTTAATGACTCTGCTGCATTATTTAAGGACTTTGTTGTATTATTTAAGGACTTTGCTGCATTATTTAAGGACTCTGCTGCGGTATTTAAGGACTCTGCTGCATTATTTAAGGACTTTGTTGCATTATTTAAGGACTCTGCTGCATTATTTAAGGACTTTGCTGCATTATTTAAGGACTATGCTGTGGTACTTAAGGACTCTGCTGTATTATTTAAGGACTTTGCTGCATTATTTAAGGACTCTGCTGCATTATTTAATGACTTTGTTGCATTATATAAGGACTCTGCTGCATTATTTAAGGACTATGTTGCATTATGTTAGAAGTCTGCTGCATTATTTAAGGACTTTGTTGCATTATTTAAGGACTCTGCTGCATTATTTAAGGACTTTATTGCATTATTTAAGGACTCTGCTGCATTATTTAATGACTCTGCTGAAGCATTTGAGGACTCAGCTGCATTATTTAAGGTCTCTGCTGTATTATTTAAGGACTCTGCTGCATTATTTAATGACTCTGCTGCGGTATTTAAGGACTCTGCTGCATTATTTAAGGACTTTGCTGCATTATTTAAGGACTGCTGCGTTATTTAAGGACTCTGCTGCATTATTTAAGACTTTGCTGCATTATTTAAGGACTCTGCTGCAGTGTTTAATGACTCTGCTGAAGCAATTGGGGACTCAGATGCATTGTTTAAGGACTCTGCTGCATTATGTAAGGACTTTGCTGCTTTATTTAAGGACTTTGCTGCATTATTTAAGGACTTTGTTGCATTATTTAAGGACTCTGCTGCATTATTTAAGGACTTTGTTGCATTATTTAAGGACTCTGCCGCATTATTTAAGGACTATGCTTTGGTATTTAAGGACTCTGCTGCATTATTTAAGGACTTTGCTGCATTATTTAAGGACTCTGCTGCATTATTTAATTACTTTGCTGCATTATTTAAGGACTCTGCTGCATTATTTAAGGACTTTGATGCATTATTTAAGGACACTGCTGCAGAATTTAAGGAATCTGCTTCATTATTTAAGGACTTTGCTGCATTATTTAAGGTCTCTGCTGCATTATTTAAGGACTCTGCTATGGTACTTAAGGACTTTGCTGCATTATTTAAGGACTCTGCTGCATTATTTAAGAACTTTGTTGCATTATTTAAGGACTCTGCTGCATTATTTAAGGACTTTGTTGCATTATGTAAGGACTCTGCTGCATTATTTAAGGACTTTGCTGCATTATTTAAGGACTCTGCTGCATAATTTAAGGACTTTATTGCATTATTTTAGGATCCTGCTGCATTATTTAATGACTCTGCTGAAGCATTTGAGGACTCAGCTGCATTATTAAAGGTCTCTGCTGCATTATTTAATGACTCTGCTGAAGTATTTGAGGACTCAGCTGCATTATTTAAGGACTCTGCTGCATTATTTAAGGAATTTGCTGCATTATTTAAGGACTCTGCTGCGTTATTTAAGGACTCTGCTGCATTATTTAAGGACTTTGATGCATTATTTAAGGATGCTGCTGCAGAATTTAAGGAATCTGCTGCATTATTTAAGGACTTTGTTGCATTATTTAAGGTCTCTGCTGCATTATTTAAGGACTCTGCTGTGGTATTTAAGGACTCTGCTGCATTATTTAAGGAATTTGTTGCATTATTTAAGGACGCTGCTGCATTATTTAAGGACTTTGTTGCATTATTTAAGGACTCTGCTGCAGTATTTAATGACTCTGCTGAAGCATTTGGGGACTCAGATGCATTATTTAAGGACTCTGCTGCATTATGTAAGGGCTTTGCTGCTTTATTTAAGGACTCTTTTGCATTATTTAAGGACTTTGTTGCATTATTTAAGGACTCTGCTGCATTATTTAAGGACTCTGCTGCATTATTTAAGGACTTTGTTGCATTATTTAAGGATTCTGCTGCATTATTTAAGGACTTTGTTGCATTATTTAAGGTCTCTTTTTCATTATTTAAGGACTCTGCTATTGTACTTAAGGACTTTGCTGCATTATTTAAGGACTTTGCTGCATTATTTAAGGACTCTGCTGCATTATTTAAGTACTTTGTTGCATTATTTAAGGACTCTGCTGCATAATTTAAGGACTTTATTGCATTATTTAAGGATCCTGCTGCATTATTTAATGACTCTGCTGAAGCATTTGAGGACTCAGCTGCATTATTTAAGGTCTCTCTGCTGCATTATTTAAGGATCCTGCTGAAGCATTTGAGGACTCAGCTGCATTATTTAAGGACTTTGCTGCATTATTTAATGACTCTGCTGCGTTATTTAAGGACTCTGCTGCATTATTTAAGGACACTGCTGCATTATTTAAGGACTCTGCTGCATTATTTAAGGACTTTGCTGCATTATTTAACGACTCTGCTGCATTATTTAAGAACTTTTCTGCATTATTTAAGGACTCTGCTCCATTATTTAAGGAATTTGTTGCATTATTTAAGGACTCTGCTGCATTATTTAAGGACTTTGCTGCATTATTTAATGAATCTGCTGAAGCATTTGAGGACTCAGCTGCATTATTTAAGGTCTCTGCTGCATTATTTAAGGACTCTGCTGAAGCATTTGAGGACTCAGCTGCATGATTTAAGGACTTTGCTGAATTATTTAAGGACTCTGCTGCATTATTTAAGGAATTTGTTGCATTATTAAAGGACCCTGCTGCGGCATTTAAGGATTCTGCTGCATTATTTAAGGACTTTGATGCATTATTTAAGGACGCTGCTGCAGAATTTAAGGAATCTGCTGCATTATTTAAGGACTTTGTTGCATTATTTAAGGTCTCTGCTGCATTATTTAAGGACTCTGCTATGGTACTTAAGGACTTTGCTGCATTACTTAAGGACTTTGCTGCATTATTTAAGGACTTTGATGCATTATTTAAGAACTTTGTTGCATTATTTAAGGACTCTGCTGCATTATTTAAGGACTTTGTTGCATTATGTAAGGACTTTGCTGCTTTATTTAAGGACTTTGCTGCATTATTTAAGGACTTTGTTGCATTATTTAAGGACTCTTCTGCATTATTTAAGGACTTTGCTGCATTATTTAAGGACTATGCTGTGGTATTTAAGTACTCTGCTGCATTATTTAAGGACTTTGCTGCATTATTTAAGGACTCTGCTGCATTATTTAATTACTTTGCTGCATTATTAAAGGACCCTGCTGCGGCATTTAAGGATTCTGCTGCATAATTTAAGGACTTTATTGCATTATTTAAGGATCCTGCTGCATTATTTAAGGATCCTGCTGAAGCATTTGAGGACTCAGCTGCATTATTTAAGGACTTTGCTGCATTATTTAACGACTCTGCTGCATTATTTAAGGACTCTGCTGCTTTATTTAAGGACTTTCCTGCATTATTTAAGGAGTCTTCTGCATTATTTAATGACTCTGCTGAAGCATTTGAGGACTCAACTGCATTATTTAAGGACTCTGCTGCATTATTTAAGGTCTCTGCTGCATTATTTAAGGACTCTGCTGTGGTATATAAGGACTCTGCTGCATTATTTAAGGAATTTGTTGCATTATTTAAGGACGCTGCTGCATTATTTAAGGACTTTGTTGCATTATTTAAGGACTTTGCTGCATTAATTAAGGACTTTGCTGCATTACTTAAGGACACTGCTGCATTATTTAAGGACTTTGTTGCATTATTTAAGGACTCTGCTGCATTATTTAAGGACTCTGCTGAAACATTTGGGGACTCAGATGCATTATTTAAGGACTCTGCTGCATTATGTAAGGGCTTTGCTGCTTTATTTAAGGACTCTGTTGCATTATTTAAGGACTTTGTTGCATTATTTAAGAACTCTGCTGCATTATTTAAGGAATTTCTTGCATTATTTAAGGATTCTGCTGCATTATTTAAGGACTTTGCTGCATTATTTAAGGACTATGCTGTGGTATTTAAGGACTCTGCTGCATTATTTAAGGACTTTGCTGCATTATTAAAGGACTCTGCTGCATTATTTAATTACTTTGCTGCATTATTTAAGGACTCTGCTGCGGTATTTAAGGACTCTGCTGCATTATTTAAGGACTTTGATGCATTATTTAAGGACACTGCTGCAGAATTTAAGGAATCTGCTGCGTTATTTAAGGACTTTGTTGCATTATTTAAGGTCTCTTTTTCATTATTTAAGGACTCTGCTATTGTACTTAATGACTTTGCTGCATTATTTAAGGACTTTGCTGCATTATTTAAGGACTCTGCTGCATTATTTAAGTACTTTGTTGCATTATTTAAGGACTCTGCTGCATAATTTAAGGACTTTATTGCATTATTTAAGGATCCTGCTGCATTATTTAATGACTCTGCTGAAGCATTTGAGGACTCAGCTACATTATTTAAGGTCTCTGCTGCATTATTTAAGGATCCTGCTGAAGCATTTGAGGACTCAGCTGCATTATTTAAGGACTTTGCTGCATTATTTAACGACTCTGCTGCGTTATTTAAGGACTCTGCTGCATTATTTAAGGACACTGCTGCATTATTTAAGGACTCTGCTGCATTATTTAAGGACTTTGCTGCATTATTTAACGACTCTGCTGCATTATTTAAGAACTTTGCTGCATTATTTAAGGACTCTGCTGCATTATTTAAGGAATTTGTTGCATTATTTAAGGACTCTGCTGCTTTATTTAAGGACTCTGCTGCGGTATTTAAGGACTCTGCTGCATTATTTAAGGACTTTGCTGCATTATTTAAGGACTGCTGCGTTATTTAAGGACTCTGCTGCATTATTTAAGACTTTGCTGCATTATTTAAGGACTTTGCTGCAGTGTTTAAAGACTCTGCTGAAGCAACTGGGGACTCAGATGCATTATTTAAGGACTCTGCTGCATTATGTAAGGACTTTGCTGCTTTATTTAAGGACTTTGCTGCATTATTTAAGGACTTTGCTGCATTATTTAAGGACTCTGCTGCATTATTTAAGGACTTTGTTGCATTATTTAAGGACTATGCTGTGGTATTTAAGTACTCTGCTGCATTATTTAAGGACTTTGCTGCATTATTTAAGGACTCTGCTGCATTATTTAATTACTTTGCTGCATTATTAAAGGACCCTGCTGCGGCATTTAAGGATTCTGCTGCATTATTTAAGGACTTTGATGCATTATTTAAGGACGCTGCTGCAGAATTTAAGGAATCTGCTGCATTATTTAAGGACTTTGTTGCATTATTTAAGGTCTCTGCTGCATGAATTATGGACTCTGCTATGGTACTTAAGGACTTTGCTGCATTATTTAAGGACTTTGCTGCATTATTTAAGGACTTTGATGCATTATTTAAGAACTTTGTTGCATTATTTAAGGACTCTGCTGCATTATTTAAGGACTTTGTTGCATTATGTAAGGACTTTGCTGCTTTATTTAAGGACTTTGCTGCATTATTTAAGGACTTTGTTGCATTATTTAAGGACTCTGCTGCATTATTTAAGGACTTTGTTGCATTATTTAAGGACTCTTCTGCATTATTTAAGGACTTTGCTGCATTATTTAAGGACTATGCTGTGGTATTTAAGTACTCTGCTGCATTATTTAAGGACTTTGCTGCATTATTTAAGGACTCTGCTGCATTATTTAATTACTTTGCTGCATTATTAAAGGACCCTGCTGCGGCATTTAGGGATTCTGCTGCATAATTTAAGGACTTTATTGCATTATTTAAGGATCCTGCTGCATTATTTAAGGATCCTGCTGAAGCATTTGAGGACTCAGCTGCATTATTTAAGGACTTTGCTGCATTATTTAACGACTCTGCTGCATTATTTAAGGACTCTGCTGCTTTATTTAAGGACTTTCCTGCATTATTTAAGGAGTCTTCTGCATTATTTAATGACTCTGCTGAAGCATTTGAGGACTCAACTGCATTATTTAAGGACTCTGCTGCATTATTTAAGGTCTCTGCTGCATTATTTAAGGACTCTGCTGTGGTATATAAGGACTCTGCTGCATTATTTAAGGAATTTGTTGCATTATTTAAGGACGCTGCTGCATTATTTAAGGACTTTGTTGCATTATTTAAGGACTCTGCTGCATTAATTAAGGACTTTGCTGCATTACTTAAGGACACTGCTGCATTATTTAAGGACTTTGTTGCATTATTTAAGGACTCTGCTGCATTATTTAAGGACTCTGCTGAAGCATTTGGGGACTCAGATGCATTATTTAAGGACTCTGCTGCATTATGTAAGGGCTTTGCTGCTTTATTTAAGGACTCTGTTGCATTATTTAAGGACTTTGTTGCATTATTTAAGAACTCTGCTGCATTATTTAAGGACTTTGTTGCATTATTTAAGGATTCTGCTGCATTATTTAAGGACTTTGCTGCATTATTTAAGGACTATGCTGTGGTATTTAAGGACTCTGCTGCATTATTTAAGGACTTTGCTGCATTATTAAAGGACTCTGCTGCATTATTTAATTACTTTGCTGCATTATTTAAGGACTCTGCTGCGGTATTTAAGGACTCTGCTGCATTATTTAAGGACTTTGATGCATTATTTAAGGACACTGCTGCAGAATTTCAGGAATCTGCTGCATTATCTAAGGACTTTGTTGCATTATTTAAGGTCTCTTTTTCATTATTTAAGGACTCTGCTATTGTACTTAAGGACTTTGCTGCATTATTTAAGGACTTTGCTGCATTATTTAAGGACTCTGTTGCATTATTTAAGGACTTTGCTGCATTATTTAAGGACTCTGCTGCATAATTTAAGGACTTTATTGCATTATTTTAGGATCCTGCTGCATTATTTAATGACTCTGCTGAAGCATTTGAGGACTCAGCTGCATTATTAAAGGTCTCTGCTGCATTATTTAAGGATCCTGCTGAAGCATTTGAGGACTCAGCTGCATTATTTAAGGACTTTGCTGCATTATTTAACGACTCTGCTGCGTTATTTAATGACTCTGCTGCATTATTTAAGAACTTTGCTGCATTATTTAAGGACTCTTCTGCATTATTTAATGACTCTGCTGAAGTATTTGAGGACTCAGCTGCATTATTTAAGGACTCTGCTGCATTATTTAAGGAATTTGCTGCATTATTTAAGGACTCTGCTGCGTTATTTAAGGACTCTGCTGCATTATTTAAGGACTTTGATGCATTATTTAAGGATGCTGCTGCAGAATTTATGGAATCTGCTGCATTATTTAAGGACTTTGTTGCATTATTTAAGGTCTCTGCTGCATTATTTAAGGACTCTGCTGTGGTATTTAAGGACTCTGCTGCATTATTTAAGGAATTTGTTGCATTATTTAAGGACGCTGCTGCATTATTTAAGGACTTTGTTGCATTATTTAAGGACTCTGCTGCAGTATTTAATGACTCTGCTGAAGCATTTGGGGACTCAGATGCATTATTTAAGGACTCTGCTGCATTATGTAAGGGCTTTGCTGCTTTATTTAAGGACTCTTTTGCATTATTTAAGGACTTTGTTGCATTATTTAAGGACTCTGCTGCATTATTTAAGGACTTTGTTGCATTATTTAAGGATTCTGCTGCATTATTTAAGGACTTTGTTGCATTATTTAAGGTCTCTTTTTCATTATTTAAGGACTCTGCTATTGTACTTAAGGACTTTGCTGCATTATTTAAGGACTTTGCTGCATTATTTAAGGACTCTGCTGCATTATTTAAGTACTTTGTTGCATTATTTAAGGACTCTGCTGCATAATTTAAGGACTTTATTGCATTATTTAAGGATCCTGCTGCATTATTTAATGACTCTGCTGAAGCATTTGAGGACTCAGCTGCATTATTTAAGGTCTCTCTGCTGCATTATTTAAGGATCCTGCTGAAGCATTTGAGGACTCAGCTGCATTATTTAAGGACTTTGCTGCATTATTTAATGACTCTGCTGCGTTATTTAAGGACTCTGCTGCATTATTTAAGGACACTGCTGCATTATTTAAGGACTCTGCTGCATTATTTAAGGACTTTGCTGCATTATTTAACGACTCTGCTGCATTATTTAAGAACTTTGCTGCATTATTTAAGGACTCTGCTCCATTATTTAAGGAATTTGTTGCATTATTTAAGGACTCTGCTGCATTATTTAAGGACTTTGCTGCATTATTTAATGAATCTGCTGAAGCATTTGAGGACTCAACTGCATTATTTAAGGTCTCTGCTGCATTATTTAAGGACTCTGCTGAAGCATTTGAGGACTCAGCTGCATGATTTAAGGACTTTGCTGAATTATTTAAGGACTCTGCTGCATTATTTAAGGAATTTGTTGCATTATTTAAGGACTCTGCTGCATTATCTAAGGAATTTGTTGCATTATTTAAGGACTCTGCTGCATTATTTAAGGACTTTGCTGCATTATTTAATAACTTTGTTGCATTATATAAGTACTCTGCTGCATTATTTAAGGACTTTGTTGCATTATGTAAGGAGTCTGCTGCATTATTTAAGGAGTCTGCTGCATTATTTAATGACTATGCTGCATTATTTAAGGACTGCTGCGTTATTTAAGGACTCTGCTGCATTATTTAAGACTTTGCTGCATTATTTAAGGACTCTGCTGCAGTATTTAATGACTCTGCTGAAGCATTTGGGAACTCAGATGCTTTATTTAAGGACTCTGTTGCATTATTTAAGGACTTTGTTGCATTATTTAAGGACTCTGCTGCATTATTTAAGGACTTTGTTGCATTATTTAAGGATTCTGCTGCATTTTTTAAGGACTTTGCTGCATTATTTAAGGACTCTGCTGCATTATTTAATTACTTTGCTCCATTATTTAAGGACTCTGCTGCGTTATTTAAGGACTCTGCTGCATTATTTAAGGACTGTGATGCATTATTTAAGGACGCTGCTGCAGAATTTAAGGAATCTGCTGCATTATTTAAGGACTTTGTTGCATTATTTAAGGTCTCTGCTGCATTATTTAAGGACTCTGCTATGGTACTTAAGGACTTTGCTGCATTATTTAAGGACTTTGCTGCATTATTTAAGGACTCTGCTGCATTATTTAAGTTATTTGTTGCATTATTTAAGGACTCTGCTGCATTATTTAAGGACTTTGCTGCATTATTTAATAACTTTGTTGCATTATATAAGTACTCTGCTGCATTATGTAAGGACTTTGTTGCATTATGTAAGGAGTCTGCTGCATTATTTAAGGACTTTGCTGCATTATTTAACGACTCTGCTGAAGCATTTGAGGACTCAGCTGCATTATTTAAGGACTCTGCTGCATTATTTAAGGAATTTGCTGCATTATTTAAGGACTCTGCTGCAGTATTTAAGGACTCTGCTGCATTATTTAAGGACTTTGTTGCATTATTTAAGGTCTCTGCTGCAGTATTTAATGACTCTGCTGAAGCATTTGGGCACTCAGATGCATTATTTAAGGACTCTGCTGCATTATGTAAGGGCTTTGCTGCTTTATTCAAGGACTCTTTTGCATTATTTAAGGACTTTGTTGCATTATTTAAGGACTCTGCTGCATTATTTAAGGAGTTTGTTGCATTATGTAAGGACTCTGCTGCATTATTTAAGGACTTTGCTGCATTATTTAAGGACTCTGCTGCATAATTTAAGGACTTTATTGCATTATTTAAGGATCCTGCTGCATTATTTAAGGATCCTGATGAAGCATTTGAGGACTCAGCTGCATTATTTAAGGACTTTGCTGCATTATTTAACGACTCTGCTGCATTATCTAAGGACTCTGCTGCTTTATTTAAGGACTTTCCTGCATTATTTAAGGAGTCTTCTGCATTATTTAATGACTCTGCTGAAGCATTTGAGGACTCAGCTGCATTATTTAAGGACTCTGCTGCATTATTTAAGGACTTTGCTGCATTATTTAATGATTCTGCTGAAGCATTTGAGGACTCAGCTGCATTATTTAAGGACTCTGCTGCATTATTTAAGGAATTTGCTGCATTATTTAAGGACTCTGCTGCGGTATTTAAGGACTCTGCTGCATTATTTAAGGACTTTGATGCATTATTTAAGGACGCTGCTGCAGAATTTAAGGAATCTGCTGCATTATTTAAGGACTTTGTTGCATTATTTAAGGTCTCTGCTGCATTATTTAAGGACTCTGCTGTGGTATTTAAGGACTCTGCTGCATTATTTAAGGACGCTGCTGGATTATTTAAGGACTTTGTTGCATTATTTAAGGACTCTGCTGCAGTATTTAATGACTCTGCTGAAGCATTTGGGGACTCAGATGCATTATTTAAGGACTCTGCTGCATTATGTAAGGGCTTTGCTGCTTTATTTAAGGACTCTTTTGCATTATTTAAGGACTTTGTTGCATTATTTAAGGACTCTGCTGCATTATTTAAGGACTTTGTTGCGTTATTTAAGGACGCTGCTGCAGAATTTAAGGAATCTGCTGCATTATTTAAGGACTTTGTTGCATTATTTAAGGTCTCTGCTGCATTATTTAAGGACTCTGCTATGGTACTTAACGACTTTGCTGCATTATTTAAGGACTTTGCTGCATTATTTAAGGACTTTGATGCATTATTTAAGAACTTTGTTGCATTATTTAAGGACTCTGCTGCATTATTTAAGGAGTTTGTTGCATTATGTAAGGACTCTGCTGCATTATTTAAGGACTTTGCTGCATTATTTAAGGACTCTGTTGCATAATTTAAGGACTTTATTGCATTATTTAAGGATCCTGCTGCATTATTTAAGGATCCTGCTGAAGCATTTGAGGACTCAGCTGCATTATTTAAGGACTTTGCTGCATTATTTAACGACTCTGCTGCATTATCTAAGGACTCTGCTGCTTTATTTAAGGACTTTCATGCATTATTTAAGGAGTCTTCTGCATTATTTAATGACTCTGCTGAAGCATTTGAGGACTCAGCTGCATTATTTAAGGACTCTGCTGCATTATTTAAGGACTTTGCTGCATTATTTAATGACTCTGCTGAAGCATTTGAGGACTCAGCTGCATTATTTAAGGACTCTGCTGCATTATTTAAGGAATTTGCTGCATTATTTAAGGACTCTGCTGCGGTATTTAAGGACTCTGCTGCATTATTTAAGGACTTTGATGCATTATTTAAGGACACTGCTGCAGAATTTAAGGAATCTGCTGCATTATTTAAGGACTTTGTTGCATTATTTAAGGTCTCTGCTGCATTATTTAAGGACTCTGCTGTGGTATTTAAGGACTCTGCTGCATTATTTAAGGAATTTGTTGCATTATTTAAGGACGCTGCTGCATTATTTAAGGAATTTGTTGCATTATTTAAGGACTTTGCTGCATTAATTAAGGACTTTGCTGCATTACTTAAGGACTTTGCTGCATTATTTAATTACTTGCTGCATTATTTAAGGACTCTGCTGCTGTGTTTAAGAACTCTGCTGCATTATTTAAGGACTTTGCTGCATTATTTTAGGACTCTGCTGCATTATTTAAGGACTTTGCTGTATTATTTAAGGACTCTACTGCATTATTTAAGGACTTTGTTGCATTATTTAAGGACTCTGCTGCATTATTTAAGGACTTTGCTGTATTATTTAAGGACTCTGCTGCATTATTTAAGGACTTTTTTGCATTATTTAAGGACTCTGCTGCATTATTTAAGGACTTTGCTGCATTATTTAAGGACTCTGTTGCATTATTTAAGGACTTCATTGCATTATTTAATGACTCTGCTGCATTATTTAAGGAATTTGCTGCATTATTTAAGGACTCTGCTGCATTATTTAAGGACTTTGCTGCATTATTTAATGACTCTGCTGCATTATTTAAGGACTTTGTTGTATTATTTAAGGACTTTGCTGCATTATTTAAGGACTCTGCTGCGGTATTTAAGGACTCTGCTGCATTATTTAAGGACTTTGTTGCATTATTTAAGGACTCTGCTGCATTATTTAAGGACTTTGCTGCATTATTTAAGGACTATGCTGTGGTACTTAAGGACTCTGCTGTATTATTTAAGGACTTTGCTGCATTATTTAAGGACTCTGCTGCATTATTTAATGACTTTGTTGCATTATATAAGGACTCTGCTGCATTATTTAAGGACTATGTTGCATTATGTTAGAAGTCTGCTGCATTATTTAAGGACTTTGCTGCATTATTTAAGGACTCTGCTGCATTATTTAAGGACTTTATTGCATTATTTAAGGACTCTGCTGCATTATTTAATGACTCTGCTGAAGCATTTGAGGACTCAGCTGCATTATTTAAGGTCTCTGCTGTATTATTTAAGGACTCTGCTGCATTATTTAATGACTCTGCTGCGGTATTTAAGGACTCTGCTGCATTATTTAAGGACTTTGCTGCATTATTTAAGGACTGCTGCGTTATTTAAGGACTCTGCTGCATTATTTAAGACTTTGCTGCATTATTTAAGGACTCTGCTGCAGTGTTTAATGACTCTGCTGAAGCAATTGGGGACTCAGATGCATTGTTTAAGGACTCTGCTGCATTATGTAAGGACTTTGCTGCTTTATTTAAGGACTTTGCTGCATTATTTAAGGACTTTGTTGCATTATTTAAGGACTCTGCTGCATTATTTAAGGACTTTGTTGCATTATTTAAGGACTCTGCCGCATTATTTAAGGACTATGCTTTGGTATTTAAGGACTCTGCTGCATTATTTAAGGACTTTGCTGCATTATTTAAGGACTCTGCTGCATTATTTAATTACTTTGCTGCATTATTTAAGGACTCTGCTGCATTATTTAAGGACTTTGATGCATTATCTAAGGACACTGCTGCATAATTTAAGGAATCTGCTTCATTATTTAAGGACTTTGCTGCATTATTTAAGGTCTCTGCTGCATTATTTAAGGACTCTGCTATGGTACTTAAGGACTTTGCTGCATTATTTAAGGACTCTGCTGCATTATTTAAGAACTTTGTTGCATTATTTAAGGACTCTGCTGCATTATTTAAGGACTTTGTTGCATTATGTAAGGACTCTGCTGCATTATTTAAGGACTTTGCTGCATTATTTAAGGACTCTGCTGCATAATTTAAGGACTTTATTGCATTATTTTAGGATCCTGCTGCATTATTTAATGACTCTGCTGAAGCATTTGAGGACTCAGCTGCATTATTAAAGGTCTCTGCTGCATTATTTAATGACTCTGCTGAAGTATTTGAGGACTCAGCTGCATTATTTAAGGACTCTGCTGCATTATTTAAGGAATTTGCTGCATTATTTAAGGACTCTGCTGCGTTATTTAAGGACTCTGCTGCATTATTTAAGGACTTTGATGCATTATTTAAGGATGCTGCTGCAGAATTTAAGGAATCTGCTGCATTATTTAAGGACTTTGTTGCATTATTTAAGGTCTCTGCTGCATTATTTAAGGACTCTGCTGTAGTATTTAAGGACTCTGCTGCATTATTTAAGGAATTTGTTGCATTATTTAAGGACGCTGCTGCATTATTTAAGGACTTTGTTGCATTATTTAAGGACTCTGCTGCAGTATTTAATGACTCTGCTGAAGCATTTGGGGACTCAGATGCATTATTTAAGGACTCTGCTGCATTATGTAAGGGCTTTGCTGCTTTATTTAAGGACTCTTTTGCATTATTTAAGGACTTTGTTGCATTATTTAAGGACTCTGCTGCATTATTTAAGGACTTTGTTGCATTATTTAAGGATTCTGCTGCATTATTTAAGGACTTTGTTGCATTATTTAAGGTCTCTTTTTCATTATTTAAGGACTCTGCTATTGTACTTAAGGACTTTGCTGCATTATTTAAGGACTTTGCTGCATTATTTAAGGACTCTGCTGCATTATTTAAGTACTTTGTTGCATTATTTAAGGACTCTGCTGCATAATTTAAGGACTTTATTGCATTATTTAAGGATCCTGCTGCATTATTTAATGACTCTGCTGAAGCATTTGAGGACTCAGCTGCATTATTTAAGGTCTCTCTGCTGCATTATTTAAGGATCCTGCTGAAGCATTTGAGGACTCAGCTGCATTATTTAAGGACTTTGCTGCATTATTTAATGACTCTGCTGCGTTATTTAAGGACTCTGCTGCATTATTTAAGGACACTGCTGCATTATTTAAGGACTCTGCTGCATTATTTAAGGACTTTGCTGCATTATTTAACGACTCTGCTGCATTATTTAAGAACTTTGCTGCATTATTTAAGGACTCTGCTCCATTATTTAAGGAATTTGTTGCATTATTTAAGGACTCTGCTGCATTATTTAAGGACTTTGCTGCATTATTTAATGAATCTGCTGAAGCATTTGAGGACTCAACTGCATTATTTAAGGTCTCTGCTGCATTATTTAAGGACTCTGCTGAAGCATTTGAGGACTCAGCTGCATGATTTAAGGACTTTGCTGAATTATTTAAGGACTCTGCTGCATTATTTAAGGAATTTGTTGCATTATTAAAGGACCCTGCTGCGGCATTTAAGGATTCTGCTGCATTATTTAAGGACTTTGATGCATTATTTAAGGACGCTGCTGCAGAATTTAAGGAATCTGCTGCATTATTTAAGGACTTTGTTGCATTATTTAAGGTCTCTGCTGCATTATTTAAGGACTCTGCTGTGGTATTTAAGGACTCTGCTGCATTATTTAAGGAATTTGTTGCATTATTTAAGGACGCTGCTGCATTATTTAAGGAATTTGTTGCATTATTTAAGGACTTTGCTGCATTAATTAAGGACTTTGCTGCATTACTTAAGGACTTTGCTGCATTATTTAATTACTTGCTGCATTATTTAAGGACTCTGCTGCTGTGTTTAAGAACTCTGCTGCATTATTTAAGGACTTTGCTGCATTATTTTAGGACTCTGCTGCATTATTTAAGGACTTTGCTGTATTATTTAAGGACTCTACTGCATTATTTAAGGACTTTGTTGCATTATTTAAGGACTCTGCTGCATTATTTAAGGACTTTGCTGTATTATTTAAGGACTCTGCTGCATTATTTAAGGACTTTTTTGCATTATTTAAGGACTCTGCTGCATTATTTAAGGACTTTGCTGCATTATTTAAGGACTCTGTTGCATTATTTAAGGACTTTATTGCATTATTTAATGACTCTGCTGCATTATTTAAGGAATTTGCTGCATTATTTAAGGACTCTGCTGCATTATTTAAGGACTTTGCTGCATTATTTAATGACTCTGCTGCATTATTTAAGGACTTTGTTGTATTATTTAAGGACTTTGCTGCATTATTTAAGGACTCTGCTGTGGTATTTAAGGACTCTGCTGCATTATTTAAGGACTTTGTTGCATTATTTAAGGACTCTGCTGCATTATTTAAGGACTTTGCTGCATTATTTAAGGACTATGCTGTGGTACTTAAGGACTCTGCTGTATTATTTAAGGACTTTGCTGCATTATTTAAGGACTCTGCTGCATTATTTAATGACTTTGTTGCATTATATAAGGACTCTGCTGCATTATTTAAGGACTATGTTGCATTATGTTAGAAGTCTGCTGCATTATTTAAGGACTTTGCTGCATTATTTAAGGACTCTGCTGCATTATTTAAGGACTTTATTGCATTATTTAAGGACTCTGCTGCATTATTTAATGACTCTGCTGAAGCATTTGAGGACTCAGCTGCATTATTTAAGGTCTCTGCTGTATTATTTAAGGACTCTGCTGCATTATTTAATGACTCTGCTGCGGTATTTAAGGACTCTGCTGCATTATTTAAGGACTTTGCTGCATTATTTAAGGACTGCTGCGTTATTTAAGGACTCTGCTGCATTATTTAAGACTTTGCTGCATTATTTAAGGACTCTGCTGCAGTGTTTAATGACTCTGCTGAAGCAATTGGGGACTCAGATGCATTGTTTAAGGACTCTGCTGCATTATGTAAGGACTTTGCTGCTTTATTTAAGGACTTTGCTGCATTATTTAAGGACTTTGTTGCATTATTTAAGGACTCTGCTGCATTATTTAAGGACTTTGTTGCATTATTTAAGGACTCTGCCGCATTATTTAAGGACTATGCTTTGGTATTTAAGGACTCTGCTGCATTATTTAAGGACTTTGCTGCATTATTTAAGGACTCTGCTGCATTATTTAATTACTTTGCTGCATTATTTAAGGACTCTGCTGCATTATTTAAGGACTTTGATGCATTATTTAAGGACACTGCTGCAGAATTTAAGGAATCTGCTTCATTATTTAAGGACTTTGCTGCATTATTTAAGGTCTCTGCTGCATTATTTAAGGACTCTGCTATGGTACTTAAGGACTTTGCTGCATTATTTAAGGACTCTGCTGCATTATTTAAGAACTTTGTTGCATTATTTAAGGACTCTGCTGCATTATTTAAGGACTTTGTTGCATTATGTAAGGACTCTGCTGCATTATTTAAGGACTTTGCTGCATTATTTAAGGACTCTGCTGCATAATTTAAGGACTTTATTGCATTATTTTAGGATCCTGCTGCATTATTTAATGACTCTGCTGAAGCATTTGAGGACTCAGCTGCATTATTAAAGGTCTCTGCTGCATTATTTAATGACTCTGCTGAAGTATTTGAGGACTCAGCTGCATTATTTAAGGACTCTGCTGCATTATTTAAGGAATTTGCTGCATTATTTAAGGACTCTGCTGCGTTATTTAAGGACTCTGCTGCATTATTTAAGGACTTTGATGCATTATTTAAGGATGCTGCTGCAGAATTTAAGGAATCTGCTGCATTATTTAAGGACTTTGTTGCATTATTTAAGGTCTCTGCTGCATTATTTAAGGACTCTGCTGTGGTATTTAAGGACTCTGCTGCATTATTTAAGGAATTTGTTGCATTATTTAAGGACGCTGCTGCATTATTTAAGGACTTTGTTGCATTATTTAAGGACTCTGCTGCAGTATTTAATGACTCTGCTGAAGCATTTGGGGACTCAGATGCATTATTTAAGGACTCTGCTGCATTATGTAAGGGCTTTGCTGCTTTATTTAAGGACTCTTTTGCATTATTTAAGGACTTTGTTGCATTATTTAAGGACTCTGCTGCATTATTTAAGGACTTTGTTGCATTATTTAAGGATTCTGCTGCATTATTTAAGGACTTTGTTGCATTATTTAAGGTCTCTTTTTCATTATTTAAGGACTCTGCTATTGTACTTAAGGACTTTGCTGCATTATTTAAGGACTTTGCTGCATTATTTAAGGACTCTGCTGCATTATTTAAGTACTTTGTTGCATTATTTAAGGACTCTGCTGCATAATTTAAGGACTTTATTGCATTATTTAAGGATCCTGCTGCATTATTTAATGACTCTGCTGAAGCATTTGAGGACTCAGCTGCATTATTTAAGGTCTCTCTGCTGCATTATTTAAGGATCCTGCTGAAGCATTTGAGGACTCAGCTGCATTATTTAAGGACTTTGCTGCATTATTTAATGACTCTGCTGCGTTATTTAAGGACTCTGCTGCATTATTTAAGGACACTGCTGCATTATTTAAGGACTCTGCTGCATTATTTAAGGACTTTGCTGCATTATTTAACGACTCTGCTGCATTATTTAAGAACTTTGCTGCATTATTTAAGGACTCTGCTCCATTATTTAAGGAATTTGTTGCATTATTTAAGGACTCTGCTGCATTATTTAAGGACTTTGCTGCATTATTTAATGAATCTGCTGAAGCATTTGAGGACTCAACTGCATTATTTAAGGTCTCTGCTGCATTATTTAAGGACTCTGATGAAGCATTTGAGGACTCAGCTGCATGATTTAAGGACTTTGCTGAATTATTTAAGGACTCTGCTGCATTATTTAAGGAATTTGTTGCATTATTAAAGGACCCTGCTGCGGCATTTAAGGATTCTTCTGCATTATTTAAGGACTTTGATGCATTATTTAAGGACGCTGCTGCAGAATTTAAGGAATCTGCTGCATTTTTTAAGGACATTGTTGCATTATTTAAGGTCTCTGCTGAATTATTTAAGGACTCTGCTATGGTACTTAAGGACTTTGCTGCATTACTTAAGGACTTTGCTGCATTATTTAAGGACTTTGATGCATTATTTAAGAACTTTGTTGCATTATTTAAGGACTCTGCTGCATTATTTAAGGACTTTGTTGCATTATGTAAGGACTTTGCTGCTTTATTTAAGGACTTTGCTGCATTATTTAAGGACTTTGTTGCATTATTTAAGGACTCTTCTGCATTATTTAAGGACTTTGCTGCATTATTTAAGGACTATGCTGTGGTATTTAAGTACTCTGCTGCATTATTTAAGGACTTTGCTGCATTATTTAAGGACTCTGCTGCATTATTTAATTACTTTGCTGCATTATTAAAGGACCCTGCTGCGGCATTTAAGGATTCTGCTGCATAATTTAAGGACTTTATTGCATTATTTAAGGATCCTGCTGCATTATTTAAGGATCCTGCTGAAGCATTTGAGGACTCAGCTGCATTATTTAAGGACTTTGCTGCATTATTTAACGACTCTGCTGCATTATTTAAGGACTCTGCTGCTTTATTTAAGGACTTTCCTGCATTATTTAAGGAGTCTTCTGCATTATTTAATGACTCTGCTGAAGCATTTGAGGACTCAACTGCATTATTTAAGGACTCTGCTGCATTATTTAAGGTCTCTGCTGCATTATTTAAGGACTCTGCTGTGGTATATAAGGACTCTGCTGCATTATTTAAGGAATTTGTTGCATTATTTAAGGACGCTGCTGCATTATTTAAGGACTTTGTTGCATTATTTAAGGACTCTGCTGCATTAATTAAGGACTTTGCTGCATTACTTAAGGACACTGCTGCATTATTTAAGGACTTTGTTGCATTATTTAAGGACTCTGCTGCATTATTTAAGGACTCTGCTGAAACATTTGGGGACTCAGATGCATTATTTAAGGACTCTGCTGCATTATGTAAGGGCTTTGCTGCTTTATTTAAGGACTCTGTTGCATTATTTAAGGACTTTGTTGCATTATTTAAGAACTCTGCTGCATTATTTAAGGAATTTCTTGCATTATTTAAGGATTCTGCTGCATTATTTAAGGACTTTGCTGCATTATTTAAGGACTATGCTGTGGTATTTAAGGACTCTGCTGCATTATTTAAGGACTTTGCTGCATTATTAAAGGACTCTGCTGCATTATTTAATTACTTTGCTGCATTATTTAAGGACTCTGCTGCGGTATTTAAGGACTCTGCTGCATTATTTAAGGACTTTGATGCATTATTTAAGGACACTGCTGCAGAATTTAAGGAATCTTCTGCGTTATTTAAGGACTTTGTTGCATTTATTTAAGGTCTCTTTTTCATTATTTAAGGACTCTGCTATTGTACTTAAGGACTTTGCTGCATTATTTAAGGACTTTGCTGCATTATTTAAGGACTCTGCTGCATTATTTAAGCACTTTGTTGCATTATTTAAGGACTCTGCTGCATAATTTAAGGACTTTATTGCATTATTTAAGGATCCTGCTGCATTATTTAATGACTCTGCTGAAGCATTTGAGGACTCAGCTACATTATTTAAGGTCTCTGCTGCATTATTTAAGGATCCTGCTGAAGCATTTGAGGACTCAGCTGCATTATTTAAGGACTTTGCTGCATTATTTAACGACTCTGCTGCGTTATTTAAGGACTCTGCTGCATTATTTGAGGACACTGCTGCATTATTTAAGGACTCTGCTGCATTATTTAAGGACTTTGCTGCATTATTTAACGACTCTGCTGCATTATTTAAGAACTTTGCTGCATTATTTAAGGACTCTGCTGCATTATTTAAGGAATTTGTTGCATTATTTAAGGACTCTGCTGCTTTATTTAAGGACTCTGCTGCAGTATTTAAGGACTCTGCTGCATTATTTAAGGACTTTGCTGCATTATTTAAGGACTGCTGCGTTATTTAAGGACTCTGCTGCATTATTTAAGACTTTGCTGCATTATTTAAGGACTCTGCTGCAGTGTTTAATGACTCTGCTGAAGCAACTGGGGACTCAGATGCATTATTTAAGGACTCTGCTGCATTATGTAAGGACTTTGCTGCTTTATTTAAGGACTTTGCTGCATTATTTAAGGACTTTGCTGCATTATTTAAGGACTCTGCTGCATTATTTAAGGACTTTGTTGCATTATTTAAGGACTCTTCTGCATTATTTAAGGACTTTGCTGCATTATTTAAGGACTATGCTGTGGTATTTAAGTACTCTGCTGCATTATTTAAGGACTTTGCTGCATTATTTAAGGACTCTGCTGCATTATTTAATTACTTTGCTGCATTATTAAAGGACCCTGCTGCGGCATTTAAGGATTCTGCTGCATTATTTAAGGACTTTGATGCATTATTTAAGGACGCTGCTGCAGAATTTAAGGAATCTGCTGCATTATTTAAGGACTTTGTTGCATTATTTAAGGTCTCTGCTGCATGAATTATGGACTCTGCTATGGTACTTAAGGACTTTGCTGCATTATTTAAGGACTTTGCTGCATTATTTAAGGACTTTGATGCATTATTTAAGAACTTTGTTGCATTATTTAAGGACTCTGCTGCATTATTTAAGGACTTTGTTGCATTATGTAAGGACTTTGCTGCTTTATTTAAGGACTTTGCTGCATTATTTAAGGACTTTGTTGCATTATTTAAGGACTCTGCTGCATTATTTAAGGACTTTGTTGCATTATTTAAGGACTCTTCTGCATTATTTAAGGACTTTGCTGCATTATTTAAGGACTATGCTGTGGTATTTAAGTACTCTGCTGCATTATTTAAGGACTTTGCTGCATTATTTAAGGACTCTGCTGCATTATTTAATTACTTTGCTGCATTATTAAAGGACCCTGCTGCGGCATTTAGGGATTCTGCTGCATAATTTAAGGACTTTATTGCATTATTTAAGGATCCTGCTGCATTATTTAAGGATCCTGCTGAAGCATTTGAGGACTCAGCTGCATTATTTAAGGACTTTGCTGCATTATTTAACGACTCTGCTGCATTATTTAAGGACTCTGCTGCTTTATTTAAGGACTTTCCTGCATTATTTAAGGAGTCTTCTGCATTATTTAATGACTCTGCTGAAGCATTTGAGGACTCAACTGCATTATTTAAGGACTCTGCTGCATTATTTAAGGTCTCTGCTGCATTATTTAAGGACTCTGCTGTGGTATATAAGGACTCTGCTGCATTATTTAAGGAATTTGTTGCATTATTTAAGGACGCTGCTGCATTATTTAAGGACTTTGTTGCATTATTTAAGGACTCTGCTGCATTAATTAAGGACTTTGCTGCATTACTTAAGGACACTGCTGCATTATTTAAGGACTTTGTTGCATTATTTAAGGACTCTGCTGCATTATTTAAGGACTCTGCTGAAGCATTTGGGGACTCAGATGCATTATTTAAGGACTCTGCTGCATTATGTAAGGGCTTTGCTGCTTTATTTAAGGACTCTGTTGCATTATTTAAGGACTTTGTTGCATTATTTAAGAACTCTGCTGCATTATTTAAGGACTTTGTTGCATTATTTAAGGATTCTGCTGCATTATTTAAGGACTTTGCTGCATTATTTAAGGACTATGCTGTGGTATTTAAGGACTCTGCTGCATTATTTAAGGACTTTGCTGCATTATTAAAGGACTCTGCTGCATTATTTAATTACTTTGCTGCATTATTTAAGGACTCTGCTGCGGTATTTAAGGACTCTGCTGCATTATTTAAGGACTTTGATGCATTATTTAAGGACACTGCTGCAGAATTTAAGGAATCTGCTGCATTATCTAAGGACTTTGTTGCATTATTTAAGGTCTCTTTTTCATTATTTAAGGACTCTGCTATTGTACTTAAGGACTTTGCTGCATTATTTAAGGACTTTGCTGCATTATTTAAGGACTCTGCTGCATTATTTAAGTACTTTGTTGCATTATTTAAGGACTCTGCTGCATAATTTAAGGACTTTATTGCATTATTTAAGGATCCTGCTGCATTATTTAATGACTCTGCTGAAGCATTTGAGGACTCAGCTGCATTATTTAAGGTCTCTCTGCTGCATTATTTAAGGATCCTGCTGAAGCATTTGAGGACTCAGCTGCATTATTTAAGGACTTTGCTGCATTATTTAACGACTCTG
Organism: Phyllobates terribilis; assembly: GCF_046119375.1. Classification (NCBI taxonomy): domain Eukaryota; kingdom Metazoa; phylum Chordata; class Amphibia; order Anura; family Dendrobatidae; genus Phyllobates; species Phyllobates terribilis. The sequence goes on from NW_027363178.1 coordinate 1,117,543, forward strand.
CTGCGTTATTTAAGGACTCTGCTGCATTATTTAAGGACACTGCTGCATTATTTAAGGACTCTGCTGCATTATTTAAGGACTTTGCTGCATTATTTAACGACTCTGCTGCATTATTTAAGAACTTTGCTGCATTATTTAAGGACTCTGCTCCATTATTTAAGGAATTTGCTGCATTATTTAAGGACTCTGCTGCTTTATTTAAGGACTTTGCTGCATTATTTAATGAATCTGCTGAAGCATTTGAGGACTCAACTGCATTATTTAAGGTATCTGCTGCATTATTTAAGGACTCTGCTGAAGCATTTGAGGACTCAGCTGCATGATTTAAGGACTTTGCTGAATTATTTAAGGACTCTGCTGCTATATTTAAGGAATTTGTTGCATTATTTAAGGACTCTGCTGCATTATTTAAGGAATTTGTTGCATTATTTAAGGACTCTGCTGCATTATTTAAGGACTTTGCTGCATTATTTAATAACTTTGTTGCATTATATAAGTACTCTGCTGCATTATTTAAGGACTTTGTTGCATTATGTAAGGAGTCTGCTGCATTATTTAAGGAGTCTGCTGCATTATTTAATGACTATGCTGCATTATTTAAGGACTGCTGCGTTATTTAAGGACTCTGCTGCATTATTTAAGATTTTGCTGCATTATTTAAGGACTCTGCTGCAGTATTTAATGACTCTGCTGAAGCATTTGGGGACTCAGATGCTTTATTTAAGGACTCTGTTGCATTATTTAAGGACTTTGTTGCATTATTTAAGGACTCTGCTGCATTATTTAAGGACTTTGTTGCATTATTTAAGGATTCTGCTGCATTTTTTAAGGACTTTGCTGCATTATTTAAGGACTCTGCTGCATTATTTAATTACTTTGCTCCATTATTTAAGGACTCTGCTGCGGTATTTAAGGACTCTGCTGCATTATTTAAGGACTGTGATGCATTATTTAAGGACGCTGCTGCAGAATTTAAGGAATCTGCTGCATTATTTAAGGACTTTGTTGCATTATTTAAGGTCTCTGCTGCATTATTTAAGGACTCTGCTATGGTACTTAAGGACTTTGCTGCATTATTTAAAGACTTTGCTGCATTATTTAAGGACTCTGCTGCATTATTTAAGAACTGTGTTGCATTATTTAAGGACTCTGCTGCATTATTTAAGGACTTTGTTGCATTATGTAAGGACTCTGCTGCATTATTTAAGGACTTTGCTGCATTATTTAAGGACTCTACTGCATAATTTAAGGACTTTATTGCATTATTTAAGGATCCTGCTGCATTATTTAATGACTCTGCTGAAGCATTTGAGGACTCAGCTGCATTATTAAAGGTCTCTGCTGCATTATTTAAGGATCCTGCTGAAGCATTTGAGGACTCAGCTGCATTATTTAAGGACTTTGCTGCATTATTTATCGACTCTGCTGCGTTATTTAAGGACTCTGCTGCATTATTTAAGAACTTTGCTGCATTATTTAAGGACTCTTCTGCATTATTTAATGACTCTGCTGAAGTATTTGAGGACTCAGCTGCATTCTTTAAGGACTCTGCTGCATTATTTAAGGAATTTGCTGCATTATTTAAGGACTCTACTGCGTTATTTAAGGACTCTGCTGCATTATTTAAGGACTTTGATGCATTATTTAAGGATGCTGCTGCAGAATTTAAGGAATCTGCTGCATTATTTAAGGACTTTGTTGCATTATTTAAGGTCTCTGCTGCATTATTTAAGGACTCTGCTGTGGTATTTAAGGACTCTGCTGCATTATTTAAGGAATTTGTTGCATTATTTAAGGACGCTGCTGCATTATTTAAGGACTTTGTTGCATTATTTAAGGACTCTGCTGCAGTATTTAATGACTCTGCTGAAGCATTTGGGGACTCAGATGCATTATTTAAGGACTCTGCTGCATTATGTAAGGGCTTTGCTGCTTTATTTAAGGACTCTTTTGCATTATTTAAGGACTCTGCTGCATTATTTAAGGACTTTGTTGCATTATTTAAGGATTTTGCTTCATTATTTAAGGATTTTGCTGCATTATTTAAGGACTTTGCCGCATTATTTAAGGACTATGCTTTGGTATTTAAGGACTCTGCTGCATTATTTAAGGACTTTGCTGCATTATTTAAGGACTCTGCTGCATTATTTAATTACTTTGCTGCATTATTTAAGGACTCTGCTGCGGTATTTAAGGACTCTGCTGCATTATTTAAGGACTTTGATGCATTATTTAAGGACACTGCTGCAGAATTTAAGGAATCTGCTTCATTATATAAGGACTTTGTTGCATTATTTAAGGTCTCTGCTGCATTATTTAAGGACTCTGCTATGGTACTTAAGGACTTTGCTGCATTATTTAAGGACTCTGCTGCATTATTTAAGAACTTTGTTGCATTATTTAAGGACTCTGCTGCATTATTTAAGGACTTTGTTGCATTATGTAAGGACTCTGCTGCATTATTTAAGGACTTTGCTGCATTATTTAAGGACTCTGCTGCATAATTTAAGGACTTTATTGCATTATTTTAGGATCCTGCTGCATTATTTAATGACTCTGCTGAAGCATTTGAGGACTCAGCTGCATTATTAAAGGTCTCTGCTGCATTATTTAAGGATCCTGCTGAAGCATTTGAGGACTCAGTTGCATTATTTAAGGACTTTGCTGCATTATTTAACGACTCTGCTGCGTTATTTAAGGACTCTGCTGCATTATTTAAGAACTTTGCTGCATTATTTAAGGACTCTTCTGAATTATTTAATGACTCTGCTGAAGTATTTGAGGACTCAGCTGCATTACTTAAGGACTCTGCTGCATTATTTAAGGAATTTGCTGCATTATTTAAGGACTCTGCTGCGTTATTTAAGGACTCTGCTGCGTTATTTAAGGACTCTGCTGCATTATTTAAGGACTTTGATGCATTATTTATGGACGCTGCTGCAGAATTTAAGGAATCTGCTGCATTATTTAAGGACTTTGTTGCATTATTTAAGGTCTCTGCTGCATTATTTAAGGACTCTGCTGTGGTATTTAAGGACTCTGCTGCATTATTTAAGGAATTTGTTGCATTATGTAAGGACGCTGCTGCATTATTTAAGGTCTTTGTTGCATTATTTAAGGACTCTGCTGCAGTATTTAATGACTCTGCTGAAGCATTTGGGGACTCAGATGCATTATTTAAGGACTCTGCTGCATTATGTAAGGGCTTTGCTGCTTTATTTAAGGACTCTTTTGCATTATTTAAGGACTTTGTTGCATTATTTAAGGACTCTGCTGCATTATTTAAGGACTTTGTTGCATTATTTAAGGATCCTGCTGCATTATTTAAGGACTTTGATGCATTATTTAAGAACTTTGTTGCATTATTTAAGGACTCTGCTGCATTATTTAAGGACTTTGTTGCATTATGTAAGGACTCTGCTGCATTATTTAAGGACTTTGCTGCATTATTTAAGGACTCTGCTGCATTATCTAAGGACTCTGCTGCTTTATTTAAGGACTTTCCTGCATTATTTAAGGAGTCTTCTGCATTATTTAATGACTCTGCTGAAGCATTTGAGGACTCAGCTGCATTATTTAAGGACTTTGCTGCATTATTTAACGACTCTGCTGCATTATCTAAGGACTCTGCTGCTTTATTTAAGGACTTTCCTGCATTATTTAAGGAGTCTTCTGCATTATTTAATGACTCTGCTGAAGCATTTGAGGACTCAGCTGCATTATTTAAGGACTCTGCTGCATTATTTAAGGACTTTGCTGCATTATTTAATGACTCTGCTGAAGCATTTGAGGACTCAGCTGCATTATTTAAGGACTCTGCTGCATTATTTAAGGAATTTGCTGCATTATTTAAGGACTCTGCTGCGGTATTTAAGGACTCTGCTGCATTATTTAAGGACTTTAATGCATTATTTAAGGACGCTGCTGCAGAATTTAAGGAATCTGCTGCATTATTTAAGGACTTTGTTGCATTATTTAAGGTCTCTGCTGCATTATTTAAGGACTTGCTGCATTATTTAAGGACTCTGCTGCTGTGTTTAAGAACTCTGCTGCATTATTTAAGGACTTTGCTGAATTATTTTAGGACTCTGCTGCATTATTTAAGGACTTTGCTGTATTATTTAAGGACTCTACTGCATTATTTAAGGACTTTGTTGCATTATTTAAGGACTCTGCTGCATTATTTAAGGACTTTGCTGTATTATTTAAGGACTCTGCTGCATTATTTAAGGACTTTTTTGCATTATTTAAGGACTCTGCTGCATTATTTAAGGACTTTGCTGCATTATTTAAGGACTCTGCTGCATTATTTAAGGACTTTGCTGCATTATTTAATGACTCTGCTGCATTATTTAAGGACTTTGTTGTATTATTTAAGGACTTTGCTGCATTATTTAAGGACTCTGCTGCGGTATTTAAGGACTCTGCTGCATTATTTAAGGACTTTGTTGCATTATTTAAGGACTCTGCTGCATTATTTAGGGACTTTGCTGCATTATTTAAGGACTATGCTGTGGTACTTAAGGACTCTGCTGTATTATTTAAGGACTTTGCTGCATTATTTAAGGACTCTGCTGCATTATTTAATGACTTTGTTGCATTATATAAGGACTCTGCTGCATTATTTAAGGACTATGTTGCATTATGTTAGAAGTCTGCTGCATTATTTAAGGACTTTGCTGCATTATTTAAGGACTCTGCTGCATTATTTGAGGACTTTATTGCATTATTTAAGGACTCTGCTGCATTATTTAATGACTCTGCTGAAGCATTTGAGGACTCAGCTGCATTAATTAAGGTCTCTGCTGTATTATTTAAGGACTCTGCTGCATTATTTAATGACTCTGCTGCGGTATTTAAGGACTCTGCTGCATTATTTAAGGACTTTGCTGCATTATTTAAGGACTGCTGCGTTATTTAAGGACTCTGCTGCATTATTTAAGACTTTGCTGCATTATTTAAGGACTCTGCTGCAGTGTTTAATGACTCTGCTGAAGCAATTGGGGACTCAGATGCATTGTTTAAGGACTCTGCTGCATTATGTAAGGACTTTGCTGCTTTATTTAAGGACTTTGCTGCATTATTTAAGGACTTTGTTGCATTATTTAAGGACTCTGCTGCATTATTTAAGGACTTTGTTGCATTATTTAAGGACTCTGCCGCATTACTTAAGGACTCTGCTGCATTATTTAATTACTTTGCTGCATTATTTAAGGACTATGCTTTGGTATTTAAGGACTCTGCTGCATTATTTAAGGACTTTGCTGCATTATTTAAGGACTCTGCTGCATTATTTAATTACTTTGCTGCATTATTTAAGGACTCTGCTGCGGTATTTAAGGACTCTGCTGCATTATTTAAGGACTTTGATGCATTATTTAAGGACACTGCTGCAGAATTTAAGGAATCTGCTTCATTATTTAAGGACTTTGTTGCATTATTTAAGGTCTCTGCTGCATTATTTAAGGACTCTGCTATGTTACTTAAGGACTTTGCTGCATTATTTAAGGACTCTGCTGCATTATTTAAGAACTTTGTTGCATTGTTTAAGGACTCTGCTGCATTATTTAAGGACTTTGTTGCATTATGTTAGGACTCTGCTGCATTATTTAACGACTTTGCTGCATTATTTAAGGACTCTGCTGCATAATTTAAGGACTTTATTGCATTATTTTAGGATCCTGCTGCATTATTTAATGACTCTGCTGAAGCATTTGAGGACTCAGCTGCATTATTAAAGGTCTCTGCTGCATTATTTAAGGATCCTGCTGAAGCATTTGAGGACTCAGCTGCATTATTTAAGGACTTTGCTGCATTATTTAACGACTCTGCTGCATTATTTAAGAACTTTGCTGCATTATTTAAGGACTCTTCTGCATTATTTAATGACTCTGCTGAAGTATTTGAGGAATCAGCTGCATTATTTAAGGACTCTGCTGCATTATTTAAGGAATTTGCTGCATTATTTAAGGACTCTGCTGCGTTATTTAAGGACTCTGCTGCATTATTTAAGGACTTTGATGCATTATTTAAGGACGCTGCTGCAGAATTTAAGGAATCTGCTGCATTATTTAAGGACTTTGTTGCATTATTTAAGGTCTCTGCTGCATTATTTAAGGACTCTGCTGTGGTATTTAAGGACTCTGCTGCATTATTTAAGGAATTTGTTGCATTATTTAAGGACGCTGCTGCATTATTTAAGGACTTTGTTGCTTTATTTAAGGACTCTGCTGCAGTATTTAATGACTCTGCTGAAGCATTTGGGGACTCAGATGCATTATTTAAGGACTCTGCTGCATTATGTAAGGGCTTTGCTGCTTTATTTAAGGACTCTTTTGCATTATTTAAGGACTTTGTTGCATTATTTAAGGACTCAGCTGCATTATTTAAGGTCTCTCTGCTGCATTATTTAAGGATCCTGCTGAAGCATTTGAGGACTCAGCTGCATTATTTAAGGACTTTGCTGCATTATTTAACGACTCTGCTGCGTTATTTAAGGACTCTGCTGCATTATTTAAGGACACTGCTGCATTATTTAAGGACTCTGCTGCATTATTTAAGGACTTTGCTGCATTATTTAACGACTCTGCTGCATTATTTAAGAACTTTGCTGCATTATTTAAGGACTCTGCTCCATTATTTAAGGAATTTGCTGCATTATTTAAGGACTCTGCTGCTTTATTTAAGGACTTTGCTGCATTATTTAATGAATCTGCTGAAGCATTTGAGGACTCAACTGCATTATTTAAGGTCTCTGCTGCATTATTTAAGGACTCTGCTGAAGCATTTGAGGACTCAGCTGCATGATTTAAGGACTTTGCTGAATTATTTAAGGACTCTGCTGCATTATTTAAGGAATTTGTTGCATTATTTAAGGACTCTGCTGCATTATTTAAGGAATTTGTTGCATTATTTAAGGACTCTGCTGCATTATTTAAGGACTTTGCTGCATTATTTAATAACTTTGTTGCATTATATAAGTACTCTGCTGCATTATTTAAGGACTTTGTTGCATTATGTAAGGAGTCTGCTGCATTATTTAAGGAGTCTGCTGCATTATTTAATGACTATGCTGCATTATTTAAGGACTGCTGCGTTATTTAAGGACTCTGCTGCATTATTTAAGACTTTGCTGCATTATTTAAGGACTCTGCTGCAGTATTTAATGACTCTGCTGAAGCATTTGGGGACTCAGATGCTTTATTTAAGGACTCTGTTGCATTATTTAAGGACTTTGTTGCATTATTTAAGGACTCTGCTGCATTATTTAAGGACTTTGTTGCATTATTTAAGGATTCTGCTGCATTTTTTAAGGACTTTGCTGCATTATTTAAGGACTCTGCTGCATTATTTAATTACTTTGCTCCATTATTTAAGGACTCTGCTGCGGTATTTAAGGACTCTGCTGCATTATTTAAGGACTGTGATGCATTATTTAAGGACGCTGCTGCAGAATTTAAGGAATCTGCTGCATTATTTAAGGACTTTGTTGCATTATTTAAGGTCTCTGCTGCATTATTTAAGGACTCTGCTATGGTACTTAAGGACTTTGCTGCATTATTTAAGGACTTTGCTGCATTATTTAAGGACTCTGCTGCATTATTTAAGAACTGTGTTGCATTATTTAAGGACTCTGCTGCATTATTTAAGGACTTTGTTGCATTATGTAAGGACTCTGCTGCATTATTTAAGGACTTTGCTGCATTATTTAAGGACTCTACTGCATAATTTAAGGACTTTATTGCATTATTTAAGGATCCTGCTGCATTATTTAATGACTCTGCTAAAGCATTTGAGGACTCAGCTGCATTATTAAAGGTCTCTGCTGCATTATTTAAGGATCCTGCTGAAGCATTTGAGGACTCAGCTGCATTATTTAAGGACTTTGCTGCATTATTTATCGACTCTGCTGCGTTATTTAAGGACTCTGCTGCATTATTTAAGAACTTTGCTGCATTATTTAAGGACTCTTCTGCATTATTTAATGACTCTGCTGAAGTATTTGAGGACTCAGCTGCATTATTTAAGGACTCTGCTGCATTATTTAAGGAATTTGCTGCATTATTTAAGGACTCTACTGCGTTATTTAAGGACTCTGCTGCATTATTTAAGGACTTTGATGCATTATTTAAGGATGCTGCTGCAGAATTTAAGGAATCTGCTGCATTATTTAAGGACTTTGTTGCATTATTTAAGGTCTCTGCTGCATTATTTAAGGACTCTGCTGTGGTATTTAAGGACTCTGCTGCATTATTTAAGGAATTTGTTGCATTATTTAAGGACGCTGCTGCATTATTTAAGGACTTTGTTGCATTATTTAAGGACTCTGCTGCAGTATTTAATGACTCTGCTGAAGCATTTGGGGACTCAGATGCATTATTTAAGGACTCTGCTGGATTATGTAAGGGCTTTGCTGCTTTATTTAAGGACTCTTTTGCATTATTTAAGGACTCTGCTGCATTATTTAAGGACTTTGTTGCATTATTTAAGGATTTTGCTGCATTATTTAAGGATTTTGCTGCATTATTTAAGGACTTTGCCGCATTATTTAAGGACTATGCTTTGGTATTTAAGGACTCTGCTGCATTATTTAAGGACTTTGCTGCATTATTTAAGGACTCTGCTGCATTATTTAATTACTTTGCTGCATTATTTAAGGACTCTGCTGCGGTATTTAAGGACTCTGCTGCATTATTTAAGGACTTTGATGCATTATTTAAGGACACTGCTGCAGAATTTAAGGAATCTGCTTCATTATATAAGGACTTTGTTGCATTATTTAAGGTCTCTGCTGCATTATTTAAGGACTCTGCTATGGTACTTAAGGACTTTGCTGCATTATTTAAGGACTCTGCTGCATTATTTAAGAACTTTGTTGCATTATTTAAGGACTCTGCTGCATTATTTAAGGACTTTGTTGCATTATGTAAGGACTCTGCTGCATTATTTAAGGACTTTGCTGCATTATTTAAGGACTCTGCTGCATAATTTAAGGACTTTATTGCATTATTTTAGGATCCTGCTGCATTATTTAATGACTCTGCTGAAGCATTTGAGGACTCAGCTGCATTATTAAAGGTCTCTGCTGCATTATTTAAGGATCCTGCTGAAGCATTTGAGGACTCAGTTGCATTATTTAAGGACTTTGCTGCATTATTTAACGACTCTGCTGCGTTATTTAAGGACTCTGCTGCATTATTTAAGAACTTTGCTGCATTATTTAAGGACTCTTCTGAATTATTTAATGACTCTGCTGAAGTATTTGAGGACTCAGCTGCATTACTTAAGGACTCTGCTGCATTATTTAAGGAATTTGCTGCATTATTTAAGGACTCTGCTGCGTTACTTAAGGACTCTGCTGCGTTATTTAAGGACTCTGCTGCATTATTTAAGGACTTTGATGCATTATTTATGGACGCTGCTGCAGAATTTAAGGAATCTGCTGCATTATTTAAGGACTTTGTTGCATTATTTAAGGTCTCTGCTGCATTATTTAAGGACTCTGCTGTGGTATTTAAGGACTCTGCTGCATTATTTAAGGAATTTGTTGCATTATTTAAGGACGCTGCTGCATTATTTAAGGTCTTTGTTGCATTATTTAAGGACTCTGCTGCAGTATTTAATGACTCTGCTGAAGCATTTGGGGACTCAGATGCATTATTTAAGGACTCTGCTGCATTATGTAAGGGCTTTGCTGCTTTATTTAAGGACTCTTTTGCATTATTTAAGGACTTTGTTGCATTATTTAAGGACTCTGCTGCATTATTTAAGGACTTTGTTGCATTATTTAAGGATCCTGCTGCATTATTTAAGGACTTTGATGCATTATTTAAGAACTTTGTTGCATTATTTAAGGACTCTGCTGCATTATTTAAGGACTTTGTTGCATTATGTAAGGACTCTGCTGCATTATTTAAGGACTTTGCTGCATTATTTAAGGACTCTGCTGCATAATTTAAGGACTTTATTGCATTATTTAAGGATCCTGCTGCATTATTTAAGGATCCTGCTGAAGCATTTGAGGACTCAGCTGCATTATTTAAGGACTTTGCTGCATTATTTAACGACTCTGCTGCATTATCTAAGGACTCTGCTGCTTTATTTAAGGACTTTCCTGCATTATTTAAGGAGTCTTCTGCATTATTTAATGACTCTGCTGAAGCATTTGAGGACTCAGCTGCATTATTTAAGGACTCTGCTGCATTATTTAAGGACTTTGCTGCATTATTTAATGACTCTGCTGAAGCATTTGAGGACTCAGCTGCATTATTTAAGGACTCTGCTGCATTATTTAAGGAATTTGCTGCATTATTTAAGGACTCTGCTGCGGTATTTAAGGACTCTGCTGCATTATTTAAGGACTTTGATGCATTATTTAAGGACGCTGCTGCAGAATTTAAGGAATCTGCTGCATTATTTAAGGACTTTGTTGCATTATTTAAGGTCTCTGCTGCATTATTTAAGGACTTGCTGCATTATTTAAGGACTCTGCTGCTGTGTTTAAGAACTCTGCTGCATTATTTAAGGACTTTGCTGAATTATTTTAGGACTCTGCTGCATTATTTAAGGACTTTGCTGTATTATTTAAGGACTCTACTGCATTATTTAAGGACTTTGTTGCATTATTTAAGGACTCTGCTGCATTATTTAAGGACTTTGCTGTATTATTTAAGGACTCTGCTGCATTATTTAAGGACTTTTTTGCATTATTTAAGGACTCTGCTGCATTATTTAGGGACTTTGCTGCATTATTTAAGGACTATGCTGTGGTACTTAAGGACTCTGCTGTATTATTTAAGGACTTTGCTGCATTATTTAAGGACTCTGCTGCATTATTTAATGACTTTGTTGCATTATATAAGGACTCTGCTGCATTATTTAAGGACTATGTTGCATTATGTTAGAAGTCTGCTGCATTATTTAAGGACTTTGCTGCATTATTTAAGGACTCTGCTGCATTATTTGAGGACTTTATTGCATTATTTAAGGACTCTGCTGCATTATTTAATGACTCTGCTGAAGCATTTGAGGACTCAGCTGCATTATTTAAGGTCTCTGCTGTATTATTTAAGGACTCTGCTGCATTATTTAATGACTCTGCTGCGGTATTTAAGGACTCTGCTGCATTATTTAAGGACTTTGCTGCATTATTTAAGGACTGCTGCGTTATTTAAGGACTCTGCTGCATTATTTAAGACTTTGCTGCATTATTTAAGGACTCTGCTGCAGTGTTTAATGACTCTGCTGAAGCAATTGGGGACTCAGATGCATTGTTTAAGGACTCTGCTGCATCATGTAAGGACTTTGCTGCTTTATTTAAGGACTTTGCTGCATTATTTAAGGACTTTGTTGCATTATTTAAGGACTCTGCTGCATTATTTAAGGACTTTGTTGCATTATTTAAGGACTCTGCCGCATTATTTAAGGACTCTGCTGCATTATTTAATTACTTTGCTGCATTATTTAAGGACTATGCTTTGGTATTTAAGGACTCTGCTGCATTATTTAAGGACTTTGCTGCATTATTTAAGGACTCTGCTGCATTATTTAATTACTTTGCTGCATTATTTAAGGACTCTGCTGCGGTATTTAAGGACTCTGCTGCATTATTTAAGACTTTGCTGCATTATTTAAGGACTCTGCTGCAGTATTTAATGACTCTGCTGAAGCATTTGGGGACTCAGATGCTTTATTTAAGGACTCTGTTGCATTATTTAAGGACTTTGTTGCATTATTTAAGGACTCTGCTGCATTATTTAAGGACTTTGTTGCATTATTTAAGGATTCTGCTGCATTTTTTAAGGACTTTGCTGCATTATTTAAGGACTCTGCTGCATTATTTAATTACTTTGCTCCATTATTTAAGGACTCTGCTGCGGTATTTAAGGACTCTGCTGCATTATTTAAGGACTGTGATGCATTATTTAAGGACGCTGCTGCAGAATTTAAGGAATCTGCTGCATTATTTAAGGACTTTGTTGCATTATTTAAGGTCTCTGCTGCATTATTTAAGGACTCTGCTATGGTACTTAAGGACTTTGCTGCATTATTTAAGGACTTTGCTGCATTATTTAAGGACTCTGCTGCATTATTTAAGAACTGTGTTGCATTATTTAAGGACTCTGCTGCATTATTTAAGGACTTTGTTGCATTATGTAAGGACTCTGCTGCATTATTTAAGGACTTTGCTGCATTATTTAAGGACTCTACTGCATAATTTAAGGACTTTATTGCATTATTTAAGGATCCTGCTGCATTATTTAATGACTCTGCTGAAGCATTTGAGGACTCAGCTGCATTATTAAAGGTCTCTGCTGCATTATTTAAGGATCCTGCTGAAGCATTTGAGGACTCAGCTGCATTATTTAAGGACTTTGCTGCATTATTTATCGACTCTGCTGCGTTATTTAAGGACTCTGCTGCATTATTTAAGAACTTTGCTGCATTATTTAAGGACTCTTCTGCATTATTTAATGACTCTGCTGAAGTATTTGAGGACTCAGCTGCATTATTTAAGGACTCTGCTGCATTATTTAAGGAATTTGCTGCATTATTTAAGGACTCTACTGCGTTATTTAAGGACTCTGCTGCATTATTTAAGGACTTTGATGCATTATTTAAGGATGCTGCTGCAGAATTTAAGGAATCTGCTGCATTATTTAAGGACTTTGTTGCATTATTTAAGGTCTCTGCTGCATTATTTAAGGACTCTGCTGTGGTATTTAAGGACTCTGCTGCATTATTTAAGGAATTTGTTGCATTATTTAAGGACGCTGCTGCATTATTTAAGGACTTTGTTGCATTATTTAAGGACTCTGCTGCAGTATTTAATGACTCTGCTGAAGCATTTGGGGACTCAGATGCATTATTTAAGGACTCTGCTGGATTATGTAAGGGCTTTGCTGCTTTATTTAAGGACTCTTTTGCATTATTTAAGGACTCTGCTGCATTATTTAAGGACTTTGTTGCATTATTTAAGGATTTTGCTGCATTATTTAAGGATTTTGCTGCATTATTTAAGGACTTTGCCGCATTATTTAAGGACTATGCTTTGGTATTTAAGGACTCTGCTGCATTATTTAAGGACTTTGCTGCATTATTTAAGGACTCTGCTGCATTATTTAATTACTTTGCTGCATTATTTAAGGACTCTGCTGCGGTATTTAAGGACTCTGCTGCATTATTTAAGGACTTTGATGCATTATTTAAGGACACTGCTGCAGAATTTAAGGAATCTGCTTCATTATATAAGGACTTTGTTGCATTATTTAAGGTCTCTGCTGCATTATTTAAGGACTCTGCTATGGTACTTAAGGACTTTGCTGCATTATTTAAGGACTCTGCTGCATTATTTAAGAACTTTGTTGCATTATTTAAGGACTCTGCTGCATTATTTAAGGACTTTGTTGCATTATGTAAGGACTCTGCTGCATTATTTAAGGACTTTGCTGCATTATTTAAGGACTCTGCTGCATAATTTAAGGACTTTATTGCATTATTTTAGGATCCTGCTGCATTATTTAATGACTCTGCTGAAGCATTTGAGGACTCAGCTGCATTATTAAAGGTCTCTGCTGCATTATTTAAGGATCCTGCTGAAGCATTTGAGGACTCAGTTGCATTATTTAAGGACTTTGCTGCATTATTTAACGACTCTGCTGCGTTATTTAAGGACTCTGCTGCATTATTTAAGAACTTTGCTGCATTATTTAAGGACTCTTCTGAATTATTTAATGACTCTGCTGAAGTATTTGAGGACTCAGCTGCATTACTTAAGGACTCTGCTGCATTATTTAAGGAATTTGCTGCATTATTTAAGGACTCTGCTGCGTTACTTAAGGACTCTGCTGCGTTATTTAAGGACTCTGCTGCATTATTTAAGGACTTTGATGCATTATTTATGGACGCTGCTGCAGAATTTAAGGAATCTGCTGCATTATTTAAGGACTTTGTTGCATTATTTAAGGTCTCTGCTGCATTATTTAAGGACTCTGCTGTGGTATTTAAGGACTCTGCTGCATTATTTAAGGAATTTGTTGCATTATTTAAGGACGCTGCTGCATTATTTAAGGTCTTTGTTGCATTATTTAAGGACTCTGCTGCAGTATTTAATGACTCTGCTGAAGCATTTGGGGACTCAGATGCATTATTTAAGGACTCTGCTGCATTATGTAAGGGCTTTGCTGCTTTATTTAAGGACTCTTTTGCATTATTTAAGGACTTTGTTGCATTATTTAAGGACTCTGCTGCATTATTTAAGGACTTTGTTGCATTATTTAAGGATCCTGCTGCATTATTTAAGGACTTTGATGCATTATTTAAGAACTTTGTTGCATTATTTAAGGACTCTGCTGCATTATTTAAGGACTTTGTTGCATTATGTAAGGACTCTGCTGCATTATTTAAGGACTTTGCTGCATTATTTAAGGACTCTGCTGCATAATTTAAGGACTTTATTGCATTATTTAAGGATCCTGCTGCATTATTTAAGGATCCTGCTGAAGCATTTGAGGACTCAGCTGCATTATTTAAGGACTTTGCTGCATTATTTAACGACTCTGCTGCATTATCTAAGGACTCTGCTGCTTTATTTAAGGACTTTCCTGCATTATTTAAGGAGTCTTCTGCATTATTTAATGACTCTGCTGAAGCATTTGAGGACTCAGCTGCATTATTTAAGGACTCTGCTGCATTATTTAAGGACTTTGCTGCATTATTTAATGACTCTGCTGAAGCATTTGAGGACTCAGCTGCATTATTTAAGGACTCTGCTGCATTATTTAAGGAATTTGCTGCATTATTTAAGGACTCTGCTGCGGTATTTAAGGACTCTGCTGCATTATTTAAGGACTTTGATGCATTATTTAAGGACGCTGCTGCAGAATTTAAGGAATCTGCTGCATTATTTAAGGACTTTGTTGCATTATTTAAGGTCTCTGCTGCATTATTTAAGGACTTGCTGCATTATTTAAGGACTCTGCTGCTGTGTTTAAGAACTCTGCTGCATTATTTAAGGACTTTGCTGAATTATTTTAGGACTCTGCTGCATTATTTAAGGACTTTGCTGTATTATTTAAGGACTCTACTGCATTATTTAAGGACTTTGTTGCATTATTTAAGGACTCTGCTGCATTATTTAAGGACTTTGCTGTATTATTTAAGGACTCTGCTGCATTATTTAAGGACTTTTTTGCATTATTTAAGGACTCTGCTGCATTATTTAGGGACTTTGCTGCATTATTTAAGGACTATGCTGTGGTACTTAAGGACTCTGCTGTATTATTTAAGGACTTTGCTGCATTATTTAAGGACTCTGCTGCATTATTTAATGACTTTGTTGCATTATATAAGGACTCTGCTGCATTATTTAAGGACTATGTTGCATTATGTTAGAAGTCTGCTGCATTATTTAAGGACTTTGCTGCATTATTTAAGGACTCTGCTGCATTATTTGAGGACTTTATTGCATTATTTAAGGACTCTGCTGCATTATTTAATGACTCTGCTGAAGCATTTGAGGACTCAGCTGCATTATTTAAGGTCTCTGCTGTATTATTTAAGGACTCTGCTGCATTATTTAATGACTCTGCTGCGGTATTTAAGGACTCTGCTGCATTATTTAAGGACTTTGCTGCATTATTTAAGGACTGCTGCGTTATTTAAGGACTCTGCTGCATTATTTAAGACTTTGCTGCATTATTTAAGGACTCTGCTGCAGTGTTTAATGACTCTGCTGAAGCAATTGGGGACTCAGATGCATTGTTTAAGGACTCTGCTGCATCATGTAAGGACTTTGCTGCTTTATTTAAGGACTTTGCTGCATTATTTAAGGACTTTGTTGCATTATTTAAGGACTCTGCTGCATTATTTAAGGACTTTGTTGCATTATTTAAGGACTCTGCCGCATTATTTAAGGACTCTGCTGCATTATTTAATTACTTTGCTGCATTATTTAAGGACTATGCTTTGGTATTTAAGGACTCTGCTGCATTATTTAAGGACTTTGCTGCATTATTTAAGGACTCTGCTGCATTATTTAATTACTTTGCTGCATTATTTAAGGACTCTGCTGCGGTATTTAAGGACTCTGCTGCATTATTTAAGGACTTTGATGCATTATTTAAGGACACTGCTGCAGAATTTAAGGAATCTGCTTCATTATTTAAGGACTTTGTTGCATTATTTAAGGTCTCTGCTGCATTATTTAAGGACTCTGCTATGGTACTTAAGGACTTTGCTGCATTATTTAAGGACTCTGCTGCATTATTTAAGAACTTTGTTGCATTGTTTAAGGACTCTGCTGCATTATTTAAGGACTTTGTTGCATTATGTTAGGACTCTGCTGCATTATTTAACGACTTTGCTGCATTATTTAAGGACTCTGCTGCATAATTTAAGGACTTTATTGCATTATTTTAGGATCCTGCTGCATTATTTAATGACTCTGCTGAAGCATTTGAGGACTCAGCTGCATTATTAAAGGTCTCTGCTGCATTATTTAAGGATCCTGCTGAAGCATTTGAGGACTCAGCTGCATTATTTAAGGACTTTGCTGCATTATTTAACGACTCTGCTGCATTATTTAAGAACTTTGCTGCATTATTTAAGGAGTCTTCTGCATTATTTAATGACTCTGCTGAAGTATTTGAGGACTCAGCTGCATTATTTAAGGACTCTGCTGCATTATTTAAGGAATTTGCTGCATTATTTAAGGACTCTGCTGCGTTATTTAAGGACTCTGCTGCATTATTTAAGGACTTTGATGCATTATTTAAGGACGCTGCTGCAGAATTTAAGGAATCTGCTGCATTATTTAAGGACTTTGTTGCATTATTTAAGGTCTCTGCTGCATTATTTAAGGACTCTGCTGTGGTATTTAAGGACTCTGCTGCATTATTTAAGGAATTTGTTGCATTATTTAAGGACGCTGCTGCATTATTTAAGGACTTTGTTGCTTTATTTAAGGACTCTGCTGCAGTATTTAATGACTCTGCTGAAGCATTTGGGGACTCAGATGCATTATTTAAGGACTCTGCTGCATTATGTAAGGGCTTTGCTGCTTTATTTAAGGACTCTTTTGCATTATTTAAGGACTTTGTTGCATTATTTAAGGACTCTGCTGCATTATTTAAGGACTTTGCTGCATTATTTAAGGACTATGCTTTGGTATTTAAGGACTCTGCTGCATTATTTAAGGACTTTGCTGCATTATTTAAGGACTCTGCTGCATTATTTAATTACTTTGCTGCATTATTTAAGGACTCTGCTGCGGTATTTAAGGACTCTGCTGCATTATTTAAGGACTTTGATGCATTATTTAAGGACTCTGCTGCATTATTTAAGGAATTTGTTGCATTATTTAAGGACTCTGCTGCATTATTTAAGGACTTTGCTGCATTATTTAATAACTTTGTTGCATTATATAAGTACTCTGCTGCATTATTTAAGGACTTTGTTGCATTATGTAAGGAGTCTGCTGCATTATTTAAGGACTTTGCTGCATTATTTAACGACTCTGCTGAAGCATTTGAGGACTCAGCTGCATTATTTAAGGACTCTGCTGCATTATTTAAGGAATTTGCTGCATTATTTAAGGACTCTGCTGCGGTATTTAAGGACTCTGCTGCATTATTTAAGGACTTTGTTGCATTATGTAAGGAGTCTGCTGCATTATTTAAGGACTTTGCTGCATTATTTAATGAATCTGCTGAAGCATTTGAGGACTCAACTGCATTATTTAAGGTCTCTGCTGCATTATTTAAGGACTCTGCTGAAGCATTTGAGGACTCAGCTGCATGATTTAAGGACTTTGCTGCATTAGTTAAGGACTCTGCTGCATTATTTAAGGAATTTGTTGCATTATTTAAGGACTCTGCTGCATTATTTAAGGACTTTGCTGCATTATTTAATAACTTTGTTGCATTATATAAGTACTCTGCTGCATTATTTAAGGACTTTGTTGCATTATGTAAGGAGTCTGCTGCATTATTTAAGGACTTTGCTGCATTATTTAACGACTCTGCTGAAGCATTTGAGGACTCAGCTGCATTATTTAAGGACACTGCTGCATTATTTAAGGAATTTGCTGCATTATTTAAGGACTCTGCTGCGGTATTTAAGGACTCTGCTGCATTATTTAAGGACTTTGTTGCATTATTTAAGGTCTCTGCTGCAGTATTTAATGACTCTGCTGAAGCATTTGGGCACTCAGATGCATTATTTAAGGACTCTGCTGCATTATGTAAGGGCTTTGCTGCTTTATTTAAGGACTCTTTTGCATTATTTAAGGACTTTGTTGCATTATTTAAGGACTCTGCTGCATTATTTAAGGACTTTGTTGCATTATTTAACGATTCTGCTGCATTATTTAAGGACTTTGCTGCATTATTTAAGGACTTTGCCGCATTATTTAAGGACTATGCTTTGGTATTTAAGGACTCTGCTGCATTATTTAAGGACTTTGCTGCATTATTTAAGGACTCTGCTGCATTATTTAATTACTTTGCTGCATTATTTAAGGACTCTGCTGCGGTATTTAAGGACTCTGCTGCAGTATTTAAGGACTCTGCTGCATTATTTAAGGACATTGCTGCAGAATTTAAGGAATCTGCTTCATTATTTAAGGACTTTGTTGCTTTATTTAAGGTCTCTGCTGCATTATTTAAGGACTCTGCTATGGTACTTAAGGACTTTGCTGCATTATTTAAGGACTTTGCTGCATTATTTAAGGACTCTGCTGCATTATTTAAGAACTTTGTTGCATTATTTAAGGACTCTGCTGCATTATTTAAGGACTTTGTTGCATTATGTAAGGACTCTGCTGCATTATTTAAGGACTTTGCTGCATTATTTAAGGACTCTGCTGCATTATTTAAGGACTATGCTTTGGTATTTAAGGACTCTGCTGCATTATTTAAGGACTTTGCTGCATTATTTAAGGACTCTGCTGCATTATTTAAGGAATTTGCTGCATTATTTAAGGACTCTGCTGCGTTATTTAAGGACTCTGCTGCATTATTTAAGGACTTTGATGCATTATTTAAGGACGCTGCTGCAGAATTTAAGGAATCTGCTGCATTATTTAAGGACTTTGTTGCAATATTTAAGGTCTCTGCTGCATTATTTAAGGACTCTGCTGTGGTATTTAAGGACTCTGCTGCATTATTTAAGGAATTTGTTGCATTATTTAAGGACGCTGCTGCATTATTTAAGGTCTTTGTTGCATTATTTAAGGACTCTGCTGCAGTATTTAATGACTCTGCTGAAGCATTTGGGGACTCAGATGCATTATTTAAGGACTCTGCTGCATTATGTAAGGGCTTTGCTGCTTTATTTAAGGACTCTTTTGCATTATTTAAGGACTTTGTTGCATTATTTAAGGACTCTGCTGCATTATTTAAGGACTTTGTTGCATTATTTAAGGATTCTGCTGCATTATTTAAGGACTTTGCTGCATTATTTAAGGACTATGCTTTGGTATTTAAGGACTCTGCTGCATTATTTAAGGACTTTGCTGCATTATTTAAGGACTCTGCTGCATTATTTAAGGACTTTTTTGCATTATTTAATGACTCTGCTGCATTATTTAAGGACTTTGCTGCACTATTTAAGGACTCTGTTGCATTATTTAAGGACTTTATTGCATTATTTAATGACTCTGCTGCATTATTTAAGGAATTTGCTGCATTATTTAAGGACTCTGCTGCATTATTTAAGGACTTTGCTGCATTATTTAATGACTCTGCTGCATTATTTAAGGACTTTGTTGTATTATTTAAGGATTTGCTGCATTATTTAAGGACTCTGCTGCGGTATTTTAGGACTCTGCTGCATTATTTAAGGACTTTGTTGCATTATTTAAGGACTCTGCTGCATTATTTAAGGACTTTGCTGCATTATTTAAGGACTATGCTGTGGTATTTAAGGACTCTGCTGTATTATTTAAGGACTTTGCTGCATTATTTAAGGACTCTGCTGCATTATTTAATGACTTTGTTGCATTATATAAAGACTCTGCTGCATTATTTAAGGACTATGTTGCATTATGTTAGAAGTCTGCTGCATTATTTAAGGACTTTGCTGCATTATTTAAGGACTCTGCTGCATTATTTAAGGACTTTATTGCATTATTTAAGGACTCTGCTGCATTATTTAATGACTCTGCTGAAGCATTTGAGGACTCAGCTGCATTATTTAAGGTCTCTGCTGTATTATTTAAGGACTCTGCTGCATTATTTAAGGACTTTGCTGCATTATTTAAGGACTGCTGCGTTATTTAAGGACTCTGCTGCATTATTTAAGACTTTGCTGCATTATTTAAGGACTCTGCTGCAGTGCTTAATGACTCTGCTGAAGCAATTGGGGACTCAGATGCATTATTTAAGGACTCTGCTGCATTATGTAAGGACTTTGCTGCTTTATTTAAGGATTTTGCTGCATTATTTAAGGACTTTGTTGCATTATTTAAGGACTCTGCTGCATTATTTAAGGACTTTGTTGCATTATTTAAGGACTCTGCTGCATTATTTAAGGACTTTGCTGCATTATTTAAGGACCATGCTGTGGTATTTAAGGACTATGCTTTGGCATTATTTAAGGACTTTGCGGCATTATTTATTTACTTTGCTGCATTATTAAAGGACCCTGCTGCGGCATTTAAGGATTCTGCTGCATTATTTAAGGACTTTGATGCATTATTTAAGGACGCTGCTGCAGAATTTAAGGAATCTGCTGCATTATTTAAGGACTTTGTTGCATTATTTAAGGTCTCTGCTGCATTATTTAAGGACTCTGCTATGGTACTTAACGACTTTGCTGCATTATTTAAGGACTTTGCTGCATTATTTAAGGACTTTGATGCATTATTTAAGAACTTTGTTGCATTATTTAAGGACTCTGCTGCATTATTTAAGGACTTTGTTGCATTATGTAAGGACTCTGCTGCATTATTTAAGGACTTTGCTGCATTATTTAAGGACTCTGTTGCATAATTTAAGGACTTTATTGCATTATTTAAGGATCCTGCTGCATTATTTAAGGATCCTGCTGAAGCATTTGAGGACTCAGCTGCATTATATAAGGACTTTGCTGCATTATTTAACGACTCTGCTGCATTATCTAAGGACTCTGCTGCTTTATTTAAGGACTTTCCTGCATTATTTAAGGAGTCTTCTGCATTATTTAATGACTCTGCTGAAGCATTTGAGGACTCAGCTGCATTATTTAAGGACTCTGCTGCATTATTTAAGGACTTTGCTGCATTATTTAATGACTCTGCTGAAGCATTTGAGGACTCAGCTGCATTATTTAAGGACTCTGCTGCATTATTTAAGGAGTTTGCTGCATTATTTAAGGACTCTGCTGCGGTATTTATGGACTTTGATGCATTATTTAAGGACGCTGCTGCAGAATTTAAGGAATCTGCTGCATTATTTAAGGACTTTGTTGCATTATTTAAGGTCTCTGCTGCATTATTTAAGGACTCTGCTGTGGTATTTAAGGACTCTGCTGCATTATTTAAGGAATTTGTTGCATTATTTAAGGACGCTGCTGCATTATTTAAGGAATTTGTTGCATTATTTAAGGACTTTGCTGCATTAATTAAGGACTTTGCTGCATTACTTAAGGACTCTGCTGCATTATTTAATTACTTGCTGCATTATTTAAGGACTCTGCTGCTGTGTTTAAGAACTCTGCTGCATTATTTAAGGACTTTGCTGCATTATTTTAGGACTCTGCTGCATTATTTAAGGACTTTGCTGTATTATTTAAGGACTCTACTGCATTATTTAAGGACTTTGTTGCATTATTTAAGGACTCTGCTGCATTATTTAAGGACTTTGCTGCATTATTTAAGGACTTTTTTGCATTATTTAAGGACTTTGCTGCATTATTTAAGGACTCTGTTGCATTATTTAAGGACTTTATTGCATTATTTAATGACTCTGCTGCATTATTTAAGGAATTTGCTGCATTATTTAAGGATTCTGCTGCATTATTTAAGGACTTTGCTGCATTATTTAATGACTCTGCTGCATTATTTAAGGACTTTGTTGTATTATTTAAGGACTTTGCTGCATTATTTAAGGACTCTGCTGCGGTATTTAAGGACTCTGCTGCATTATTTAAGGACTTTGTTGCATTATTTAAGGACTCTGCTGCATTATTTAAGGACTTTGCTGCATTATTTAAGGACTATGCTGTGGTACTTAAGGACTCTGCTGTATTATTTAAGGACTTTGCTGCATTATTTAAGGACTCTGCTGCATTATTTAATGACTTTGTTACATTATATAAGGACTCTGCTGCATTATTTAAGGACTATGTTGCATTATGTTAGAAGTCTGCTGCATTATTTAAGGACTTTGCTGCATTATTTAAGGACTCTGCTGCATTATTTAAGGACTTTATTGCATTATTTAATGACTCTGCTGAAGCATTTGAGGACTCAGCTTCATTATTTAAGGTCTCTGCTGTATTATTTAAGGACTCTGCTGCATTATTTAAGGACTCTGCTATGGTACTTAACGACTTTGCTGCATTATTTAAGGACTTTGCTGCATTATTTAAGGACTTTGATGCATTATTTAAGAACTTTGTTGCATTATTTAAGGACTCTGCTGCATTATTTAAGGACTTTGTTGCATTATGTAAGGACTCTGCTGCATTATTTAAGGACTTTGCTGCATTATTTAAGGACTCTGTTGCATAATTTAAGGACTTTATTGCATTATTTAAGGATCCTGCTGCATTATTTAAGGATCCTGCTGAAGCATTTGAGGACTCAGCTGCATTATATAAGGACTTTGCTGCATTATTTAACGACTCTGCTGCATTATCTAAGGACTCTGCTGCTTTATTTAAGGACTTTCCTGCATTATTTAAGGAGTCTTCTGCATTATTTAATGACTCTGCTGAAGCATTTGAGGACTCAGCTGCATTATTTAAGGACTCTGCTGCATTATTTAAGGACTTTGCTGCATTATTTAATGACTCTGCTGAAGCATTTGAGGACTCAGCTGCATTATTTAAGGACTCTGCTGCATTATTTAAGGAGTTTGCTGCATTATTTAAGGACTCTGCTGCGGTATTTATGGACTTTGATGCATTATTTAAGGACGCTGCTGCAGAATTTAAGGAATCTGCTGCATTATTTAAGGACTTTGTTGCATTATTTAAGGTCTCTGCTGCATTATTTAAGGACTCTGCTGTGGTATTTAAGGACTCTGCTGCATTATTTAAGGAATTTGTTGCATTATTTAAGGACGCTGCTGCATTATTTAAGGAATTTGTTGCATTATTTAAGGACTTTGCTGCATTAATTAAGGACTTTGCTGCATTACTTAAGGACTCTGCTGCATTATTTAATTACTTGCTGCATTATTTAAGGACTCTGCTGCTGTGTTTAAGAACTCTGCTGCATTATTTAAGGACTTTGCTGCATTATTTTAGGACTCTGCTGCATTATTTAAGGACTTTGCTGTATTATTTAAGGACTCTACTGCATTATTTAAGGACTTTGTTGCATTATTTAAGGACTCTGCTGCATTATTTAAGGACTTTGCTGCATTATTTAAGGACTTTTTTGCATTATTTAAGGACTCTGCTGCATTATTTAAGGACTTTGCTGCATTATTTAAGGACTCTGTTGCATTATTTAAGGACTTTATTGCATTATTTAATGACTCTGCTGCATTATTTAAGGAATTTGCTGCATTATTTAAGGATTCTGCTGCATTATTTAAGGACTTTGCTGCATTATTTAATGACTCTGCTGCATTATTTAAGGACTTTGTTGTATTATTTAAGGACTTTGCTGCATTATTTAAGGACTCTGCTGCGGTATTTAAGGACTCTGCTGCATTATTTAAGGACTTTGTTGCATTATTTAAGGACTCTGCTGCATTATTTAAGGACTTTGCTGCATTATTTAAGGACTATGCTGTGGTACTTAAGGACTCTGCTGTATTATTTAAGGACTTTGCTGCATTATTTAAGGACTCTGCTGCATTATTTAATGACTTTGTTACATTATATAAGGACTCTGCTGCATTATTTAAGGACTATGTTGCATTATGTTAGAAGTCTGCTGCATTATTTAAGGACTTTGCTGCATTATTTAAGGACTCTGCTGCATTATTTAAGGACTTTATTGCATTATTTAATGACTCTGCTGAAGCATTTGAGGACTCAGCTTCATTATTTAAGGTCTCTGCTGTATTATTTAAGGACTCTGCTGCATTATTTAATGACTCTGCTGCGGTATTTAAGGACTCTGTTGCATTATTTAAGGACTTTGTTGCATTATTTAAGAACTCTGCTGCATTATTTAAGGAATTTCTTGCATTATTTAAGGATTCTGCTGCATTATTTAAGGACTTTGCTGCATTATTTAAGGACTATGCTGTGGTATTTAAGGACTCTGCTGCATTATTTAAGGACTTTGCTGCATTATTAAAGGACTCTGCTGCATTATTTAATTACTTTGCTGCATTATTTAAGGACTCTGCTGCATTATTTAAGGACTCTGCTGCGGTATTTAAGGACTCTGCTGCATTATTTAAGGACTTTGATGCATTATTTAAGGACACTGCTGCAGAATTTAAGGAATCTGCTGCGTTATTTAAGGACTTTGTTGCATTATTTAAGGTCTCTTTTTCATTATTTAAGGACTCTGCTATTGTACT
Source organism: Phyllobates terribilis (assembly GCF_046119375.1). Classification (NCBI taxonomy): domain Eukaryota; kingdom Metazoa; phylum Chordata; class Amphibia; order Anura; family Dendrobatidae; genus Phyllobates; species Phyllobates terribilis. Next base: position 1,142,229 of record NW_027363178.1, read on the forward strand.
TAAGGACTTTGCTGCATTATTTAAGGACTTTGCTGCATTATTTAAGGACTCTGCTGCATTATTTAAGTACTTTGTTGCATTATTTAAGGACTCTGCTGCATAATTTAAGGACTTTATTGCATTATTTAAGGATCCTGCTGCATTATTTAATGACTCTGCTGAAGCATTTGAGGACTCAGCTACATTATTTAAGGTCTCTGCTGCATTATTTAAGGATCCTGCTGAAGCATTTGAGGACTCAGCTGCATTATTTAAGGACTTTGCTGCATTATTTAACGACTCTGCTGCGTTATTTAAGGACTCTGCTGCATTATTTAAGGACACTGCTGCATTATTTAAGGACTCTGCTGCATTATTTAAGGACTTTGCTGCATTATTTAACGACTCTGCTGCATTATTTAAGAACTTTGCTGCATTATTTAAGGACTCTGCTGCATTATTTAAGGAATTTGTTGCATTATTTAAGGACTCTGCTGCTTTATTTAAGGACTCTGCTGCGGTATTTAAGGACTCTGCTGCATTATTTAAGGACTTTGCTGCATTATTTAAGGACTGCTGCGTTATTTAAGGACTCTGCTGCATTATTTAAGACTTTGCTGCATTATTTAAGGACTCTGCTGCAGTGTTTAATGACTCTGCTGAAGCAACTGGGGACTCAGATGCATTATTTAAGGACTCTGCTGCATTATGTAAGGACTTTGCTGCTTTATTTAAGGACTTTGCTGCATTATTTAAGGACTTTGCTGCATTATTTAAGGACTCTGCTGCATTATTTAAGGACTTTGTTGCATTATTTAAGGACTCTTCTGCATTATTTAAGGACTTTGCTGCATTATTTAAGGACTATGCTGTGGTATTTAAGTACTCTGCTGCATTATTTAAGGACTTTGCTGCATTATTTAAGGACTCTGCTGCATTATTTAATTACTTTGCTGCATTATTAAAGGACCCTGCTGCGGCATTTAAGGATTCTGCTGCATTATTTAAGGACTTTGATGCATTATTTAAGGACGCTGCTGCAGAATTTAAGGAATCTGCTGCATTATTTAAGGACTTTGTTGCATTATTTAAGGTCTCTGCTGCATGAATTATGGACTCTGCTATGGTACTTAAGGACTTTGCTGCATTATTTAAGGACTTTGCTGCATTATTTAAGGACTTTGATGCATTATTTAAGAACTTTGTTGCATTATTTAAGGACTCTGCTGCATTATTTAAGGACTTTGTTGCATTATGTAAGGACTTTGCTGCTTTATTTAAGGACTTTGCTGCATTATTTAAGGACTTTGTTGCATTATTTAAGGACTCTGCTGCATTATTTAAGGTCTTTGTTGCATTATTTAAGGACTCTTCTGCATTATTTAAGGACTTTGCTGCATTATTTAAGGACTATGCTGTGGTATTTAAGTACTCTGCTGCATTATTTAAGGACTTTGCTGCATTATTTAAGGACTCTGCTGCATTATTTAATTACTTTGCTGCATTATTAAAGGACCCTGCTGCGGCATTTAGGGATTCTGCTGCATAATTTAAGGACTTTATTGCATTATTTAAGGATCCTGCTGCATTATTTAAGGATCCTGCTGAAGCATTTGAGGACTCAGCTGCATTATTTAAGGACTTTGCTGCATTATTTAACGACTCTGCTGCATTATTTAAGGACTCTGCTGCTTTATTTAAGGACTTTCCTGCATTATTTAAGGAGTCTTCTGCATTATTTAATGACTCTGCTGAAGCATTTGAGGACTCAACTGCATTATTTAAGGTCTCTGCTGCATTATTTAAGGACTCTGCTGTGGTATATAAGGACTCTGCTGCATTATTTAAGGAATTTGTTGCATTATTTAAGGACGCTGCTGCATTATTTAAGGACTTTGTTGCATTATTTAAGGACTCTGCTGCATTAATTAAGGACTTTGCTGCATTACTTAAGGACACTGCTGCATTATTTAAGGACTTTGTTGCATTATTTAAGGACTCTGCTGCATTATTTAAGGACTCTGCTGAAGCATTTGGGGACTCAGATGCATTATTTAAGGACTCTGCTGCATTATGTAAGGGCTTTGCTGCTTTATTTAAGGACTCTGTTGCATTATTTAAGGACTTTGTTGCATTATTTAAGAACTCTGCTGCATTATTTAAGGACTTTGTTGCATTATTTAAGGATTCTGCTGCATTATTTAAGGACTTTGCTGCATTATTTAAGGACTATGCTGTGGTATTTAAGGACTCTGCTGCATTATTTAAGAACTTTGCTGCATTATTTAAGGACTCTGCTCCATTATTTAAGGAATTTGCTGCATTATTTAAGGACTCTGCTGCTTTATTTAAGGACTTTGCTGCATTATTTAAGGACTCTGCTGCATTATTTAAGGACTTTGCTGCATTATTTAATAACTTTGTTGCATTATATAAGTACTCTGCTGCATTATTTAAGGACTTTGTTGCATTATGTAAGGAGTCTGCTGCATTATTTAAGGAGTCTGCTGCATTATTTAATGACTATGCTGCATTATTTAAGGACTGCTGCGTTATTTAAGGACTCTGCTGCATTATTTAAGACTTTGCTGCATTATTTAAGGACTCTGCTGCAGTATTTAATGACTCTGCTGAAGCATTTGGGGACTCAGATGCTTTATTTAAGGACTCTGTTGCATTATTTAAGGACTTTGTTGCATTATTTAAGGACTCTGCTGCATTATTTAAGGACTTTGTTGCATTATTTAAGGATTCTGCTGCATTTTTTAAGGACTTTGCTGCATTATTTAAGGACTCTGCTGCATTATTTAATTACTTTGCTCCATTATTTAAGGACTCTGCTGCGGTATTTAAGGACTCTGCTGCATTATTTAAGGACTGTGATGCATTATTTAAGGACGCTGCTGCAGAATTTAAGGAATCTGCTGCATTATTTAAGGACTTTGCTGCATTATTTAAGGACTCTGCTGCATTATTTAAGAACTGTGTTGCATTATTTAAGGACTCTGCTGCATTATTTAAGGACTTTGTTGCATTATGTAAGGACTCTGCTGCATTATTTAAGGACTTTGCTGCATTATTTAAGGACTCTACTGCATAATTTAAGGACTTTATTGCATTATTTAAGGATCCTGCTGCATTATTTAATGACTCTGCTGAAGCATTTGAGGACTCAGCTGCATTATTAAAGGTCTCTGCTGCATTATTTAAGGATCCTGCTGAAGCATTTGAGGACTCAGCTGCATTATTTAAGGACTTTGCTGCATTATTTATCGACTCTGTTGCGTTATTTAAGGACTCTGCTGCATTATTTAAGAACTTTGCTGCATTATTTAAGGACTCTTCTGCATTATTTAATGACTCTGCTGAAGTATTTGAGGACTCAGCTGCATTATTTAAGGACTCTGCTGCATTATTTAAGGAATTTGCTGCATTATTTAAGGACTCTACTGCGTTATTTAAGGACTCTGCTGCATTATTTAAGGACTTTGATGCATTATTTAAGGATGCTGCTGCAGAATTTAAGGAATCTGCTGCATTATTTAAGGACTTTGTTGCATTATTTAAGGTCTCTGCTGCATTATTTAAGGACTCTGCTGTGGTATTTAAGGACTCTGCTGCATTATTTAAGGAATTTGTTGCATTATTTAAGGACGCTGCTGCATTATTTAAGGACTTTGTTGCATTATTTAAGGACTCTGCTGCAGTATTTAATGACTCTGCTGAAGCATTTGGGGACTCAGATGCATTATTTAAGGACTCTGCTGCATTATGTAAGGGCTTTGCTGCTTTATTTAAGGACTCTTTTGCATTATTTAAGGACTCTGCTGCATTATTTAAGGACTTTGTTGCATTATTTAAGGATTTTGCTGCATTATTTAAGGATTTTGCTGCATTATTTAAGGACTTTGCCGCATTATTTAAGGACTATGCTTTGGTATTTAAGGACTCTGCTGCATTATTTAAGGACTTTGCTGCATTATTTAAGGACTCTGCTGCATTATTTAATTACTTTGCTGCATTATTTAAGGACTCTGCTGCGGTATTTAAGGACTCTGCTGCATTATTTAAGGACTTTGATGCATTATTTAAGGACACTGCTGCAGAATTTAAGGAATCTGCTTCATTATATAAGGACTTTGTTGCATTATTTAAGGTCTCTGCTGCATTATTTAAGGACTCTGCTATGGTACTTAAGGACTTTGCTGCATTATTTAAGGACTCTGCTGCATTATTTAAGAACTTTGTTGCATTATTTAAGGACTCTGCTGCATTATTTAAGGACTTTGTTGCATTATGTAAGGACTCTGCTGCATTATTTAAGGACTTTGCTGCATTATTTAAGGACTCTGCTGCATAATTTAAGGACTTTATTGCATTATTTTAGGATCCTGCTGCATTATTTAATGACTCTGCTGAAGCATTTGAGGACTCAGCTGCATTATTAAAGGTCTCTGCTGCATTATTTAAGGATCCTGCTGAAGCATTTGAGGACTCAGTTGCATTATTTAAGGACTTTGCTGCATTATTTAACGACTCTGCTGCGTTATTTAAGGACTCTGCTGCATTATTTAAGAACTTTGCTGCATTATTTAAGGACTCTTCTGAATTATTTAATGACTCTGCTGAAGTATTTGAGGACTCAGCTGCATTACTTAAGGACTCTGCTGCATTATTTAAGTACTTTGTTGCATTATTTAAGGACTCTGCTGCATAATTTAAGGACTTTGTTGCATTATTTAAGGTCTCTTTTTCATTATTTAAGGACTCTGCTATTGTACTTAAGGACTTTGCTGCATTATTTAAGGACTTTGCTGCATTATTTAAGGACTCTGCTGCATTATTTATGTACTTTGTTGCATTATTTAAGGACTCTGCTGCATAATTTAAGGACTTTATTGCATTATTTAAGGATCCTGCTGCATTATTTAATGACTCTGCTGAAGCATTTGAGGACTCAGCTACATTATTTAAGGTCTCTGCTGCATTATTTAAGGATCCTGCTGAAGCATTTGAGGACTCAGCTGCATTATTTAAGGACTTTGCTGCATTATTTAACGACTCTGCTGCGTTATTTAAGGACTCTGCTGCATTATTTAAGGACACTGCTGCATTATTTAAGGACTCTGCTGCATTATTTAAGAACTTTGCTGCATTATTTAACGACTCTGCTGCATTATTTAAGAACTTTGCTGCATTATTTAAGGACTCTGCTGCATTATTTAAGGAATTTGTTGCATTATTTAAGGACTCTGCTGCTTTATTTAAGGACTCTGCTGCGGTATTTAAGGACTCTGCTGCATTATTTAAGGACTTTGCTGCATTATTTAAGGACTGCTGCGTTATTTAAGGACTCTGCTGCATTATTTAAGACTTTGCTGCATTATTTAAGGACTCTGCTGCAGTGTTTAATGACTCTGCTGAAGCAACTGGGGACTCAGATGCATTATTTAAGGACTCTGCTGCATTATGTAAGGACTTTGCTGCTTTATTTAAGGACTTTGCTGCATTATTTAAGGACTTTGCTGCATTATTTAAGGACTCTGCTGCATTATTTAAGGACTTTGTTGCATTATTTAAGGACTCTTCTGCATTATTTAAGGACTTTGCTGCATTATTTAAGGACTATGCTGTGGTATTTAAGTACTCTGCTGCATTATTTAAGGACTTTGCTGCTTTATTTAAGGACTCTGCTGCATTATTTAATTACTTTGCTGCATTATTAAAGGACCCTGCTGCGGCATTTAAGGATTCTGCTGCATTATTTAAGGACTTTGATGCATTATTTAAGGACGCTGCTGCAGAATTTAAGGAATCTGCTGCATTATTTAAGGACTTTGTTGCATTATTTAAGGTCTCTGCTGCATGAATTATGGACTCTGCTATGGTACTTAAGGACTTTGCTGCATTATTTAAGGACTTTGCTGCATTATTTAAGGACTTTGATGCATTATTTAAGAACTTTGTTGCATTATTTAAGGACTCTGCTGCATTATTTAAGGACTTTGTTGCATTATGTAAGGACTTTGCTGCTTTATTTAAGGACTTTGCTGCATTATTTAAGGACTTTGTTGCATTATTTAAGGACTCTGCTGCATTATTTAAGGACTTTGTTGCATTATTTAAGGACTTTGTTGCATTATTTAAGGACTTTGCTGCATTATTTAAGGACTATGCTGTGGTATTTAAGTACTCTGCTGCATTATTTAAGGACTTTGCTGCATTATTTAAGGACTCTGCTGCATTATTTAATTACTTTGCTGCATTATTAAAGGACCCTGCTGCGGCATTTAGGGATTCTGCTGCATAATTTAAGGACTTTATTGCATTATTTAAGGATCCTGCTGCATTATTTAAGGATCCTGCTGAAGCATTTGAGGACTCAGCTGCATTATTTAAGGACTTTGCTGCATTATTTAACGACTCTGCTGCATTATTTAAGGACTCTGCTGCTTTATTTAAGGACTTTCCTGCATTATTTAAGGAGTCTTCTGCATTATTTAATGACTCTGCTGAAGCATTTGAGGACTCAACTGCATTATTTAAGGACTCTGCTGCATTATTTAAGGTCTCTGCTGCATTATTTAAGGACTCTGCTGTGGTATATAAGGACTCTGCTGCATTATTTAAGGAATTTGTTGCATTATTTAAGGACGCTGCTGCATTATTTAAGGACTTTGTTGCATTATTTAAGGACTCTGCTGCATTAATTAAGGACTTTGCTGCATTACTTAAGGACACTGCTGCATTATTTAAGGACTTTGTTGCATTATTTAAGGACTCTGCTGCATTATTTAAGGACTCTGCTGAAGCATTTGGGGACTCAGATGCATTATTTAAGGACTCTGCTGCATTATGTAAGGGCTTTGCTGCTTTATTTAAGGACTCTGTTGCATTATTTAAGGACTTTGTTGCATTATTTAAGAACTCTGCTGCATTATTTAAGGACTTTGTTGCATTATTTAAGGATTCTGCTGCATTATTTAAGGACTTTGCTGCATTATTTAAGGACTATGCTGTGGTATTTAAGGACTCTGCTGCATTATTTAATTACTTTGCTCCATTATTTAAGGACTCTGCTGCGGTATTTAAGGATTCTGCTGCATTATTTAAGAACTTTGCTGCATTATTTAAGGACTCTGCTCCATTATTTAAGGAATTTGCTGCATTATTTAAGGACTCTGCTGCTTTATTTAAGGACTTTGCTGCATTATTTAAGGACTCTGCTGCATTATTTAAGGACTTTGCTGCATTATTTAATAACTTTGTTGCATTATATAAGTACTCTGCTGCATTATTTAAGGACTTTGTTGCATTATGTAAGGAGTCTGCTGCATTATTTAAGGAGTCTGCTGCATTATTTAATGACTATGCTGCATTATTTAAGGACTGCTGCGTTATTTAAGGACTCTGCTGCATTATTTAAGACTTTGCTGCATTATTTAAGGACTCTGCTGCAGTATTTAATGACTCTGCTGAAGCATTTGGGGACTCAGATGCTTTATTTAAGGACTCTGTTGCATTATTTAAGGACTTTGTTGCATTATTTAAGGACTCTGCTGCATTATTTAAGGACTTTGTTGCATTATTTAAGGATTCTGCTGCATTTTTTAAGGACTTTGCTGCATTATTTAAGGACTCTGCTGCATTATTTAATTACTTTGCTCCATTATTTAAGGACTCTGCTGCGGTATTTAAGGACTCTGCTGCATTATTTAAGGACTGTGATGCATTATTTAAGGACGCTGCTGCAGAATTTAAGGAATCTGCTGCATTATTTAAGGACTTTGTTGCATTATTTAAGGTCTCTGCTGCATTATTTAAGGACTCTGCTATGGTACTTAAGGACTTTGCTGCATTATTTAAGGACTTTGCTGCATTATTTAAGGACTCTGCTGCATTATTTAAGAACTGTGTTGCATTATTTAAGGACTCTGCTGCATTATTTAAGGACTTTGTTGCATTATGTAAGGACTCTGCTGCATTATTTAAGGACTTTGCTGCATTATTTAAGGACTCTACTGCATAATTTAAGGACTTTATTGCATTATTTAAGGATCCTGCTGCATTATTTAATGACTCTGCTGAAGCATTTGAGGACTCAGCTGCATTATTAAAGGTCTCTGCTGCATTATTTAAGGATCCTGCTGAAGCATTTGAGGACTCAGCTGCATTATTTAAGGACTTTGCTGCATTATTTATCGACTCTGCTGCGTTATTTAAGGACTCTGCTGCATTATTTAAGAACTTTGCTGCATTATTTAAGGACTCTTCTGCATTATTTAATGACTCTGCTGAAGTATTTGAGGACTCAGCTGCATTATTTAAGGACTCTGCTGCATTATTTAAGGACTCTACTGCGTTATTTAAGGACTCTGCTGCATTATTTAAGGACTTTGATGCATTATTTAAGGATGCTGCTGCAGAATTTAAGGAATCTGCTGCATTATTTAAGGACTTTGTTGCATTATTTAAGGTCTCTGCTGCATTATTTAAGGACTCTGCTGTGGTATTTAAGGACTCTGCTGCATTATTTAAGGAATTTGTTGCATTATTTAAGGACGCTGCTGCATTATTTAAGGACTTTGTTGCATTATTTAAGGACTCTGCTGCAGTATTTAATGACTCTGCTGAAGCATTTGGGGACTCAGATGCATTATTTAAGGACTCTGCTGCATTATGTAAGGGCTTTGCTGCTTTATTTAAGGACTCTTTTGCATTATTTAAGGACTCTGCTGCATTATTTAAGGACTTTGTTGCATTATTTAAGGATTTTGCTGCATTATTTAAGGATTTTGCTGCATTATTTAAGGACTTTGCCGCATTATTTAAGGACTATGCTTTGGTATTTAAGGACTCTGCTGCATTATTTAAGGACTTTGCTGCATTATTTAAGGACTCTGCTGCGTTATTTAAGGACTCTGCTGCGTTATTTAAGGACTCTGCTGCATTATTTAAGGACTTTGATGCATTATTTATGGACGCTGCTGCAGAATTTAAGGAATCTGCTGCATTATTTAAGGACTTTGTTGCATTATTTAAGGTCTCTGCTGCATTATTTAAGGACTCTGCTGTGGTATTTAAGGACTCTGCTGCATTATTTAAGGAATTTGTTGCATTATTTAAGGACGCTGCTGCATTATTTAAGGTCTTTGTTGCATTATTTAAGGACTCTGCTGCAGTATTTAATGACTCTGCTGAAGCATTTGGGGACTCAGATGCATTATTTAAGGACTCTGCTGCATTATGTAAGGGCTTTGCTGCTTTATTTAAGGACTCTTTTGCATTATTTAAGGACTTTGTTGCATTATTTAAGGACTCTGCTGCATTATTTAAGGACTTTGTTGCATTATTTAAGGATCCTGCTGCATTATTTAAGGACTTTGATGCATTATTTAAGAACTTTGTTGCATTATTTAAGGACTCTGCTGCATTATTTAAGGACTTTGTTGCATTATGTAAGGACTCTGCTGCATTATTTAAGGACTTTGCTGCATTATTTAAGGACTCTGCTGCATAATTTAAGGACTTTATTGCATTATTTAAGGATCCTGCTGCATTATTTAAGGATCCTGCTGAAGCATTTGAGGACTCAGCTGCATTATTTAAGGACTTTGCTGCATTATTTAACGACTCTGCTGCATTATCTAAGGACTCTGCTGCTTTATTTAAGGACTTTCCTGCATTATTTAAGGAGTCTTCTGCATTATTTAATGACTCTGCTGAAGCATTTGAGGACTCAGCTGCATTATTTAAGGACTCTGCTGCATTATTTAAGGACTTTGCTGCATTATTTAATGACTCTGCTGAAGCATTTGAGGACTCAGCTGCATTATTTAAGGACTCTGCTGCATTATTTAAGGAATTTGCTGCATTATTTAAGGACTCTGCTGCAGTATTTAAGGACTCTGCTGCATTATTTAAGGACTTTGATGCATTATTTAAGGACGCTGCTGCAGAATTTAAGGAATCTGCTGCATTATTTAAGGACTTTGTTGCATTATTTAAGGTCTCTGCTGCATTATTTAAGGACTTGCTGCATTATTTAAGGACTCTGCTGCTGTGTTTAAGAACTCTGCTGCATTATTTAAGGACTTTGCTGAATTATTTTAGGACTCTGCTGCATTATTTAAGGACTTTGCTGTATTATTTAAGGACTCTACTGCATTATTTAAGGACTTTGTTGCATTATTTAAGGACTCTGCTGCATTATTTAAGGACTTTGCTGTATTATTTAAGGACTCTGCTGCATTATTTAAGGACTTTTTTGCATTATTTAAGGACTCTGCTGCATTATTTAAGGACTTTGCTGCATTATTTAAGGACTCTGCTGCATTATTTAAGGACTTTGCTGCATTATTTAATGACTCTGCTGCATTATTTAAGGACTTTGTTGTATTATTTAAGGACTTTGCTGCATTATTTAAGGACTCTGCTGCGGTATTTAAGGACTCTGCTGCATTATTTAAGGACTTTGTTGCATTATTTAAGGACTCTGCTGCATTATTTAGGGACTTTGCTGCATTATTTAAGGACTATGCTGTGGTACTTAAGGACTCTGCTGTATTATTTAAGGACTTTGCTGCATTATTTAAGGACTCTGCTGCATTATTTAATGACTTTGTTGCATTATATAAGTACTCTGCTGCATTATTTAAGGACTATGTTGCATTATGTTTGAAGTCTGCTGCATTATTTAAGGACTTTGCTGCATTATTTAAGGACTCTGCTGCATTATTTGAGGACTTTATTGCATTATTTAAGGACTCTGCTGCATTATTTAATGACTCTGCTGAAGCATTTGAGGACTCAGCTGCATTATTTAAGGTCTCTGCTGTATTATTTAAGGACTCTGCTGCATTATTTAATGACTCTGCTGCGGTATTTAAGGACTCTGCTGCATTATTTAAGGACTTTGCTGCATTATTTAAGGACTGCTGCGTTATTTAAGGACTCTGCTGCATTATTTAAGACTTTGCTGCATTATTTAAGGACTCTGCTGCAGTGTTTAATGACTCTGCTGAAGCAATTGGGGACTCAGATGCATTGTTTAAGGACTCTGCTGCATTATGTAAGGACTTTGCTGCTTTATTTAAGGACTTTGCTGCATTATTTAAGGACTTTGTTGCATTATTTAAGGACTCTGCTGCATTATTTAAGGGCTTTGTTGCATTATTTAAGGACTCTGCCGCATTATTTAAGGACTCTGCTGCATTATTTAATTACTTTGCTGCATTATTTAAGGACTATGCTTTGGTATTTAAGGACTCTGCTGCATTATTTAAGGACTTTGCTGCATTATTTAAGGACTCTGCTGCATTATTTAATTACTTTGCTGCATTATTTAAGGACTCTGCTGCGGTATTTAAGGACTCTGCTGCATTATTTAAGGACTTTGATGCATTATTTAAGGACACTGCTGCAGAATTTAAGGAATCTGCTTCATTATTTAAGGACTTTGTTGCATTATTTAAGGTCTCTGCTGCATTATTTAAGGACTCTGCTATGGTACTTAAGGACTTTGCTGCATTATTTAAGGACTCTGCTGCATTATTTAAGAACTTTGTTGCATTGTTTAAGGACTCTGCTGCATTATTTAAGGACTTTGTTGCATTATGTTAGGACTCTGCTGCATTATTTAACGACTTTGCTGCATTATTTAAGGACTCTGCTGCATAATTTAAGGACTTTATTGCATTATTTTAGGATCCTGCTGCATTATTTAATGACTCTGCTGAAGCATTTGAGGACTCAGCTGCATTATTAAAGGTCTCTGCTGCATTATTTAAGGATCCTGCTGAAGCATTTGAGGACTCAGCTGCATTATTTAAGGACTTTGCTGCATTATTTAACGACTCTGCTGCATTATTTAAGAACTTTGCTGCATTATTTAAGGACTCTTCTGCATTATTTAATGACTCTGCTGAAGTATTTGAGGACTCAGCTGCATTATTTAAGGACTCTGCTGCATTATTTAAGGAATTTGCTGCATTATTTAAGGACTCTGCTGCGTTATTTAAGGACTCTGCTGCATTATTTAAGGACTTTGATGCATTATTTAAGGACGCTGCTGCAGAATTTAAGGAATCTGCTGCATTATTTAAGGACTTTGTTGCATTATTTAAGGTCTCTGCTGCATTATTTAAGGACTCTGCTGTGGTATTTAAGGACTCTGCTGCATTATTTAAGGAATTTGTTGCATTATTTAAGGACGCTGCTGCATTATTTAAGGACTTTGTTGCTTTATTTAAGGACTCTGCTGCAGTATTTAATGACTCTGCTGAAGCATTTGGGGACTCAGATGCATTATTTAAGGACTCTGCTGCATTATGTAAGGGCTTTGCTGCTTTATTTAAGGACTCTTTTGCATTATTTAAGGACTTTGTTGCATTATTTAAGGACTCTGCTGAAGCATTTGAGGACTCAGCTGCATTATTAAAGGTCTCTGCTGCATTATTTAAGGATCCTGCTGAAGCATTTGAGGACTCAGCTGCATTATTTAAGGACTTTGCTGCATTATTTATCGACTCTGCTGCGTTATTTAAGGACTCTGCTGCATTATTTAAGAACTTTGCTGCATTATTTAAGGACTCTTCTGCATTATTTAATGACTCTGCTGAAGTATTTGAGGACTCAGCTGCATTATTTAAGGACTCTGTTGCATTATTTAAGGAATTTGCTGCATTATTTAAGGACTCTACTGCGTTATTTAAGGACTCTGCTGCATTATTTAAGGACTTTGATGCATTATTTAAGGATGCTGCTGCAGAATTTAAGGAATCTGCTGCATTATTTAAGGACTTTGTTGCATTATTTAAGGTCTCTGCTGCATTATTTAAGGACTCTGCTGTGGTATTTAAGGACTCTGCTGCATTATTTAAGGAATTTGTTGCATTATTTAAGGACGCTGCTGCATTATTTAAGGACTTTGTTGCATTATTTAAGGACTCTGCTGCAGTATTTAATGACTCTGCTGAAGCATTTGGGGACTCAGATGCATTATTTAAGGACTCTGCTGCATTATGTAAGGGCTTTGCTGCTTTATTTAAGGACTCTTTTGCATTATTTAAGGACTCTGCTGCATTATTTAAGGACTTTGTTGCATTATTTAAGGATTTTGCTGCATTATTTAAGGATTTTGCTGCATTATTTAAGGACTTTGCCGCATTATTTAAGGACTATGCTTTGGTATTTAAGGACTCTGCTGCATTATTTAAGGACTTTGCTGCATTATTTAAGGACTCTGCTGCATTATTTAATTACTTTGCTGCATTATTTAAGGACTCTGCTGCGGTATTTAAGGACTCTGCTGCATTATTTAAGGACTTTGATGCATTATTTAAGGACACTGCTGCAGAATTTAAGGAATCTGCTTCATTATATAAGGACTTTGTTGCATTATTTAAGGTCTCTGCTGCATTATTTAAGGACTCTGCTATGGTACTTAAGGACTTTGCTGCATTATTTAAGGACTCTGCTGCATTATTTAAGAACTTTGTTGCATTATTTAAGGACTCTGCTGCATTATTTAAGGACTTTGTTGCATTATGTAAGGACTCTGCTGCATTATTTAAGGACTTTGCTGCATTATTTAAGGACTCTGCTGCATAATTTAAGGACTTTATTGCATTATTTTAGGATCCTGCTGCATTATTTAATGACTCTGCTGAAGCATTTGAGGACTCAGCTGCATTATTAAAGGTCTCTGCTGCATTATTTAAGGATCCTGCTGAAGCATTTGAGGACTCAGTTGCATTATTTAAGGACTTTGCTGCATTATTTAACGACTCTGCTGCGTTATTTAAGGACTCTGCTGCATTATTTAAGAACTTTGCTGCATTATTTAAGGACTCTTCTGAATTATTTAATGACTCTGCTGAAGTATTTGAGGACTCAGCTGCATTACTTAAGGACTCTGCTGCATTATTTAAGGAATTTGCTGCATTATTTAAGGACTCTGCTGCGTTATTTAAGGACTCTGCTGCGTTATTTAAGGACTCTGCTGCATTATTTAAGGACTTTGATGCATTATTTATGGACGCTGCTGCAGAATTTAAGGAATCTGCTGCATTATTTAAGGACTTTGTTGCATTATTTAAGGTCTCTTTTTCATTATTTAAGGACTCTGCTATTGTACTTAAGGACTTTGCTGCATTATTTAAGGACTTTGCTGCATTATTTAAGGACTCTGCTGCATTATTTATGTACTTTGTTGCATTATTTAAGGACTCTGCTGCATAATTTAAGGACTTTATTGCATTATTTAAGGATCCTGCTGCATTATTTAATGACTCTGCTGAAGCATTTGAGGACTCAGCTACATTATTTAAGGTCTCTGCTGCATTATTTAAGGATCCTGCTGAAGCATTTGAGGACTCAGCTGCATTATTTAAGGACTTTGCTGCATTATTTAACGACTCTGCTGCGTTATTTAAGGACTCTGCTGCATTATTTAAGGACACTGCTGCATTATTTAAGGACTCTGCTGCATTATTTAAGGACTTTGCTGCATTATTTAACGACTCTGCTGCATTATTTAAGAACTTTGCTGCATTATTTAAGGACTCTGCTGCATTATTTAAGGAATTTGTTGCATTATTTAAGGACTCTGCTGCTTTATTTAAGGACTCTGCTGCGGTATTTAAGGACTCTGCTGCATTATTTAAGGACTTTGCTGCATTATTTAAGGACTGCTGCGTTATTTAAGGACTCTGCTGCATTATTTAAGACTGCTGCATTATTTAAGGACTCTGCTGCAGTGTTTAATGACTCTGCTGAAGCAACTGGGGACTCAGTTGCATTATTTAAGGACTCTGCTGCATTATGTAAGGACTTTGCTGCTTTATTTAAGGACTTTGCTGCATTATTTAAGGACTTTGCTGCATTATTTAAGGACTCTGCTGCATTATTTAAGGACTTTGTTGCATTATTTAAGGACTCTTCTGCATTATTTAAGGACTTTGCTGCATTATTTAAGGACTATGCTGTGGTATTTAAGTACTCTGCTGCATTATTTAAGGACTTTGCTGCTTTATTTAAGGACTCTGCTGCATTATTTAATTACTTTGCTGCATTATTAAAGGACCCTGCTGCGGCATTTAAGGATTCTGCTGCATTATTTAAGGACTTTGATGCATTATTTAAGGACGCTGCTGCAGAATTTAAGGAATCTGCTGCATTATTTAAGGACTTTGTTGCATTATTTAAGGTCTCTGCTGCATGAATTATGGACTCTGCTATGGTACTTAAGGACTTTGCTGCATTATTTAAGGACTTTGCTGCATTATTTAAGGACTTTGATGCATTATTTAAGAACTTTGTTGCATTATGTAAGGACTTTGCTGCTTTATTTAAGGACTTTGCTGCATTATTTAAGGACTTTGTTGCATTATTTAAGGACTCTGCTGCATTATTTAAGGACTTTGTTGCATTATTTAAGGACTTTGTTGCATTATTTAAGGACTTTGCTGCATTATTTAAGGACTATGCTGTGGTATTTAAGTACTCTGCTGCATTATTTAAGGACTTTGCTGCATTATTTAAGGACTCTGCTGCATTATTTAATTACTTTGCTGCATTATTAAAGGACCCTGCTGCGGCATTTAGGGATTCTGCTGCATAATTTAAGGACTTTATTGCATTATTTAAGGATCCTGCTGCATTATTTAAGGATCCTGCTGAAGCATTTGAGGACTCAGCTGCATTATTTAAGGACTTTGCTGCATTATTTAACGACTCTGCTGCATTATTTAAGGACTCTGCTGCTTTATTTAAGGACTTTCCTGCATTATTTAAGGAGTCTTCTGCATTATTTAATGACTCTGCTGAAGCATTTGAGGACTCAACTGCATTATTTAAGGACTCTGCTGCATTATTTAAGGTCTCTGCTGCATTATTTAAGGACTCTGCTGTGGTATATAAGGACTCTGCTGCATTATTTAAGGAATTTGTTGCATTATTTAAGGACGCTGCTGCATTATTTAAGGACTTTGTTGCATTATTTAAGGACTCTGCTGCATTAATTAAGGACTTTGCTGCATTACTTAAGGACACTGCTGCATTATTTAAGGACTTTGTTGCATTATTTAAGGACTCTGCTGCATTATTTAAGGACTCTGCTGAAGCATTTGGGGACTCAGATGCATTATTTAAGGACTCTGCTGCATTATGTAAGGGCTTTGCTGCTTTATTTAAGGACTCTGTTGCATTATTTAAGGACTTTGTTGCATTATTTAAGAACTCTGCTGCATTATTTAAGGACTTTGTTGCATTATTTAAGGATTCTGCTGCATTATTTAAGGACTTTGCTGCATTATTTAAGGACTATGCTGTGGTATTTAAGGACTCTGCTGCATTATTTAATTACTTTGCTCCATTATTTAAGGACTCTGCTGCGGTATTTAAGGATTCTGCTGCATTATTTAAGAACTTTGCTGCATTATTTAAGGACTCTGCTCCATTATTTAAGGAATTTGCTGCATTATTTAAGGACTCTGCTGCTTTATTTAAGGACTTTGCTGCATTATTTAAGGACTCTGCTGCATTATTTAAGGACTTTGCTGCATTATTTAATAACTTTGTTGCATTATATAAGTACTCTGCTGCATTATTTAAGGACTTTGTTGCATTATGTAAGGAGTCTGCTGCATTATTTAAGGAGTCTGCTGCATTATTTAATGACTATGCTGCATTATTTAAGGACTGCTGCGTTATTTAAGGACTCTGCTGCATTATTTAAGACTTTGCTGCATTATTTAAGGACTCTGCTGCAGTATTTAATGACTCTGCTGAAGCATTTGGGGACTCAGATGCTTTATTTAAGGACTCTGTTGCATTATTTAAGGACTTTGTTGCATTATTTAAGGACTCTGCTGCATTATTTAAGGACTTTGTTGCATTATTTAAGGAATCTGCTGCATTTTTTAAGGACTTTGCTGCATTATTTAAGGACTCTGCTGCATTATTTAATTACTTTGCTCCATTATTTAAGGACTCTGCTGCGGTATTTAAGGACTCTGCTGCATTATTTAAGGACTGTGATGCATTATTTAAGGACGCTGCTGCAGAATTTAAGGAATCTGCTGCATTATTTAAGGACTTTGTTGCATTATTTAAGGTCTCTGCTGCATTATTTAAGGACTCTGCTATGGTACTTAAGGACTTTGCTGCATTATTTAAGGACTTTGCTGCATTATTTAAGGACTCTGCTGCATTATTTAAGAACTGTGTTGCATTATTTAAGGACTCTGCTGCATTATTTAAGGACTTTGTTGCATTATGTAAGGACTCTGCTGCATTATTTAAGGACTTTGCTGCATTATTTAAGGACTCTACTGCATAATTTAAGGACTTTATTGCATTATTTAAGGATCCTGCTGCATTATTTAATGACTCTGCTGAAGCATTTGAGGACTCAGCTGCATTATTAAAGGTCTCTGCTGCATTATTTAAGGATCCTGCTGAAGCATTTGAGGACTCAGCTGCATTATTTAAGGACTTTGCTGCATTATTTATCGACTCTGCTGCGTTATTTAAGGACTCTGCTGCATTATTTAAGAACTTTGCTGCATTATTTAAGGACTCTTCTGCATTATTTAATGACTCTGCTGAAGTATTTGAGGACTCAGCTGCATTATTTAAGGACTCTGCTGCATTATTTAAGGACTCTACTGCGTTATTTAAGGACTCTGCTGCATTATTTAAGGACTTTGATGCATTATTTAAGGATGCTGCTGCAGAATTTAAGGAATCTGCTGCATTATTTAAGGACTTTGTTGCATTATTTAAGGTCTCTGCTGCATTATTTAAGGACTCTGCTGTGGTATTTAAGGACTCTGCTGCATTATTTAAGGAATTTGTTGCATTATTTAAGGACGCTGCTGCATTATTTAAGGACTTTGTTGCATTATTTAAGGACTCTGCTGCAGTATTTAATGACTCTGCTGAAGCATTTGGGGACTCAGATGCATTATTTAAGGACTCTGCTGCATTATGTAAGGGCTTTGCTGCTTTATTTAAGGACTCTTTTGCATTATTTAAGGACTCTGCTGCATTATTTAAGGACTTTGTTGCATTATTTAAGGATTTTGCTGCATTATTTAAGGATTTTGCTGCATTATTTAAGGACTTTGCCGCATTATTTAAGGACTATGCTTTGGTATTTAAGGACTCTGCTGCATTATTTAAGGACTTTGCTGCATTATTTAAGGACTCTGCTGCGTTATTTAAGGACTCTGCTGCGTTATTTAAGGACTCTGCTGCATTATTTAAGGACTTTGATGCATTATTTATGGACGCTGCTGCAGAATTTAAGGAATCTGCTGCATTATTTAAGGACTTTGTTGCATTATTTAAGGTCTCTGCTGCATTATTTAAGGACTCTGCTGTGGTATTTAAGGACTCTGCTGCATTATTTAAGGAATTTGTTGCATTATTTAAGGACGCTGCTGCATTATTTAAGGTCTTTGTTGCATTATTTAAGGACTCTGCTGCAGTATTTAATGACTCTGCTGAAGCATTTGGGGACTCAGATGCATTATTTAAGGACTCTGCTGCATTATGTAAGGGCTTTGCTGCTTTATTTAAGGACTCTTTTGCATTATTTAAGGACTTTGTTGCATTATTTAAGGACTCTGCTGCATTATTTAAGGACTTTGTTGCATTATTTAAGGATCCTGCTGCATTATTTAAGGACTTTGATGCATTATTTAAGAACTTTGTTGCATTATTTAAGGACTCTGCTGCATTATTTAAGGACTTTGTTGCATTATGTAAGGACTCTGCTGCATTATTTAAGGACTTTGCTGCATTATTTAAGGACTCTGCTGCATAATTTAAGGACTTTATTGCATTATTTAAGGATCCTGCTGCATTATTTAAGGATCCTGCTGAAGCATTTGAGGACTCAGCTGCATTATTTAAGGACTTTGCTGCATTATTTAACGACTCTGCTGCATTATCTAAGGACTCTGCTGCTTTATTTAAGGACTTTCCTGCATTATTTAAGGAGTCTTCTGCATTATTTAATGACTCTGCTGAAGCATTTGAGGACTCAGCTGCATTATTTAAGGACTCTGCTGCATTATTTAAGGACTTTGCTGCATTATTTAATGACTCTGCTGAAGCATTTGAGGACTCAGCTGCATTATTTAAGGACTCTGCTGCATTATTTAAGGAATTTGCTGCATTATTTAAGGACTCTGCTGCAGTATTTAAGGACTCTGCTGCATTATTTAAGGACTTTGATGCATTATTTAAGGACGCTGCTGCAGAATTTAAGGAATCTGCTGCATTATTTAAGGACTTTGTTGCATTATTTAAGGTCTCTGCTGCATTATTTAAGGACTTGCTGCATTATTTAAGGACTCTGCTGCTGTGTTTAAGAACTCTGCTGCATTATTTAAGGACTTTGCTGAATTATTTTAGGACTCTGCTGCATTATTTAAGGACTTTGCTGTATTATTTAAGGACTCTACTGCATTATTTAAGGACTTTGTTGCATTATTTAAGGACTCTGCTGCATTATTTAAGGACTTTGCTGTATTATTTAAGGACTCTGCTGCATTATTTAAGGACTTTTTTGCATTATTTAAGGACTCTGCTGCATTATTTAAGGACTTTGCTGCATTATTTAAGGACTCTGCTGCATTATTTAAGGACTTTGCTGCATTATTTAATGACTCTGCTGCATTATTTAAGGACTTTGTTGTATTATTTAAGGACTTTGCTGCATTATTTAAGGACTCTGCTGCGGTATTTAAGGACTCTGCTGCATTATTTAAGGACTTTGTTGCATTATTTAAGGACTCTGCTGCATTATTTAGGGACTTTGCTGCATTATTTAAGGACTATGCTGTGGTACTTAAGGACTCTGCTGTATTATTTAAGGACTTTGCTGCATTATTTAAGGACTCTGCTGCATTATTTAATGACTTTGTTGCATTATATAAGGACTCTGCTGCATTATTTAAGGACTATGTTGCATTATGTTTGAAGTCTGCTGCATTATTTAAGGACTTTGCTGCATTATTTAAGGACTCTGCTGCATTATTTGAGGACTTTATTGCATTATTTAAGGACTCTGCTGCATTATTTAATGACTCTGCTGAAGCATTTGAGGACTCAGCTGCATTATTTAAGGTCTCTGCTGTATTATTTAAGGACTCTGCTGCATTATTTAATGACTCTGCTGCGGTATTTAAGGACTCTGCTGCATTATTTAAGGACTTTGCTGCATTATTTAAGGACTGCTGCGTTATTTAAGGACTCTGCTGCATTATTTAAGACTTTGCTGCATTATTTAAGGACTCTGCTGCAGTGTTTAATGACTCTGCTGAAGCAATTGGGGACTCAGATGCATTGTTTAAGGACTCTGCTGCATTATGTAAGGACTTTGCTGCTTTATTTAAGGACTTTGCTGCATTATTTAAGGACTTTGTTGCATTATTTAAGGACTCTGCTGCATTATTTAAGGACTTTGTTGCATTATTTAAGGACTCTGCCGCATTATTTAAGGACTCTGCTGCATTATTTAATTACTTTGCTGCATTATTTAAGGACTATGCTTTGGTATTTAAGGACTCTGCTGCATTATTTAAGGACTTTGCTGCATTATTTAAGGACTCTGCTGCATTATTTAATTACTTTGCTGCATTATTTAAGGACTCTGCTGCGGTATTTAAGGACTCTGCTGCATTATTTAAGGACTTTGATGCATTATTTAAGGACACTGCTGCAGAATTTAAGGAATCTGCTTCATTATTTAAGGACTTTGTTGCATTATTTAAGGTCTCTGCTGCATTATTTAAGGACTCTGCTATGGTACTTAAGGACTTTGCTGCATTATTTAAGGACTCTGCTGCATTATTTAAGAACTTTGTTGCATTGTTTAAGGACTCTGCTGCATTATTTAAGGACTTTGTTGCATTATGTTAGGACTCTGCTGCATTATTTAACGACTTTGCTGCATTATTTAAGGACTCTGCTGCATAATTTAAGGACTTTATTGCATTATTTTAGGATCCTGCTGCATTATTTAATGACTCTGCTGAAGCATTTGAGGACTCAGCTGCATTATTAAAGGTCTCTGCTGCATTATTTAAGGATCCTGCTGAAGCATTTGAGGACTCAGCTGCATTATTTAAGGACTTTGCTGCATTATTTAACGACTCTGCTGCATTATTTAAGAACTTTGCTGCATTATTTAAGGACTCTTCTGCATTATTTAATGACTCTGCTGAAGTATTTGAGGACTCAGCTGCATTATTTAAGGACTCTGCTGCATTATTTAAGGAATTTGCTGCATTATTTAAGGACTCTGCTGCGTTATTTAAGGACTCTGCTGCATTATTTAAGGACTTTGATGCATTATTTAAGGACGCTGCTGCAGAATTTAAGGAATCTGCTGCATTATTTAAGGACTTTGTTGCATTATTTAAGGTCTCTGCTGCATTATTTAAGGACTCTGCTGTGGTATTTAAGGACTCTGCTGCATTATTTAAGGAATTTGTTGCATTATTTAAGGACGCTGCTGCATTATTTAAGGACTTTGTTGCTTTATTTAAGGACTCTGCTGCAGTATTTAATGACTCTGCTGAAGCATTTGGGGACTCAGATGCATTATTTAAGGACTCTGCTGCATTATGTAAGGGCTTTGCTGCTTTATTTAAGGACTCTTTTGCATTATTTAAGGACTTTGTTGCATTATTTAAGGACTCTGCTGCATTATTTAAGGACTTTGTTGCATTATTTAAGGATCCTGCTGCATTATTTAAGGACTTTGATGCATTATTTAAGAACTTTGTTGCATTATTTAAGGACTCTGCTGCATTATTTAAGGACTTTGTTGCATTATGTAAGGACTCTGCTGCATTATTTAAGGACTTTGCTGCATTATTTAAGGACTCTGCTGCATAATTTAAGGACTTTATTGCATTATTTAAGGATCCTGCTGCATTATTTAAGGATCCTGCTGAAGCATTTGAGGACTCAGCTGCATTATTTAAGGACTTTGCTGCATTATTTAACGACTCTGCTGCATTATCTAAGGACTCTGCTGCTTTATTTAAGGACTTTCCTGCATTATTTAAGGAGTCTTCTGCATTATTTAATGACTCTGCTGAAGCATTTGAGGACTCAGCTGCATTATTTAAGGACTCTGCTGCATTATTTAAGGACTTTGCTGCATTATTTAATGACTCTGCTGAAGCATTTGAGGACTCAGCTGCATTATTTAAGGACTCTGCTGCATTATTTAAGGAATTTGCTGCATTATTTAAGGACTCTGCTGCAGTATTTAAGGACTCTGCTGCATTATTTAAGGACTTTGATGCATTATTTAAGGACGCTGCTGCAGAATTTAAGGAATCTGCTGCATTATTTAAGGACTTTGTTGCATTATTTAAGGTCTCTGCTGCATTATTTAAGGACTTGCTGCATTATTTAAGGACTCTGCTGCTGTGTTTAAGAACTCTGCTGCATTATTTAAGGAATTTGCTGAATTATTTTAGGACTCTGCTGCATTATTTAAGGACTTTGCTGTATTATTTAAGGACTCTACTGCATTATTTAAGGACTTTGTTGCATTATTTAAGGACTCTGCTGCATTATTTAAGGACTTTGCTGTATTATTTAAGGACTCTGCTGCATTATTTAAGGACTTTTTTGCATTATTTAAGGACTCTGCTGCATTATTTAAGGACTTTGCTGCATTATTTAAGGACTCTGCTGCATTATTTAAGGACTTTGCTGCATTATTTAATGACTCTGCTGCATTATTTAAGGACTTTGTTGTATTATTTAAGGACTTTGCTGCATTATTTAAGGACTCTGCTGCGGTATTTAAGGACTCTGCTGCATTATTTAAGGACTTTGTTGCATTATTTAAGGACTCTGCTGCATTATTTAGGGACTTTGCTGCATTATTTAAGGACTATGCTGTGGTACTTAAGGACTCTGCTGTATTATTTAAGGACTTTGCTGCATTATTTAAGGACTCTGCTGCATTATTTAATGACTTTGTTGCATTATATAAGGACTCTGCTGCATTATTTAAGGACTATGTTGCATTATGTTTGAAGTCTGCTGCATTATTTAAGGACTTTGCTGCATTATTTAAGGACTCTGCTGCATTATTTGAGGACTTTATTGCATTATTTAAGGACTCTGCTGCATTATTTAATGACTCTGCTGAAGCATTTGAGGACTCAGCTGCATTATTAAAGGTCTCTGCTGCATTATTTAAGGATCCTGCTGAAGCATTTGAGGACTCAGCTGCATTATTTAAGGACTTTGCTGCATTATTTAACGACTCTGCTGCATTATTTAAGAACTTTGCTGCATTATTTAAGGACTCTTCTGCATTATTTAATGACTCTGCTGAAGTATTTGAGGACTCAGCTGCATTATTTAAGGACTCTGCTGCATTATTTAAGGAATTTGCTGCATTATTTAAGGACTCTGCTGCATTATTTAAGGACTTTGATGCATTATTTAAGGACGCTGCTGCAGAATTTAAGGAATCTGCTGCATTATTTAAGGACTTTGTTGCATTATTTAAGGTCTCTGCTGCATTATTTAAGGACTCTGCTGTGGTATTTAAGGACTCTGCTGCATTATTTAAGGAATTTGTTGCATTATTTAAGGACGCTGCTGCATTATTTAAGGACTTTGTTGCTTTATTTAAGGACTCTGCTGCAGTATTTAATGACTCTGCTGAAGCATTTGGGGACTCAGATGCATTATTTAAGGACTCTGCTGCATTATGTAAGGGCTTTGCTGCTTTATTTAAGGACTCTTTTGCATTATTTAAGGACTTTGTTGCATTATTTAAGGACTCTGCTGCATTATTTAAGGACTTTGCTGCATTATTTAAGGACTATGCTTTGGTATTTAAGGACTCTGCTGCATTATTTAAGGACTTTGCTGCATTATTTAAGGACTCTGCTGCATTATTTAATTACTTTGCTGCATTATTTAAGGACTCTGCTGCGGTATTTAAGGACTCTGCTGCATTATTTAAGGACTTTGATGCATTATTTAAGGACTCTGCTGCATTATTTAAGGAATTTGTTGCATTATTTAAGGACTCTGCTGCATTATTTAAGGACTTTGCTGCATTATTTAATAACTTTGTTGCATTATATAAGTACTCTGCTGCATTATTTAAGGACTTTGTTGCATTATGTAAGGAGTCTGCTGCATTATTTAAGGACTTTGCTGCATTATTTAACGACTCTGCTGAAGCATTTGAGGACTCAGCTGCATTATTTAAGGACTCTGCTGCATTATTTAAGGAATTTGCTGCATTATTTAAGGACTCTGCTGCGGTATTTAAGGACTCTGCTGCATTATTTAAGGACTTTGTTGCATTATGTAAGGAGTCTGCTGCATTATTTAAGGACTTTGCTGCATTATTTAATGAATCTGCTGAAGCATTTGAGGACTCAACTGCATTATTTAAGGTCTCTGCTGCATTATTTAAGGACTCTGCTGAAGCATTTGAGGACTCAGCTGCATGATTTAAGGACTTTGCTGCATTAGTTAAGGACTCTGCTGCATTATTTAAGGAATTTGTTGCATTATTTAAGGACTCTGCTGCATTATTTAAGGACTTTGCTGCATTATTTAATAACTTTGTTGCATTATATAAGTACTCTGCTGCATTATTTAAGGACTTTGTTGCATTATGTAAGGAGTCTGCTGCATTATTTAAGGACTTTGCTGCATTATTTAACGACTCTGCTGAAGCATTTGAGGACTCAGCTGCATTATTTAAGGACACTGCTGCATTATTTAAGGAATTTGCTGCATTATTTAAGGACTCTGCTGCGGTATTTAAGGACTCTGCTGCATTATTTAAGGACTTTGTTGCATTATTTAAGGTCTCTGCTGCAGTATTTAATGACTCTGCTGAAGCATTTGGGCACTCAGATGCATTATTTAAGGACTCTGCTGCATTATGTAAGGGCTTTGCTGCTTTATTTAAGGACTCTTTTGCATTATTTAAGGACTTTGTTGCATTATTTAAGGACTCTGCTGCATTATTTAAGGACTTTGTTGCATTATTTAAGGATTCTGCTGCATTATTTAAGGACTTTGCTGCATTATTTAAGGACTTTGCCGCATTATTTAAGGACTATGCTTTGGTATTTAAGGACTCTGCTGCATTATTTAAGGACTTTGCTGCATTATTTAAGGACTCTGCTGCATTATTTAATTACTTTGCTGCATTATTTAAGGACTTTGCTGCATTATTTAAGGACTCTGCTGCATTATTTAAGGACTTTGTTGCATTATTTAAGGACTCTTCTGCATTATTTAAGGACTTTGCTGCATTATTTAAGGACTATGCTGTGGTATTTAAGTTCTCTGCTGCATTATTTAAGGACTTTGCTGCATTATTTAAGGACTCTGCTGCATTATTTAATTACTTTGCTGCATTATTAAAGGACCCTGCTGCGGCATTTAAGGATTCTGCTGCATTATTTAAGGACTTTGATGCATTATTTAAGGACGCTGCTGCAGAATTTAAGGAATCTGCTGCATTATTTAAGGACTTTGTTGCATTATTTAAGGTCTCTGCTGCATGAATTATGGACTCTGCTATGGTACTTAAGGACTTTGCTGCATTATTTAAGGACTTTGCTGCATTATTTAAGGACTTTGATGCATTATTTAAGAACTTTGTTGCATTATTTAAGGACTCTGCTGCATTATTTAAGGACTTTGTTGCATTATGTAAGGACTTTGCTGCTTTATTTAAGGACTTTGCTGCATTATTTAAGGACTTTGTTGCATTATTTAAGGACTCTGCTGCATTATTTAAGGACTTTGTTGCATTATTTAAGGACTTTGTTGCATTATTTAAGGACTTTGCTGCATTATTTAAGGACTATGCTGTGGTATTTAAGTACTCTGCTGCATTATTTAAGGACTTTGCTGCATTATTTAAGGACTCTGCTGCATTATTTAATTACTTTGCTGCATTATTAAAGGACCCTGCTGCGGCATTTAGGGATTCTGCTGCATAATTTAAGGACTTTATTGCATTATTTAAGGATCCTGCTGCATTATTTAAGGATCCTGCTGAAGCATTTGAGGACTCAGCTGCATTATTTAAGGACTTTGCTGCATTATTTAACGACTCTGCTGCATTATTTAAGGACTCTGCTGCTTTATTTAAGGACTTTCCTGCATTATTTAAGGAGTCTTCTGCATTATTTAATGACTCTGCTGAAGCATTTGAGGACTCAACTGCATTATTTAAGGACTCTGCTGCATTATTTAAGGTCTCTGCTGCATTATTTAAGGACTCTGCTGTGGTATATAAGGACTCTGCTGCATTATTTAAGGAATTTGTTGCATTATTTAAGGACGCTGCTGCATTATTTAAGGACTTTGTTGCATTATTTAAGGACTCTGCTGCATTAATTAAGGACTTTGCTGCATTACTTAAGGACACTGCTGCATTATTTAAGGACTTTGTTGCATTATTTAAGGACTCTGCTGCATTATTTAAGGACTCTGCTGAAGCATTTGGGGACTCAGATGCATTATTTAAGGACTCTGCTGCATTATGTAAGGGCTTTGCTGCTTTACTTAAGGACTCTGTTGCATTATTTAAGGACTTTGTTGCATTATTTAAGAACTCTGCTGCATTATTTAAGGACTTTGTTGCATTATTTAAGGATTCTGCTGCATTATTTAAGGACTTTGCTGCATTATTTAAGGACTATGCTGTGGTATTTAAGGACTCTGCTGCATTATTTAATTACTTTGCTCCATTATTTAAGGACTCTGCTGCGGTATTTAAGGATTCTGCTGCATAATTTAAGAACTTTGCTGCATTATTTAAGGACTCTGCTCCATTATTTAAGGAATTTGCTGCATTATTTAAGGACTCTGCTGCTTTATTTAAGGACTTTGCTGCATTATTTAAGGACTCTGCTGCATTATTTAAGGACATTGCTGCATCATTTAATAACTTTGTTGCATTATATAAGTACTCTGCTGCATTATTTAAGGACTTTGTTGCATTATGTAAGGAGTCTGCTGCATTATTTAAGGAGTCTGCTGCATTATTTAATGACTATGCTGCATTATTTAAGGACTGCTGCGTTATTTAAGGACTCTGCTGCATTATTTAAGACTTTGCTGCATTATTTAAGGACTCTGCTGCAGTATTTAATGACTCTGCTGAAGCATTTGGGGACTCAGATGCTTTATTTAAGGACTCTGTTGCATTATTTAAGGACTTTGTTGCATTATTTAAGGACTCTGCTGCATTATTTAAGGACTTTGTTGCATTATTTAAGGATTCTGCTGCATTTTTTAAGGACTTTGCTGCATTATTTAAGGACTCTGCTGCATTATTTAATTACTTTGCTCCATTATTTAAGGACTCTGCTGCGGTATTTAAGGACTCTGCTGCATTATTTAAGGACTGTGATGCATTATTTAAGGACGCTGCTGCAGAATTTAAGGAATCTGCTGCATTATTTAAGGACTTTGTTGCATTATTTAAGGTCTCTGCTGCATTATTTAAGGACTCTGCTGCATTATTTAAGGACTTTTTTGCATTATTTAAGGACTCTGCTGCATTATTTAAGGACTTTGCTGCATTATTTAAGGACTCTGCTGCATTATTTAAGGACTTTGCTGCATTATTTAATGACTCTGCTGCATTATTTAAGGACTTTGTTGTATTATTTAAGGACTTTGCTGCATTATTTAAGGACTCTGCTGCGGTATTTAAGGACTCTGCTGCATTATTTAAGGACTTTGTTGCATTATTTAAGGACTCTGCTGCATTATTTAGGGACTTTGCTGCATTATTTAAGGACTATGCTGTGGTACTTAAGGACTCTGCTGTATTATTTAAGGACTTTGCTGCATTATTTAAGGACTCTGCTGCATTATTTAATGACTTTGTTGCATTATATAAGGACTCTGCTGCATTATTTAAGGACTATGTTGCATTATGTTTGAAGTCTGCTGCATTATTTAAGGACTTTGCTGCATTATTTAAGGACTCTGCTGCATTATTTGAGGACTTTATTGCATTATTTAAGGACTCTGCTGCATTATTTAATGACTCTGCTGAAGCATTTGAGGACTCAGCTGCATTATTTAAGGTCTCTGCTGTATTATTTAAGGACTCTGCTGCATTATTTAATGACTCTGCTGCGGTATTTAAGGACTCTGCTGCATTATTTAAGGACTTTGCTGCATTATTTAAGGACTGCTGCGTTATTTAAGGACTCTGCTGCATTATTTAAGACTTTGCTGCATTATTTAAGGACTCTGCTGCAGTGTTTAATGACTCTGCTGAAGCAATTGGGGACTCAGATGCATTGTTTAAGGACTCTGCTGCATTATGTAAGGACTTTGCTGCTTTATTTAAGGACTTTGCTGCATTATTTAAGGACTTTGTTGCATTATTTAAGGACTCTGCTGCATTATTTAAGGACTTTGTTGCATTATTTAAGGACTCTGCCGCATTATTTAAGGACTCTGCTGCATTATTTAATTACTTTGCTGCATTATTTAAGGACTATGCTTTGGTATTTAAGGACTCTGCTGCATTATTTAAGGACTTTGCTGCATTATTTAAGGACTCTGCTGCATTATTTAATTACTTTGCTGCATTATTTAAGGACTCTGCTGCGGTATTTAAGGACTCTGCTGCATTATTTAAGGACTTTGATGCATTATTTAAGGACACTGCTGCAGAATTTAAGGAATCTGCTTCATTATTTAAGGACTTTGTTGCATTATTTAAGGTCTCTGCTGCATTATTTAAGGACTCTGCTATGGTACTTAAGGACTTTGCTGCATTATTTAAGGACTCTGCTGCATTATTTAAGAACTTTGTTGCATTGTTTAAGGACTCTGCTGCATTATTTAAGGACTTTGTTGCATTATGTTAGGACTCTGCTGCATTATTTAACGACTTTGCTGCATTATTTAAGGACTCTGCTGCATAATTTAAGGACTTTATTGCATTATTTTAGGATCCTGCTGCATTATTTAATGACTCTGCTGGAGCATTTGAGGACTCAGCTGCATTATTAAAGGTCTCTGCTGCATTATTTAAGGATCCTGCTGAAGCATTTGAGGACTCAGCTGCATTATTTAAGGACTTTGCTGCATTATTTAACGACTCTGCTGCATTATTTAAGAACTTTGCTGCATTATTTAAGGACTCTTCTGCATTATTTAATGACTCTGCTGAAGTATTTGAGGACTCAGCTGCATTATTTAAGGACTCTGCTGCATTATTTAAGGAATTTGCTGCATTATTTAAGGACTCTGCTGCGTTATTTAAGGACTCTGCTGCATTATTTAAGGACTTTGATGCATTATTTAAGGACGCTGCTGCAGAATTTAAGGAATCTGCTGCATTATTTAAGGACTTTGTTGCATTATTTAAGGTCTCTGCTGCATTATTTAAGGACTCTGCTGTGGTATTTAAGGACTCTGCTGCATTATTTAAGGAATTTGTTGCATTATTTAAGGACGCTGCTGCATTATTTAAGGACTTTGTTGCTTTATTTAAGGACTCTGCTGCAGTATTTAATGACTCTGCTGAAGCATTTGGGGACTCAGATGCATTATTTAAGGACTCTGCTGCATTATGTAAGGGCTTTGCTGCTTTATTTAAGGACTCTTTTGCATTATTTAAGGACTTTGTTGCATTATTTAAGGACTCTGCTGCATTATTTAAGGACTTTGCTGCATTATTTAAGGACTATGCTTTGGTATTTAAGGACTCTGCTGCATTATTTAAGGACTTTGCTGCATTATTTAAGGACTCTGCTGCATTATTTAATTACTTTGCTGCATTATTTAAGGACTCTGCTGCGGTATTTAAGGACTCTGCTGCATTATTTAAGGACTTTGATGCATTATTTAAGGACTCTGCTGCATTATTTAAGGAATTTGTTGCATTATTTAAGGACTCTGCTGCATTATTTAAGGACTTTGCTGCATTATTTAATAACTTTGTTGCATTATATAAGTACTCTGCTGCATTATTTAAGGACTTTGTTGCATTATGTAAGGAGTCTGCTGCATTATTTAAGGACTTTGCTGCATTATTTAACGACTCTGCTGAAGCATTTGAGGACTCAGCTGCATTATTTAAGGACTCTGCTGCATTATTTAAGGAATTTGCTGCATTATTTAAGGACTCTGCTGCGGTATTTAAGGACTCTGCTGCATTATTTAAGGACTTTGTTGCATTATGTAAGGAGTCTGCTGCATTATTTAAGGACTTTGCTGCATTATTTAATGAATCTGCTGAAGCATTTGAGGACTCAACTGCATTATTTAAGGTCTCTGCTGCATTATTTAAGGACTCTGCTGAAGCATTTGAGGACTCAGCTGCATGATTTAAGGACTTTGCTGCATTAGTTAAGGACTCTGCTGCATTATTTAAGGAATTTGTTGCATTATTTAAGGACTCTGCTGCATTATTTAAGGACTTTGCTGCATTATTTAATAACTTTGTTGCATTATATAAGTACTCTGCTGCATTATTTAAGGACTTTGCTGCATTATGTAAGGAGTCTGCTGCATTATTTAAGGTCTCTGCTGCATTATTTAAGGACTCTGCTGAAGCATTTGAGGACTCAGCTGCATGATTTAAGGACTTTGCTGCATTAGTTAAGGACTCTGCTGCATTATTTAAGGAATTTGTTGCATTATTTAAGGACTCTGCTGCATTATTTAAGGACTTTGCTGCATTATTTAATAACTTTGTTGCATTATATAAGTACTCTGCTGCATTATTTAAGGACTTTGTTGCATTATGTAAGGAGTCTGCTGCATTATTTAAGGACTTTGCTGCATTATTTAACGACTCTGCTGAAGCATTTGAGGACTCAGCTGCATTATTTAAGGACACTGCTGCATTATTTAAGGAATTTGCTGCATTATTTAAGGACTCTGCTGCGGTATTTAAGGACTCTGCTGCATTATTTAAGGACTTTGTTGCATTATTTAAGGTCTCTGCTGCAGTATTTAATGACTCTGCTGAAGCATTTGGGCACTCAGATGCATTATTTAAGGACTCTGCTGCATTATGTAAGGGCTTTGCTGCTTTATTTAAGGACTCTTTTGCATTATTTAAGGACTTTGTTGCATTATTTAAGGACTCTGCTGCATTATTTAAGGACTTTGTTGCATTATTTAAGGATTCTGCTGCATTATTTAAGGACTTTGCTGCATTATTTAAGGACTTTGCCGCATTATTTAAGGACTATGCTTTGGTATTTAAGGACTCTGCTGCATTATTTAAGGACTTTGCTGCATTATTTAAGGACTCTGCTGCATTATTTAATTACTTTGCTGCATTATTTAAGGACTTTGCTGCATTATTTAAGGACTCTGCTGCATTATTTAAGGACTTTGTTGCATTATTTAAGGACTCTTCTGCATTATTTAAGGACTTTGCTGCATTATTTAAGGACTATGCTGTGGTATTTAAGTTCTCTGCTGCATTATTTAAGGACTTTGCTGCATTATTTAAGGACTCTGCTGCATTATTTAATTACTTTGCTGCATTATTAAAGGACCCTGCTGCGGCATTTAAGGATTCTGCTGCATTATTTAAGGACTTTGATGCATTATTTAAGGACGCTGCTGCAGAATTTAAGGAATCTGCTGCATTATTTAAGGACTTTGTTGCATTATTTAAGGTCTCTGCTGCATGAATTATGGACTCTGCTATGGTACTTAAGGACTTTGCTGCATTATTTAAGGACTTTGCTGCATTATTTAAGGACTTTGATGCATTATTTAAGAACTTTGTTGCATTATTTAAGGACTCTGCTGCATTATTTAAGGACTTTGTTGCATTATGTAAGGACTTTGCTGCTTTATTTAAGGACTTTGCTGCATTATTTAAGGACTTTGTTGCATTATTTAAGGACTCTGCTGCATTATTTAAGGACTTTGTTGCATTATTTAAGGACTTTGTTGCATTATTTAAGGACTTTGCTGCATTATTTAAGGACTATGCTGTGGTATTTAAGTACTCTGCTGCATTATTTAAGGACTTTGCTGCATTATTTAAGGACTCTGCTGCATTATTTAATTACTTTGCTGCATTATTAAAGGACCCTGCTGCGGCATTTAGGGATTCTGCTGCATAATTTAAGGACTTTATTGCATTATTTAAGGATCCTGCTGCATTATTTAAGGATCCTGCTGAAGCATTTGAGGACTCAGCTGCATTATTTAAGGACTTTGCTGCATTATTTAACGACTCTGCTGCATTATTTAAGGACTCTGCTGCTTTATTTAAGGACTTTCCTGCATTATTTAAGGAGTCTTCTGCATTATTTAATGACTCTGCTGAAGCATTTGAGGACTCAACTGCATTATTTAAGGACTCTGCTGCATTATTTAAGGTCTCTGCTGCATTATTTAAGGACTCTGCTGTGGTATATAAGGACTCTGCTGCATTATTTAAGGAATTTGTTGCATTATTTAAGGACGCTGCTGCATTATTTAAGGACTTTGTTGCATTATTTAAGGACTCTGCTGCATTAATTAAGGACTTTGCTGCATTACTTAAGGACACTGCTGCATTATTTAAGGACTTTGTTGCATTATTTAAGGACTCTGCTGCATTATTTAAGGACTCTGCTGAAGCATTTGGGACTCAGTGCATTACTCAGACTGCATTATTTAAGGGACTCTCTGATTTGTAGGCTTTGATCTTATTTAAGGACTCTGTTTATTAGATTAGTTGCATGTATTTAAGAACTCTGCTGCATTATTTAAGGACTTTGTTGCATTATTTAAGGATTCTGCTGCATTATTTAAGGACTTTGCTGCATTATTTAAGGACTATGCTGTGGTATTTAAGGACCCTGCTGCATTATTTAATTACTTTGCTCCATTATTTAAGGACTCTGCTGCGGTATTTAAGGATTCTGCTGCATAATTTAAGAACTTTGCTGCATTATTTAAGGACTCTGCTCCATTATTTAAGGAATTTGCTGCATTATTTAAGGACTCTGCTGCTTTATTTAAGGACTTTGCTGCATTATTTAAGGACTCTGCTGCATTATTTAAGGACTTTGCTGCATCATTTAATAACTTTGTTGCATTATATAAGTACTCTGCTGCATTATTTAAGGACTTTGTTGCATTATGTAAGGAGTCTGCTGCATTATTTAAGGAGTCTGCTGCATTATTTAATGACTATGCTGCATTATTTAAGGACTGCTGCGTTATTTAAGGACTCTGCTGCATTATTTAAGACTTTGCTGCATTATTTAAGGACTCTGCTGCAGTATTTAATGACTCTGCTGAAGCATTTGGGGACTCAGATGCTTTATTTAAGGACTCTGTTGCATTATTTAAGGACTTTGTTGCATTATTTAAGGACTCTGCTGCATTATTTAAGGACTTTGTTGCATTATTTAAGGATTCTGCTGCATTTTTTAAGGACTTTGCTGCATTATTTAAGGACTCTGCTGCATTATTTAATTACTTTGCTCCATTATTTAAGGACTCTGCTGCGGTATTTAAGGACTCTGCTGCATTATTTAAGGACTGTGATGCATTATTTAAGGACGCTGCTGCAGAATTTAAGGAATCTGCTGCATTATTTAAGGACTTTGTTGCATTATTTAAGGTCTCTGCTGCATTATTTAAGGACTCTGCTATGGTACTTAAGGACTTTGCTGCATTATTTAAGGACTTTGCTGCATTATTTAAGGACTCTGCTGCATTATTTAAGAACTGTGTTGCATTATTTAAGGACTCTGCTGCATTATTTAAGGACTTTGTTGCATTATGTAAGGACTCTGCTGCATTATTTAAGGACTTTGCTGCATTATTTAAGGACTCTACTGCATAATTTAAGGACTTTATTGCATTATTTAAGGATCCTGCTGCATTATTTAATGACTCTGCTGAAGCATTTGAGGACTCAGCTGCATTATTAAAGGTCTCTGCTGCATTATTTAAGGATCCTGCTGAAGCATTTGAGGACTCAGCTGCATTATTTAAGGACTTTGCTGCATTATTTATCGACTCTGCTGCGTTATTTAAGGACTCTGCTGCATTATTTAAGAACTTTGCTGCATTATTTAAGGACTCTTCTGCATTATTTAATGACTCTGCTGAAGTATTTGAGGACTCAGCTGCATTATTTAAGGACTCTGCTGCATTATTTAAGGACTCTACTGCGTTATTTAAGGACTCTGCTGCATTATTTAAGGACTTTGATGCATTATTTAAGGACTCTGCTGTGGTATTTAAGGACTCTGCTGCATTATTTAAGGAATTTGTTGCATTATTTAAGGACGCTGCTGCATTATTTAAGGACTTTGTTGCTTTATTTAAGGACTCTGCTGCAGTATTTAATGACTCTGCTGAAGCATTTGGGGACTCAGATGCATTATTTAAGGACTCTGCTGCATTATGTAAGGGCTTTGCTGCTTTATTTAAGGACTCTTTTGCATTATTTAAGGACTTTGTTGCATTATTTAAGGACTCTGCTGCATTATTTAAGGACTTTGTTGCATTATTTAAGGATCCTGCTGCATTATTTAAGGACTTTGATGCATTATTTAAGAACTTTGTTGCATTATTTAAGGACTCTGCTGCATTATTTAAGGACTTTGTTGCATTATGTAAGGACTCTGCTGCATTATTTAAGGACTTTGCTGCATTATTTAAGGACTCTGCTGCATAATTTAAGGACTTTATTGCATTATTTAAGGATCCTGCTGCATTATTTAAGGATCCTGCTGAAGCATTTGAGGACTCAGCTGCATTATTTAAGGACTTTGCTGCATTATTTAACGACTCTGCTGCATTATCTAAGGACTCTGCTGCTTTATTTAAGGACTTTCCTGCATTATTTAAGGAGTCTTCTGCATTATTTAATGACTCTGCTGAAGCATTTGAGGACTCAGCTGCATTATTTAAGGACTCTGCTGCATTATTTAAGGACTTTGCTGCATTATTTAATGACTCTGCTGAAGCATTTGAGGACTCAGCTGCATTATTTAAGGACTCTGCTGCATTATTTAAGGAATTTGCTGCATTATTTAAGGACTCTGCTGCAGTATTTAAGGACTCTGCTGCATTATTTAAGGACTTTGATGCATTATTTAAGGACGCTGCTGCAGAATTTAAGGAATCTGCTGCATTATTTAAGGACTTTGTTGCATTATTTAAGGTCTCTGCTGCATTATTTAAGGACTTGCTGCATTATTTAAGGACTCTGCTGCTGTGTTTAAGAACTCTGCTGCATTATTTAAGGACTTTGCTGAATTATTTTAGGACTCTGCTGCATTATTTAAGGACTTTGCTGTATTATTTAAGGACTCTACTGCATTATTTAAGGACTTTGTTGCATTATTTAAGGACTCTGCTGCATTATTTAAGGACTTTGCTGTATTATTTAAGGACTCTGCTGCATTATTTAAGGACTTTTTTGCATTATTTAAGGACTCTGCTGCATTATTTAAGGACTTTGCTGCATTATTTAAGGACTCTGCTGCATTATTTAAGGACTTTGCTGCATTATTTAATGACTCTGCTGCATTATTTAAGGACTTTGTTGTATTATTTAAGGACTTTGCTGCATTATTTAAGGACTCTGCTGCGGTATTTAAGGACTCTGCTGCATTATTTAAGGACTTTGTTGCATTATTTAAGGACTCTGCTGCATTATTTAGGGACTTTGCTGCATTATTTAAGGACTATGCTGTGGTACTTAAGGACTCTGCTGTATTATTTAAGGACTTTGCTGCATTATTTAAGGACTCTGCTGCATTATTTAATGACTTTGTTGCATTATATAAGGACTCTGCTGCATTATTTAAGGACTATGTTGCATTATGTTTGAAGTCTGCTGCATTATTTAAGGACTTTGCTGCATTATTTAAGGACTCTGCTGCATTATTTGAGGAC
This sequence comes from Phyllobates terribilis, assembly GCF_046119375.1. NCBI lineage: Eukaryota > Metazoa > Chordata > Amphibia > Anura > Dendrobatidae > Phyllobates > Phyllobates terribilis. The sequence continues at coordinate 1,178,148 of NW_027363178.1, forward strand.
TTTATTGCATTATTTAAGGACTCTGCTGCATTATTTAATGACTCTGCTGAAGCATTTGAGGACTCAGCTGCATTATTAAAGGTCTCTGCTGCATTATTTAAGGATCCTGCTGAAGCATTTGAGGACTCAGCTGCATTATTTAAGGACTTTGCTGCATTATTTAACGACTCTGCTGCATTATTTAAGAACTTTGCTGCATTATTTAAGGACTCTTCTGCATTATTTAATGACTCTGCTGAAGTATTTGAGGACTCAGCTGCATTATTTAAGGACTCTGCTGCATTATTTAAGGAATTTGCTGCATTATTTAAGGACTCTGCTGCGTTATTTAAGGACTCTGCTGCATTATTTAAGGACTTTGATGCATTATTTAAGGACGCTGCTGCAGAATTTAAGGAATCTGCTGCATTATTTAAGGACTTTGTTGCATTATTTAAGGTCTCTGCTGCATTATTTAAGGACTCTGCTGTGGTATTTAAGGACTCTGCTGCATTATTTAAGGAATTTGTTGCATTATTTAAGGACGCTGCTGCATTATTTAAGGACTTTGTTGCTTTATTTAAGGACTCTGCTGCAGTATTTAATGACTCTGCTGAAGCATTTGGGGACTCAGATGCATTATTTAAGGACTCTGCTGCATTATGTAAGGGCTTTGCTGCTTTATTTAAGGACTCTTTTGCATTATTTAAGGACTTTGTTGCATTATTTAAGGACTCTGCTGCATTATTTAAGGACTTTGCTGCATTATTTAAGGACTATGCTTTGGTATTTAAGGACTCTGCTGCATTATTTAAGGACTTTGCTGCATTATTTAAGGACTCTGCTGCATTATTTAATTACTTTGCTGCATTATTTAAGGACTCTGCTGCGGTATTTAAGGACTCTGCTGCATTATTTAAGGACTTTGATGCATTATTTAAGGACTCTGCTGCATTATTTAAGGAATTTGTTGCATTATTTAAGGACTCTGCTGCATTATTTAAGGACTTTGCTGCATTATTTAATAACTTTGTTGCATTATATAAGTACTCTGCTGCATTATTTAAGGACTTTGTTGCATTATGTAAGGAGTCTGCTGCATTATTTAAGAACTTTGCTGCATTATTTAACGACTCTGCTGAAGCATTTGAGGACTCAGCTGCATTATTTAAGGACTCTGCTGCATTATTTAAGGAATTTGCTGCATTATTTAAGGACTCTGCTGCGGTATTTAAGGACTCTGCTGCATTATTTAAGGACTTTGTTGCATTATGTAAGGAGTCTGCTGCATTATTTAAGGACTTTGCTGCATTATTTAATGAATCTGCTGAAGCATTTGAGGACTCAACTGCATTATTTAAGGTCTCTGCTGCATTATTTAAGGACTCTGCTGAAGCATTTGAGGACTCAGCTGCATGATTTAAGGACTTTGCTGCATTAGTTAAGGACTCTGCTGCATTATTTAAGGAATTTGTTGCATTATTTAAGGACTCTGCTGCATTATTTAAGGACTTTGCTGCATTATTTAATAACTTTGTTGCATTATATAAGTACTCTGCTGCATTATTTAAGGACTTTGTTGCATTATGTAAGGAGTCTGCTGCATTATTTAAGGACTTTGCTGCATTATTTAACGACTCTGCTGAAGCATTTGAGGACTCAGCTGCATTATTTAAGGACACTGCTGCATTATTTAAGGAATTTGCTGCATTATTTAAGGACTCTGCTGCGGTATTTAAGGACTCTGCTGCATTATTTAAGGACTTTGTTGCATTATTTAAGGTCTCTGCTGCAGTATTTAATGACTCTGCTGAAGCATTTGGGCACTCAGATGCATTATTTAAGGACTCTGCTGCATTATGTAAGGGCTTTGCTGCTTTATTTAAGGACTCTTTTGCATTATTTAAGGACTTTGTTGCATTATTTAAGGACTCTGCTGCATTATTTAAGGACTTTGTTGCATTATTTAAGGATTCTGCTGCATTATTTAAGGACTTTGCTGCATTATTTAAGGACTTTGCCGCATTATTTAAGGACTATGCTTTGGTATTTAAGGACTCTGCTGCATTATTTAAGGACTTTGCTGCATTATTTAAGGACTCTGCTGCATTATTTAATTACTTTGCTGCATTATTTAAGGACTTTGCTGCATTATTTAAGGACTCTGCTGCATTATTTAAGGACTTTGTTGCATTATTTAAGGACTCTTCTGCATTATTTAAGGACTTTGCTGCATTATTTAAGGACTATGCTGTGGTATTTAAGTTCTCTGCTGCATTATTTAAGGACTTTGCTGCATTATTTAAGGACTCTGCTGCATTATTTAATTACTTTGCTGCATTATTAAAGGACCCTGCTGCGGCATTTAAGGATTCTGCTGCATTATTTAAGGACTTTGATGCATTATTTAAGGACGCTGCTGCAGAATTTAAGGAATCTGCTGCATTATTTAAGGACTTTGTTGCATTATTTAAGGTCTCTGCTGCATGAATTATGGACTCTGCTATGGCACTTAAGGACTTTGCTGCATTATTTAAGGACTTTGCTGCATTATTTAAGGACTTTGATGCATTATTTAAGAACTTTGTTGCATTATTTAAGGACTCTGCTGCATTATTTAAGGACTTTGTTGCATTATGTAAGGACTTTGCTGCTTTATTTAAGGACTTTGCTGCATTATTTAAGGACTTTGTTGCATTATTTAAGGACTCTGCTGCATTATTTAAGGACTTTGTTGCATTATTTAAGGACTTTGTTGCATTATTTAAGGACTTTGCTGCATTATTTAAGGACTATGCTGTGGTATTTAAGTACTCTGCTGCATTATTTAAGGACTTTGCTGCATTATTTAAGGACTCTGCTGCATTATTTAATTACTTTGCTGCATTATTAAAGGACCCTGCTGCGGCATTTAGGGATTCTGCTGCATAATTTAAGGACTTTATTGCATTATTTAAGGATCCTGCTGCATTATTTAAGGATCCTGCTGAAGCATTTGAGGACTCAGCTGCATTATTTAAGGACTTTGCTGCATTATTTAACGACTCTGCTGCATTATTTAAGGACTCTGCTGCTTTATTTAAGGACTTTCCTGCATTATTTAAGGAGTCTTCTGCATTATTTAATGACTCTGCTGAAGCATTTGAGGACTCAACTGCATTATTTAAGGACTCTGCTGCATTATTTAAGGTCTCTGCTGCATTATTTAAGGACTCTGCTGTGGTATATAAGGACTCTGCTGCATTATTTAAGGAATTTGTTGCATTATTTAAGGACGCTGCTGCATTATTTAAGGACTTTGTTGCATTATTTAAGGACTCTGCTGCATTAATTAAGGACTTTGCTGCATTACTTAAGGACACTGCTGCATTATTTAAGGACTTTGTTGCATTATTTAAGGACTCTGCTGCATTATTTAAGGACTCTGCTGAAGCATTTGGGGACTCAGATGCATTATTTAAGGACTCTGCTGCATTATGTAAGGGCTTTGCTGCTTTATTTAAGGACTCTGTTGCATTATTTAAGGACTTTGTTGCATTATTTAAGAACTCTGCTGCATTATTTAAGGACTTTGTTGCATTATTTAAGGATTCTGCTGCATTATTTAAGGACTTTGCTGCATTATTTAAGGACTATGCTGTGGTATTTAAGGACTCTGCTGCATTATTTAATTACTTTGCTCCATTATTTAAGGACTCTGCTGCGGTATTTAAGGATTCTGCTGCATAATTTAAGAACTTTGCTGCATTATTTAAGGACTCTGCTCCATTATTTAAGGAATTTGCTGCATTATTTAAGGACTCTGCTGCTTTATTTAAGGACTTTGCTGCATTATTTAAGGACTCTGCTGCATTATTTAAGGACATTGCTGCATCATTTAATAACTTTGTTGCATTATATAAGTACTCTGCTGCATTATTTAAGGACTTTGTTGCATTATGTAAGGAGTCTGCTGCATTATTTAAGGAGTCTGCTGCATTATTTAATGACTATGCTGCATTATTTAAGGACTGCTGCGTTATTTAAGGACTCTGCTGCATTATTTAAGACTTTGCTGCATTATTTAAGGACTCTGCTGCAGTATTTAATGACTCTGCTGAAGCATTTGGGGACTCAGATGCTTTATTTAAGGACTCTGTTGCATTATTTAAGGACTTTGTTGCATTATTTAAGGACTCTGCTGCATTATTTAAGGACTTTGTTGCATTATTTAAGGATTCTGCTGCATTTTTTAAGGACTTTGCTGCATTATTTAAGGACTCTGCTGCATTATTTAATTACTTTGCTCCATTATTTAAGGACTCTGCTGCGGTATTTAAGGACTCTGCTGCATTATTTAAGGACTGTGATGCATTATTTAAGGACGCTGCTGCAGAATTTAAGGAATCTGCTGCATTATTTAAGGACTTTGTTGCATTATTTAAGGTCTCTGCTGCATTATTTAAGGACTCTGCTGCATTATTTAAGGACTTTTTTGCATTATTTAAGGACTCTGCTGCATTATTTAAGGACTTTGCTGCATTATTTAAGGACTCTGCTGCATTATTTAAGGACTTTGCTGCATTATTTAATGACTCTGCTGCATTATTTAAGGACTTTGTTGTATTATTTAAGGACTTTGCTGCATTATTTAAGGACTCTGCTGCGGTATTTAAGGACTCTGCTGCATTATTTAAGGACTTTGTTGCATTATTTAAGGACTCTGCTGCATTATTTAGGGACTTTGCTGCATTATTTAAGGACTATGCTGTGGTACTTAAGGACTCTGCTGTATTATTTAAGGACTTTGCTGCATTATTTAAGGACTCTGCTGCATTATTTAATGACTTTGTTGCATTATATAAGGACTCTGCTGCATTATTTAAGGACTATGTTGCATTATGTTTGAAGTCTGCTGCATTATTTAAGGACTTTGCTGCATTATTTAAGGACTCTGCTGCATTATTTGAGGACTTTATTGCATTATTTAAGGACTCTGCTGCATTATTTAATGACTCTGCTGAAGCATTTGAGGACTCAGCTGCATTATTTAAGGTCTCTGCTGTATTATTTAAGGACTCTGCTGCATTATTTAATGACTCTGCTGCGGTATTTAAGGACTCTGCTGCATTATTTAAGGACTTTGCTGCATTATTTAAGGACTGCTGCGTTATTTAAGGACTCTGCTGCATTATTTAAGACTTTGCTGCATTATTTAAGGACTCTGCTGCAGTGTTTAATGACTCTGCTGAAGCAATTGGGGACTCAGATGCATTGTTTAAGGACTCTGCTGCATTATGTAAGGACTTTGCTGCTTTATTTAAGGACTTTGCTGCATTATTTAAGGACTTTGTTGCATTATTTAAGGACTCTGCTGCATTATTTAAGGACTTTGTTGCATTATTTAAGGACTCTGCCGCATTATTTAAGGACTCTGCTGCATTATTTAATTACTTTGCTGCATTATTTAAGGACTATGCTTTGGTATTTAAGGACTCTGCTGCATTATTTAAGGACTTTGCTGCATTATTTAAGGACTCTGCTGCATTATTTAATTACTTTGCTGCATTATTTAAGGACTCTGCTGCGGTATTTAAGGACTCTGCTGCATTATTTAAGGACTTTGATGCATTATTTAAGGACACTGCTGCAGAATTTAAGGAATCTGCTTCATTATTTAAGGACTTTGTTGCATTATTTAAGGTCTCTGCTGCATTATTTAAGGACTCTGCTATGGTACTTAAGGACTTTGCTGCATTATTTAAGGACTCTGCTGCATTATTTAAGAACTTTGTTGCATTGTTTAAGGACTCTGCTGCATTATTTAAGGACTTTGTTGCATTATGTTAGGACTCTGCTGCATTATTTAACGACTTTGCTGCATTATTTAAGGACTCTGCTGCATAATTTAAGGACTTTATTGCATTATTTTAGGATCCTGCTGCATTATTTAATGACTCTGCTGAAGCATTTGAGGACTCAGCTGCATTATTAAAGGTCTCTGCTGCATTATTTAAGGATCCTGCTGAAGCATTTGAGGACTCAGCTGCATTATTTAAGGACTTTGCTGCATTATTTAACGACTCTGCTGCATTATTTAAGAACTTTGCTGCATTATTTAAGGACTCTTCTGCATTATTTAATGACTCTGCTGAAGTATTTGAGGACTCCGCTGCATTATTTAAGGACTCTGCTGCATTATTTAAGGAATTTGCTGCATTATTTAAGGACTCTGCTGCGTTATTTAAGGACTCTGCTGCATTATTTAAGGACTTTGATGCATTATTTAAGGACGCTGCTGCAGAATTTAAGGAATCTGCTGCATTATTTAAGGACTTTGTTGCATTATTTAAGGTCTCTGCTGCATTATTTAAGGACTCTGCTGTGGTATTTAAGGACTCTGCTGCATTATTTAAGGAATTTGTTGCATTATTTAAGGACGCTGCTGCATTATTTAAGGACTTTGTTGCTTTATTTAAGGACTCTGCTGCAGTATTTAATGACTCTGCTGAAGCATTTGGGGACTCAGATGCATTATTTAAGGACTCTGCTGCATTATGTAAGGGCTTTGCTGCTTTATTTAAGGACTCTTTTGCATTATTTAAGGACTTTGTTGCATTATTTAAGGACTCTGCTGCATTATTTAAGGACTTTGCTGCATTATTTAAGGACTATGCTTTGGTATTTAAGGACTCTGCTGCATTATTTAAGGACTTTGCTGCATTATTTAAGGACTCTGCTGCATTATTTAATTACTTTGCTGCATTATTTAAGGACTCTGCTGCGGTATTTAAGGACTCTGCTGCATTATTTAAGGACTTTGATGCATTATTTAAGGACTCTGCTGCATTATTTAAGGAATTTGTTGCATTATTTAAGGACTCTGCTGCATTATTTAAGGACTTTGCTGCATTATTTAATAACTTTGTTGCATTATATAAGTACTCTGCTGCATTATTTAAGGACTTTGTTGCATTATGTAAGGAGTCTGCTGCATTATTTAAGGACTTTGCTGCATTATTTAACGACTCTGCTGAAGCATTTGAGGACTCAGCTGCATTATTTAAGGACTCTGCTGCATTATTTAAGGAATTTGCTGCATTATTTAAGGACTCTGCTGCGGTATTTAAGGACTCTGCTGCATTATTTAAGGACTTTGTTGCATTATGTAAGGAGTCTGCTGCATTATTTAAGGACTTTGCTGCATTATTTAATGAATCTGCTGAAGCATTTGAGGACTCAACTGCATTATTTAAGGTCTCTGCTGCATTATTTAAGGACTCTGCTGAAGCATTTGAGGACTCAGCTGCATGATTTAAGGACTTTGCTGCATTAGTTAAGGACTCTGCTGCATTATTTAAGGAATTTGTTGCATTATTTAAGGACTCTGCTGCATTATTTAAGGACTTTGCTGCATTATTTAATAACTTTGTTGCATTATATAAGTACTCTGCTGCATTATTTAAGGACTTTGTTGCATTATGTAAGGAGTCTGCTGCATTATTTAAGGTCTCTGCTGCATTATTTAAGGACTCTGCTGAAGCATTTGAGGACTCAGCTGCATGATTTAAGGACTTTGCTGCATTAGTTAAGGACTCTGCTGCATTATTTAAGGAATTTGTTGCATTATTTAAGGACTCTGCTGCATTATTTAAGGACTTTGCTGCATTATTTAATAACTTTGTTGCATTATATAAGTACTCTGCTGCATTATTTAAGGACTTTGTTGCATTATGTAAGGAGTCTGCTGCATTATTTAAGGACTTTGCTGCATTATTTAACGACTCTGCTGAAGCATTTGAGGACTCAGCTGCATTATTTAAGGACACTGCTGCATTATTTAAGGAATTTGCTGCATTATTTAAGGACTCTGCTGCGGTATTTAAGGACTCTGCTGCATTATTTAAGGACTTTGTTGCATTATTTAAGGTCTCTGCTGCAGTATTTAATGACTCTGCTGAAGCATTTGGGCACTCAGATGCATTATTTAAGGACTCTGCTGCATTATGTAAGGGCTTTGCTGCTTTATTTAAGGACTCTTTTGCATTATTTAAGGACTTTGTTGCATTATTTAAGGACTCTGCTGCATTATTTAAGGACTTTGTTGCATTATTTAAGGATTCTGCTGCATTATTTAAGGACTTTGCTGCATTATTTAAGGACTTTGCCGCATTATTTAAGGACTATGCTTTGGTATTTAAGGACTCTGCTGCATTATTTAAGGACTTTGCTGCATTATTTAAGGACTCTGCTGCATTATTTAATTACTTTGCTGCATTATTTAAGGACTTTGCTGCATTATTTAAGGACTCTGCTGCATTATTTAAGGACTTTGTTGCATTATTTAAGGACTCTTCTGCATTATTTAAGGACTTTGCTGCATTATTTAAGGACTATGCTGTGGTATTTAAGTTCTCTGCTGCATTATTTAAGGACTTTGCTGCATTATTTAAGGACTATGCTGTGGTATTTAAGTTCTCTGCTGCATTATTTAAGGACTTTTTTGCATTATTTAAGGACTCTGCTGCATTATTTAAGGACTTTGCTGCATTATTTAAGGACTCTGCTGCATTATTTAAGGACTTTGCTGCATTATTTAATGACTCTGCTGCATTATTTAAGGACTTTGTTGTATTATTTAAGGACTTTGCTGCATTATTTAAGGACTCTGCTGCGGTATTTAAGGACTCTGCTGCATTATTTAAGGACTTTGTTGCATTATTTAAGGACTCTGCTGCATTATTTAGGGACTTTGCTGCATTATTTAAGGACTATGCTGTGGTACTTAAGGACTCTGCTGTATTATTTAAGGACTTTGCTGCATTATTTAAGGACTCTGCTGCATTATTTAATGACTTTGTTGCATTATATAAGGACTCTGCTGCATTATTTAAGGACTATGTTGCATTATGTTTGAAGTCTGCTGCATTATTTAAGGACTTTGCTGCATTATTTAAGGACTCTGCTGCATTATTTGAGGACTTTATTGCATTATTTAAGGACTCTGCTGCATTATTTAATGACTCTGCTGAAGCATTTGAGGACTCAGCTGCATTATTAAAGGTCTCTGCTGCATTATTTAAGGATCCTGCTGAAGCATTTGAGGACTCAGCTGCATTATTTAAGGACTTTGCTGCATTATTTAACGACTCTGCTGCATTATTTAAGAACTTTGCTGCATTATTTAAGGACTCTTCTGCATTATTTAATGACTCTGCTGAAGTATTTGAGGACTCAGCTGCATTATTTAAGGACTCTGCTGCATTATTTAAGGAATTTGCTGCATTATTTAAGGACTCTGCTGCGTTATTTAAGGACTCTGCTGCATTATTTAAGGACTTTGATGCATTATTTAAGGACGCTGCTGCAGAATTTAAGGAATCTGCTGCATTATTTAAGGACTTTGTTGCATTATTTAAGGTCTCTGCTGCATTATTTAAGGACTCTGCTGTGGTATTTAAGGACTCTGCTGCATTATTTAAGGAATTTGTTGCATTATTTAAGGACGCTGCTGCATTATTTAAGGACTTTGTTGCTTTATTTAAGGACTCTGCTGCAGTATTTAATGACTCTGCTGAAGCATTTGGGGACTCAGATGCATTATTTAAGGACTCTGCTGCATTATGTAAGGGCTTTGCTGCTTTATTTAAGGACTCTTTTGCATTATTTAAGGACTTTGTTGCATTATTTAAGGACTCTGCTGCATTATTTAAGGACTTTGCTGCATTATTTAAGGACTATGCTTTGGTATTTAAGGACTCTGCTGCATTATTTAAGGACTTTGCTGCATTATTTAAGGACTCTGCTGCATTATTTAATTACTTTGCTGCATTATTTAAGGACTCTGCTGCGGTATTTAAGGACTCTGCTGCATTATTTAAGGACTTTGATGCATTATTTAAGGACTCTGCTGCATTATTTAAGGAATTTGTTGCATTATTTAAGGACTCTGCTGCATTATTTAAGGACTTTGCTGCATTATTTAATAACTTTGTTGCATTATATAAGTACTCTGCTGCATTATTTAAGGACTTTGTTGCATTATGTAAGGAGTCTGCTGCATTATTTAAGGACTTTGCTGCATTATTTAACGACTCTGCTGAAGCATTTGAGGACTCAGCTGCATTATTTAAGGACTCTGCTGCATTATTTAAGGAATTTGCTGCATTATTTAAGGACTCTGCTGCGGTATTTAAGGACTCTGCTGCATTATTTAAGGACTTTGTTGCATTATGTAAGGAGTCTGCTGCATTATTTAAGGACTTTGCTGCATTATTTAATGAATCTGCTGAAGCATTTGAGGACTCAACTGCATTATTTAAGGTCTCTGCTGCATTATTTAAGGACTCTGCTGAAGCATTTGAGGACTCAGCTGCATGATTTAAGGACTTTGCTGCATTAGTTAAGGACTCTGCTGCATTATTTAAGGAATTTGTTGCATTATTTAAGGACTCTGCTGCATTATTTAAGGACTTTGCTGCATTATTTAATAACTTTGTTGCATTATATAAGTACTCTGCTGCATTATTTAAGGACTTTGTTGCATTATGTAAGGAGTCTGCTGCATTATTTAAGGACTTTGCTGCATTATTTAACGACTCTGCTGAAGCATTTGAGGACTCAGCTGCATTATTTAAGGACACTGCTGCATTATTTAAGGAATTTGCTGCATTATTTAAGGACTCTGCTGCGGTATTTAAGGACTCTGCTGCATTATTTAAGGACTTTGTTGCATTATTTAAGGTCTCTGCTGCAGTATTTAATGACTCTGCTGAAGCATTTGGGCACTCAGATGCATTATTTAAGGACTCTGCTGCATTATGTAAGGGCTTTGCTGCTTTATTTAAGGACTCTTTTGCATTATTTAAGGACTTTGTTGCATTATTTAAGGACTCTGCTGCATTATTTAAGGACTTTGTTGCATTATTTAAGGATTCTGCTGCATTATTTAAGGACTTTGCTGCATTATTTAAGGACTTTGCCGCATTATTTAAGGACTATGCTTTGGTATTTAAGGACTCTGCTGCATTATTTAAGGACTTTGCTGCATTATTTAAGGACTCTGCTGCATTATTTAATTACTTTGCTGCATTATTTAAGGACTTTGCTGCATTATTTAAGGACTCTGCTGCATTATTTAAGGACTTTGTTGCATTATTTAAGGACTCTTCTGCATTATTTAAGGACTTTGCTGCATTATTTAAGGACTATGCTGTGGTATTTAAGTTCTCTGCTGCATTATTTAAGGACTTTGCTGCATTATTTAAGGACTCTGCTGCATTATTTAATTACTTTGCTGCATTATTAAAGGACCCTGCTGCGGCATTTAAGGATTCTGCTGCATTATTTAAGGACTTTGATGCATTATTTAAGGACGCTGCTGCAGAATTTAAGGAATCTGCTGCATTATTTAAGGACTTTGTTGCATTATTTAAGGTCTCTGCTGCATGAATTATGGACTCTGCTATGGCACTTAAGGACTTTGCTGCATTATTTAAGGACTTTGCTGCATTATTTAAGGACTTTGATGCATTATTTAAGAACTTTGTTGCATTATTTAAGGACTCTGCTGCATTATTTAAGGACTTTGTTGCATTATGTAAGGACTTTGCTGCTTTATTTAAGGACTTTGCTGCATTATTTAAGGACTTTGTTGCATTATTTAAGGACTCTGCTGCATTATTTAAGGACTTTGTTGCATTATTTAAGGACTTTGTTGCATTATTTAAGGACTTTGCTGCATTATTTAAGGACTATGCTGTGGTATTTAAGTACTCTGCTGCATTATTTAAGGACTTTGCTGCATTATTTAAGGACTCTGCTGCATTATTTAATTACTTTGCTGCATTATTAAAGGACCCTGCTGCGGCATTTAGGGATTCTGCTGCATAATTTAAGGACTTTATTGCATTATTTAAGGATCCTGCTGCATTATTTAAGGATCCTGCTGAAGCATTTGAGGACTCAGCTGCATTATTTAAGGACTTTGCTGCATTATTTAACGACTCTGCTGCATTATTTAAGGACTCTGCTGCTTTATTTAAGGACTTTCCTGCATTATTTAAGGAGTCTTCTGCATTATTTAATGACTCTGCTGAAGCATTTGAGGACTCAACTGCATTATTTAAGGACTCTGCTGCATTATTTAAGGTCTCTGCTGCATTATTTAAGGACTCTGCTGTGGTATATAAGGACTCTGCTGCATTATTTAAGGAATTTGTTGCATTATTTAAGGACGCTGCTGCATTATTTAAGGACTTTGTTGCATTATTTAAGGACTCTGCTGCATTAATTAAGGACTTTGCTGCATTACTTAAGGACACTGCTGCATTATTTAAGGACTTTGTTGCATTATTTAAGGACTCTGCTGCATTATTTAAGGACTCTGCTGAAGCATTTGGGGACTCAGATGCATTATTTAAGGACTCTGCTGCATTATGTAAGGGCTTTGCTGCTTTATTTAAGGACTCTGTTGCATTATTTAAGGACTTTGTTGCATTATTTAAGAACTCTGCTGCATTATTTAAGGACTTTGTTGCATTATTTAAGGATTCTGCTGCATTATTTAAGGACTTTGCTGCATTATTTAAGGACTATGCTGTGGTATTTAAGGACTCTGCTGCATTATTTAATTACTTTGCTCCATTATTTAAGGACTCTGCTGCGGTATTTAAGGATTCTGCTGCATAATTTAAGAACTTTGCTGCATTATTTAAGGACTCTGCTCCATTATTTAAGGAATTTGCTGCATTATTTAAGGACTCTGCTGCTTTATTTAAGGACTTTGCTGCATTATTTAAGGACTCTGCTGCATTATTTAAGGACATTGCTGCATCATTTAATAACTTTGTTGCATTATATAAGTACTCTGCTGCATTATTTAAGGACTTTGTTGCATTATGTAAGGAGTCTGCTGCATTATTTAAGGAGTCTGCTGCATTATTTAATGACTATGCTGCATTATTTAAGGACTGCTGCGTTATTTAAGGACTCTGCTGCATTATTTAAGACTTTGCTGCATTATTTAAGGACTCTGCTGCAGTATTTAATGACTCTGCTGAAGCATTTGGGGACTCAGATGCTTTATTTAAGGACTCTGTTGCATTATTTAAGGACTTTGTTGCATTATTTAAGGACTCTGCTGCATTATTTAAGGACTTTGTTGCATTATTTAAGGATTCTGCTGCATTTTTTAAGGACTTTGCTGCATTATTTAAGGACTCTGCTGCATTATTTAATTACTTTGCTCCATTATTTAAGGACTCTGCTGCGGTATTTAAGGACTCTGCTGCATTATTTAAGGACTGTGATGCATTATTTAAGGACGCTGCTGCAGAATTTAAGGAATCTGCTGCATTATTTAAGGACTTTGTTGCATTATTTAAGGTCTCTGCTGCATTATTTAAGGACTCTGCTGCATTATTTAAGGACTTTTTTGCATTATTTAAGGACTCTGCTGCATTATTTAAGGACTTTGCTGCATTATTTAAGGACTCTGCTGCATTATTTAAGGACTTTGCTGCATTATTTAATGACTCTGCTGCATTATTTAAGGACTTTGTTGTATTATTTAAGGACTTTGCTGCATTATTTAAGGACTCTGCTGCGGTATTTAAGGACTCTGCTGCATTATTTAAGGACTTTGTTGCATTATTTAAGGACTCTGCTGCATTATTTAGGGACTTTGCTGCATTATTTAAGGACTATGCTGTGGTACTTAAGGACTCTGCTGTATTATTTAAGGACTTTGCTGCATTATTTAAGGACTCTGCTGCATTATTTAATGACTTTGTTGCATTATATAAGGACTCTGCTGCATTATTTAAGGACTATGTTGCATTATGTTTGAAGTCTGCTGCATTATTTAAGGACTTTGCTGCATTATTTAAGGACTCTGCTGCATTATTTGAGGACTTTATTGCATTATTTAAGGACTCTGCTGCATTATTTAATGACTCTGCTGAAGCATTTGAGGACTCAGCTGCATTATTTAAGGTCTCTGCTGTATTATTTAAGGACTCTGCTGCATTATTTAATGACTCTGCTGCGGTATTTAAGGACTCTGCTGCATTATTTAAGGACTTTGCTGCATTATTTAAGGACTGCTGCGTTATTTAAGGACTCTGCTGCATTATTTAAGACTTTGCTGCATTATTTAAGGACTCTGCTGCAGTGTTTAATGACTCTGCTGAAGCAATTGGGGACTCAGATGCATTGTTTAAGGACTCTGCTGCATTATGTAAGGACTTTGCTGCTTTATTTAAGGACTTTGCTGCATTATTTAAGGACTTTGTTGCATTATTTAAGGACTCTGCTGCATTATTTAAGGACTTTGTTGCATTATTTAAGGACTCTGCCGCATTATTTAAGGACTCTGCTGCATTATTTAATTACTTTGCTGCATTATTTAAGGACTATGCTTTGGTATTTAAGGACTCTGCTGCATTATTTAAGGACTTTGCTGCATTATTTAAGGACTCTGCTGCATTATTTAATTACTTTGCTGCATTATTTAAGGACTCTGCTGCGGTATTTAAGGACTCTGCTGCATTATTTAAGGACTTTGATGCATTATTTAAGGACACTGCTGCAGAATTTAAGGAATCTGCTTCATTATTTAAGGACTTTGTTGCATTATTTAAGGTCTCTGCTGCATTATTTAAGGACTCTGCTATGGTACTTAAGGACTTTGCTGCATTATTTAAGGACTCTGCTGCATTATTTAAGAACTTTGTTGCATTGTTTAAGGACTCTGCTGCATTATTTAAGGACTTTGTTGCATTATGTTAGGACTCTGCTGCATTATTTAACGACTTTGCTGCATTATTTAAGGACTCTGCTGCATAATTTAAGGACTTTATTGCATTATTTTAGGATCCTGCTGCATTATTTAATGACTCTGCTGAAGCATTTGAGGACTCAGCTGCATTATTAAAGGTCTCTGCTGCATTATTTAAGGATCCTGCTGAAGCATTTGAGGACTCAGCTGCATTATTTAAGGACTTTGCTGCATTATTTAACGACTCTGCTGCATTATTTAAGAACTTTGCTGCATTATTTAAGGACTCTTCTGCATTATTTAATGACTCTGCTGAAGTATTTGAGGACTCCGCTGCATTATTTAAGGACTCTGCTGCATTATTTAAGGAATTTGCTGCATTATTTAAGGACTCTGCTGCGTTATTTAAGGACTCTGCTGCATTATTTAAGGACTTTGATGCATTATTTAAGGACGCTGCTGCAGAATTTAAGGAATCTGCTGCATTATTTAAGGACTTTGTTGCATTATTTAAGGTCTCTGCTGCATTATTTAAGGACTCTGCTGTGGTATTTAAGGACTCTGCTGCATTATTTAAGGAATTTGTTGCATTATTTAAGGACGCTGCTGCATTATTTAAGGACTTTGTTGCTTTATTTAAGGACTCTGCTGCAGTATTTAATGACTCTGCTGAAGCATTTGGGGACTCAGATGCATTATTTAAGGACTCTGCTGCATTATGTAAGGGCTTTGCTGCTTTATTTAAGGACTCTTTTGCATTATTTAAGGACTTTGTTGCATTATTTAAGGACTCTGCTGCATTATTTAAGGACTTTGCTGCATTATTTAAGGACTATGCTTTGGTATTTAAGGACTCTGCTGCATTATTTAAGGACTTTGCTGCATTATTTAAGGACTCTGCTGCATTATTTAATTACTTTGCTGCATTATTTAAGGACTCTGCTGCGGTATTTAAGGACTCTGCTGCATTATTTAAGGACTTTGATGCATTATTTAAGGACTCTGCTGCATTATTTAAGGAATTTGTTGCATTATTTAAGGACTCTGCTGCATTATTTAAGGACTTTGCTGCATTATTTAATAACTTTGTTGCATTATATAAGTACTCTGCTGCATTATTTAAGGACTTTGTTGCATTATGTAAGGAGTCTGCTGCATTATTTAAGGACTTTGCTGCATTATTTAACGACTCTGCTGAAGCATTTGAGGACTCAGCTGCATTATTTAAGGACTCTGCTGCATTATTTAAGGAATTTGCTGCATTATTTAAGGACTCTGCTGCGGTATTTAAGGACTCTGCTGCATTATTTAAGGACTTTGTTGCATTATGTAAGGAGTCTGCTGCATTATTTAAGGACTTTGCTGCATTATTTAATGAATCTGCTGAAGCATTTGAGGACTCAACTGCATTATTTAAGGTCTCTGCTGCATTATTTAAGGACTCTGCTGAAGCATTTGAGGACTCAGCTGCATGATTTAAGGACTTTGCTGCATTAGTTAAGGACTCTGCTGCATTATTTAAGGAATTTGTTGCATTATTTAAGGACTCTGCTGCATTATTTAAGGACTTTGCTGCATTATTTAATAACTTTGTTGCATTATATAAGTACTCTGCTGCATTATTTAAGGACTTTGTTGCATTATGTAAGGAGTCTGCTGCATTATTTAAGGTCTCTGCTGCATTATTTAAGGACTCTGCTGAAGCATTTGAGGACTCAGCTGCATGATTTAAGGACTTTGCTGCATTAGTTAAGGACTCTGCTGCATTATTTAAGGAATTTGTTGCATTATTTAAGGACTCTGCTGCATTATTTAAGGACTTTGCTGCATTATTTAATAACTTTGTTGCATTATATAAGTACTCTGCTGCATTATTTAAGGACTTTGTTGCATTATGTAAGGAGTCTGCTGCATTATTTAAGGACTTTGCTGCATTATTTAACGACTCTGCTGAAGCATTTGAGGACTCAGCTGCATTATTTAAGGACACTGCTGCATTATTTAAGGAATTTGCTGCATTATTTAAGGACTCTGCTGCGGTATTTAAGGACTCTGCTGCATTATTTAAGGACTTTGTTGCATTATTTAAGGTCTCTGCTGCAGTATTTAATGACTCTGCTGAAGCATTTGGGCACTCAGATGCATTATTTAAGGACTCTGCTGCATTATGTAAGGGCTTTGCTGCTTTATTTAAGGACTCTTTTGCATTATTTAAGGACTTTGTTGCATTATTTAAGGACTCTGCTGCATTATTTAAGGACTTTGTTGCATTATTTAAGGATTCTGCTGCATTATTTAAGGACTTTGCTGCATTATTTAAGGACTTTGCCGCATTATTTAAGGACTATGCTTTGGTATTTAAGGACTCTGCTGCATTATTTAAGGACTTTGCTGCATTATTTAAGGACTCTGCTGCATTATTTAATTACTTTGCTGCATTATTTAAGGACTTTGCTGCATTATTTAAGGACTCTGCTGCATTATTTAAGGACTTTGTTGCATTATTTAAGGACTCTTCTGCATTATTTAAGGACTTTGCTGCATTATTTAAGGACTATGCTGTGGTATTTAAGTTCTCTGCTGCATTATTTAAGGACTTTGCTGCATTATTTAAGGACTCTGCTGCATTATTTAATTACTTTGCTGCATTATTAAAGGACCCTGCTGCGGCATTTAAGGATTCTGCTGCATTATTTAAGGACTTTGATGCATTATTTAAGGACGCTGCTGCAGAATTTAAGGAATCTGCTGCATTATTTAAGGACTTTGTTGCATTATTTAAGGTCTCTGCTGCATGAATTATGGACTCTGCTATGGTACTTAAGGACTTTGCTGCATTATTTAAGGACTTTGCTGCATTATTTAAGGACTTTGATGCATTATTTAAGAACTTTGTTGCATTATTTAAGGACTCTGCTGCATTATTTAAGGACTTTGTTGCATTATGTAAGGACTTTGCTGCTTTATTTAAGGACTTTGCTGCATTATTTAAGGACTTTGTTGCATTATTTAAGGACTCTGCTGCATTATTTAAGGACTTTGTTGCATTATTTAAGGACTTTGTTGCATTATTTAAGGACTTTGCTGCATTATTTAAGGACTATGCTGTGGTATTTAAGTACTCTGCTGCATTATTTAAGGACTTTGCTGCATTATTTAAGGACTCTGCTGCATTATTTAATTACTTTGCTGCATTATTAAAGGACCCTGCTGCGGCATTTAGGGATTCTGCTGCATAATTTAAGGACTTTATTGCATTATTTAAGGATCCTGCTGCATTATTTAAGGATCCTGCTGAAGCATTTGAGGACTCAGCTGCATTATTTAAGGACTTTGCTGCATTATTTAACGACTCTGCTGCATTATTTAAGGACTCTGCTGCTTTATTTAAGGACTTTCCTGCATTATTTAAGGAGTCTTCTGCATTATTTAATGACTCTGCTGAAGCATTTGAGGACTCAACTGCATTATTTAAGGACTCTGCTGCATTATTTAAGGTCTCTGCTGCATTATTTAAGGACTCTGCTGTGGTATATAAGGACTCTGCTGCATTATTTAAGGAATTTGTTGCATTATTTAAGGACGCTGCTGCATTATTTAAGGACTTTGTTGCATTATTTAAGGACTCTGCTGCATTAATTAAGGACTTTGCTGCATTACTTAAGGACACTGCTGCATTATTTAAGGACTTTGTTGCATTATTTAAGGACTCTGCTGCATTATTTAAGGACTCTGCTGAAGCATTTGGGGACTCAGATGCATTATTTAAGGACTCTGCTGCATTATGTAAGGGCTTTGATGCTTTATTTAAGGACTCTGTTGCATTATTTAAGGACTTTGTTGCATTATTTAAGAACTCTGCTGCATTATTTAAGGACTTTGTTGCATTATTTAAGGATTCTGCTGCATTATTTAAGGACTTTGCTGCATTATTTAAGGACTATGCTGTGGTATTTAAGGACTCTGCTGCATTATTTAATTACTTTGCTCCATTATTTAAGGACTCTGCTGCGGTATTTAAGGATTCTGCTGCATAATTTAAGAACTTTGCTGCATTATTTAAGGACTCTGCTCCATTATTTAAGGAATTTGCTGCATTATTTAAGGACTCTGCTGCTTTATTTAAGGACTTTGCTGCATTATTTAAGGACTCTGCTGCATTATTTAAGGACTTTGCTGCATCATTTAATAACTTTGTTGCATTATATAAGTACTCTGCTGCATTATTTAAGGACTTTGTTGCATTATGTAAGGAGTCTGCTGCATTATTTAAGGAGTCTGCTGCATTATTTAATGACTATGCTGCATTATTTAAGGACTGCTGCGTTATTTAAGGACTCTGCTGCATTATTTAAGACTTTGCTGCATTATTTAAGGACTCTGCTGCAGTATTTAATGACTCTGCTGAAGCATTTGGGGACTCAGATGCTTTATTTAAGGACTCTGTTGCATTATTTAAGGACTTTGTTGCATTATTTAAGGACTCTGCTGCATTATTTAAGGACTTTGTTGCATTATTTAAGGATTCTGCTGCATTTTTTAAGGACTTTGCTGCATTATTTAAGGACTCTGCTGCATTATTTAATTACTTTGCTCCATTATTTAAGGACTCTGCTGCGGTATTTAAGGACTCTGCTGCATTATTTAAGGACTGTGATGCATTATTTAAGGACGCTGCTGCAGAATTTAAGGAATCTGCTGCATTATTTAAGGACTTTGTTGCATTATTTAAGGTCTCTGCTGCATTATTTAAGGACTCTGCTATGGTACTTAAGGACTTTGCTGCATTATTTAAGGACTTTGCTGCATTATTTAAGGACTCTGCTGCATTATTTAAGAACTGTGTTGCATTATTTAAGGACTCTGCTGCATTATTTAAGGACTTTGTTGCATTATGTAAGGACTCTGCTGCATTATTTAAGGACTTTGCTGCATTATTTAAGGACTCTACTGCATAATTTAAGGACTTTATTGCATTATTTAAGGATCCTGCTGCATTATTTAATGACTCTGCTGAAGCATTTGAGGACTCAGCTGCATTATTAAAGGTCTCTGCTGCATTATTTAAGGATCCTGCTGAAGCATTTGAGGACTCAGCTGCATTATTTAAGGACTTTGCTGCATTATTTATCGACTCTGCTGCGTTATTTAAGGACTCTGCTGCATTATTTAAGAACTTTGCTGCATTATTTAAGGACTCTTCTGCATTATTTAATGACTCTGCTGAAGTATTTGAGGACTCAGCTGCATTATTTAAGGACTCTGCTGCATTATTTAAGGACTCTACTGCGTTATTTAAGGACTCTGCTGCATTATTTAAGGACTTTGATGCATTATTTAAGGATGCTGCTGCAGAATTTAAGGAATCTGCTGCATTATTTAAGGACTTTGTTGCATTATTTAAGGTCTCTGCTGCATTATTTAAGGACTCTGCTGTGGTATTTAAGGACTCTGCTGCATTATTTAAGGAATTTGTTGCATTATTTAAGGACGCTGCTGCATTATTTAAGGACTTTGTTGCATTATTTAAGGACTCTGCTGCAGTATTTAATGACTCTGCTGAAGCATTTGGGGACTCAGATGCATTATTTAAGGACTCTGCTGCATTATGTAAGGGCTTTGCTGCTTTATTTAAGGACTCTTTTGCATTATTTAAGGACTCTGCTGCATTATTTAAGGACTTTGTTGCATTATTTAAGGATTTTGCTGCATTATTTAAGGATTTTGCTGCATTATTTAAGGAATTTGCCGCATTATTTAAGGACTATGCTTTGGTATTTAAGGACTCTGCTGCATTATTTAAGAACTTTGCTGCATTATTTAAGGACTCTGCTGCGTTATTTAAGGACTCTGCTGCGTTATTTAAGGACTCTGCTGCATTATTTAAGGACTTTGATGCATTATTTATGGACGCTGCTGCAGAATTTAAGGAATCTGCTGCATTATTTAAGGACTTTGTTGCATTATTTAAGGTCTCTGCTGCATTATTTAAGGACTCTGCTGTGGTATTTAAGGACTCTGCTGCATTATTTAAGGAATTTGTTGCATTATTTAAGGACGCTGCTGCATTATTTAAGGTCTTTGTTGCATTATTTAAGGACTCTGCTGCAGTATTTAATGACTCTGCTGAAGCATTTGGGGACTCAGATGCATTATTTAAGGACTCTGCTGCATTATGTAAGGGCTTTGCTGCTTTATTTAAGGACTCTTTTGCATTATTTAAGGACTTTGTTGCATTATTTAAGGACTCTGCTGCATTATTTAAGGACTTTGTTGCATTATTTAAGGATCCTGCTGCATTATTTAAGGACTTTGATGCATTATTTAAGAACTTTGTTGAATTATTTAAGGACTCTGCTGCATTATTTAAGGACTTTGTTGCATTATGTAAGGACTCTGCTGCATTATTTAAGGACTTTGCTGCATTATTTAAGGACTCTGCTGCATAATTTAAGGACTTTATTGCATTATTTAAGGATCCTGCTGCATTATTTAAGGATCCTGCTGAAGCATTTGAGGACTCAGCTGCATTATTTAAGGACTTTGCTGCATTATTTAACGACTCTGCTGCATTATCTAAGGACTCTGCTGCTTTATTTAAGGACTTTCCTGCATTATTTAAGGAGTCTTCTGCATTATTTAATGACTCTGCTGAAGCATTTGAGGACTCAGCTGCATTATTTAAGGACTCTGCTGCATTATTTAAGGACTTTGCTGCATTATTTAATGACTCTGCTGAAGCATTTGAGGACTCAGCTGCATTATTTAAGGACTCTGCTGCATTATTTAAGGAATTTGCTGCATTATTTAAGGACTCTGCTGCAGTATTTAAGGACTCTGCTGCATTATTTAAGGACTTTGATGCATTATTTAAGGACGCTGCTGCAGAATTTAAGGAATCTGCTGCATTATTTAAGGACTTTGTTGCATTATTTAAGGTCTCTGCTGCATTATTTAAGGACTTGCTGCATTATTTAAGGACTCTGCTGCTGTGTTTAAGAACTCTGCTGCATTATTTAAGGACTTTGCTGAATTATTTTAGGACTCTGCTGCATTATTTAAGGACTTTGCTGTATTATTTAAGGACTCTACTGCATTATTTAAGGACTTTGTTGC